>NC_083111.1:63075742-63675742 GCF_949774975.1 Lagenorhynchus albirostris | reverse complement strand
AATACAGAGAGAGAAAGAGGGAAGAGAGAAAGAAATAGGTAACTGAGAAAAGGACTATTTGAAGAACTAAAGGTTGAGAATCAGTGAAAGTTATAAATCCTGATTCTAGGAGCACAAAGAGATCTATAACAAGACTTATTGTAGCGAAACAACAGAACACCAAAGAAAAAGAACAGAAAACCTGAAAAACATCTGGAGAGAAAAGAGAGACTGCCTGAAAAGGAGTAACATTTAGACTGTCAACAGACTTGTCCTAAACAAGAGCCAAAAGAGAGTGAAATATCTTCTAAATGATTAGAGACAACAACTTTCAATCTGGTACCCAGCTAGTCCTTCAAAACTGAGGGTGGGCTGCAGATATTTTTGTGTGAATAAAGTTAAGTTTACCACCACAGATTTTCTCTAAAGGAAACTGAACACATGCAGAAAATCTGAGATGCAAGATGGAATAATGAGCAAAGAAATTTATAAACATGGGAAGTTCTGGACAAACAATGACTGTTAAAATTATAATTATTATAAATATTACACCTTCATGAGGCAAAAACGTTAAAATTAATGTATTTGTTATGAATTAAGTAAAATATAGAGGGTAGATAATTGAAGTTAAAGTACTATAAAATTTTGTATTGGTTGGGAAATGGTAAATATACTGATTAGTTTTAGAGTTTGGTTTTGTAAGCACACTAAAAATTTAATTATAATCATACAAAAAACACAAAAGAATTAAATACCTGCTAGTTCAGTAGAGGGGAAAATGTATTTAAAAAAAAGAAAAGTGATCAATTTTAAGTAAATGAGGCATACAAGGGGAAAATGTAGCATAATAGGAAGCATAAAATTAATGGCAAATCCAAAATGTAAGTGGACTACAGACACCAATTAAAATACAGAGATTGTAAGAGATGATTTTTTAAAATCCAACTAAATGCTCTTTAAAGATTTACTCACCTTGAACCTGAGAACACAAATAGGGTGAAACTTAAAGGGCAGAGAATCAATATGTTATGTGACTATTAAACAAAATAGTGTCTAAGTCAAATATTGAATTACTAAGAATAAGGAAAATTTTTACAAAATAAAAAGAATTATTCACTAGGACAATATAACAACTCTTAGTTTACATGAACTTAGCCTCTAATTAAAGCAAAACTACCAGAGTTACAAAGAGAAATGGACAAATCTCCCAGACACAGAGATTAAAATTTTTCTCAAGAACACATGCGATGGTTAAAAAAAAATTGACCACATTTAAACAATAAGTCTGAACAAATTTTTTAAAAAATTGGTACCACAATGCAATTGTTAGACACCAACAACAAATACATATCTTTTAAAAAATCTCTGTATGTTTAGAAATTAAATAATATATTTCTAAATAACTTGTGGATCAAAATAGAAAGCCTAGTAGAAATTAGAAATTATATAGCATGAACTACATAAAAATAAAACTACATATCAAAATCTATGTGATACAGCTAAACCAATACTTGGATATTTGTAGCCTTAAAACATGCATATAATAGAAAAGGAGAAATACTGAAAATTAATGAGATAAGCATTCAATTCAGGAAGTTAGAAAAAGAAATCATAATAAGGAAAGAATATTATATATAAAAACATATAAAATAATAAGATACCATAGACAAGATGAACAAGGTTGAAGATATGCACACATTATAATTGAATAATTCAATATCTAGGTGTATATGCTAGAGAAATTCTATCACATGTACAGAAGGCAACATAAATAAGAATAGTTAGAGCAATTTTTTTATAGCAATTTTATAATAGCAAAATACTGGGAACATCAGAGTAGAAGAGTTAAATATATTGGGTTATATTTATCCAATGGAATTCTACACAACAAAGATGAATAAATTGCCTCACATAAGTCAACATGGATAATTCAAAAAATCTAATATTTTGTGAAAAAAAGCAAGTTGCAAAGTATACATAGATTTTGATTAAATGTATACAAAATTTAAGATATGAATTCATAATTAAAATATGGTTTCAGGATTCATATATTTATGTAGTTAAATGATAAAGACACATATTGGAATGATAAACACTGAATTCAAATACTGGCAGCCTCTTAGAAGGGGAGGAAAAGGAATATTCGGGGATATATAGGGAGTTCCTACTGTGCTGTTTATATTTATCTTCTTAACTGGATAAGGTGCTTATTACTTATTTTTATACTTTTTATATACCTGATATATTTAACAATAAATCATAATAATATAGTTAATATAAATATAAAATTATAAATTATTAGAAGAAATAGGAAAACTTTGAAACTGAGAATTTCAAATATTGGAAAGAGTGTACGTTTTAAGAATAAATTATTGAAAAAATTGTGTCAGTTTGGTAGACTATCAAAATTGTAAAATTTGCATATCCTTTAACCCTGCAATTTCATTTTTAGAAGTATGTAGTTTTTGCAATGTGTTCGTAAAGTTTTAAAATTAAACAGCGAGATGAAGAAGGAAGGAGATGAAGAAGGAAGAAAGGTTGGTAGGTCACAAGACTATGGGGGGCCTTGAAAGTCTTGATAAGGATCTGGCCTCCATCCTAAGAGCAGTGGCAAGCCATTGAAGGAAGGGGTTTTAAGATGTGCGGGGGTCGGAGGGGTGGTACATGGAGCGTAGAGTCAGATTTGTTTTGCAAAGATCACTCTAACTTCTGGGCAGAGAACAAATTGAGATCTTGCTAAATAATAATGCACACCAGGAAAGAAACGGGAGCTTAGCAGAGTACTGGCAATAGACATGGAAAGAAATGAACAGATTCTGTCAGTATTTCAATAGAAAATAAACTCACTAGAACTTAGTGACGTAATAAATATGGAAAAGTAAGGGAGAGGAAGTGTTGACAGTTACTGTGTGTGAGGATGGAAGGAGGGAATGAGGTGGGCTGAGGGAGATTTTCGTATTAGATCTGTACTCCTCTGATGGGACCAAAGGCCAAGGATGTATGTATTGCCTGTGTTCTTAAGACAACTCAATCCCCCAAATAAGCAAATAGTAAAAAAAAAATCTGACCTTCTTCTGGTACAGATGGTTTATTCTCATTTCCTTTGTCCAAAACCTTGACTCTGGGTTTTGGTTCCTTTCTTTTTTCTAAATCTTTAACTGGAAAAAAAGTAAAAATACAGCAACATGTTAGGTTAAAGTCTAAAAGAAAATATTCAATGAATTTTTACTAAAACCCTTGCAAGTATTGAAAGTTTTAAGTAGAAATTAGCTCCATGGTAGAATCTCATTTCAGAAGATTGGAGCTGCTATTTTTTTCAATGTTGTCATGGGAATGTGTGGAAATCACAGAATTACTTTGGTAGAGTATTCACTATGGGCAGATGTATCAAATAAATTTAACCCTTCATAATTGTTATAAAATCAAAAGATTAGCCCCATTTCAGACATGAGGGAATGAAGGACCAACAGGCTAAGGAGCTAAGACTTATCTCATAAAACCAGAAAGTGTTGGCACAGGATTCAAGCCACGCCTTCAGATTTCTGGAAGGCCTGTGAGCTGGCCCCTGTTCTAGAAAGATCTTAGCCATGAATATACTCATTTGGAGTTGGTCTATCTGCAATAGAAGATAGGGAACTCCATAATAATTTCCTTTCAAACTTAAAAAAAATGTTTCCCTACTAATAAATAGTAGTATTTCTTCGTTACTTTCCTTATGAAATATTCAGGGACCCAGAATGACCCTCGGTCCTTTAATACATTCATTCCTATGTACTCCAATAGCTTTACTTTTCACTCCACAGCAGCGTCCCTGCTATTGCTTGGCACCTGAAGTTGTCCTGAGTCATCGCTAAATGGCAGTGGTATCTGCACAAATAAAATACCCTGTGGAAAGGAGGAAGTGATCCCATGGCAAAATATTTCATTTAATTATTGCATTCACTTCATGGAAATCTGCAAACTTATTGGAGGGTTGGCTCTGTAGGGTAAGCAATGATTTCCTTTGAACCATCCTTCTTGCCTTCTTAGGGTATTATTCCATGAATCCTGTCTTTATCATCTCCTCCTCCTCTTCCTCTTCTTTTTACTGGCTTCCACCCCTTTGCTAAAAGGGTTTCAGACTTGCCATCTGCCAAGGCCGGGTTGCTCTAGTTCTATGATTCCTTTATAGAAACCTTCCTTGGCTTTCTGGTACTTAGAGATTAAATTCCATGATTAAAAATAATAATAAATACAAGATGCCTTAATCCTGCTATTTCCACTGATCTTCTCATTTTCTAAATCCACTTTTAGACGACATCTTCTGACTTCTTTATAAGGCGTGGACACTTTGGAACACCTCTTCCTTTAAATTCTTTTCTTTCTCAGTTTTTAAAAATGCATTATCCTGGGTGTTCTCATATTCCTCTGACCCCTCCTTTACATTCTCATTCTTTGGATCATTTTTCTGCTTCCATTCCTGAAACACAGTCATAAACTACATTTCCCTTGCATCCCTGTACACCCCGCGTACAATTTTATCATCCCACAGTTTTAATTCTCACCCTTCCGTGGATAATTTCCAAATCTATATGTTCAACCCCACCCACACATAGACCACGGCCTCAAATTGCTTTCATTCTGTAAAAGAAAATAAGTCCGCAACTTTAGTGTGAGGAAAGTTGTACTAAAAGTAGAACTAGATCTGGGAAAGAATAATTGCAGAGGTGGAGACTCTGAGAAACTTCACCAGGAAGGTGCCATTTGGGCCAAACTTTAAAAAATGAGCAAGATTTTGCAGGCAGAGATTAGCAAAATATATTTCCAAGGGGAAAAATAGTGGCCAAAAGTAAAGTTTGCCAAAATACAGCCAAAATCCATTCTACAGATGAACAAGAAAAAAAACAAACAGTCACTTTGAATTGGGCCACTAGGTCACATACAAGATGTAACACGTGTCACGCCAAGCTTCTGTCCTCCTCACGCAGGAGGCAAAATCAATTAGAAAACAGACTGTCAAGAGTAAAGTGGTATTAATGGTATTAATGGTATTATGGTATTAATCATAACAACAAAAGCAACCATGCCCCTACTGTGTGCTGACATGAGTTAATCCACACAATAATAGGCACAAACCATCACCCCATTTGCCCATGAGGAAACTGAGGCTAGAAGTTAAGTTGCTTGGACAAATACACACACCAGATTTGGAATCATAACAGTTCAGACATGCCTTTCTGTCTTCAAAATCCAAAGATTGCTCCTTATGTTTCCCTGTGTAGAAGACGGACTTATGAAAAATTCAAATCCCTACACTAACTGCAAACCTATATCCACAGGATTTGTCTAGATCATTATTTTCCTGGATCCAAGAATGAAAGGTTTCCAGGGAGGGGAGAACAGGCTTTAGTTCCATCTCACAGGGAGCAAAAACATAACTGAAATGCAAAATGGAAAAGGAAACCATCCAAACAAAGTTATTTTAATTTCATTCTTATAAATTGTTATTTGGGAAGAACTAAGACCTCTAACCTGCCAATAAAAATAACATAGCTAAAAAATATATATGCGTCCATATAATTTATCTAACAAGTTGGACTGTTTCACTAAGATTATGTCAGCAGAGCTAAGCAAACTGAAAACAAATGCATTTCCTTTTAAATGTTTTGAGTAAATAGCTGTTGGCAAAGTTTTAAGGCTACCTGTGATTCTTATGCTGCTAGTCAGTGGAATATTTGCAATAATCAATCGCACAAAAGCTTAAGACTAAAGTGAAATGAATTGTTTCTCCTTGTCCTTTTTACTGCTTCTCACAAACTTTAAGGAAAGTTATTTCCCTTACTCATGTAGGAATGTCAGAGGCCAGAAACTGAAGCACAGTGCCAATAAAATGAGACAGAAGGCTGATTTATATTGAAAATAACATAAAACCCTTTCCCAGAGCTTCCAGACACTGTGAATCTCAAAAGAATGTAACATTTAAAACATCTGTATGTCCTGCTGACAGGTGGATTCACCAAATGTTTTTTTTTGAGAAGTTTCAAGAGGTAGCGGGTTAACAAAGTTTTTCTTTTTAATTTAAGAAAAATCACAAAATGTGTCTCGTAAAACATAACCTAGAAGAGAAAGATAAAAAGGAAGGGAGGGGACACGGGTTCGTGCCCTGGTCTGGGAAGATCCCACATGCCGCGGAGCGGCTGGGCCCGTGAGCCATGGCCCCTGAGCCTGCGCGTCCGGAGCCTGTGCTCGGCAACGGGAGAGGCCACAACAGTGAGAGGCCCGCGTACCGCAAAAAAAAAAAAAAAAAAAAAAAAAAAAGGAAGGGAGGGACAGAAAAATCCAGATAGAACATTGCTGTATATAGAGTTCTAGAACCCACAGCCTCCCCGATTTGTGGATTAACCCTTTAAAAAGCTATTGTTATTTGAAATGATGTGTAGGATTCACTTCAAAATAATATGAGAGAGGGGAGTATGGGGGTATAAATGAAACAAGAGTGACCAAGAATGGTTAATTGTTGAAGCAACTGATGAATATTTAGGGGTTTATTTTATGAATCTGCTGATTTTTTAAGTTATGTTTAAAATTGTCCTTAATAATGAGTTGGGTTTTTTAAAGAGTCTACCTTAACAATGAAGTAACACAGAAAGTTAACCAGGACAGACCTCTTCTGTTTGTATTCCTAATACACAAAACTCTGCCCTCCAATTAGATAAGTCATCTCCAGGAAGAGAGAGTTGCTGTAGTCTCTGGTCACTAGAATATAAGGTCCACGGGGGCAGGGATTTGTCATGTTCCCAGGGCTTAGAACAGGGCCTCACACTTAGTAGCCATGCAATATACACTTGTTAAGTGGAAAAAAAAAAAAAACAATGAGTGAATGAATGAATATTTCCTGAAAGCCAAAAGAATCGGGGTCTTTGTGGACAACTTTTAAATTCAACATAAGGAAAAGCTTTCTAATGGAACAGCACAGACATGGATAGGGCTGCCTCAGAGCTTTCTCTCCTGCTTAGAATGACTCTGTATGTCAAGTATTTTCCCAACTTACTATTTGAGAACTGGCTCAAATATGAAGACACTCCCATCCATTCTCTTGCTAGACCATTATGGGGGCAGAGAGAGTACCTCCCTTCACAGAATCCTGAAAGTATTTATTGAGCAGCTATTATGTGCTGGGTAGATGAGATGTCTGCATAAGGCTCAGTGGACAGTGTCAGGGAGAGCATTTAAGAACTAAAACCTTTTTAAAGGATAAGTAGGAGCACCATGAAATGGGTAAAGGAAGGGACAGAGAATATTAGAGATAAAAGGAACTCACAGAAGATTATACTAAATGTCTTTGAAGATCTTTTCAAATCTAAACAATCTAGGATTTTAACCTGTTATCGATACAATATTTACCACAGACTCAAACTCAGAGCTGAGATAGAGTCCCAGGGCAGCCCTTGATGGTCTGTAAATACATACTTCTGAATTGGCCTTGGGCTGGCTTGCTTTCTCTGTCTTTATTGTATGCAATAATTTGCACTGTGTAATTCTGGTCTGGCATCAGACCTTGAATAATCGCTTTAGTTGCAGTGTTCTGGAGATTCAATTGATTGGTTTTTCCACCTATAATAAAACAGAAAGATAAATCAGTTCTAAGAAGTGGGTTAACTGTGTACATTAAGAAATTTTATTAACCAGAAATCAAGATTTTAAAGGTGAAGACATTCAAAAATATGTATAATGCTATTACATAATACTAATTTTAGTACACTTTTCATTCTCACTTTCAGTTATAGTCTTTGCATTAGACAAACAGTTGTCTAAACTAGATAAAAACACATTTGCAAATATCTTTCATCATAACACTGTTGCTTTTTTAACATCTTTATTGGAGTATAATTGCTTTACAATGGTGTGTCAGTTTCTCCTTTATAATGAAGGGAAACAGCTATACATATACATATATCCCCATATCTCTTCCCTCTTGGGTCTCCCTCCCTTCCACCACCCCATCCCACGCCTCTAGGTGGTCACAAAGCACCAAGTTGATCTCCCTGTGCTATGCGACTGCTTCCCACTAGCTATAGGTTTTACATTTGGCAGTGTATATATGTCCATGCCACTCTCTAACTTCGTCCCAGCTTAACGTTCCCCCTCCCTGTGTCCTCAAGTCCATTCTCTAGTAGGTCTGCATCTTTATTCCCATCCTGCCCCTAGGTTCTTCATGGCCATTTTTTTTTCTTTTTAGATTCCATATATACGTGTTAGAATATGGTATTTGTTTTTCTCTTTCTGACGTACTTCACTGTGTATGACAGACTCTAGGTCCATCCACCTCACTAAAAATAACTCAATTTCGTTTCTTTTTATGGCTGAGCAATATTCCATTGTATATATGTGCCACATCTTCTTTATCCATTCATCTGTGGATGGACACGTAGGCTGCTTCCATGACCTGGTTATTGTAAACAGAGCTGCAAAGAACATTGGGGTACATGACTCATTTTGAATTATGGTTTTCTCAGGGTATATGCCCAGTAGTGGGGTTGCTGGGTCATATGGTAGTTCTATTTTTAGTTTTTTAAGGAACCTCCATACTGTTCTCCATAGTGGCTGTATCAATTTACTTTCCCACCAACAGTGCAAGAGGGTTCCCTTTTCTCCACACCCTCTCCAGCATTTATTGTTTGTAGATTTTTTTGATGATGGCCATTCTGACTGGTGTGAGGGCTTCCCTGGTGGCGCAGTGGTTGAGAGTCCGCCTGCTGATGCAGGGGACACGGGTTCATGCCTTGGTCCGGGAAAATCCCACATGCCATGGAGCGGCTGGGCCCGTAAGCCATGGCCGCTGAGCCCGCGCGTCTGGAGCCTGTGCTCCGCAACGGGAGAGGCCACAACAGTGAGAGGCCCGCGTACCGCAAAAAAAAAAAAAAAAAAAAAAGAAAGAAATATTTAAAGTGATGAAGGAGAAAATCCTACACCCAAGATTACTCTACCCAGCAAGGATCTCATTCAGATTCGATGGAGAAATTAAAACCTTTACACACAAGCAAAAGCTAAGAGAATTCAACACCACCAAACCAGCTTTACAACAAATACTAAAGAAACTTCTCTAGGCAGGAAACACAAGAGAAGGAAAAGACTTACAATAAAAAACCCAAAACAATTAAGAAAATGGGAATAGGAACATGCATATCGATAATTACCTTAAATGTAAATGGATTAAATGTTCCAACCAAAAGACATTGACTGGCTGAATGGATACAAAAACAAGACCCATATATATATGGGTCTACAAGAGACCCACTTCAGACCTGGGGCCACATACAGACTGAAAGTGAGAGGATGGAAAAAGATATTCCATGCAAATGGAAATCAAAAGAAACCTGGAGTAGCAATTCTCATATCAGACAAAATAGAGTTTAAAATAAGACTATTACAAGAGACAAAGAAGGACACTACATAGTGATCAAGGGATCGATCCAAGAAGATATAACAATTATAAATATTTACACACCCAACATAGGAGCACCTCAATACATAAGGCAAATACTAACATCCATAAAAGGGGAAATCAACAGTAACACAATCATAGTAGGGGACTTTAACACCCCACTTTCACCAATGGACAGTTCACCCAAAATGAAAATAAATAAGGAAACACAAGCTTTAAATGATACATTAAATAAGATGGACTTAATTGATATTTATAGGACATTCCATCCAAAAACAACATAATACACATTCTTCTCAAGTGCTCATGGATCATTCTCCATGATAGATCATATCTTGGGTCATAAATCAAGCCTTGGTATATTTAAGAAAATTGAAATCGTATCAAGTATCTTTTCTGGCCACACTGCTATGAGACTAGATATCAGTTACAGGAAAAAAATCAGTAAAAAATTAAAAGCACATGGAGGCTAAACAATACACTACTTAATAACCAAGAGATCACTGAAGTAATCAAAGAGGAAATTTAAAAAAAAGTACCCAGAAACAAATGACAATGAAAACACGATGACCCAAAACCTATGGGATGCAGCAAAAGCAGTTCTAAGAGGGAAGTTTGCAGCAATACAATCCTACCTCAAGAAACAAGAAACATCTCAAATAAACAACATAACCTTACACCTAAAGCAATCGGAGAAAGAAGAACAAAAAAAAACCCAAAGTTAGCCAAAGCAAAGAACTCATAAAGATCAGATAAGAAATAAATGAAAAAGAAATGAAGGAAATGATAGTAAAGATCAATAAAACTAAAAGCCGGTTCTTTGAGAAGATAAAGAAAACTGATAAACTATTAGCCAGAATCATCAAGAAAAAAAGGGAGAAGACTCAAATCAATAGAATTAGAAATGAAAAAGGAGAAGTAACAACTGACACTGCAGAAATACAAAGGATCATGAGAGATTACTACAAGCAACTATATGCCAATAAAATGGACAACCTGGAAGAAATGGACAAATTCTTAGAAATGCACAACCTTCTAAGACTGAACCAGGAAGAAAGAGAAAATATGAACAGACCAATCACAAGCACTGTAATTGAAACTGTGATTAAAAATAGCACAGGGAGATCAGCTCAGGGCTTTGTGACCACCTAGAGGGGTGGGATAGGGAGGGTGCGACGGAGATGCAAAAAGGAGGGGATATGGGGATACATATATACATATAGCTGATGCACTGTTATACAGCAGAAACTAACACAACACTGTAAAGCAATTATACTCCAATAAAGATGTTAACAATAACAAAAAAATCATCCAACAAACGAAAGCCCAGGACCAGATGACTTCACAGGAGAATTCTATCAAATATTTAGAGAAGAGCTAACATGCTTACTTCTCAAACTCTTCCAAAATATAGCAGAGGGAGGAACACTGTCAAAGTCATTCTACGAGGCCACCCACCATCACCCTGATAACAAAACCAGACAAAGATATCACAAAGAAAGAAAACTACAGGCCAATATCACTGATGAACATAGATGCAAAAATCCTCAACAAAATACTAGCAAACAGAATCCAACAGCACATACACCATGATCAAGTGGGGTTTATCCCAGGAATGCAGGAATTCTTCAATATAAGGAAAGCAATCAATGTGATAAACCACATTAACAAATTAAAGGAGAGAAACCATATGATCATCTCAGCAGATGCAGAAAAAGCTTTCGACAAAATTCAACACCCATTTATGATAAAAACCCTGCAGAAAGTAGGCATAGAGGGAACTTTCCTTCACATAATAAAGGCCATATATGACAAACCCACAGCAAACATCATTCTCAATGGTGAAAACCTGAAACCACTTCCACTAAGATCAGGAATAAGACAAGGTTGCCCATTCTCACCACTATTATTCAACATAGTTTTGGAAGTTTTAGCCACAGCAATCAAAGAAGAAAAAGAAATAAAAGGAATCCAAATCGGAAAAGAAGAAATAAAGCTGTCACTGTTTGCAGATGACATGATACTATACATAGAGAATCCTAAAGAAGCTACCAGAAAACTACTAGAGCTAATCAATGAATATGGTAAAGTAGCAAGATACAAAATTAATGCACGGAAATCTCTAGCATACCTATACACTAATGGTGAAAAATCTGAAAGTGAAATTTAGAAAACATTCCCATTTACCACTGCAACACAAAGAATGAAATATCTAGGAATAAACCTACCTAGGAGACAAAAGACGTGTATGCAGAAAATTATAATACACTGATGAAAGAAATTAAAGATTATACAAATAGATGGAGAGATATACCATGTTCTTGGATTGAAAGAATCAACATTGTAAAAATGACTCTACTACCCAAAGCAATCTACACATTCAATGCAATCCCTATCAAACTACCACTGGCATTTTTCACAGAACTAGAACAAAAAAGTTCACAATTTGTATGGAAATGCAAAAGACCCCAAACAGCCAAAGCAATCTTGAGAAAGAAAAACGGAGCTGGAGGAATCAGGCTCCCTGACTTCAGACTCTGCTACAAAGCTACAGTTATCAAGACAGTATGGTACTGGCACAAAACCAGAAATATAGATCAATGGAACAGGATAGAAAACACAGAGATAAACCCATGCACATATGATCACCTTATCTTTGATAAGGGAGGCAAGAATGTACAGTGGAGAAAAGACAGCCTCTTCAATAAGTGGTGCTGGGAAAACTGGACAGGTTCATGTAAAACTATGAAATTAGAACACTCCCTGACACCATACACAAAAAATAAACTTAAAATGGATTAAAGACCTACATGTAAGGCCAGACACTATCAAACTCTTAGAGGAAAACATAGGCAGAACACTCTATGACATAAATCATAGCAAGATCCTTTTTGACCCACCTCCTAGAGAAATGGAAATACAAACAAAAATAAACAAATGGGACCTAATGAAACTTAAAAGCTTTTGCACAGCAAAGGAAACCATAAACAAGACCAAAAGACAACCCTCAGAATGGGAGAAAATATTTGCAAATGAAGCAACTGACAAAGGATTAATCTCCAATATTTACAAGCAGCTCAATATCAAAACAACAAACAATCCAATCCAAAAATGGGCAGAAGACCTAAATAGACATTTCTCCAAAGAAGATATACAGATTGCCAACAAACACATGAAAGGATGCTCAACATCATTAATCATTAGAGAAATGCAAGTCAAAACTACAATGAGATATCATCTCACACCGGTCAGAATGGCCATTATCAAAAAATCTATAAACAATAAATGCTGGAGAGGGTGTGGAGAAAAGTGAACACTCTTGCACTTTTGGTGGGAATGTAAATTGATACAGCCACTATGGAGAACAGTATGGAGGTTCCTTGAAAAACTAAAAATAGAACTACCATATGACCCAGCAATCCCACTACTGGGCATATACCCTGAGAAAACCATAGTTCAAAAAGAGTCATGTACCACAGTGTTCACTGCAGCTCTACTTACAATAGCCAGGATACGGAAGCAACCTAAGAGTCCATCAACAGATGAATGGATAAAGAAGATGTGGCACATATATACAATGAAATATTACTCAGCCATAAAAAGAAACGAAATTGAGTTATTTGTAGTGAGGTGGATGGACCTAGAGTCTGTCATACACAGTGAAGTACGTCAGAAAGAGAAAAACAAATACCGTATGCTAAAACATATATATGGAATCTAAGAAAAAATAAAAAAGGTCATGAAGAACCTAGGGGCAAGACGGGAATAAAGCACAGACCTACTGGAGAAGGGACTGGAGTATATGGGGAGGGTGAAGGGTAAGCTGTGACAAAGTGAGAGAGTGGCATGGACATATATACACTACCAAATATAAAATAGATAGCTTGTGGGAAGCAGCCGCATAGCACAGGGAGATCAGCTCGGTGCTTTGTGACCACCTAGAGGGGTGGGACAGGGAGGGTGGCAGGGAGGCAGACACAAGAGGGAAGAGATATGGGAACATATGTATATGTATAACTGATTCACTTTGTTATAAAGCAGAAACTAACACACCACTGTAAAGCAATGATATTCCAATAAAGATGTTAAAAAAAAAAAAAGACTGCTTTGGCTATTCAGGGTCTTTTGTATCTCCATACAAACTTTAAGATTTTTTGTTCTAGTTCTGTAAAACATGCCATTGGTAATTTGACAGCGATTGAATTGAATCTGTAGATTGCTTTGGGTAGTATAGTCATCTTCACAATGTTGATTCTTCCAATCCAGAAACATGGTATATCTGTCCATCTGTTTGTATCACATTTAGTTTCTTTCATCAGTGTCTTATAATTTTTGCATACAGGTCTTTTGTCTCCTTAGGTAGGTTTATTCCTAGGTATTTTATTCTTTTTGTTGCAGTGGTAAATGGGAGTGTTTCCTTAATTTCTCTTTCAGATATTTCATCATTAGTGAGTGTATAGGAATTCAAGAGGTTTCTGTGCATTACTTTTGTATGCTGCTACTTCACCAAATTCATTGATTAGCTATAGTAGTTTTCTGGTAGCATCTTTACGATTCTCTATGTATAGTACCATGTCATCTGCAAACAGTGACAGCTTTACTTCTTGTTTCCCAATTTGGATTACTTTTATTTCTTTTTCTTCTCTGATTGCTGTGGCTAGGCTAAAACTTTGGAGGTAATTTTTAATTGTCAATAGACCAAAAGAACTGATACATGTTGAAACAGAGGTAGTGAGGATTCTTGAGAGTCTGAAAATTTTGCCTGAGGAAAATTATGGGGAGTCCAATAGTTATTCTTTAAATTTGGGGAACATTATTTTCTTGAGTAGAGGGTAAGATTTCAAGCTCCAAAGCTTAAATAAAACCAAAATCCTTCAAATGAGCTTAAAGCAGCACTTAGCACAATACATTTTTAGGTCCCTGTGTGCAAAAAATTTCTAATACTCTAAAAAATACAGTTGAGTGTTTTTACCTGAAGCTGGAGTCACAAGAAGTTTGTATCCACCAAATTTCCCTCTCGGAGCCTTCCATGAAATCTGGATACTATCATGAGATAATACATTATATCTTAACCTTGTGGGTGGAGCCACTGAAAAGGAAAAACAAAATTTTTTTAAATTTTGAAACTTTTAAACTTCCACTGTTAAGTTGAAAAGCCAAAGTAATGTAATCAGAATATGCAAGACTTCATGTTCTTTCTACAACTGCATTAGTGAGTTGATCAGTTTGCAAAATAACACAAACTCAAAAGCATTTGTTTCTTACTCAGGAGATAAGCATTTGCCAAGTAGTACTGATCTTGTGACAAACAACTATGACTTAGGGTTAGAATTTAATACCTTAGTCCAGCTTAATAATTGAAGCCAACCTTGTAAAATGTTTTTATTATGTTATAAGGATGAATTTTTGTACTTGGAATACAAAAGCTTTTGTAATCTACTCTAGTGGGATCTGTTTTATGCCTTTAGGTTTTTCACTTTATTAATTGAGTACTTTTTATGATATGATAATTTAAGGTCATTACAGACATATTATAGTAATAAGATCTTCATTTAAAAACATTTTGAGAAAGAGATTGTAAAGGACCAAAATAAAAAATAATAATAATAATAAAAGATAATTGCTTTATAAACTTGAATTCATTCTTCACGTGTAGCTGATTTATACCTTTCAGAAAGACACACAGCACATGGTCATGAATCATCCCAGCATATTTAATCTTTCCCGATAGTTCACAAAATAGGTCGGTCTATATTACTTTTTGTGTAAGTCATTCAAACTTCAAAACATATCTTTGGAACTCTACAGCAGTGCTCCAGAATTTCTAAAGAAATATTTTCGTAAGAAGATTTTTACTATATAATATATAAATCAGTTTGTCACAAAAGAAAATTTAATGCTTAACAGAAAAGTTAGCACTTATTACCCACTTTTATGCCTGGCCTTTCTTTCCCACTTTAGGACACAGAGTCTGGGGAAGGAAACAAACATTCTTTTTAATAGGTATATAGCATAATACGGGGTTTGGACATTAGTTTGATTCCCAGTTTTGTCACTTATTAGATGAATAAGCTTGAGCAAGAGATTGTTTCTTCCAACGCCTTATCTTTAGAAAAGGTGACAGCAATACTTTCTGCACAGGATAAGTGAAAATGTTAAAGAAGATAACGGATATAACGCATTATGATAGGTGGCCAATAAATGTTTGTTCCCCTCCTCTTTTACTTCATCTACTGGATGATCTCAAAAGCTTATTTAATATTCACAAAAATACATTGCTATCCCAATTTTATATATAAGGGATACAAGGAGAAGCTAAGAGATTCATCCAAGTGCACATACTGGTGCATGGCACTCTCTGACCTCAAACAAAATGCTCTGTTTCTTCGGGAGAAGATTTATATTCAGAAGTCACCCTTCACTTAGCTAGAAGAATGAGTAATTTAACACTACAAACTCTCCACTCATCTGAAATCAGCGAGAACTGAAGGACACAATCTTAAGAGTAGTATTCTCTCTCTACTTGCCGTTTACTACCTCTTAGCAGAGGATGCTAGTCACACAAAACAAAAACACAAGCTTCCCATTCTCAATATGACTTGAATGAAAAAGTCTACATTTCTCTGGCTTATGGGAAAATATGGATTTATCATAAGAACTGTTATGTTGAACTAGAAAAGGAAGTTGGCTAAACCTAACATTTGGATGAACAGAGAAACTATTACTGTTTGGCTTCGACTGGAACTTGGGGAGAAAAATGTATTTATAGATAGGTTCTTATTACTTGTGGAAGACAATTAAAAATAAAAGTTTTTAAATGTTAAACAACACATCCAGTTTCTGAGCCAAATCTTGCCAGTGGGCTGGTAGACATCCTTGGCCAAGCTTATCGCAAAGTCCTCATTTTTGCTCGTTTTTTTAAAAACTGAGTACACAGTATAAAGGTTACTAAAGGCCTGACAGAGGCTTCTGGTGTGTGTGGTTTTTTGTTTTTTGGTTTTTTTTTTTTCGGTACGCGGGCCTCTCACTGTTGTGGCCTCTCCCGTTGCCGAGCACAGGCTCCGGACACGCAGGCTCAGCAGCCATGGCTCACGGGCCCAGCCGCTCCGCGGCATGTGGGATCTTCCTGGACCGGGGCACGAACCCGTGTCCCCTGCATCGGCAGGCGTACTCTCAACCACTGCGCCACCAGGGAAGCCCCTCTGGTGTGTATTTTTAAGCATTTCTAATGATTTCTAGCTTTGTTTTAATTGAACTTAGTTTTTGAAATCTACTATTTGTATTACTGGGATCTGCATTTTTTTTTTCTTTCTTTTGGCCACACTTCACAGCTTGTGGGATCTTCCCAGGCCAGGGATTGAACCCAGGCCACTGCAGTGAAAGCCCAGAATCCTAACCAGTAGGTCACCAGGGAAGTCTGGGATCTGCACTTTTATTTTTGATTTCTGCTAATTCTTATGAAGTATGTCAGGGGTTGGCAAACTACCACTCATGGGCCAAATCTGGCCCATTGCCTGCTTTTATAAATAAAGTTTTATTGGAACACAGCCATGCTGATTTGTTTACATATTGTCTGTGGCTTATTTCACACTGCAATGGCAAAGTTGAGTAGTTGTGATAGATACCGTATAGCCCACAATGCCTGGAATATTTATTATCTGGCCTTTTGCAGAAACAGTATGCTAACCTCTGAAATAAGTGCACAATACATATAAAGTGTGCAAAGTGACATTACTAGATAAACATGGTAATCCTGAAAAAAATGGCAGTGTTGGTGCTGAAAGAGTCATTCATCAGTAGAGCAAGGAAGTCTAAATGTGATAAAGTGTTTAAGGAGTGCTAATGTCTAATGTTTGGATTTTAAGGCTGTAGAAAAGTCAGATGCAAGAAACAGCACGCCCTAAGTGAGGCTCACTTGTTTGGAAAGGAATGGAACTTGACTCTTTGCATGGTCAAATAGTTTTAAAACACTTGGAGTTAATGACCATACTTCCAACTACTTCCTGCAACACACAGGGATCAGTTGGGAAGAAAAATTCTCTCTTGTTTTAAGCACTGGCTTTGTTATAATTTGTTACAGCAGCAATAGAGAACTAATACAGTCAGTATTAAAAGGTATACAGGAAACTAACTCTCTCCTCCTAATCAATCTAATGCACTTTACCTCTTAGTCTCTCCATGTAATTCTTAACTTTCCCTCTACAGAGAATGTGAACCTCCATTGACCCAAATAACTGTTTATATCTGGATTATTCCAGTATTTTCTTTTCAAGACAAGTTATTAAATGAATTGGAACACAGAGAATATAATGGTGTGTTGGTTGTAGGGAAAAAATATGTATAGCATGACAG
This sequence comes from Lagenorhynchus albirostris, assembly GCF_949774975.1. Classification (NCBI taxonomy): domain Eukaryota; kingdom Metazoa; phylum Chordata; class Mammalia; order Artiodactyla; family Delphinidae; genus Lagenorhynchus; species Lagenorhynchus albirostris. The sequence goes on along the minus strand of NC_083111.1, from coordinate 63,657,987 downwards.
AATGGTGGCACCAATACTGCCTCAGAACTTCACAGTAAATCTATACTTGGTTCTAGCAGTGTTTGTTTTGGATGGTTACAAAAAGGAAACACTAAAGATAAAGTAGCTGTCACTTAAAAACTTCAAAGCATATACATTTGAGACTTTGCATAGGGGCTAGATTTCACTTTATAGAGACCTCTGTGTTAACACATTTACCCATACTTTTTGCTGTTATTAGTAGTCAAATATATTTGGAAGTTTGAGAATATTTTCTTTACTACTGTTTTCACCATCTTTGTAATAGATCATGAGATTATAACATTTTAGATTCTAAGCAAGATAAAGAGAAGTCTCTAGCATATCCCAGAGTAAATTTCCCTCAAATTTTAATTTCTCCTATTTCTAAAACAATACTTTTAATACATTTACCAATACATTTAATTAAAAAATGACTGAGATAAAAAGTTAAGGTCTTCTGTTATTTGTTTGTGGTTTTTAAGACCACTTGGAAATATAATACAAATACTTCTCTGCTGTTTAAAGGTTTTTTGCTTAATAAATATAATAGTTTATTCCACCAGTACAGCACCCTAAACTATGTTTTGAAGGGGAAAACACTCTCAGTGCCCATACTGCTCCATTTCTATCAGTCAGAGATTTTTAGTTGCAAATAAAAGAAACTTTCTCTGGCCAATTTAAGCAAAAAATGTATTTACTGGTAGATAATGAAGTAGGTCATATAATTATAGTAAAAGTTAAATAGGCTTTGAAAGTATAGGAATCTGGGAACACTCTGGATACAGTTTCTAGGAACTAGTGACCATTTTTTCTTAGGGCATGTCTTTGGAATGAAATGACTGGAGCTATTTTCCATCCTTCCATCACTGGACACAAGTTTCAGATTCTTGGGAGAGTTGGCCTGACTGGTTTGAGTCATTTTCTCACCCCTTAGCCCAGAGAGGAAGTCTGGTGGATACAGCAGCCAAGGCTCTGTGTGGTGGTGGAGGGAGTGTTGTTCCTTGGACGAAAACCAAGAGATTGTTAGAGAAGCAAGAGGGAGACTTCCCTGGTGGTGCAGTGGTTAAGAATCTGCCTGCCAATGCAGGGGAGAGGGGTTCGAGCTCTGGGTCCAGGAGATCCCACATGCCACAGAGCAACTAAGACCATGCACCACAACTACGGAGCCGGCACTCTAGAGCCCATGAGCCACAACTACTGAAGCCCGCGTGCCTAGAGCCCGTGCTCTGCAACAAGAGAAGCCACCACAACGAGAAGCCCACGCACTGCAACGAAGGGTAGCCCCTGCTCGCCGCAATTACAGAAAGCCCGTGCGCAGCAACAAAGACACAACTCAGCCAATAAATAAATAAATTTATATAAAAAAAAGAAAAGTGAGAAGGGAGGTGATCATGAGTAGGGAAGAACAGAAGATCTTCATTTCAGTGTTCCTTTGTAAAAAGTAGTGTTTCAAAAATTAACGAGAGTATTCCATTAGAAAGATTTCAGATGAGGTGAGTTGAACTGAAGTGAAAGAAAGGAAGGAAGGAAGGGAGGGCAGAAAATTAGTCCTTTAATACATATTCGTATTAATAAAATTTCCTAAGTACCTGATAACAATGAGTCTTTGACAGAAGACATAAACATTCCTTTTCTGCCTACAAGATTTGATTTCTATGAGAATGATTGCAGTGAAACTCTCTGAGTTTTTTAAATTTTATTTTATTTTTTTAACATCTTTATTGGAGTATAATTGCTTTACAATGGTGTGTTAGTTTCTGCTTTATAACAAAGTGAATCAGCTATACCTATACATACATCCCCATATCTCTTCCCTCTTGCGTCTCTCTCCCACCCTGCCTAGACCACCCCTCTAGGTGGACACAACGCACCAAGCTGATCTCCCTGTGCTATGCGGCTGCTTCCCACTAGTGATCTATTTTACATTTGGTAGTGTATATATGTCCATGCCACTCTCTCACTTCGTCCCAGCTTACCCTTCCCCCTCCCTGTGTCCTCAAGTCCATACTCTATGTCTGCATCTTTATTCCTGTCCTGCCCCTAGGTTCCTCAGAACTTTTTTTTTTTTAGATTCCGTATATATGTGTTAGCACATGGTATTTGTTTTTCTCTTTCTGACTTACTTCACTCTGTATGACAGACTCTAGGTCCATCCACCTCACCACAAATAACTCAATTTTGTTTCTTTTTATGGCTGAGTAATATTCCATTGTATATATGTGCCACATCTTCCTTATCCATTCATCTGTCAATAGACACTTAGATTGCTTCCATGTCCTGGCTACTGTAAATAGAGCTGCAGTGAACATTGTGGTATGTGACTCTTTTTGAATTATGGTCTTCTCAAGATATATGTCCACTAGTGGGATGGCTGGGTAGTATAGTAGTTCTATTTTTAGTTTTTTGAGGAGCCTCCATACTGTTCTCCATAGTGGCTGTATCAATTTACATTCCCCCCCAACAGGGCAAGAGGGTTCCCCTTTCTCCACACCCTCTCCAGCATTTATAGTTTGTAGATTTTTTGATGATGGCCATTCTGACTAGTGTGAGGTGATACCTCATTGTAGTTTTGACTTGCATTTCTCTAATGATTAATGATGTTGAGCATCCTTTCATGTGTTTGTTGGCAATCTGTATATCTTCTTTGGAGAAATGTCTATTTAGGTCTTCTGCCCATTTTTAGATTGGGTTGTTTGTTTTTCTGATACTGAGCTGCATGAGCTGCTTGTAAATTTTGGAGATTAATCCTTTGCCAGTTCCTTCATTTGCAAATATTTTCTCCCATTCTGAGGGTTGTCTATTTGTCTTGTTTATAGTTTCCTTTGTTGTGCAAAAGCTTTTAAGTTTCATTAGGTCCCATTTGTTTGTTTTTATTTCCATTTCTCTAAGAGGTGGGTTAAAAAGGATCTTGCTGTGATTTACGTCATAGAGTGTTCTGCCTGTTTTCTTCTAACAGCTTTATAGCATCTGGCCTTACATTTAGGTCTTTAATCCATTTTAAGTTTATTTTTGTGTATGGTTTTAGTGAGTGTTCTAATTTCATTCTTTTACATGTAGCTGTCCAGTTTTCCCAGTACCACTTACTGAAGAGGCTGTCTTTTCTCCATTGTATATTCTTGCCTCCTTTATCAAAGATAAGGTGACCATATGCACGTGGGTTTATCTCTATGCTTTCTCTCCTGTTCCATTGATCTATATTTCTGTTTTTGTGCCAGTACCATACTGTCTTGATTAATGTAGCTTTGTAGTATAGTCTGAAGTTAGGGAACCTGATTCCTACAGCTCCGTTTCTCTTTCTCAAGATTGCTTTGGCGATTTGGGGTCTTTTGTGCTTCCATAGAAATTGTGAAATTTTTTGCTCTAGTTCTGTGAAAAATGCCATTGGTAGTCTGATAGGGATTGCATGGAATCTGTAGATTGCTTTGGGTGGTATAGTCATTTTCACAATGTTGATTCTTCCAATCCAAGAACATGGTATATCTGTCCATCTGTTTGTATCATCTTTAATTTCTTTAATCAGTGTCTTATAGTTTTCTGAATACAGGTCTTTGTCTCCTTAGGTTGGTTTATTCCGAGGTACTTTATTCTTTTTGTTGCAATGGTAATGGGAGTGTTTCCTTAATTTCTCTTTCAGATTTTTCATCATTAGTGTACAGGAATGCAAGAGATTTCTGTGCATTACTTTTGTATCCTGCTACTTTACCAAATTCATTGATTAGCTCTAGTAGTTTTCTGATGCATCTTTAGGATTCTCTATATATAGTATCATGTCATCTGCAAACAGTGACAGTTTTACTTCTTCTTTTCCAATTTGGATTCCTTTTATTTCTTTTTCTTCTCTGATTGCTGTGGCTAAAACTTCCAAAACTATGTTGAATAATAGTGGTGAGAGTGGGCAACCTTGTCTTTTTCCTGATCTTAGTGGAAATGGTTTCAGTTTTTCACCACTGAGGACGATGTTGGCTGTGGGTTTGTCATATATGGCCTTTATTATGTTGAGGTAAGTTCCCTCTATGTCCACTTTCTAGAGGGTTTTTATCATAAATGGGTGTTGAATTTTGTCGAAAACTTTTTCTGCATCTATTGAGATGATCTTATGGTTTTTATCCTTCAGTTTGTTAGTATGGTGTATCACATTGATTGATTTGCGTATATTGAAGAATCCTTGCATTCCTGGGATAGACCCCACTTGATCATGGTGTATGATCCTTTTCATGTGCTGTTGGATTCTGTTTGCTAGTATTTTGTTGAGTATTTTTGCATCTATGTTCATCAGTGATATTGGCCTGTAGTTTTCTTTTTTTGTGGCATCTTTGTCTGGTTTTGGTATCAGCGCAATGATGGCCTCATAGAATGAGTTTGGGAGTGAGAGAAGGAGAGAAGGATAGGTGTTTGAGAAGGATAGGTGTTAGCTCTTCTCTAAAAGTTTGATAGAATTCGCCTGTGAAGCCATCTGGTCCTGGGATTTTGTTTGTTGGAGATTTTTAATCACAGTCTCAATTTCAGTGCTTGTGATTGGTCTGTTTATTTTTTCTATTTCTTCCTGGTTCAGTCTCGGAAGGTTGTGCTTTTTAAGAATTTGTCCATTTCTTCCAGGTTGTCCATTTTATTAGCATACAGTTGCTTGTAGTAATCTCTCATGATCCTTTAAATTCTTTGAGTTTAAAGAGAATCTTCCCTCTCAAGAAATACAGCACAACAAAATAAAAATACCCCTGTACTTTCAGTAACAAGGCTAACCCTGCAGTCGAAGAAGGTAACAACTGGACCCTCCTTGGTCTTCTTGCGAAATCCCCATTTGGGATGTTTATATATTCACAAATGTTGTAATCGGCCGTAACCCACATAGGAAGCCTGACTTCACTACACAAAAGATGAGTTCGTTGGCTCGCTCTGGGTTCTTGATGTGTGCCAGAAATCAAGCTTTACACTTAATTTTTGTCTTTAAAGATTTTAACTGACACAATTAACTTTTGAGTCAAGTTCATGCAAGCATTTATATTTATTACAGAGTTAAGTATATGTATTGAAGCACCTCCTTTGTGCTTGCAAAAAGAAAAATCATGGTTCTGGTATTAAATATACAGACACTTTTGTTCCATGAGATAAGAACAATTATTTCTCCACTGCACTTACAGTGTTTCTGTCAATCTTGCTGCCTTTGCTTTGGCACAAGTCCCAGTGCCTTCCATACAGGGAAAAAGGAGCTAACTTTGAAGTTCAAACCTGTGACCTCAGGCCTGTTTCTTTCTTAAGTAACATATCTTCTTTTCAGTGTTTTTCCCCTCAAGGCAAAAACCTAAAGGAAATATAAACTTTGTGTCTAACCAAGATTTTCTTTTAATGATTATGGAATATTTATGCATATCTAGGCAACAGATGGGGTCCACTGATAAAAGAAAATGGTGGCATTGTTTTTTGCTAGTGGTTGTAATGGGACTGTAGTCATATAAACCATTTGTAAATTGTTTTTTAAAAAAAGTTGAATATTGATGGATTTCGTTGTTGCCTTTGCTACACACTTTATTTCCTCGAGTAGTTCAGTTGAAGCCAATGCCACTATGGGTTCTAAAGCGCTGTCCGTGTTGTCTGGGCATGACCTGTGGTATCTGGGCATGGTCAATGTTATTTTCATTACTTCTCCTGGAGGGTCAGAAGGTTGGCCTATTGACTGAAAAGATGTTGTGGGCTATAAACTCAGACCATATTTAAAGAAAAAAGCCTGGGTAGAAGATGCTACAAAGATTTCTAATCTTTAACCTAGGAATCCTGAATGTTGTTAACTTCTTTGCCCTCCTTGCGATGTCAAGACACCTGGGGTGCAGACAGAATCAGTTGGCCCTGAGAACTGACCAGACTGAAGCCTCCATTCTGCTTCTTATACTTTTCCACTCGATGCTTCCCAGGATGCCCACTTCCTGTCACCCAGGTATGAAGTGGCAGAAGTATTTTGTTGACAGTCTTTTAAAGAGACAAGGCATGATCGAGATACATATATACACACCTTATAGCCCCTTATTAACAGAATTGATTTTGCAAATTTGACTTTGCTGATTAAATTTGTATGACATATTCAGAAGCACATTAAAAATCAGCTGTTTGGGCTTCCCTGGTGGCGCAGTGGTTGAGAGTCCCCCTGCCGATGCAGGGGACATGGGTTCGTGCCCCGGTCTGGGAAGATCCCACATGCCGCGGAGCGGCTGGGCCCGTGAGCCATGGCCGCTGAGCCTGCGCGTCCGGAGCCTGTGCTCCGCCGCGGGAGAGGCCACAACAGTGAGAGGCCCGCGTACCGCAAAAAAAAAAAAAAAAAAAAAAAAAAAATTAGCTGTTTAACCAGCTGCCACAAAATTAATATGCTCAGTCACTGGTGAGGTCGTAACCTTCATCAAAGTTGTGGCACATTTCTACAATGTAAACAGTTAGTGAAACTGAGTAAAAGCCAACATATGACCCTGCCTAAAATCACAGCTGAACCAGTGAAGCACTCTTAAGGTAAATAAAATAAAAAATGATAATCAGAACCAAAATGGCCAGACTCCCAGACCCTAATGATTATATTCAACTTTTCCATTACCTTGACCCTGGACATTGGTGCAAAAATAAGTAATTGCCAAAAAAGCTGGAAACAGCCAATGCTGCATCTTGCACTGAAAAATCTTCATTTTATTTCCTGCTTTTCACATGGGATGTAACAGCAGTCCTAGAAACAGAGAACACAGAGGTATTTTGAGAAGACTTAAATTATATGCAGTCGTCTAAGACAAACAAGCCAACATGTATTAGTATTGTCAGGAAGTAACTCATTCCTTAGGGCATTGTATATTTCACTCTAAAACGTACACTGATAAAAGAAAGATTTTTGAGAAGATGCTGTAAATGAAGAGAATTATTAGAAATATTTGGGCGAGAAGTTCAGAAGGTACTCTGTGACTCTTTTGTAAGGCAAAAACAGCACAATGAATTTCCCAGATGGATAAATTCCAAAAGTTGGCCTGAAATGAGCATTATAATCAGACAGTTACAACTCCCTTGCCAGTCATAAGTATAGATATACAGGACAATTCTTCTAGTGATCAAGGAGCATTTGAAAAACCACTTTGTGCGATTATTAAATCATCACTGAGCTTTCACTTCATTGGGCTGAATAACCCTTAATCTTTTCATCTTTGCTTATAATTTTTTTCTCCATATGTGTGAATCTAAAACTCTTCTAAGATCATCCTTTTCATTAGAATATCAATAAAAGAAAAGCTCCAAGAAAAGATGAAAGAAATGAAAAAGGGGAAAATTAAGGAAGGAAAAGAAGGAAGGAGGGAGGGTAGGAAGGAGGGAGGGAAAGAAGGAGGGGGCGAAAAGTGTGAATGTTTGGGGTTAATTTTAAAGGCCAGTCTACAAGTGCTTGACTACAATTCTATTGCAAGCCATTACAGAGGAGAAATTCTGAGTCCTTACCTCAGAAATTAAGTCATCTCAAAAGTTTTCTTCTATCCAGGGCATTTTTTGAAGTAGGTATGATTATAATATTGATTTACAGATAAGGAAAATAAGGCAGAGAGAGTTTTCCCAAGTCACACAGATAGTGAGTTCAGGATCCAGGATTTCAGCCCACACAGACAATCAAACATGGTAGAAGCATCTTAGGAAAATGCTTCTAAAGTATCACATTTCGTATCACTTTCTTTTCACTTTAAAATATCTTTTCTCATTCTGATTACAAAAATAATGAGTTTAATCATAGAAAATTAGAAAATACAAGAAAGCACAGCAAAGAGTATGTGCAAATATTTGCTGATGACATAAATGTCCTGTTACAATATGCATGACAATATCACAACTTATTTATTATCTACCTTTATTTGTAAATGTAGATTGTTTCTAAATTTCCCTAATACATGTAACACTGGAATGACTATCCTTATTCACACCTCTTTGAATACATGACTATTGATTTCTTTGGCTAAACTCCCAATTGTAGAACTGTTGGGTAAAACAAGATGTGTTTTTTAAAGGTTTTTAAAACATAGGTACATAATGCCTTATACTGATTTCCACTTCTATCAGCCTCTTATATGAGTACCAAATCACATCACTTCCATCATCACAGGGGTTCATTGCTTTCAACATATCCTGATTTGATAGGTAAAATGTGATTATCACAATATCATCTTAATTTTTTTTTATAATCAGTAAAACGTAACATTTTGTGTTTGTTAGCTACTTATACTTTTTATAAAATACCTGTTCATATATGTCACCCATTTTCTCATTGATTTGTAAGAACTCTTTATATATTATTAATTTTAACATATATACTGCAGTATTTTTCAAGTTTGTTTTTGACCTTTCAATTTTGTTTTATTGGGTCAAGATTTTTTTTTTAATCAAGGCATCTGATTTGATCTTTTTCTTTATGGTTTCTGATTCAATGTCATGGGTAAAATCACTTTTTCCATCTCAAGGTATATTTCTAGTTATCTTAATTTTTTAATTCCAGTTGTGAATGGAAACCTGGATTATTTTTTAATATAGAAAAGATAGTGATTTTTATCTATTTATTTTATAGTAGACCACCATTTTGAACTCTTACTCTGTATTTTTTCAATTTAATCTCTTGCATTTTCCAGGTTGACAATTGCAACCACCGTGTGTGTGTGTGTGTGTGTGTGTGTGTGTGTGTGTGTGTGTGTGTGTGTGTTTAATTATATAGGCCAGGAGTTTTAAAACCATTATTTTACAAGGAATGCCTCAAATATTTCATCACTAAGTATATTGCTAGTAGTTAGATTGAGATATATTGTCTCTTTCTGTTAAAAAATAAATTCTTGACTTTTTACTGGGTATTTTTTTTCAACCAGGAATGAATGCTGAATCTTGCCTTTTTGCTGTTTCATCTATGGAGATGTTCACGTTTTTCATCTATACCTCTTAGTGTAATTCATTACTTTGGTAGTGTCTAGTATTAATGTATCCTTGAAACACAGAAATAAATCCTGCCTGTTCATGAAAATTACTGTGGGTTTTTTTTTAACTTTAATGTAATTATAATGGTTTTAGTTTTCAGCCAAGCCATTTTCAAATAGATGACAGAGTCATATTATTTCTTTCAAGAAGATTCTGTAACATTTGAGCTATTGGTTGCTTATGGTCTAATTAAACTCTTCAAACTGAAAGGATGGAAGCAGAATTGTTTGAAATAACAAAGACAGTAATAGAGCAAAAGAGTCCTTCTCTCTAACTCCTAAGGGACTAACCAAACGCAAGCACTCTTTGTTAAATGCTAATGATTTTTCAAATGTTTTAAACTTTAAAATACCTATGATTTTCTCTGTTATAGATATATGTCTGTGGTGGCAGAAAATAAAAGTAAATGAATTCAAGTTACCTATTTGCAAATTAAAAATGAATATAATTGATTGCAGGACTCAAAAACTGGATATTAATTCTTCTCGAGAAACAAGAGTGAGTACTATTCTAGGTGACATTTATCCCCAAATGGAAGAGTATGGTAAAAAATTATTATTACAGTGCTATTGTATGCCACATTAAGTTTATCTAGTATTTTCATACTATTACCTCTTCAAGAACTTTGATAGACCCAGATAAAACCCCTTCTGTAGCTTTGGATTATATCTAGTGGAGCTATCTTTTAGTTTCCAAAGCTTGGGAGGAGACTCTGACCCTTGCATGTTGTTTAAAGCAATCAATATTTCTTATTTAAGCCAAGTATTTTTAAATTGCTGTCATGTTACATCTTCCCAATCCTGGCTGCTGTTCTTTGAGAGACGCCACACTCGCACATTCTTCGAAACAACATATGTAATCTGGTGAAGCACGTGTCAGCCAGACTTAAGGCTGGAGCCAGTCTTGGGAAATATTTTTCAAACAATCCTGCTTCCATCCTTATAGTTCGAAGAGTTTAATTAGAAAACTGAACTGAGTGAGTACTGGGTCCTATAAGAGTGAGTCCTACTATTCTCAGATTCTGTGAATAAAACAGGAGGATTTTAGTAGCAGTAGGAGGATTCGTGCAGCCTTCAGGTAGCAGCTATAGATGCTAAAACATCTGATGACCTACTTCAGTGAGCTTCCACATGTTAGGATCTGGTCTCTGCCATCCTTGGGGGCAGCTGGGGCCCGGCCTTGCTAGCAATACCACACAGGGCTCTGAGGCTCAGCCTGACCATCTCTGGGTGAGGAAATGTGAAGGCCACTGTAGATCTCAGTCAAGGCTAAGATAGTGATTTCTTTCTTGTCGATGTAAAATCATAGTTATCCTGCTTTCTTGGCTTCTTATAACTCCCCCAAGGCCATTCATTGCTCTTGAGAGAGGATTCCTTTTTCAAGGACCCTTGCTCCTTCATGATCCAGTCCAGACCATATGGCTGTTCATCTTTCATCCAGGGAATACTGGAAATAGAAGATGACTTCCTGTCAGGAATGCTTTGTTTCACAAAGGGCTTTTCGGCTTCCTTTCCAGTGCAATAGTTGGAAAATGGTCATCAGCTCTTGAAATAAACATGGTCGTCCCAGTGTTTAACTAACATGGAGTCACAGGCTTTGATGCAGATGCTGGAGTCATCGGCGCATCTGGTGTGCCTCTGATGCCGCAACTGTTTCCTGAATGCTTTCCATAAAGAATTCTTTGGTGTGATCCTTCTGAAGGGCAGCTCACTGAAGAAGGAGTTGACTGGGACAACTTCAGAGGCATCCCATCAGGCCTCAGCTCTACCTAAGCAGCACTGAAAATTGCCAAAACCGTGTCCCCCTGGGAGGGTCACATTACTCACAAAGGAAGGTCTAAGGGATGACATGGACCTGTAGACCACTGCAGCTTCACTTGGGAGTGCAACCCTTTGCTGCTGCTTGCTTTTCCAAAGTTCCTGTAACACTGAGACAATATTGAAGTCTTCAGAGATGAGAGCCAGATCTCTCTGAGGCAAGAGCTGAGCAATGTAATGTCTGAGGGATTCCAAGGTTATGTCCACCTTCAGTCTGCAACGTAAGCCTTCTGCAGAGTGCTCCCAGGCTTGAATTCTTGCAGTCCTGGACTGAGTCTGTGCAGCTCATGGACGCATTGGATTACCAAAGAATCCCTTTAACATCTGCCAATCAGACATCTTCCAGAGTCTAAAGACTCCTCAGGGCACCCTCCTCCCGGGCTAACTGATCTTTGTTGTTTCTGCATATTATTGTTTTTATATCATGTCGACTTTGTATAGCTGCTTTTCTGGATCTATGTTAATAACCAAAATTGACTAAGAGTTTTCTTTTCTTAAAAGGTTTGGTGTCAAGATTATTCTAGCTTCATAAAAAAAAGTTAGAAAGGTTTCCATTTTTTCATTGTGCCGTAATAGTTTTGTTTTGTTTTGTTTTGGGGGTTTTGGGGTTTTTTTGTTTTTTTTGTGGTACGCGGGCCTCTCACTGCTGTGGCCTCTCCCGTTGCGGAGCACAGGCTCCGGATGCGAAGGCTCAGCGGCCATGGCTCACGGGCCCAGCCGCTCCACAGCATGTGGGATCTTCCCGGACCGGGGCACGAACCCGTGTCCCCTGCATCGGCAGGCGGACTCTCAACCACTGCGCCACCAGGGAAGCCCCGTAATAGTTTAAGTAGCATGAGAAAGATCTACTCTATGAAAGCCTATGAATAATTTGAGTGAGAAAATCATATGGGCCTATTCCCTTTTCTGAAGCTAATTCCTACACAGCTTTAAAAATATATTTTGTCTTATTCATAAACCTATTTAGCTTTTTTACTTCTTGGTTCTAGTTTGGATATTTTCCCTTAAAGTTATTCTTTTAATTTTGATTTTCAGATTGAATAGCACAGAGTTGTGTGATCTCTCAAATTACAACCTATCTTTTCTTGTTATAGCTCCATTATCAGTATTAAAGTGATGTGTTTCTGACTTTCTCTTTTCTCTCCAAAATAGATAAGCTATATATATATTTGTCCAGATTGTAATTTTTTGAGAATAGGTTTTTTTTATTTGCCAATATTATTTTTTGATTTCTAATTTATTTAGTTCTGTATTTATCTTTGCTTTTCTGCTTTTATAATATTTATTTTATTTATTTATTTATTTTGGCTGCGCCGGGTCTTTGTTGTGGCACGCGGGATCCTTTAGTTGTGACACGCAGGCTCACAGCTGCAGCATGTGGACTCTCAGTTGCGTCATGCATGTGGGATCTAGTTCCCTAACAAGGGATGGAACTCGGGCCCCCTGTATTGGGAGTGTAGTCTTACCCACTGGACTACCAGGGAAGTCCTGCTCTTATGTTTTTAATTTTTGTTGTTCTTTTTGTTTATTTAATCCTTAATTAATGTAATAGTCTTTATTTGAGGCCATAATTTTTCTCTGAATATGCTTCAGCAGCAACATACAAACTTTAATTTCCTTTTTAACCCAAGAGTTATTTCAGTGAATGTAGCAAAGCAGAATTCTATGAATCTTCAAAACAATATGATTCAATATGATTCACGCACTTAAACTTATTCTGGTTTTATTCCAGAGTGATACAGTATATCCAGAGGAATAAATTAATTATATTCCTTCAAGCAATCATTCATAAAAAAATTTTTTTGGCAACCACTTTTTATAATATCCAGTGACAGTCTAGCGTGCAATTCTTTTGTATTGCCAATTAAAGGAAGAGCCACATGCTTTGATAATCATAGAAATAATCAAGTTAAGATCCTATAAAAAAAATTAAAGAATGTATTCATTTGTATTTAGGGATCCAAAAAGCATCTCCCCCAACCAGCCTACTATACTTCCAAAATGCTAATTACTAAAGAATATTTTCTTAAATTAAGACTTTCACATACTAGAAGCCCCTTAAAATTCAATGGAATAGGTAACACATTGAGTGACTATTTTATATGTAATATATACGGCATTTTAGTCTGGATGAATTTATTATTAATTTATTACAGATTAATAAACCAACTATGTGTCAGAGCACAGAAGAAATGGGACAAATGGAGAGTGAATTTAGATAAAATACAGGGGGAAAGGCCCTGAGGCATCTAGAGAACCCTAACCCCACCCAGCCAAGTAGAACAAGATCAGGTGGGTTATCCAAAGGACTGTGAAATCACTCTTTTGCCCTTTTGTGTACAGAGGCTTGAATACAGGGGATTTGCAAAGAGAGGGGAGTAGGCGTCAGCCCTATCATGATCAAGACCGTGATACCCAAAGAAAACCACAGAAGTAGAATCACTCCCTCAACTCAAACGAAATATTCTTTCTAAGATTTTGTTCCCCAAACATAACCACAGGTTTCATCCAGAACAGGGCAAAGGGAGGGAGAGGTAAGGAAACAATTTGTCTTTTTGGCATGCCCTTTAAGATCAGAGACTTTTATCAGATATCACACGATACTATGTTAACATAGTAGAGCAAGTCCTTTTACAAGCCACAGTCCAATAGTCTTTCTCTTTCTCATCAAAACACTGCAGTTCCTGTGTCCAGGTGTTTTGAAGCAATACTTAACACACCACATTAGAAGTTAATCTGCATTTCACACAATTTAAATAAGTAAATACACCGATGATTTAGTGCTACCCTAATCTTGGCAACTTTTTTTGAAAACTGTGTATTATTTATATGGAAAAAAAACTGTAGCCCTAGATTATCTTTAAATTCTTCCTTCTTTTGTGTGTTTATTTTAAATTAGGATGAGTAATACCATATTGGGAGAACTGGAATTTTCATTTTCCCAAGGTTTTCTGCCAAGTCTCTTTTTTGGACAGTAAAATAGAGGCAAGAAAAAATCCCAATTCCTATTAAAGTGCCATGAGATACTTTAACACTTACCAAAATATCAAAGCCTAATTTGTTGAAACTTGGCCTAAAACCTTGCACAAAACAAATAACTCTGCCTTAATTTTTTTTTTTTTTTTTGGTTTAAAAACATCATGTTAGAAGTGGCTATCTAGCTCTAAGTTCAGAAGGTATAAACCCAATCTGAGGAAAGTTGATAATCTTTAGTACAAGTTTTCTCAGAACACTGTCACGAGATTATGTAATCAGTAACTTAAAACTACCCCCATTAGGACTAATTGACCCTTCCTCTACTTCATATGTTTGTCTTATTTAATTGCATTTATACAATTAAATTTAACAAGGAGCAAAGCCCCTTGTGCAAGCCAGTTTTATCAAAATCCCTTAAAATATTTATCCTAAAGTTTTTGTAAACTACTCATATAAACACACACACATACACACACAGACTTACACACATATATACCCAAACCCTGGATAATGTTCTACTCAGTCAGTGCTGACATACAAAAAACCATAAACTTAAACAAAACTGTTGCCAGCCAACTGACACACCAGGCCCTGAGACAGACTGTGATTTGTAATATCAGAATCTTCATTCCAACAATCACTAATGAGAGCCCTACTACGTAACCAAAGCTCTCTACTCTAAGGGAGATACAAAATTTCATACTATATGATCCCTGCCTTCAGTCAACTCACTTACAGTTGACTGCAAGCAAATATATTGCCAAGCCACATGCAATAAGTATGAAATAGAACAAAGAGCACGAGCTGGAGGTATGAATAGAAAACTGGGAGCTAGGAAGGCAGATCTGCCAATAATTTGCTAGGGGTCCTTGACTGACTAGTTTAACCACTCCATGACTTGATTTCTTTATCAGCAAAATGTGCCAGTGAACATCTGCCTTATAGGATGATTGTGATAATGTAAATAATGTACTTAGAAACTCAGGAAGCTCTCCAAAAGTTCTAACTAGTAACATGTTAGGAACAGGTTGAGAGGACACAAAGGAAAAGGGAATGATAATCATCAATGAATTTACTACTTGGGTAGATACTAAAGGAGGAAAAGACTCAAGAAGTCTTTATCAGGACTTCTCTGGTGGTCCAGTGGGTAAGATTCCGCACTCGCAATGCAGGGGGCCCAGGTTCGATCCCTGGTCGGGGAACTAGATCCCACGTGCATGCTGCAACTAAGAAGTCCACATGCCACAGCTAAGAAGTCCGCATGCCACAACTAAGAGTCCACATGCTGCAACTAAGTCCACATGCCACAATCGAGTCCGCATGCCACAACTAAGAGTCCACATGCTGCAACTAAGTCCACATGCCACAACTGAGTCCGCATGCTACAACTAAGAGTCCGCATGCCACAACGAAGAGTCCGCAGGCCACAAGTAAGAGTCCGCATGCTACAACTAAAAGATCCTGCATGCCACAACTAAACATGCCGCGACGAAGATCCCACGTGCCATAACTAAGACCCAGTGCAGCCAAAATAAATATTAAAAAAAAAAAAAACTCTTTATCTCCTCCATCTAATGAAGGTTGTGGGACTAACTTGTTATAAAGGTTTAGGCAAAAACAGAAGATCCAAATAATGACAGAGGCACAATTATTTGCACAGGTGAACTACTTTAAACTTTTCTAATTACATTCCTATCCATTTTTTATCATTTTCCAGATGACAGCTCTATACAGGTTCAAAATAATCAACCATCTGAAGATCTGGAAGATTTGACTTAAGAGCAATTCATTGACTAAAAAGAAGACTTAGCAGTTTTAGTTGACAAGCCCATGTAAAGAAGATTTGAAAGAAATGGGAATGATTAAGCATGATTTAAGCCTAGGAAAAATAAGAATCGGAGGCACATAATGGATGTCTTCAAATATCTGAAGGGCTTTAACATAGAAGATAAAACAAGATTATTCTGTGCAGTTTCTGCAAATAGTACTCGAATCAATGGACCGAGCCACAGAGATGCGCATTTGGATATAAAAATTCTCTAACAACTAGAATGCCTTCTTCACTTTTATTAGAAGTTCTGAGGCAGAAGCTGGCTAAGTTTTACCCATGAGAGGTGTTATAGAAGAGATTCCTGGGTTTGTGGGCAGGGGAACTGGACAAAATGACCTTTAAGTCTGAACTCTTTCTGGACTCTACATTATTAATATTTTTTTTCTTTCTTTTTTTTTTTGTGGTACGTGGGCCTCTCACTGTTGTGGCCTCGACCGTTGTGGAGCACAGGCTCCGGATGCGCAGGCTCAGCGGCCATGGCTCACGGGACCAGCCGCTCCGCGGCGTGTGGGATCTTCCCGGACCGGGGCACGAACCCGTGTCCCCTGCATCGGCAGGCGAACTCTCAAACACTGCGCCACCAGGGAAGCCCAACATTATTAATATTTTGATATCACTTTTATAGGAGAATTTACAGTAAATTGATGATCTAGGTCATACGTATTTACAGATAAGAATGCAAAGACTAAAAACAGGGCTAACATCTTTGCCCAGTGTGTTGACATGTTTAGTATTCCTTATTTCATCTCTGTAGTGAAAATACCACCCTCCTTACACCCAGCATAACCAAAAGGGTTTTCAGGATTAGTTAATGAGGTCTACTTAAAAACAAGCCCTAGAGGAAGTCAGTGGTTATCACTCTTCTCTGTTAGCATCAGGACACAGGAGAAAACAACTCTAATTTAGAAATAAAGACCTAGTTGTGTTACTATAAGCTTGGTGACTAGCCTTTTTTTTCCCCCTGCGCGAACTCCCCACTGTGCATGGCATTTTGATTAGAAATCAAGTGGAAAGCCACAATTTTATTAGCATAAAGTGTCAAAGGGTAGAAGAGTTCAGGAATGCCAGAGACTGGAAATTGAGAAGGGGTGCGTCAGAAAAGAGTGAGCCACAAGTAGGGGGAATCAACTCTGCATAAAAACGCCCCTCGGGACTTCCCTGGTGGTCCAGTGCCTAAGACCCCGTGCTCCCAATGCAGGGAGCCCGGGGTTCAATCTCTGGTTGGGAAACTAGATCCCACATGCATACCGCAACTAAGAGACCACATGCTGCAACTAAGAAGCCTGCAAAGAAGCCCACATGCCGCAACTAGGAAGCCTGCAGGCCACAACTAAAAGAGCCCGCATGCCGCAACTAAAAGATCCCACACCTGGCAATGAAAATCCCATGTGCTGCAACTAAGACCTGGCGCAGCCTAAATAAATAAGTAAATAAATAAATATTTAAAAAAAGAAAAAAAATATCCCTCAAGTCCTGGACAATTCAGAATAAAGGGTCAATTAATCAAGAAAAGTTAACAATCATAAATGAGTACGTGCTTAATAATAGAGTTTCAAAATACACAAAGCAAAAACTGATAGAACCAAAGAAAGAAAGAATAAGCAAAGTTAGAGATGTTAACAATCCCCTCAGGAACTGATTGAACACCTAGACAAAATAACAGTAAGGATATAGAAGATGTGAACCACTCTATCAACTAGTAATTGATATTTATTGAACACTACATCCAAAAACTGCAGAATATTCTTTTTTTAAAAAATTTCTTATAAAATCGTCCATATTCTGCATCCTAAAATGAGACAATAAATTCCAAAAGACTCAAAGTTTGCAGAGTATGTTTTCTGACAACAACAGAATTAAATTAGATATCAATCATAATAAAATATCTTTACAAATTCAAAATATTTGGAAATTAAACATGATGCTTCTATTTAATCCATGAGTAAAAGGAGAAATCACAATGCAAATTTTTAGAATAGTTGGAAGGGAAAAAATATAAAAAGATAACACACAAAAATTTGTGGGATGCAGCTAAAAGATTAGAGAGAAATATTGACATAAAAAAAGAAGGAATTTAAAAATCAATGATCTAATTTTCCACTTAAAGAAGCCAAAAAAAGAAGAGCAAATTAAAATCCTAATTAAATTGGAAAAGGGATTAATAAAGATAAGCATAGAACCCAAAAATACATAAAATAAATATTAGTAAAAATTAACAAGGCCAAAATTTGCTTCTTTAAAATATTAATAAAATTGAAAAATCTTTAGAAAGAGTGATCAACCTCCAACAGACTGCATTGGCCTCTTATCCCATTGTAACTCTCCAGCTAACTTCATGGCCCCTGTAACTTTACTTTCTGAGTCTTGGGTAACATAATACATCTAGAT
This sequence comes from Lagenorhynchus albirostris, assembly GCF_949774975.1. Taxonomy (NCBI): domain Eukaryota; kingdom Metazoa; phylum Chordata; class Mammalia; order Artiodactyla; family Delphinidae; genus Lagenorhynchus; species Lagenorhynchus albirostris. The sequence continues at coordinate 63,640,014 of NC_083111.1, read as the reverse complement.
GGGCAGTTTAACCCATAATCAAAAAAGTTCAAAGTGCATGATAGTCAATAAATAAATACTGATTGATGTAATGATCAATGATTGAATGACCAGGGCTGATGTGTACAGTTCACAGTTGACGCACTGTACAATTTGCAGTTGGCCTAGGGCAAGTAATGCTTGAAATTAGCAGACACTCTCTCCAACTTGTATGCAAAACTGTTTTCCAGAGAAAAGGATACTGTCTTCTTCTCCCAATAGCATGGGTCTGCCCAGAGGTACCTTTTTCTAGTTCACAGAAAGACCCCATGTAGGATCATAGCAGCCCAGTGAATGGCTCAAATGCAAGGGATATGTCTGCAGATCACCCTCAGAAATGTAGCTGTTTAGTCTTAAACTGGGTTGCTGTAAGTCCTACATGACAGAAGGCAGAGCCACTCCAAAAGTATGGCAAACTGGAGACTCTCCTTGACTCAGGAATGTTCCATTACCCGGCATTTTTTTTTTTTAAGGACTAACATAGCTTCTTGGTCAAAGAAATGAGAGTTGCTTTTAACTAAACTCTATCTACAAGCAGCATAAAGGGCAGCTGCACATCTCAGCATAGACATCTCATCCTTTAGGAAGGCTTCGCTGATCTTCCAAGTATGGGCCAGATGCTCCTTCTGTGTTTCCTACAGTAGTAATCTTTATTTTCCATTCTAAACCTACAGTAGAACATCATTTTTTGATATCGATTCAGTGTGCTCCCCTTTGCAAAAGCAGACAGAAAGCCATGGAGGAGGAAATCTTTATCCAGTAAAAGATCCCCTGAGTACCTCTAGTTATAGACACCACCTATGAAACTCAGAAGAACTCAGCCGAGCCTGGCCTCCCTCTGGATCAATTTTCATAAACAACCCAGGTTATCTCTGGTACGAAAAAGACTAAACACTGTTCCCTAAAATTAAAAGTTAGGGACCCTTGCCGGTGAGCTCTAACAAAGGCCCACTGGCAGAAAAGTTCTTCGAGAGCATTGATTTTAAAAAATTACCCTGAAGTATAAATTAAAAATTAAATTAAATTAAAAAAAAATTACCTTGAAGAAATATGGAGTCTAGACTCTAAGCCCCAACTTAAACAGACACTCAGTTCTCAGAATTTCCTGAGAATTTCCTGTGCCTTTCTAGTCACAATCCCCTCAAAAAGTGGAGCCAGATAAAAAGAGAAGAGGAAACGTGGGAAGAAGAAAAAAAAAAAGGTAGAAAGAAGGAAAAAGAAGAAGACAAGGAGACAAGAGAAACCAGTTTTGTCTTCCCGACTCTGTACTAAATCATTTTAGGCCTTAAAACATAGGGTGGCTATGTTATCCCTGTTTTCTAGAAGAGAAAACTGAAGCCCAGAGAGGTTAAGGAACTTGGGCAGGGGCACAGAACAAGCAAGTGTAGATTTCACCCACACCTCTCTGCCTTCCAGCCTCTGTTTCAGCTCCCAGACTTGTATGGCCTCAGTTGATGTCATCCATTTACAGTCACACACCCTTGAAGTGAAGGGTCACTTCACCCTTCCCCACCAAAGAAGCTGATGGAGCAATGGGGTCTGGGTTCAAATCTCATACAGACTTTTCTTAATCATGTATCTGGTACTTGCTGGCTTTGCAACCCCACGCGAGGTAGTTTATATCCCCGAAGCTCAGTGATCTTACATCTAAAAGAAGGAGAATATTTACTTCCACAAGTAACTGCGGGGCTTAAACGTGTTTCTGAAAAAGAAAAGGGCAGGTACCCAACAGGGACTGGAAACACATGCCAGCACTTCCTCGACTACACACACCCATCTCCCAACTAGAACAGGATAAGGCTTGGTCTTCACAAGGCTTGTTCTATATAGAAGAGTAACTGGGGCCCTGCCACTTTTTATTTAGTTAGGTACCAAAGAGGAGGAGAAACAAGAGGAGACTGTTTTCTTGCCATCCAGCACTTTCAGGGGGCAAATCTGTCAAAGAGGAAGTTTGTTTTTGTCCCTTTCCCTTAAACTTTCCTCTTCTCCTCTCCCCCACCCTACCCATCCCGCTGTTCCCCTTGGTCATTTATCATCTGTTCTCTACAAACTGTCATAATCCCAGGTAATCTGTTAGCTCAGTGGTGCTCAAACACCACCACCTCAGCCTGCAGCAATTCAGGAAGGTCCTGGTCCTTTAAAGGAACCTTGGGTTACACTCGACTGGCCTGGAAAACAGCAGTCGTTTGGCTGAGTTTGGATTAAAATGACAGCAAATGTGGCTCTAGAGTCACATAATTGCAAAGACTCTCAGCTTAAGACAGGCAAGAGATCTTTGTGTTTTACTAGCTGACACTAGGAAGTATTTAAGAGTCAAAGGGAGTGTACCCCAATGAGCCCTTTTTTGCTGGGCTGGGGCTTGTTCCGGTGCCCCTCAAATCATACGAATTTGCTCAGCCCTTTCTTTAAGGCCAGCCCTGGCTGATTCCAAAAGCCAAGACTTTCACGGAAGGCCCAGCGTTCTCTGAAATCCACAGCTGGACCATTAGCAGCAGGAAAAATGCCAAAGGACTCCTCCCATCAATCCCAAAGCCTGGGACCTGCCCAAAACTGCTCCAGGAATCCTGATGGGTTCCAAGGAATCCTTCCCAGGGAATTACTGAGAGCCCTCACCAGTGTGGTTCTTGTCCTTTCAAAGGGACCCCCAGGAGGTCAGGGATGTAGTGGAGGTTCAGGTCTGTCCTGGCTCAGGGCTCCCCAGGCAGAAGGAGGCGATGCCCAATGCTTAGTGAGAGTATACTGTACATAATGGATAAACCTTGAAAACATTTTGCTAGGTGAAAGAAGCCAGTCACAAAGGACCACACATATATTGTATGCTTCCATTTACATGAAATGTCAGCAGAAAGTAGATGAGTGGTTGCCAAGGGTGTTGGGGGGGAGAGGTTGGGAAGAAATGGGGAGTTTCCGCTAATAGGTACAGAATATTTTTTTTGGAGTGATAAAAATCTTCTAAAATTGATTGTGGTGATGATTGCACAACTCCGTGAATACACTAAAAAACCACCGAATTGCACACGTGTGCAATTGTATCTCAATAAAGCTGTTTCTTCATAAAAATCCTATCCTGAAGTCTATCTTACAGTAACCACACCCTTGGGACCAGGTTCAAAGGAAATCCAACCAAGTTGCTCTTTTGAAACAACTCAAAATCCAAATGCTATCCATGCATTAATTCATTCACTCATTTTACATTTACCAGTGAGTTCTCTGTGGGCAGAACTGGACCACCTTGTCAGAAACACACCACCAGCTCTCCCCACTGCATCCAGCTTAAGCCGGTTTGCTGGATGCGAGCAGGGCCTCTTTATCACATGCTGCAACCAGGAAGGGCCCCCCTTGACTCTCTGTAGCTGAGGAGCCCCAGAGCCTTTAAGAGGGGAGTTTCAGGAAAGCTCTTTCTCATTTCTGCTCCCCACAGAGCCACCAATGTCTTATCGGCATATTTCTTTGTTTCTGCCCCCCTTCCACCCCCTTCTACTGCTGCAGGCAGCTGACTCTCCAAATTTCCAGGAGGGAAACGAGGCTCTCAGCTGTAGCTCCAGAAGTAGTTTTCAGGGGGGCAGGGGGGAGGGGCAGATATAGGCCGCTGTGAGAGCTGCACGTAAGCTCCATTTGCACAGTTGCCCTAAGGACATGCCGAAAGCCTAAGCACAATGCGCGACCCCGGGTCAATCCAGAGCTTCGCGTGCCACAGGGCGGAGCCTCCCACAGAGGACCCAAGAACCCAGCTCCTGAATCAGAGTGCCCGTGTCCTGGACTTGCAGGCAGCGTTCAGACCCTTGCTTAGGACTAAGGCCACTCCAGTGGCACAACGCCGGCTCCTCTTGGCCGGGCCCTAACCCTGTCTTGACTGTGCGCTGTGCACGCTAAAGCCAAGCTCGGCCAGATGCACCTCCGCCTAGGCGCTGCGTACTAGAGCGCTTGAAGCCGCCAGCAGTTCAGAGGGATAAAAGGGGCGGGTGGGGGGAGGGGGGTGGGAAAAGCCAGGGCAGAGAAGACCCTCCAGCACCACAGCGTGGTGGTGCATCTGAAAGCTGCAACTTCCTGGGTCCAGACACCAAAGTAAAACGCGCGACGCATCCGGGTTTCCTGGCGTGGACGAGCTATCACTACTGCCAACATCCTGCATCGAGGCACTCCGTTCGCTTGCTCCTCTTTTCGCGAGCACCTGGTCCCCAGCGCGGGTCACCCACGGGGATCTAGGTGAGTTGCGTACCCCATGATCTCCATCGACTGTTTTCCCAAGCGACCCTTAATACAATCTAAATAAAAACAGCGTGCTTTCTGTTTATATACAGCTCTCCAAAACAACCCCTAAGCCCCTTTCTCAACGGAATGGTCGCCTTTACGAAGCCCCTTCTACTTGGAAATTCTGGAGTCTCCACTGTCTCGAAGTGGAGACACCCGCTCTTTCCCGCCGAGCACTCACAGCGCCCAAGTACAAGGGGGAAAGCTCCTGAGAGCAACCCAGGGCATCTTCACTGTCTGCATTTGCATCACGCAGTGCCACCAATCTCCCTGCCCAGTGACCCCCTGCGAAGAGGCACCCGGTGCACCTTCCCATCGCACCTCAAACGTCCCCGGGCCATCCGAGGCGCGCGTGAAGAGAAGGTCCATGGAATTGCACGGCGTCTGCAGGTGGCTAGTCCTTCCCACTTTCCCTTCCTCAAGAATAGACTTTGCAAAGCCGACCCGAAAGAAGAGCAGAGAAAGATTGGAACTGACCTGTTCAGGAGAAGATTCCAGCCCAGGTAGGGGGCCTCTCCGTGCCTAGGGAAGATCCAAGTTCCGCCGCGAATTGGTTCTTGGCGGCGCACGGGTCTCGCGCGCTTCCCGCCGCGTGCCCCTTTCAATTAGCCTCTCTCCCTCTCCTCTACCCGCTTCTGCCCCCACTCCCGGCCGCTCAGAGCTGCCTCCTCCTCTCCAGGGCTTCCCTCCTGCTAGGCGCCCGGGATCAGATAAGAGGAAAGGAAGGCCCGCTGGCAGCCAATTATAGAGCGGAAGGTGGCTGCGGGGGGAGGTGAGAGGCAGGCCTAAGCCCCTAACGCACCCCCGCTTCCCTCCTCCTCTTCTCCTCCAGCCCGGCCCCACAAGAGATGCTCTGAGGAGCCCGCCCAGCGCCGCAGGCGCGCCAGCCCAGACCTGGCGGCCGCCCCAGGTGCGGGCCGCGGCCGGCTGAACGGTGCCGGGAAAGAGCGGCTTCTGCCCCTCCACTCGCACCGAGGCTAGCGTGCGGCTGGCTGCTTTGCGAGGTCTGGAGCCCTCGAGGACGCAGGTGCTGTGTGCCCGCTTCCCCATTCCCAAAGACCAGCCTCGTCAGGGACCCCGCGCTCGGGCGGCCGGTACCCGCTATAAAGGGGTAGTCTGTCTTGGGACTTCCCTGGCGGTCCAGTGGTTAAGACTCCGTGCTTCCACTGCAGGGGGCGCGGGTTCGAGCCCTGGTCGGGGAACTAAGATACCACCAAAAAAAGACAAAAAAACAAGGGGTACCCTTCCTCCCTTCCTTCTTCTGAAGGAGGGCTATAAAATGCCAAAGCAGATATGCTCAAACTTTAATGTGCAGGAGAATCACCTGCGAATGCTGAAATAGACATTTTTGGTGTTTAAAAGGACGAATGTCGGCTGTGTCCGGTGGTAGGACTTCTTAAACTGCATATGCTCTCTCGCAGAGATCCTGTTTCAACAGGTCTGGGCTGAGGCCAGGGACTCTGCATTTATCAAACACCCTGGTGGTTCTGATACATGCAGGTCACCCTCCGAGAGGCTCTGCTTGAGCTGTGAAGCCCACGAGGCGCGCCAGAGCCCCGCGCCAGGTCTCCAGGGACTCGGCCCTGTGCGGTCATCCCCTGGGCCCCCTTGGAAAGTCATCATCGTTACTCATTTTTTAACCTCACGAACAGCCTCCCACCCGCTCCCACGGCGTCTTTACAATCCAGCTTGTTGTGTGCGCACAAATGTTGGGAGCTGGGAGGTATAAAAACTAAGTGTTTATCAAGAAGCCACTTTTGGGCTTCCCTGGTGGCGCAGTGGTTGAGAGTCCGCCTGCCGATGCAGGGGACACGGGTTCGTGCCCCAGTCCAGGAAGATCCCACATGCCGCGGAGTGGCTGGGTCCGTGAGCCATGGCCGCTGGGCCTGCGCGTCCGGAGCCTGTGCTCCGCAACGGTAGAGGCCACAACAGTGAGAGGCCCGCGTACCGAAAAAAAAAAAAAAAAAAAAAAAAGCCACTTATGTGAGAAAATACCCTCTCGCCTTGGAAAACTGCAGAGGGTATTTCACCACCGTTAAAGGCTGGTGATGGCAAAGAGAGAAAGGGCAGGCGGTGCTCTTAAAAGGTCCCCGAACCTGCTACCACCCTGCTCAGCCCAGAATACAGAAAGAGGGGCTGTGACCCATCCACCCCCTTTCAAGGGGGTCCTTCGGATATTCTAACCTTCCCAAGCCACGTCCTCTGCTTTCCCCGAATTTGCTGGTATTCGCATCCCCTTGTCCACGCTCTGAACTTCCCCGCTTGTCCCGCAATTGGAGTGCAAAAGGCCCTCTGCAGCTCCCACCGCCGCCCTGCGTCTGTCGGTCGCTTTCCGAACGCGCCTCAGGTCTGCCAAGGGACAGGGCCCGAGCTAGGCGCCGTTTTGCTTCTGCGCTTCACTGAACGTGATTCTCCCGGGTCTGGCAGCCAGCGCGACTTTTTAGCAGACAGGGTCTAAATCCGAGGGTTCCATTCGCTGAGCTGCGAGCATGCGAGCGCCACCTGGTGTCTGCGACTGGGAGTTCGAGATAGGGCGGGAACTGGAAAGCTATCCATCCATCCTAGATTGATACGGAGGGACCAGAATTCCTGAAATTCAGTACTTATAGCTGGAGAAAACTACCACTTCAGTTAGATCTCCTTTCCTCTGCCCACCCCCAAACGAGTGCCTACTACCTTCATACTCTGTCCCCCCTTTTTCACTAATAAAATCTACTCTTGTGTTCTTCATTTTTAACAAGATATAGATGGCTAGTGTAAGCTTAGCTTTACGTGTAATTCTCTTGGGGGAGGTAGTGGCGTGTTAGCATAAAGTTTGAGGCAAAGGGTGAGAAAAAGTGCTTGTGATGGAATTATAGATAATTGGAAATGAGGAATTCCCTGATGATTTTAAAATGTGAGATATACGTGCAAAAATCCATACACAGCAAATAGCAGAATATTTATTCCATAGAAATCTTATACGATAATGTATATTGATTTTGTTATGATATAAAATGTTATTTTTAAAAGTTCTAAGTCATCCTTCTTTCATCTTTTAAACTTTTGACTTCTTGCATTTATTTCACTTTCAACATAGGTAGATAAATTTCAGTTAATGTTGAATCAGAATGGCTGGTTTTAATTAGTTTTTCACTTAGTTGCAGTTGTGTGTGAATTTCCAGGCCTTTCAAGGGAGTGTTTATTCAACATTTATCTTAAGGTCAGCCCTCGGAGTTTAGAAGAATACTGAGAACTGAAACAAGCCCAGAAGACCCCTCGAATGGTCTCCTCTCTCAATCAAAAAAATAAAAAAAACCAAAAAACCTCCGAAAGGATTTTTAAATAGAGGGGGTCTTTTCAAAGATATCCAAAAATTCCAGCTTTCCACAGTAATTTATTCCAGGACTCAACAACTCCTCCTAGGATTTCATCCTGAGTTTGTGTCATGAATGTGATTTTCTTTCTCTCGAAGGACTCCATACACACCCTGTTGCCACTCTCCTCCTTGTCCCCTAAAACCCTGCATGAAGATTTTGAACTCAAACTTGAATTGAAGGGACTCTGCCCCTTGCTTGTCTCACTCTGGTGAAGTTATTTTGCCTCTCCGAGCCTAACTCCTTGTGTATAAGAAGGGAGTAATTAATTATATCTCGGGGGATAGTCATGCAGATTAAATGACAAATGTGTTTATGGACCTAATCCATACTAAATAATAAATGGCAACTATATCACCCAAATTAGGACTTTATCTCCCTTCTGCCCAAGGCATACGGCTCTCCTCTCTTCAGTAGCCCCTTAGGGATAACTCTTGCAATCTGTCTCAACAGAGGTGCTTTGACATTTTGGATAGGTCGGCATGACTGTCCCAGACGTTGTAGAACATTTATTATTCCTGATTCCATCACCAAATTCCAGTAGCACCCTCCCCATCTCCTAGCCATTGTGAAAACCAAAAATACCACCACACATTTCCTTACACACTCAGCAGCAAAGCATTAACTCTCTGCAGTTCTACTCCAAACCCTCTGTAATAGCCAGCTATGATTTTTCCTCAGCCTATCCATTCCCCCTTCTTTTGGTTACAGAAGGTTCATACTGATAATATGAGCAATAACCTATAAGCAATAACCACGGCCCAGGCTCCTGGCTCCACGTGCCCACCCCCTCTTCCATGCTGACCCCCGGGACTCCTAGTATTGGCCCTCATCTTGCAACAGCACAGCCGGTAACGAAAGGCTAACTCCCAACAAATCAGAGAAACTTCAGGATCCTGCCCCCTAGTCAAGGGCTGATGTACCTTCTCACTGATTGATGTCCCTGCCATACTAGCTGTCAAATACTTTATTCTCAAACAGGTTATTCTCGCCTTAGAGTAACAAAGACCTGACTTATTTTAGGAAAGTGCCTCTACTCCATTGATGCAGCTGTGGCTGGGCTGTCAGTTCCGAGCGCTCTGTTCTCCTCTAGCCGAGTGTGGGCAGGAGCTCGCAACTAGGCCAACCACACACTCTCTCCCTCACATGTGACTATAACGCAGTGGGACACAAGAGGAGGAACAAAGTGCTACATTTTTATCTCGATTCATCCTAGCAGTGAGGCCTGCAGTAACAATAAATAGCTCCTTAAATCTAGACATCCTGCAGAAACACACCAATACAGCTGTACCGGCTGTTAAAATATTGAAATACCTCCCTGCCAGTTGGTAAACAGCTGCCTCTCCACCACCCTGGATGTCCTCCCCAGCATCCCCTTCCTGGGATCACTACGCCAGCTTTCCCTCTGATACAGCAGCTCAAGAGGTAACCCCTGTGCTATGGTCTGAATGTTTGTGTCTCCCTAAAAGTCACATGTTGAAATCCTGACTCTCAAAGGTGATAGTTTTAGGAGGCGGGGCCTTGGGAGTTGCTTGCAACTCTTGAGGGTGGAACGCTTATCATGAATGGGATTAGCATTCTTGCCTAGAGAGACGCCTCGCCCTTTCTCACTACAATGGCAAGTCCGGGACCTGGAAGCGAGCCTGCCCTCCGCCATGCTGGCAACCTGAGCTTGGACTTGCAGCCTCCAGAACTGTGAGAAATATATTTCTGTCCTTTATAAGCTACCCAGACTGTGGAATTTTGTCACAGCATGGATCGAGACACCGTGTATGAGCTGAGTGCCGCTACGTCTCTGTGTGGCTACTGGTATCCATTCTGATTTGCCTGCGCCGTCTTGTTGTTTTATCGTTTGAATATCAGCCCTGCCCAGAGCTCCACAATATCTGGCTCCTGGCCTTCCTGAAGCTTTTGTCTCAGTTCTGTGAGCTACCCTATTTTTGCCAAATCTGATTTCTTTTTCTGCTAACTGAAGAACTCCAAGTCCATCTTCATTTTACCAAACCTGAAGCTGCGATAAAAGACATGAGAGAGTTTGTCAAACTTACCTGGGGGATTAATGGCAAAGTCAACACTAGAATTCAAATGTTTTAACTCCCAGGCCAGAGCTTTCCCCACTAGAGTGCACTGACCCCTTTCCAAACAATACTAGAGATACAGCTTATGCTTGTATAGGATTTTCACTTTACAAAGAGCATTCAAGTACATCATCCCATTTTAAATATATCAGCTCTGCAAGGTAAGACTCATTCCAGAGGTTGAAATCATATTGTCTTAAAATGTCCTTCCTGGTGCTGGAATCCCCTCTTTGTCTCACAATCACCTTTCATGTTCTTGAACCAGTGATTAAGACATTCCTCATCTTCTCGGCTCCATGGCGTAGATCAAAGTCAGGACTTTAAAAGCAGCCAAGGGCTTCCCTGGTGGCGCAGTGGTTGAGAGTCCGCCTGCCGATGCAGGGGACACGGGTTCGTGCCCCGGTCCGAGAAGATTCCCACATGCCGCGGAGCGGCTAGGCCCGTGAGCCATGGCCGCTGAGCCTGCGCATCCGGAGCGTGTGCTCCGCAACGGGAGAGGCCACAACAGTGAGAGAGAGGCCCGCGTACCAAAAAAAACAAAAAACAAAAAAACAGCCAAGTTTCGCATGTGTGACTGCAACCTGTCAGTGTATGCATGTTGCATAATAGGTCCTGTTCATAACATAATAGGGCTGGAGCAGGCCTAAGAGATTTTATACATATATACATATACATATATATATATGGTAACCCCTTCACTTTACAAATGAAGAAACTGAGATCCCATGCATTAAATCCCCAGAAAGCATCAGTGGCAGATATTATGAGATTCAACAGCATCTGACAATAAGTCAAGACTCTTTCCAATAACAATAATACCACAGAAGAAGAAGAATCTTTACTGAGAGTCGTTTGGATACCAAACTTTTGTGAAAGCCCACATGGACACTTAATTTTTTTATACCATTTTACTAAAATAATTTATATATGTAATTTTAAAATTTAATACTAAAAACTTGTTAAAAAAATATTACTTCTGCTCACCAGAAGTAATCACCTTTGACTCTTTTAGCAGTTTTTCTTTGACATTTTCAAATCTCCATATTTCTCAATATAATGTAGGTACTGCTATGTGTTTAATAATCAATTTTAAACATCATTTCTATATTTCCTGTTATGGTAGAAGAGGATGTAGCTCTTTCAGGCTGCCATCCCTTTTCTCCTCTTTTATCTTCCCCATATGATGTTCACCTCCATATTCAGTGTTTCCATTCCTATGCTTTGCAAATATTCACATAAAAGCATCATAATGTATTATGATCATTTTTACTTCTACTTTTAGGTTTTCTCTAAAGTTAATAATTGTCTTGCTTTTTCCTTTGCTTTATTTGATTTTTGCTTATTGCTAATCTTTCCAACTACTTCCAATAACGTCTCCGTGCAATGTCCAAAAGTCACTGATATCAGGTAAAAATATTTTTAAACATCCCTCTTCTCCAGGCAGGTTTTCCTTTAGACCTGCTGCTCGGTTGTCATCCTGGCCTTTGTTTTCTACCAAACTTGGAATTCCTTCTGTCTTTCTCCAAGATTGGCTTCCCTACTTCCTGGATATCATACCTTCCTCTTTCTTAGTATATTCCCTTGTTTGGGTTGATACTTTCTCCAGGAGTTTTCTCTGGTTAAAAGATGGTTCCACAGCAGCAGGCACGGTGCTGACAGCTCCAAACAGCTTGTCTCCTGAGTCTTGCTGCTTCCATCTGGGTGGCTGCCCTTTACAGCTGAATTATGAATTATCTACACCACAGTCATTATTCTGGGGGTTCTCTCCTCTGCTGGATACCTTGTTTTCAATTTTGCACATCTTCCTAGATTGAATTTTACTCCCTCTTTTTTGTTGTTTTAATTTTTTTCTTTCAGTTTTACTGAGATATAATTGACATACAGCACTGTATAAGTTTAAGGCATACAGCATAATGATTTGACTTACATATGTCATGAAGTGATTACCACAATAAGTTTAGTGAACATCCATCATCTCATATAGATAATGAGATGATGATAAATATGCCCTCATTCTGAGGAAGGACATCCTCTAGTGGTATCCTAAGACAAGGGCATGGGGGGCGGGAAATCGATACATTTTTGAGACCTTGTATGTCTTTATGCTCAAATTTCATTACTAGTTTGGCTGTGCATAGAATTCTAGCTTAGAAATTATTTTCCTTCAAAAATTTAAAGGTATTGCTCCCTAATTTCTTACCTCCAGTATTGTTTTTGTGATGAAGAAGCCATTCTTGATTTTTGGTGAAGTCCATCGCAGGCAGAATTGCCTTTCCCTCCTTTGAGCTCTTACAGTAATTATTGTCTACTTTTGCAAAAAAAAAAAAAAAAAAGCACAGGTTACTTCGAGAAGGCTCTTTTATTGCTCTCAACTCTGGTTAATATTTTTTATTTTTCTTTAATTTTTTTTGCGGTACGCGGGCCTCTCACTGTTGTGGCGTCTCCCGTTGCGGAGCACAGGCTCCGGACGCGCAGGCTCAGCGGCCGTGGCTCACGGGCCCAGCCGCTCCGCGGCATGTGGGATCTTCCCGGACCGGGGCACGAACCCGCGTCCCCTGCATCGGCAGGCGGACTCTCAACCGCTGCGCCACCAGGGAAGCCCCTGGTTAATATTTGATACCTTTCTTTCCTACCTGCCCAGGGTAGAATGCAAGCTTCCTGGGAGGCAATATAATAGGGTTAAGAGCATGGATTCTGACACTGAGTTCTGGCACGATTACTAACCTCGGACAAGTCAATGAACCTCTTTTTTCCTGTTTCCTAAGTTGTAAAATGGGAATGGTAAGGGTACCTACCTCATGGGCATGTTGTGACTATTAAATGAATTAATTCATCCAATCTAATTAGCCCATTAAGCCCTTAGAAGAGTATCAGGCACCCAGTGGGTTCTCATGTTAGCTGATGGTAACTGTACCAGATACTACTTTGTACCCTCCACTCTTTTTATTCCATCCTTTGTATAACAAAGTCCTAACATATATGTGTGCATTTAAAATTTACTCATATAAAATGATATAGATAAAATATACCAGAAATTAACTATATAAGCATTTAAACAAAAGTGAGTCCTAAATGTTCAGAAAATAATGAGGAAAAGATAGGATTTTTTGGCTAATCTGTAATATATTTATTTTTTTCTTGTCTCAATCAAAAATGCACTCAATGAGCAGTGTTGGTGCACGATTCTGGTAGAACTTTAATAGCTTTAACATTTGCACTTCTAGAAGTACTCGGGTTAATACAGCTCTCCAAAGTCTATAATCTTATGCTGTATTGCTCTTCTGAATTATTTTTTCTGAGTATCAGATTTGCCATTATTTGAAGGTGAAGGATCAACACCCTTATGAAGCCCATCAGTGGGATTAATCAGCAGCCTAGTCCCTTGACTGTAGTAGGGATTTGACAAAGGCTTGTCAATTTAAATTTATTTCAACAAGAATCAGAAGGGGGTGGGACTTCCCTGGTGGCACAGTGGTTAAGACTCCATGCTCCCAATGCAGGGGGTCTGAGTTCGATCCCTGGTCAGGGAACTAGATCCCACATGCATGCCGCAACTAAGGAGTCTACCTGCCGCAACTAAGACCCCAGGCAACCAAACAAAAAAAAAAAAAAAAGAATCAGAAGCAGGGGGGGTCCCAACTGTCTGAGGAAGCCTTTCTGCTTTGGCTCTTCTTTGTAAAAATCAATTATAAGGCTTCTTCAGAGAAGCAGATGTGCCAATATCAACCCCCCGCATATGGCCTTACTCATAATAGGGGCTGGATAAATGTTTGCTACATTGAATTGAATACAGTTCATCAGTTATGCCTCCTCAATTCTTCCCATGTGGCTATCATCAGTTTTAAGTCATCCACCTAAATCCATATGTGTAGCACATGCTGGCTGTGTGATTAAGGTGACAGAATCCCCGGAGCCATCCGTTTAGTCAGCAGTCCATATTCATTCAGTCAGCAAATACTTATTCAAGCAGGAACTACTTGGAACTTACTCATGGAGAGAGAGAGACAGAAAACATCATTGGTAAGTGATAGAAGAATAAGACGAGGAGGTGGAAGAGGACGAACTGCTGTTTTAGGTGGGGAGGTCAGGGATGAGTCCCCAGAGACGACATTTGAGCAGAGACTGAATGAGGGCAGAGAGCCAGTGGTGGAATTCACTGGAAGAAGGGCAGGGAGAACCACAAATGCAAAGTCTCTGAGGACGGAGGAACTGCAAGGAGGCCTGTGAGGCATAAGAGAAATGAGCAAGACAGCACAGTGAGGGATGAGATCAGAGAGGTCTCTGGGTCCAGATACAGTGAAGCCTTCAGGCAAAGACTGGATTTTACTCTGCTTGAGAAGGGGAGCTCAAAACACAAGAGGGATCTAGTCAGATTTCACGTCCAGAAGAATCATTCAAACATCCAGTTCTGTCTTTCTCATTTGCTTCCCTCATCCGAAAATCTTGTTGTTGTTGTTGTTTTAACAGATCTTTACTGGAGTATAATTGCTTCACAATACTGTGTGAAAATCTTGTTTTTGAGGGGGAGAAGAAGAATGTTTACGGGATAGCCACTTTGCTCTCAAAGCTTCCTAAAATAAGCTATCATGCATGATCTTCACCACACAACTCTGGTTATAGCAAGAACACACAGTGTCATCCATTTAGAGAAACAAATGGAAGCATGAAGAAATCAAATAAGAAAAAGGTTTCTTGTAGTTCATGGCAGATTCCCAGGAAGCATTACCTCTTCAGGATGGGGTTTGACTTGCTGCATATTTAATTCGCTTGATCTCCTCAAACACCATGAAACACTTCCATTTAGAAACCCAGAGGAGGGTCCAGGAACATAAAGGTTAGATATATTCCTTGCTTCGAGGAGGTATCTGCACAGGGACCCTGTCTTAAACTGGGGAGACATCCTGACAAACCTTCAGCTTATTCCAAACCTCCTGTGCAGTGAACTTGCCAAGTCTGATCTATCAGCACTTGTGATAACGAAGTAATTTATGACAACCTGTGATGAGAGAATTGAACACGATTTCAAAACCTTTTCTTACAACACAGGACAAAAATGCATTTTCATCGAAGAGATTTCAAATCAATGATCAAAATAAACTATCCATCTGATCTTTGAAAGAAGTAGATTTACTCCTGGTATACAATGTATATTCATTTGTAACACTGTAAGAGCTTTCAGTAATTTTATTTAGTACTTAAACTCAACCACATAGAGAGGAAGTAAAAATTCTGTTGGGGAGGCTCTGAAATTCTGTTAACTCGAAATATTTTTCAGAAAGGAGTTCCCTTAAAAAAATTTTTTTATATAAATTTATTTATTTATTTTTGACTGCGTTGGGTCTTTGTGGCTGGGCGCGCGGGCTTTCTCTAGTTGCGCTGAGTGGGGGCTACTCTTTGTTGCTGTGTGTGGGCTTCTCATTGCGTTGGCTTCTCGTTGCGGAGCATGGGCTCTAGGCGCACGGGCTTCAGTAGTTGTAGCACACAGGCTCAGTAGTTGTGGCTCGTGGGCTCTAGAGCGCAGGCTCAGTACTTGTGGCGCACGGGCTTAGTTGCTCCACGGCATGTGGGATCTTCCCGGACCAGGGCTTGAACCCGCGTCCCCTGCATTGGCAGGCGGATTCTTAACCACTGCGCCACCAGGGAAGCCCCCCTTTAAATTTTATGAATATATTTTATACATTTGAACTTCACAATTAAAATGACTGTTGGTCATCCCCAGGTCTGCGGGGCTATGTGAAAGAAAACAGTTGACTTGGCTGACCTTCCACAGTTTCCCCTTTTTTCCTAATTTTATGATGCATGCAAGTGGAATTTTCCTGGAGTTTCAAGTGTATTCTTTTTGTTTTCCCAAACTTTGTCATGTATGACAGCCGCTGCTTTTATGTACAGTTGGTCTTGTTGGAATGGCACTTTCTTGCACGCTTGCCCAGAAAAGGGTCTGTTACAGTGTCCCTGGAGCTCATGGTCTACTGATTTCCATACTAAATTTCTCTCTATACACTTTTCTAGTCAATTCTAGAAAGATCCATTAACAAGACAGATTCTAAAAGAGTTGAAAGCTGTAAGATTCTTCATCTGGAGTTAGTTAAATGAGGTAGTAGGGGAAAAAAATGGTAAATCATTCCAGCCAGGAAACATTCATACAAAATGATAGACTCATCCGCTGGAAAGCGTTTGGGGAATTAGCTCCTCTATTTTATGCTTCCAGGGAAGACATTATCTAAGTCATTTCACCTCCTCAAACTCCACCAAACTTTTGGAAGATTCCACTGAAGGAGAACTACCCTTGTCAGCTCCCTTTCTACCAACAGCTTCATTTGGGGGAAAGTCTTTCATTCCTAGAGACCAAATAGCTCTACAGAAGATAGAAGCCTATATACCCTAGTGATTTTGCCCATACGACAAAAAAACGTGTGTGTGTGTGTGTGTGTAGAGAAAGAGAGAGGGAGAGAGAAAGAGAGAGGCTTTAAATCAAAGCTGATAAATTATTAAAGATATTCAAAGGGCTTTGAAAAACTTAACACCATTCCTACTTACTTTTGAAATATTTCCATTCAGATTTATATAATTTTAAAAATAGTTTTAAAAAATACTTTTATCTAAATAATTCATGTTCATTATGAAAAATTACAAAAGGAAAAATAAAAGAAAAAAGAATCACCCAATATTCAACCTCCTAGAAACAGCCACTGTTAATAGCCACTAGGTTTAAAACTATTTCCTCTGTATATAGGGATCTCTGTGAATATTTTATGACGAGCTCATACCTTTTAAAATTTGTAACTTTTTCTTCTTACTGACCATCACATCACCATCTTTCCATGTGTATAAATAGTTATCTATATCATAATTTTAGTTAATTTTAAATGTATTGAATGTTTTAAAAATCACCTTAAACCTCCAAGGCCGATAGAGGTGAGACAGCCTACATATTCTTAACAAATTTCCATTAAAAAACCCCAGAAAACTATACAACATATTTATATAAAAGCTCTTAAAATACACTGTTAAACCAGTAAGAAATTTTTTTTAATCCTTAGAAAGCAAAAATTAATAAAAGGCAGGAACCCAGAGGTAAGTAAGCACACAAGCATGCTTTGTCCTCGAGCATCTGTCAACCCCTGGAGTCTGGCCTATTTTGGCAGCCTTTCAAGCTCAAGGGTAGAGCCTTCAAAGAGAGAACTCCTCTAGGAGACCCTCACATAAAGCTGGGAACCTAAATGGCTATATCATCAATGAAAAGGAGATGCAGAAATAAACCCACTCTCAGAAGCAGACAGTAAAGAGTTGCTTGGCTTTTTTTTTTTTTTTTTAATCTTGGAACTGGGTGAATGAGTGGGGAGAGATATTGCCTGAGAAATTGTAGCTCTAAGACAGCCCTCATCCAGGTTTATGGCCTGAATTCACACTATCCGTGTGAATTAGAAAGCCCCAAGGTTAACTGTGGAAAACAGTATGGAAGTTCCTCAGAAAACTAAAAATAGAATTACCATATGACCCAGCAATCCCACTCCTGGGCATATATCCAGACAAAACTATAATTCAAAAAGATACATGCACCCCTATGTTCATAGCAGCACTATTCACAATAGCCAAGACATGGAAACAACCTAAAGGTCCATCAACAGATGAATGGATAAAGAAGATGTGGTACATATATACAATGGAATACTACTCAGCCATAAAATAGAATGAAATAATGCCATTTGCAGCAACATGGATGCAACTAGAGATTATCATACTAAGTGAAGTAAATTAGAAAGACAAATGCCATATGATATCACTTATATGTGGAATCTAAAATATGACACAAATGAACCTGTCTGTGAAACAGAAACAGAATCATGAACATAGAGAACAGACTGGTAGTTGCCAAGGGGAAGGAGGGTGGGGGAGGGATGGAGTGGGAGGTTGGGATTAGCAGATGTAAGCTTTTAGATATAGAATGGATAAACAACAAGATCCTACTGTATAGCACAGAACTATATCCAATATCCTATGATAAAACATAATGGAAAAGAATATTAAAAAATGTATATATTCAGTCATATATATTGTTACATATAACTGAATCACTTTGCTGTACAGCAGAGATTAACACAACATTGTAAATCAGCTACACTTCAATAAAAAAATATTAAAACTGAAAAAAAAGCCTCAAGGCTAAGAATTGTTTTGAATTTCTCACATGTTGATATTGTCCTTAAACATCTAGCAGAAGCAAATGGGGTCCTTTCTGGAGGAACTCACTCTAAATGGAGGCCTCAAATAATTTCACAGATAGATTTCCAAGGAGTATGAATACATGGTCGAAAAAAATCACAAAACACATAGGGAATAATAGACCATGAGAAACAGCCAGCAGAAATAAAACAAAGATGATAGAACTAGATTTGCAAAGACTTGAGATAGTGAAACTAATAAGCTAAGTTATTTTTAAATGCTTAAAAAGCAAAAGATGTAATTAAGAATAAGTACTAAAGCACATACAATTTTAAAGATAGCAAGGTATAAAATTAACATACAAAATTAATATCCTTCATATACACAAAGTAATGGGACAGTGAATCCCATTTACAATAGCAAAAAAAACAAGATAAAATACTTAGAAATAAACTTAACATGAAATTTGGAAAATCTACATGAGGAAATGCTAAAACACTCCTGGAAGACGTATGAGCTTAAATGGACAGGCATCCCTTGTTCTTGAATAAAATGACTCAACATCATAAAGCTGTCAGTTTTTCATAAGTTAATTTAATAAATGTTTCATAAAGCCTCTGTAAAAATACCAAAAAGCTTTTATCTTAAAATGAGATAAGTTAATATTAAAAATCACATGAAAAATAAACATGCAAGAATACCCAGGGAAACACCAAAAAAGAAGCACCATTGAGGGACAGGGAGAGGCAGAAATCTCTATCAGACCATCAAATATATCAGAAAGCCATTTTAAGTGCAAGGATGTGGGAATAATTCATGAATAGACACATGAATCAGAGAAATAGACTAGAAAGTACAAATATATATGGAAATGCAATGAGTGATAAAGTTGACATCTCCGATCACTGGACCAAAATTGGACCAAAATAACTGGAAAACCATTTAGAAAGAGATCAAATTGTATCCCCAACTCACACTGTACAAAAGGAAAAAACAACAATAACAACAACAAATAGATAAGAACTCTAAATATAAAAATGAAGCCATGAAACTACTAGAAGAAAACAGGTGGGTTCCTTTGAAACCTGTAAAGAAAGACTTTCTAAATACATCTAAAAATTTACAACAAAAGAAAAGATTCATGAATTCAACTAGATAAAAATAAAAATATTTTTAAAGAAGCTTTGCATGGCACAAAACTCTATAAGCAAAGTCAAAAGGCAAATTACAAAGTGGAAGAAAATACTTAACGGCATATATTGCCGATAAGAACTAATATCACTAACGTGTAAAGCACTCTTAACACCAAGGTGAAATTGATCAAACCCCATTAGCTAAATGGGCAAAAAACATGAAGCAGAAAGTAGCCCCCTAAAAAGATATAAATGTTCCTTATACTTATGAAAAGCTCTTCAGCATCACTCATAATTAAATTCAAATTAAAAGGAGAAATACCATTTCTTATCTGAGCGGCGAAAATTAATAATTATGATATATTCTGTTGGCAAAGCTATAGGGTAACTAGTATTCTTATACATTGCTGACCAATGTACAAGAATACTGGTGTGTGCAAAATGGTACACTCTATCCAGACATCGTGTTACAAAGACTGTTTCATTATTACAACTATGTTTATCTCCTAATGGTTCTGCTTCTCTGCACCCTAATACAGAAGGCTCCACTAAGGAAGTAACATTTGAACTAAACCTTAGAGTCTAATGAGTTGGATTTCTCATGTGAAATTTGATAAGTTTGAAAATGTAAACCAATTGCCTCTCCTATCTTGTAACTTTTTTTTTTTCCTGCAATGTTGCCTTACAGAGATACCTCTAAGAAGATAAGCTCCCCTGTAACCCTACTGCCATTGGTCACGTTTTATCCATAAAAAGCTAACTGCCCTGTGCTTTCTGGTTATACTTGTACATCTCAACAGTTGTACCAATTAATGTCAGTTCACAATATTTATATCTAAGATGTATCAAAGTTCTTTCTTGAGCTCATTTTAATTGTATAACATACAGATTAAAAATTTTGCATTTTGGGGGACAAGAGGAGGACTCTAGACCAGCTATCTATCTTAGGTTCTCCAGTTGGGGCTCTAACAAAAACCAGATTAACGAGAAAAAAACAAACAGAAGTTTACTAACATGTGCATTGTGCATACACATGGGAATACCCAGTGATGAGTAACTCAAAGGGATGGTTAGAACTTGGTCTTACAGAGCATCTTACCAAAAGAACAATACATTTTTAGAGAAGTGATAAAACAAAGAAAAAAGACTTTGAGCTTCTAGGGGTGGCAAACTGTGGGAAGAGAAATATATGAGGCCACTAACTTACGGTAGGTAAATGGTAAGTTTAGCAAGGCTTGTTAGGCAGATTCCTATGGTGCCACCTCGTAAGCTCACAAGGGACTAGAGTTGTCTCTGGTGATTAACTTCTGCCCTTTATGGAAAAGAGGAGCGGGGAGGAACACCTTTATAAATTTATATTGTGCTCTTAAGCAAATAAGGGAAAGGCAGAGAGTTTTTCTTGTACCTGCTTCTTCTCATTTGCCTTCAGTTCAAAAGAATCTTTTATACTAAAGTGGCATATTTGGGAAGGCATATTCTGCTACCCTTCGGGGAAATGACCAGACATTGTCTTTCACCAAATAATTCCTCAGCAAAAGGGGATATTATAGACTACAACAGAACAACAACAGCAGTGCTGTGAATCTCAACAGGTTGCATATAAAAGTTAGAGGGGAGAGGACGGCTAGGAACGTATATGAAAACTAGTTCTGAGACAGAGGACCTTCAAAATGTGTGTACTCTTTGACTCAGGAAATACAGTAATTACACTTGTAGAAATTATCCTAAGGAATTATCATGGCTGTATGTGATGTTTAAATGACAATCATAACAGCAAAACAAACGACTTGTATTTTATATGCATGAAAAAAAAGTCTGGAAGAATATATTCCAAGGTGTAAACCACAGCTTTCCATGAGTGGTGAGATAATGTAAATTTTCTTCTTTTGCTTCTCTCTGTTGTTAATGTTCTCTATAATTATTATGCCTTTCTTTTATAATTTTTACAGAGGTTATTATTTTTTTTTAATTTGTAGGTGGATCTTTTCTAGTGTGAAAGCATTTAAAAATGTTCT
This sequence comes from Lagenorhynchus albirostris, assembly GCF_949774975.1. Taxonomy (NCBI): domain Eukaryota; kingdom Metazoa; phylum Chordata; class Mammalia; order Artiodactyla; family Delphinidae; genus Lagenorhynchus; species Lagenorhynchus albirostris. Next base: position 63,619,000 of record NC_083111.1, on the reverse strand, counting down.
CTGCTCCAAGAGTAGAAGTTAAAATTCCAGGGAAGAGGAATCTAGTTGTAAACACAAGGGTTGTGGAAACATTAAGAAGTTGAGTCTCCTTCCCATCCTCAGACTATCTGGTTTGATATTAAGCTAGGTCTTTTCCAGCCCCCACTTCTTCATGAAATGATTCCTACTGTGTCATGTAGATGGCTGTTAAAGGCCGAGTGAATCTATGCTTGGGCAGTGAGCCTGGAAAAATAGAGGGTACTGCCAAAACGGAGTTCAGATTCCTCCCCAGTTTAATTGTTTTCCATTTCACCATGACTAGATGACCTCCTGGTCTTCTCCTGCCCAAGAATGTCCCTAAAAACTTGGATGCTTTGTTTGGTCTCAGGAATGAATCATCTGGGAAGAAATGATTCTGAGAATAAACATTTTCTGTACCAAAGATATGTCAGAATCTGAGTCAAGTACTAGCCCAAGTCCCTCAACAACCTTAAGATTCTCCCAGGTGTGGAGAGAGTGAGAAAGATGGCATGATGGATGATATGTAAGAACCAGGTGCAAAGGTCTGTGGGGTCCAGCCCATCATGGGTAGAAGTAAGTTTGGAACACAGCCTCTAAGAAGTGCATTTCAGTGATGTTTTGTAAGCATTAAGAGACATGGTCTTACTCATGAAAAGAAAATTCAGGAGACTCTAAATGTTTTCTACAATACTCTCCATTGAAGAGCAGCAGGAAAGCAAGCAGATTGGACTTAAATTCTTACTAAAATTATAGTTGGGTAAATCATTTGAACCTACATGTCTTTGACTCCAGAAACATTTTGTTCTGTTTTTTAAACTACGTGATACTGTCACCAAATATATCAGTGTTTTAAAAACCTTTTTCACCGCAATGGAAAAAAATTACATCACACACACATACACTCTAACACACATTTACAAAGAAAAGCTTCACAAAACAATACACACTTTTACTATGTGTAAATAGATCATTCCTATTCTATCCTATTCTTTTTTATAAGATTTTTCTTTTCTTTTCTTTTCTTTTGGCACTGGTTTCAACCCACTCAATATATTTCACAACCCAATGATGGATCAAAACCTACCTACATCACTTACACAAGCTGCTTCAAGCAATTTTTTTCCCAAAATTAGCTCTTAAATTTTCATGGGTTTATTTTCTACACCATTACCACAAAAAGAGAGTTTGTTTTATGTTTAAACACATTTTTAATAAGCTCCTCATTCAGACAAAACCTTCTCAACCTTTTCAATTAAGTATTCTGTCTTTAATTGCTTGGGTAGAATCCTTTTTGCATGAATAATACAGGCATTGCATGTCCAAGTCATTAATATTGTGGTGCTATGGGAAGCAAGTTCTCCAGGTAATTCTATATAAAGTTGGTTAGAATAACAGCATGCTCCTAAAACAAAGCATCCTACTTACTGTGTGATCTTTAAAGAAGTTACCTAACTTCTCTGGGTGATAGTTACCTCATCTGCAAGATAATGCCATTTTATTGGACTATTGGGAAGTTTGTATTCAATAATCCAGTGAAAGGGCTTGACTCAGGGCCAGACACAACATAGGTTCATTTTGAGACATGAGCTAGTATTATTTTAAATAAATCGCTTGTGTTAGACAAGGTTCTCTAGGAAAGAGAGCCTGAAGCAAGCATTAAGATCCTAATACTGTTTTGGAGTGAAAACCCTCCTTCCTGCTCTACATTTGCCATTCTCTCTCACACACACCTGTATGTTCTTCCCACTATCCTATTTAACCTGGCCATACACAACTGGACAATTTCTGGCTACAATAATGACGTCTAAGCCATCCCAAGCTCATCACATCCTGGCACACATCAAAGAAGTTGATAAAGGTAAGTGGTGGTGTAGCTAGCTGCACCACCATCAGTGCCACCATTAATCCAGCCTTGAAGTGACAGTAAAGATGTCTCTTGAATTTCTAAGCTCATGAGAGAGACAAGTTTTACAAAAATTCCAGGAGGTGAGTGGAGTCAGCCTGACCTGACACAGCTACTCCTTGAGAGAAGCAATTAGACCTGGGGACAAGGCCACATGTCCTTGGTGACAGTGCATTACTATATTGGAACAAAGTAGGTCTTGAAGAGAAGACCTAGTGAAATGGTGGAAATCTAGGGTCCAATCTATAAGAAGCTGTTAAACATCATGAAACTTCAGGTGTGATTGTATTTGTGTGTCTGAAAGAGAAGCTTCCAGTCAGAACTGTCACAGATTGGAGTGGATGAAGGAGAAATAACTGCTAAATATAATTCGGGATCCTGGATAGGATCCTGGAACACAAAAAGGACAACAGTTGAAAAACTGATGATATTGGAATAAGGTCTACATTTTAGTTAATAGCATAGTAACGATTTTAATTTCCTGGTTTTGATAATCATACTACAGTTAGGTAAGGTGTTAACATAAAAATAAGGTTATTTTGAGTCAGCTCTACCATTGAGAACCAACTAGAAAAGCTGGAATTAATTACTGAGGTGTAATTTGTATGCAGCAAAATACACAAACTTAAGTATAGAGCTCAATGTATTTTTTTCTTTGATTTTAAAAAAATAAAAGTATAGTTGATTTACAATGTGGTGTTAGTTTCAGGTATACAGCAAAATGATTCAGTTATATATATTCTTTTTCAGATTCTTTTCCATTATAGGTTATTATAAGATACTGAATATAGTTCCCTGTGGTATATAGTAGGTCCTTGTTGTTTATCTTTTTATATATGGCAGTGTATATCTGTTAATCCCAAACTCCTAATTTATCCCTCCCCTCTCCTTTCCCCTTTGGTAACCATAGATTTGTTTTCTATGTTTATGAGTCTTTTTCTGTTTTGTAAATACATTCATTTTTATCATTTTTTTTAGATTCCACATATAAGTTGTATCATATGGTATTTGTCTTTCTCTGACTTACTTCACTTAGCATGAAAATCTCTAGGTCCATCCATGTTGCTGCAAATGGCAATATTTCATTCTTTTTTACGGCCAAGTAATATTCCTTCGTGTGTGTGTGTGTGTGTGTGTGTGTGTGTGTGTGTATCTCACATCTTCTTTATCCATTCATCTGTTGATGGACATTTAGGTTGCTTCCAAGTCTTGGCAATTGTAAATAATGCTGCTACGTACATTGGTGTACATGTATCTTTTTGAATTAGAGTTTTCATTTTTTCTGGCTATATGCCCAAGAGTGGGATTGCTGGATCATATGGTAACTCTATTTTTAGTTTTTTAAGGAACCTCCATACTATTCTCCATAGTGGCTGCACCAATTTATATTCCCACCAACAGTGTAGAAGTTTTTCCTTTTCACCACAACCTCTCCAGGATTTGTTATTTGTAGACTTTTTGATGTTGGCCATTCTGACCGGTGTGAGATGATACCTCATTGTAGTTTTGATTTCCATTTCTCTAATAATTAGCAATGCTAAGCATTTTTTCACATGCCTGTTGGCTACATGTATGCCTTCTTTGGAGAAATGTCTATTTAGGTCTTCTGCCCATTTTTTGATTAGGTTGCTTTTTTTTTTTTTTGGTATTGAGCTGCATGAGCTGTTTGTATATTTTGGAAATTAAGCCCTTGTTTGTCACATCATTTGCAAATATTTTCTCCTAGTCCATAGGTTGTCTTTTCATTTTGTTTATGGTTTCCTTTGCTGTGCAAAAACTTCTAAGTTTGATTAGGTCCCATTTGTTTATTTTTGCTTTTATTTCTTTTGCCTTGGGAGACTGATCTAAGAAAGAATTACTTCGATTTATGTCAGCAAATGTTTTGCCTATGTTCTCTTCTAGGAGTTTTATGGTGTCATGTCTTATACTTAAGTCTTTAAGCCGTTTTGAGTTTATTTTTGTGTATGATGTCTCAATGTATTCTTACATATGTAATATATAAAATGTGACATCACCCTACACATCTAACCCAGATCAAGATATAGACTGCTTCCCTCACCCTCACCTCATGAACCTATGGTATTAGAAGTCAAGACAGTGGTTACCTTTGGAAAGAAAGGACAGAGTAGTGATTAGGAGGGGCACCTAGGGAGGCTTCTGGGGCTCTGGTAATGTTCCATTTCCTGACTCCGGTTTTGGTTATAGGTGTTGGGTTCATTTTTTGATAATGTACTGAGCTGTACACTTATGGTTTGTGCACTTTGTGTATGTATATTCTAATTCTATTAGAACATTTATTTTAAAAATATAATTTGTACTGAATCTGACTGAGGGAACTGCACAGTGGAAGTCATTTTAAAGTCCTTAAGTGATCCTAGGCACTGGAATTTGTTTGGACAATGTTTTCCACAATTTCCCAAAAACAAATTTTCCACAATTTCCCAAGTGACAGATGAGTTATAACACAATTCTTCATCTGAGTATCTTCAGCATTCCAAATAAGAAAGGATGACCGATTTAATGGAATGGGATTGGCATTTACAAGGGAACTTCTTTTTAACTTTAGAATTTTTAAATTTATTTTTATTCATTTATCTTTGGCTACGTCGGGTCCTCGCGGCTGCCTGCGGGCTTTCTCTAGTTGGGGCGAGCAGGCTCTACTCTTCATTGCGGTGCGCGGGCTTCTCATTGCGGTGGCTTCTCTTTCTGCAGAGCACGGGCTGTAAGTGCACTGGCTTCAGTAGTTGTGGCACGCAGGCTCAGTAGTCGTGGCTGACGGTCTCTAGAGTACAGGCTCAGTAGTTGTGGTGCACAGGCTTAGTTGTGCTCCACAGCATGTGGGATCTTCCCGGACCAGGGCTCGAACCTGTGTTCCCTGCATTGGCAGGCAGATTCTTAATCACTGAGCCACCAGAGAAGTCCCAAGGGAACTTCTTTTACTTTATTTTTTAAACCAAGTATCAGGAATATTTGATTCAGTGGGAGTTGAGCATAACAGATCAATTTTTAAATGAAGAATTTTAATCAATTTAAAATGAAGAATGTATTTAAATTTTGTAAAACTAGATGAACCCCGAGAAAACACAAGGGGGCAGCATTCCATAACATTATAAATGAAGAATGCTGAAGGTTTTTTGTTTTGTTTTGTTTTTTAGTAACAATATAAATATTGAGAATGGTCCTTAAAGAGAGCGTCTTATCAAAGGAGGAAACGAAAGGTCAAAGAGATTATTACAGGAGTCGCTTTAAATTCCCTTATATCACAGAGGTCAAGAGTGGCAAAACAAGGACCACAGCTTATGTTTCCCAACTGCAGATTGAGTGGTTTTCCACTCTGTATCGTCTCAAATGGTCTCCTGGATGAAAGAGCACTTGCTGTGTGCTGGAAATGGTTAACTTCTCACCAAAAGACCCTCGGATAAGATCTCCATTTACTGTGGACACGGATTAGGGTGTAGGTGCCTGACACCTGTTACTGAAGATGAGTAGTTTAACCTGAGTGAAACATGAATCAATTTGCAGAGCAGAAATATGCTTCCAATTTAATATGTGCTGATCTTCAATATAAAGGAGGCCTTGAGGGAATGGTTAGATGGTGATAGTTTTAAAAATGTGGTTTGGAAATGTTAGCGCTGTGCATTGTAATTTCGCCCTTGAATTATGTTTTATTGCACTCTCTCGCCTCTGAGAAGGAGCCATTATTAAGCCTCAGGGTGATAGAGTGTATTTGCCCTCTTTAGAAAGACAATAAAATCAGGCTTTATGGGGAGATATAATGAGGGTTTGCAGTAGCTTTTAGCTGTGGAGTCTTTTTACTACATCAAGGTTAAGCCTAGTGGACTAATTCAAAGGGTTCTTCCTAGTATAGAAAAGCCACCCTTTCTGCCCATGACAGCTGGGACACAAGACTTCCTGCTCCTTGGGAATTCCCTGGTTGTCCTGTGGTTAGGACTCTGCGCTTTCACTGCCAATGGCCCCGGGCTCTCGGGAAACTAAGATCCCAAAAGCCACATGGGTGTGGGAGGGCCAAAAAAAAAAAAAAAGACTTCTTGCTCCATGTTTCAAGGTGGCTGCAATGTCAGGGAAATAAGAAAAGCTCACCTCTTGTAACTGATGGGATTATGGGAAGAAGAAAGTGAGAATGGACCAAATGAGGAAACTAAAGTCCAAAGAGGTTATTCAGTGAGTCACTTTAAGTTCCCTTAAATCACAGAGGTCAGAGAAGAACGATGGAGAATGCAGTGCTCAGAGTGTGTCCTGACTTCCCCTCTCCAGGAGAAAGCCTAAAACCTGGAGAAGAAAGCCAATAGGAAGAGAGATTTCTACCTTCCTTCTCAGTTAAGACTCTGAAAAGTGACAGCCACTCTGGCAACCTGGTGGTCGGTGCAGTTAGTAGAGGGAGGCCTTGACTTTGAGGTTCTCCAGGCAGCTCTCAGTCCCAGGGCCCAGGAGTCCCTGAAGCTCCAAGAGACCTTGGAAGGCAGCAGAACCTGCAAACCTACCCAACGCCCTGTGGCAGAGGATGAGGCTGCCACGGGGCAGAGCCTGACGGTGGATGGGCAATGGATAGGCAGGCCCAGAGGGCTTAGGTGGGAGATGTGGCAGAAACTCAGGTGATCTGTTGGGCCAGACAGAGCCAAAGTGAGACTAAGACAGCCAAGGAGGAACCCAGACCCTATCCAGGCCGAGAGAAAGCAGTTTACAAACTGCAACAGCTACAGCCTGTTAACGGCTGAAGATATTGAAATGTTATCCCACCTGGGTCAAACTCTTTTATTCCATCACAAGCAAGACAGCTTCACTCCCTCCCTTTCCTAAGGCTGCGTATCAGCCTAGCTCTTCTTTGCTATCTGATTCATTAACAATCCCTTTATGTCCTTATTTCTCTAGGGACCTGATACCAAGTCCCCGTGGTACTGAAGCAGAAAACATCTTGACCGGCATTGAACTAAAAAAAAAATCTCTCTTTGTTAATTCCCAGCAGGTGCACCCCGAACATTTTCCCAAGCATTCCCAAGCTTCTGCACCCCAAAACATTTTCACTCCTCAAGGGGGCATGCCTTCCGTATCTGGCATGCTACCTGGGAAGTCAAAAGGAAGCCAAGTGGTCTCCCCAGTTTTGGAAGTCTTAGCCCTGGGGAACAGCCATCCAGTCCTAGCTCACTCACCTGGGATGCATCAGGCTTTCACGCTCATAGGATTTTCATCTACCTGTCCACGCACAACATGGACATTCTCTCACACGCTCCAATTGGCAGTAAGTATGCAGTTAGGCCCTTACTCCGAGACCCTCGCCATTGCTCTGAGGAACTTCAACAGAGATAACGATGCTCCAGGAAGAAATAGGGGTCAAGGCGTTGCAAGGAACACGCCTCATGAAACTCTCTTTCTGCCAGGCAGTGGGAGTAAAGATGGCTGCAGGTCTAAGGCTCTGCAGTATCTCCCTCCACTGGCCTACGAAAGAATTCAAGAGAATTCGTGGAGTCCATGGAAGGACAAGAGGTTTACTGTTAGTTAATTAGTTAGAATTATGGATGGTAACTTGGCCACACCCCCAGGTTCAAATTCCATCTCTGCCACTTACTGTGTGACTTTGGAAAAGTCGCATAACCTCTCTGTCCTGGGCGGCATTCTTATTTGTAAAATGAAATTAATAACAATACCTACGTTGGAGGGTTGTTGCAAGCATTAAATGAGACAATGAGGTATTCCATGCAAAGTATATAGCGTGTGACTCATAGAAGGATAAATGTTACTTATTATTATTGGCTTGATGGCTTTCGTTTGCTTAAAGAGATAAAGTTTAAATAACTCTGGAAATCAACACATTTCCATAACCAGATAGTACTGATGGATGCAAAATCATCTTTATGTTTACTGGTATAGATTCTAAACTCTAACATAGTAAATAACCACACCTGGATGTAATTAATACGATCCATTCTACCCTTGTCTCCAGAAAGAATTATCACCACGTTCTTGGGTAAATCATCTGAGTAAGGCTGTCCTTATAAGCAAGGCTGAAGTGGCAAAGTGAAAAGAACATTGAATGGCAAATTTGCAACCTTTAGAATAGGCAGAGGCACCGCTCCACCAGCTTCTGACCCTTTCAATCAGGATTTATTAACGTGTGGGTCGAGGGGAGCGTGGGGCCTGCAGAGGTGTTTTGTTGGGGCAGTGATTTTGTTCTATGTTGTTTTAAAACAACTAAAGATGTTAGCTGAATGCTTTAGGAGGAGCATGCCTTCTACACTAGTGGTAGCCTCACCGTTCACTCTTGTCTTAGGCTGTGCCTCTCCACACGTGTCCATCAACCACCTGTCAGTCGGGCATTTGAGGTTCTCTTGAATAAAAAAAAAAAGGTCTATGGGCTTCCCTGGTGGCGCAGTGGTTGAGAGTCCGCCTACCGATGCAGGGGACACGGGTTCTTGCCCCGGTCCGGGAAGATCCCACACGCCGCGGAGCGGCTGGGCCCGTGCGCCATGGCCGCTGAGCCTGCGCGTCCGGAGCCTGTGCTCCGCAACGGGAGAGGCCACAGCGGTGAGAGGCCCGCGTACCGCAAAAAAAAAAAAAAAAAGTCTATGGACCAGGACCTACCTTAATTTCTGTTATGGGGCTTCTCATTGCAGAAAGACCCTGCTGCATCTTCTCTCGCAAACACAGAATCCACACCCAACCGAAATCCGCCAAGTCCGAGACCCGCCCTTCCCTCTCGCTCTCTTCACAGTTCACGTCCAACTCTCCACCCAGTTTGTGGGCTGGATTCTGCAGAAGGGAGGGGCCTCTGTTAATCTTGTCAATGCTTCTCACCTTTTTAATAGGAGACAAATTACTTACCTCTTTTCACGTGTTTTAAATGATGTGACTCTTGGCTTGGTCTTGTCCTAAATAAACAGCAAAACGTCAGGCAGATCCAAGCATTCAGATATCTTCTGACTCACTGGGAAGCTGTGAGCACAAAGACAACCCCAGGCTATAGGCTGGGTGGGAGAAGCTTCCAGATTTGAGGACTCCTTTTCTTTCTTTCTTTCTTTTTTTTTTTTTTGTGTTACGCGGGCTTCTCACTGTTGTGAGAGCCATATATGGAGTTTGAGCCATATAATTATAGAATGTTAATTGTAGAATGTAAATAATTCTCATTCTAGGGTGTGGGTTCAGTCTGTTTCCTACAAACTCAGTTGTTGTTTCATAATGTCCGAGGTACTGGGGGTTTCCTAACCATAACATCCATGATCCAAGGGGTGGCTTTTCTTTGTTTGCTAAATACTGCAGCACTCTGGATACCTGCTCAGTTCAGTCACTGCGGGTCTGCCCCTCTTCAGCCAGATCAATAATCTGTTCCTGCTGTATCAGTGGGTGATTAGAGTGATTAGAGTTTGCTTCCTGTGATGAGAGCCTGACTAATTGTGTTAAAATAAAGCAACGTTCTGATTGGTTTTGTTTTCTCTTTAAGCAGAAACATGGACACTATGACATTTCCTGTGTAAAACCAGTAAAATAACCTGATTGGCTAAAACTAGGATTTACTCTTAACTGTTTCACTTCCAACTGGATATAAGCCAGTCTTTTTTTTTTTCTTCTATTTTTCTTTTTTTTGGCTGCATCGGGTCTTAGTTGCAGCACGTGGGTTCTTCTTTGAGGCATGTGGGATCTTTCGTTGCAGCACGGGCTCTTCATTGTGGTGCGCAGGCTTCTCTCTAGTTGTGGCGCGCGGGCTCCAGGGCGTGTGGGCTCTGCAGTTTGCGGTATGCAGGCTCTCAAGGACCTACTGTATAGCACAGGGAACTCTGCTCAATATTCTGTAATAACCTAAATGGGAAAAGAATTTGAAAAAGAATAGAAAAATGAAAAAGAAAAAGGAAAAGAATAGATATGTGTATGTATAACTGAATCACTTTGCTGTACACCTGAAACTAATACAACATTATTAATCAACTATAGTCCAATATAAAATAAAAATTAAAAAATAAAATAAAAGGAAAAAAAATTAAAAACTGGTGACCTTTGAGATGGAGGCTGCGCCATCAGCCTGAGTCCTGGAAGGACAAGGTGGAGCTGTGCCCCCAACCACCTTGTGAGCCAGACAAAACGCTGGCTGCTTTGAGATTTGGAGATTGTGTATGACTACAGCAAAACCCGGTGGGTCTGGCAGCTTCCGTATGCTCTGTAGAACTTATATTTCAATTGTGTGTGTGTGTGTGTGTGTGTGTGTGTGTGTGTGTGTGTGTGTGTGTGTGTGTGCTGAGTCATGATGCAAAATGAATCTCTTACTATACATTATAATCAAGAAGTTTGCTAGCCAATGATACAGATTGCAGTTTTACCTTATATCATCTCTCGGTAAAAAGATTAGCACTGGGGCTTCCCTGGTGGCGCAGTGGTTGAGAGTCCGCCTGCCAATGCGGTGAATACGGGTTTGTGCCCCGGTCCAGGAAGATCCCACAAGCCGCGGAGCGGCTGGGCCCGTGAGCCATGGCCGCTAAGCCTGCGCGTCCGGAGCCTGCGCTCCGCAACGGGAGAGGCCCGCGAACCGCAAAAAAAAAAAAAAAAAAAAAAAAGAGTAGCAGTGGAAGGACCCTGAAAAATCATCTAGTTCCATGCTCTCATTTTAGAGATGAGAATTCAGAGGCCGAAAGAAGTCAAGTCATTCTCTGAGGTCACGAGGTGAGCAAAGGACTAGGACTCAAACACATGTTAGACTTCAAGCTGGTGCTTTACCACGAAACCCTGCTTTGGGGCTGATCTTGCGAAAGTGCTTTAAAACTACAAAACCTCATAAAAATGTCAAGTAATGAAATTATTACAATAACTAGTCAAGTAAGTTGGTAAAAGGCCTAGGCTTTGTCAAACCTGGTTTCAAATGCCGGCTCTGCCACTTATGAGCTATATAACCTTGGGGACATTATTTAATCTCTTTGAACCTGTTTCCTTATGTGTAAAATGACAATAATATTATGTATGTCCTATTTTCCTGATAAGTAAATGAGATAATAAATGCAAAGGTCCTAGCACAATGCACATCTCATAGTAAGTGCTAATAAGTTATTGATATTTGTAGTAAATATAATGCCAAAGAATTTGGTTTGGAATAACCACAACACAAAAAGCAATTCCTGGCCTTGGAAAGAGCAGAACAAGGTTTCTCAACTGTAGCACTATTAAACTTTGGAGTCAGATGATTCTTTGTTGTGAGGGCTGTCCTGTGCACTGTAGGATGTCTAGCAGCACCCAGGGATGCTACCCACTAGATGCTCCAAGTGTGCTTCCAGACATTGATGAATGTCCCCTGGGGGCAAAATCAATCCCAGTTGAGAACCCCTGTTGTAGAAACTGTGCTTAGAGTTTTTCAATGAATTCTTCCTATTAAACAACAAAAACATAAAAGAAGGTTAAACACTGAGAGAAAGGAGTCTGAGCTTCCCTATTCTTCAGATGCACAAAAAAGGATATATGTATAGTTGATTCACTTTGCTATAAAGCAGAAACTAACACACCATTGTAAAGCAATTATACTCCAATAGAGATGTTAAGAAAAAAAAGGATCACTGAATCAATGAATGAAAGTAATTTTTTTCTGCAGTCCTTATCTAGTAACTAACAGGCACAAGGTTCCTGCAGGATCAATAGGGTGGACTAGGTTTGTGGAAAGTATCCATTTTCTTCACCCCAACTCTAAAATAAAAAGGTTCCTGAGGAGAACCTATTCTTAACAAAACAGTTAAGGTCTTCACCAGAGCACAGGTCCTCAGATAACGGTATGAAAAGGGCAAAACAGGGTCCCAGTTTTTAGGGTGAGCCACCGGGACCCAAGAATCAGCATGAGAAACCCCTTCAGGTCAAACTGATAGAAAAACAAGGTCCAGAGTAGCTTCAAAAGTCCCCGGGGCAGGTAAGGACTGGTCTGACGCCAGAGCTGGGGTGTGGAGAGGGCTGATTTAGACAGGTAGAAAGAGGATGCAAAGTCACAGTAGATCTGACTCTGGCCCCCTCCTACTGTTTGAGGTTGTGGACTACGCCCCAGGAACACAGCTGCCTAGAAAATAATGTTTTTGTGTTCTCGGTCACTCTGCCCTTGTTATTTCTCACATGTGGTGGTTGAGTGAACCTGAAACAAAGCGTGCACCCACTCTTCTGCTCTAAAACCGTGCTACCCACTTAATGATCTCGTGACTCTGCCTGGATATACAAGTCTAACAATAACCATTCTGTTTCGTTCTAACCTCTGTTTGGATGCCCCCCGGGAACCACAGCCTTTTCTAACTATTCTGGCAATCGTGAATAACGTTTCTTATGTATTGAGAGTCCTATCAGTTGAGTGGACTCCTGTGATTCTTGCTGGTACCCACCCAAAGCCACTACTTTGGCTTCCCTGCATCCCACAGCTGGACCCCATCTGTGTCCATGGCTTCCTGGACGCCATCTCAATTTACGTTTCTCCACATGAGTCTATGGCTTTGCTGCTGTGGATGAATCTCATTTCTACTTCCCTTTTCCAGCAACTTTGAAGCCCGTGTTTATCATCTCCTGCATATTTTCCTGCATGCTTTGTCCTTGGACAAAATACCATTCCTCTTTCCCTCTATACCAGAGATGATCTCTGTAGGGTTTCCCAACAGCCAACAGTAAAGAAAGAATCGTCTTGATAACCCAACAGAAAATGGGCAAAGACTTGAACGTTCTCAAAGGAGAATATCCAAATGGCCAAAAACATATGAAAACGTGCTCAGCTTCATTGGCCTCCAGAGAAATGCAAATTAAAACCACAATATACTCACCACCCCAATGGCTCAGGATGGAAAACACCAAGTATTGGTTTTAATGTTCATGGTCTGCAAGTGGCAGTATAACTTGGTACAGCCACTTTGGAAAGTGGTAATGTGTTTGGTAATATCTACTAAAACTAAGTATTTTAAATTCCCTACAGCAATCAGCATTCATGCCCTGCCAAAGACCTATTCTAGAATGTTCTTCGCAGTGCTATTCATAACTGCCTCAAACTGGCACTACCCAAATGCCCATCAACCACAGAGTAGATAAATCAATGGCATTATCTTGTCACACTGGGAGACTGTATAGCAACAGGAATGAATTATGCACAACCTCATGCAACACCATGAGTGAATCTCACAAAATGTTGAGCAATAGAAACTTGACACAAAAAGAGTATACACTATATGACACCGTTTCAATAGAGCCCTAAAAGAGACAAATCTATGCTATTGGAAGTGATAATAATGGTGACCCTTAGTGATGGGAAGAGAGCATGTGGGATGTCTCTCTTTCTTTTTTTTCTTACTTTTTTTAATTGAAGTATAGTTGATTTACAATGTTGTGTTAATTTCTGCTGTACAGCAAAGAGACCCAGTTATACATATATACATTCTTTTTTAAATACTTCTCCATTATGGTTTAGCCCAGGACATTGAATATAGTTCCCTGTGCTATATAGTAGGACCTGTTTGTCCACCCTGGATGTTTCTTCATTTGGGTGCCAGTTATACAGGTGTGCTCATTTTGTAAAAATTCGTCAAGTTGTACAGTTATGGTCAATGCACTTGTCTGTATCTGTGTTTTACGTTATCAGGGGTCAGGTTATCTGGAAACAAACTCCAAGATGGAGATTTATATGCAAAAAGTTTATTGGGTGGGAGCTCTCAGGAACAATACCTGTGAGAGTCAAGACTTCACTGAACAGGGAGAGCAGGTGACTGGGAAAGCCATCCTTGGCCAGTCCCACAGGGAGTTCTGGAATTAGGGTCGTCCTTCAGAGACATCAAATTGGGAGTGCGAGAGTCAGGCCTTTATACACTCAAACTAACCACATATTGTCTTTTGAGCAGTGTCCCTTCAAGTCTTTGTGAATTTTCTGTTCAGTATGTCAGTCCTTTCTTTTTTTGTTTTTCTTTTGCCGCACCCTGTGGCATGTGGGATCTTAGTTTCCCGACCAAGGATCGAACCCGTGGCCCCTGCAGTGGAAGCACAGAGTCTTAATCACTGGACCACCAGGGAAGTCCCATCAGTCCTTTCTTTAAAGATATGGACTGTCTCCAAGGAAAGGGCCATGACCTTGGATGAGGCAGCTCTCTCTCTCTCTTTTTTTTTAACCCTTTAAAATTTTTGTGTTTGGTGAGAACATTTAAGTTCTGCTCTCTTAGCAAATTTCAATTATACAATACAGTGTTATCAATTTTAGTCACCACGTTATACATTAGATCCTCAGACCTTATTTTTTATTTGTTTTGGCCTCGCCTTGGCATGTGGGATCTCAGTTCCCTAACCAGGGATCGAATCCCCACCCACTGCAGTGGAAGCACAGAGTCTTAACCACTGGACCGCCAGGGTAGTCCCAGACCTTATTCATCTTATAACTGAAAGCTTGTACTATTGTACCAACCTCTTAATATTTCCCCATCCGCAACCCCTGGTAACCACTTTTCTACTCATACTCTCTAGCTGGACCAGAAAGGGGCTCAGCTGAGGGTTACTGGCCACCTGCACTCCCAGCAGCTGGGCGACTGAGTGCCTCAGTCTGGAAGGGGTCTGCAGCAACCACTCCATATTTGAATTAAACATCGAAAAAGAAATAGTCTGTCTTGAACAGTGAATAAAGAGAGACGAAACATTTGAAAAAATCAAATGAACAAAATGGGACCACCAATAGGTACACTGACCATAGACCAGCACTGAAATGATGATATCAACTATTAATTTGTTTCATTACCCTGAACTCTAGAACAAGCTGAGCTATGACATATTTCATTAGCTACTTCTGAACCAGATGTCCATGCTTGTTTGTTTATTCACATACTGGTTAGTTCCAAGAATTTCCTGTGACTGACCCAGATACTTTAAGCTCAGCAGGAGAGAATTCACCTATTAATAGCCCACGTGGAATCTCCCATTTAGAATGTGGAGTCCCAACAAGTGTGTCCAGCTTCCAGCGTTTTCAGCCTTACTGACTGGTTCCAAAGGGCAGGGCTTACTGGCAACATTCCTGTTGTTCAGCACTGTGGCAAGGGTAGCCCCATCCGCTCCAAGGGCTTGGGCTGAGCCCTCGGTTATTTATTAGAGTTCAGGCTGCAGTTTTCTGGAAGGCACAGAGGGACCTTGGGGTGAAGAGCTCTCTCCAGTAAACACCGTGTTCCTCACTGTGGTGAGGGATCCATTGCGAAATAGTATCCCATTGGGCCTCGCTCTCCACCCAGCTGCTGTGCCGAGTGGCTTCTTTGGGTGGGAGCCCACAGTCACCCAGGCAGCCTTTCACACACTTATCCACTCCTTTTTTTTTCCCAGGGAAGGGCTGGGCAGGGAGAAAGCAGACTGCTGCTGAGTTTTAGCCACCATGCGATCCTCTGCAAGGTGGAGAGGACCATCCCAGGGTGGCAGAAGGTAGCGTCTCTGTTCCAAGTTTTATCATCAACGGTGGTGCTTTCCAACAACAAGCTGAAACAGGAGCCAGTGGCGGTAGATTTGGGAGCTTAGCCAAGCTGTGATGGAAGGGAAGTCTGCCTCTAGCGTCCTCTTTCTGAACCCTCTTCTAGGGAGTCCTCACTTGTCTTTCTGTTCCCGACTCCCCCTCTAAACTCATGGTGCCCACTGCCCTTATGGTTCTGCCAATGCCTTTTTGGGGTAAGTTCACTTCATTTGAGAGGTTCTAGAGGCTCATAGGAACACCAAGCCCTGGGGCCTTCCATATCTCTAATGGACTGTTATATACTAGACTCCAAAGGGATAGAGCAATCCACTTTGTGAAAGTGGATTGTAAAGAGTTTCCTGGATAAATGGGTTAATGGTAGCTCCAGCATTCGGACAGCTGTATTTCGTATAATGTGTATTTTATCCAATAGCTGTGTTTTAGGTTCCCATACTGCCAGTGGATTTGACAGCAGGCACTCTGTAAGAGGCTGTCATAGTGGATATATATGGTTTTGTCTCTCAGAATAACTCTTCTCTTTGGGGAAATGCTGCTTTAAACTACTGGGCCTATTGATTAATGGTACTCCTATGTCATCGACACAAGAAGGGCCTATGGCCCAAGGTGAACCAATGGTAGGAATGTATCCTTTTGTTCACAAAGATTGGTCCAGGGGTTATCAGGTGACACAGGGCAGGCTGCTTGAAATTCTGGGGCAGGTTATTTTATACTGAAGCAGATGGAAAAGCATCTTTTCTTCTCTGACTGGTAATCTGTAAGAATTTGAGCCTGGACCTTCTGGCGGTGTGCCCCCTGCTACAAACGCTTATGCAAATAGAGCCCACACAAGAGAAGTAGAAAGTAGAGAAAAATAACTGTTACACAAAGAGAGAGATGCCTGGCAGCCTTTTAGGTTTCTTTCATTCTGATTTCCTTACATGAAGATCCATTCCAGTTTGCCCAAGGCAGGCCCAGTTTACATCTGTTATCCCAGCTTAATCATTAACATCTCCCTCTTTCGTTCTCAGAAGTGTTCCAGGTGGGTGATAAATTATATAATCACTGCTCCTATCACAATGGGGTTAATAAAGCCATAAAGTCCTTTTCCCCCTTAAGCTAGCTCAAGCTGGTTTTCTGTCATTTGCAAACAAAAAACATCCTAACTGACCTACCATTCATTTCTAAATTAATCAGGAAATCTGATTTCCTAAACTCCTAAACTTGACTGTTTCTACTTGCTTGAACTCTTTGGCAGATACCTGATTCTGTATCTGGTTCTTGGTCTCCACCTGTTCTGTGGAATTGACACCCTGCGCTCTTCCAGGCTTACCCAACCACCTTGTCCTGATTCTGAGTGCCTTTACTCCACACGTCACCAAAGGTCAGCATAGCCCACAGATTTCATCCGAAGGCTCTGGGACCAGGCTTAGAGAAGAAAAGAACCAGGGTAGGTTTGAGGGACCACCTGGGTTCATGAAATTCAACTGTGTTTCCCATTCATGTATTATTCTGCTCAAAGTTCAAAGTCCTGGAAGAGAGTGTTAGTTTAATTTGGGTTTGGGGCCCATTCTTTCACTAGGAGAAACGAGGGCACCATGATAGACATCTTATCATAACTATACAAAATGAGGGAGAGGCAATTCACCTCCAGGATATAGGTGTTGTTAGCAAAAAAAAAAAAAAAAAAAAAAGGGAATGAGTGCCAGGAGACCAAAAGCATATTCAACAATGTGTATTTAATAATGCTATTGGGTAGTTTTGCCAGCTATTAATATGTCTATACCAATGAGAGCTAAGTGAGCTCTTAAGATACAGATGCCTGGTGCTCAGAAAAATTGGAGATGAGGTGGTTAATCTTTCTGGAAAAACCATGAACCCCAAATCTGACTACCCTAAGTGATAATGGAGCTAGTCTTCATATCCTGTGCATTTCTGTAATCCATGATCAGGACACAGAAATGCTAGCTGGCATTTGTAGGGATTTTTGGAGGGTTCCTGCTGTTCTCATTCACTTGCCTCAAATCCTGTCCATCAGGGCTGTCCCCTTGGCCAGCATTACATGAAATTCAGTCTCCAGGTTGAGCCCCTCTTCCTGATTCTGTCCCTCTACACTCAGTCCTGTTACCCTCTTCTGTCTTCTGGCCTTGTAGTACATTTCCCTTCTTACAGCACATCTCACCATTCTGAACTTTCAGCACTGCCTCTTTAGCTTTGCGTTTTGGTTCTCTCTTTCCCCACTGTTCTTGACCTATTAAAGCCCTGGGCTAACACATCATTTGATCTAGTTTGGCCTCTGAGACCTTGTACTTTATCACTGACGCTTGCAGGAGGCACCTTGACTGGTTCATCCCAAACTGATGTAGGATGGAGTCAGGAAAAATACTGGTCCTAGAGTCAGACACACCCGATTCAAGTCTCAGTTCTGCCATTATTGTCATTATGCAAACCTGGAATCTAACCTCCCAGCAGAATGATGCTCTATAGCTTTCCTAAAACTCCACACACAATTTTGCAGATTTGTTTCATGTGTGAAT
Source organism: Lagenorhynchus albirostris (assembly GCF_949774975.1). Classification (NCBI taxonomy): domain Eukaryota; kingdom Metazoa; phylum Chordata; class Mammalia; order Artiodactyla; family Delphinidae; genus Lagenorhynchus; species Lagenorhynchus albirostris. The sequence continues at coordinate 63,601,149 of NC_083111.1, read as the reverse complement.
ATTTACTTCTCCCTTACTTGCTAATGAACTGTTTTCAAATAACTAATTTAGAGAAAATTTGTTTCCCTTCTCTTCAACATCGTTGTATTAGTCAGAGTAAGATGATCTATGCTACAATAATGAATAAGCCCTCGAATCTCAGTGGCTTAAACAAAGTTTGTTTTCTCTCACATCATAGCCTGATGTGAATCAGGATGCTGTTCTCCGTAGATGACTCAGGGATCCAGGCTCTTTCCATCATATGGCTCCTGTACTGCAGAATCCTTCTCTTCTAGCTCCATATAAGGAGCAGAGAAGACACATAAGATTTCACAGGATATTCTATAGCCAGCCTTGGAAGTGGCATCCATAACTTCTACCCACATACCATAGGCCAGAACTGAGTTACACTGTCCCTCCCAGATGCAAGGCAGGCTGGATAATATAGACTTTCTATGTGCCCAGGAAGAGGAAGCAGTGTTGGTGTCAAGCATCTAGTTAATCTACCACAATCACATTTCCCAGCTGGTATGTGTTGAAAATAAAACCACGATGTTATATAATTATTATAGTAAGTATAATGATATTAAGCCAAGCATATAACATATGCCAAGCATATAATAAGCTCTTTATATGAATTTTTTAATTAATTAATTTATATATATATATTATTTTTGGCTGCATTGGGTCTTCATTGCTGCGTGCAGGCTTTCTCTTGTGGCGAGCGGGGGCTACTCTTCATTGCAGTGTGTGGGCTTCTCATTGCGGTGGCTTCTCTTGTTGCAGAGCACGGGCTCTAGGCACATGGGCTTCATTAGTTGTGGCACGCGGGCCCAGTAGTTGTGGCTCACGGGCTCTAGAGTGCAGGCTCAGTAGTTGTGGCGCACGGGCTTAGTTGCTCCACGGCATGTGGGATCTTCCCAGACCAGGGCTGGAACCCGTGTCCACTGCGCCACCAGGGAAGTCCCTACATGAATTATTTAATTCTCACAACAACCTCATGAGTGTTACAAGGATTAAACAAGATAAATGTTGTGGAAATGCCTGGTGCCAGTAATTATTCATCTCATTTGTTGGTGCATTTCACATTCCACAGGGCAACTGCCCAAGTTAGGATATTAAAACAGACCCTAGTACTGTCTTTAATGTCTATGTTTGGAAATGAATCATTTTGTTACGGAGTTATATGAGAGGGATGTGAGGTATACCAAAAGGAGTCTGCTCAGGTCTTTAGTGATAAGACATAACCACCGTATAAATAGAGTTAATAAGAAGCAGACAGTTACAGGGCATAAGGATGAGTCTGCTGGAATTCTGATTTAATTTAACTGGGGTTGATTTGCAAAGACATGACCTTGGTTCTATTTCTTGTTTGTCATCCAGCATGGACCCACCAATAGATATAGCCTCTCCACATAGATTCTCCAGGGCTTCTACTATTACGTAGTTTTGCACCCACACTCATGTTTATGCTTGCCCCATCCCAGCCACCCTCCCAGAGACAGACTTCAGCGTTCAGTAACTGCTGGAAGAGGCTGATAAGGAGAAATAACAGATTTATGTCAAAATGGGGAAGGAAAGCGTAAGAGAGAGAGAAAATCAGTTGGTGGTCGAGGAAACAAAAGGCAAGGAGGATCAAAAGGAAATAGCCTTGCACTCCAACTCACGGTCAGCATAAATTTTTTAAAAAGAAAGCTTTCCTTTAAATTAGTCTAGAGTCTGGACACTAACCGTAAAGAAACTTTTCACCAAGAAAGACGAGTACTGAATAAGAAGCTGTGCGCGCACTATTGTTTTGTTTTTTTTTTTCTTTGCGGTACGCGGGCCTCTCACTGTTGTGGCCTCTCCCGTTGCGGAGCACAGGCTCCGGACGCGCAGGCTCAGCGGCCATGGCTCACGGGCCCAGCCGTTCCGCGGCATGTGGGATCTTCCCGGACCAGGGCACGAACCCGTGTCCCCTGCATCGGCAGGCAGACTCTCAACCACTGCACCACCAGGGAAGCCCGCACGCACTATTTTTATTTTTTGCAGTAGGATTCCCTTTGGGGTGGCAGGGGTTAGACTCCAGCAGGCAAATGAGAGGCAGTCTCTCTTCCTACAAGGGGAGGTCTCGGCCCTTACAGAACCCTACGAATGTCTGGCCCCGCCAGACTCGCCTGACACAGCAATGCATGCTGGACTTGCTCTTTTTCATATGAAGAGGTTGACATCATCCAAAGGCATCTGCCATATAGTTGATGCAAACAGAAGCCATTTCCAAGGAGTGAGAAGCGGGTACTTCAGCCCTCGGCTGGGCGGGTGGGTGTGCATTCTGCTCTTGCTTCACAGGGCTGGGAGCTGAATTCAGGAAGCCCCCTAACAATTACGTGCGTTGTGTTAAAAAACCATAAATACACATCACCATTGAGTTTTTCTCATTCTAGGCACTAATGATCTTGGATTATGAACAGTCCCTTTCTCTCCTGAGAAAATGTCATAGTCAGTAACTTAGCTAGGATGTTGAGGTAGTCTTCCAGAATCAGATGACATGTTCCTATTTCTAAGTGAAAACTTCAACACACTCTTCCTGACTTCTAATTCATGTAAGAAAAGCACAACAGATCCAAGAATGAAGAATTTGTCAGAAATGAAAAGACAGCACAACTCTCACAACCTGCATTAAGAGGAAAGTTTCATTTCCTTCACATCTGTGTGTGTGTGTGTGTGTGTGTGTGTGTATACGCACATTCGTGCGTGAGTGATAAGTCTAGCTATATCACAAAGCCCTGGCCTTATAACCTAGTTGTTCTCATGATGGAGGTTGTAGGGGAGGGAGAAGATCAAAAGCAAAGGTGGAGTTGATAAAACATCATGACATGCATTAGAAAATGGTTACGCAGGACAATGTGCAGAAAGTAAATAAAACACTTAGTAATGCACATAAAATACTTAACATGGGCATGGCACAGAATGGACATTCAATAACTATCACTATTATCATTTTTTAATTAATTTATTTATTTTTGGTTGCGTTGGGTCTTCGTTGCTGTGCGCGGGCTTTCTCTAGTTGTGGCAAGAGGGGGCTACTCTTCGTTGCAGTGCGCAGGCTTCTCATTGCAGTGGCTTCTCTTGTTGCAGAGCACAGGCTGTAGGTGCGCAGGCTTCAGCAGTTGTGGCACGCAGGCTCAGTAGTTGTATCACTACTACCGTTGAGAAACTCCTTCTAGAAGCCTGGAGTCCTGGGGATTTGCCTTCATTCCTTTTAAGGTGGGTCTGTGACCTAAACGTCTGTCCTTGTAAAGAAGTAATTCTGGAGATACACAGACACACAGACACACACACACACACACACACACACACTGGAATCCTACTCAGCCATAAAAAGAATAAAATTTTGGGCTTCGCTGCTGGTGCAGTGGTTGAGAGTCCGCCTGCCGATGCAGGGGACACAGGTTCGTGCCCCGGTCTGGGAGAATCCCACATGCCGCGGAGTGGCTGGACCTGTGAGCCATGGCCGCTGAGCCTGCGCGTCCGGAGCCTGTGCTCCGCAACGGGAGAGGCCACAGCAGTGAGAGGCCCGCGTACCGCAAAAACAAAAAACAAACAAATAAAAAGAATAAAATTTTTCCATTTGCAACAACATGGATGGACTCAGAAGGCATTATGCTAAGTGAAATAAGTCAGAAAAAGACAAATACTATATAACATCACTTACATGTGGAATCTAAAAAATACAGCAAACCAGTAAATATAACAAAACAGAAGCAGACTCATAGAGAACAAACTAGTGGTTACCAGTGGGGAGAGGGAAGCAGGGGGGGGACAAGATAGGGGTAGGGGATTACAAAAAAAAAGTTCCCTTTGTCTGTCCTCTGTCCTTGCTGTAAGTTCACTTTCTTTTCTCTAAGCTTCAAGAAAGATGCCAGACTGAAGGTCTCCTGTGCTCCAGTAGATGTCAGTCTGGCCTTATGGGAGGACCTAGGGAAAACTAAGATACACACAAGGCTGCTTCTAGGAATGAATGAAAAGGGGGGTGGAGTGCCTCTCACAGGCCGTCTAAGAAATAAGGCAGGAAAGAGGAGGCAGCAAGGCTTCGCAGCCACTTCCATCTCAGGAAAGTATATTGTAAATTTGAGATTTTTACAAACACAAACTTTTATTTAACAAACATTAATTGAGAGGTTACTGTGTGCTGGGGACCTTCTTAGGTCCTGGAGATATAGGATTTGTTGATGTAGTTCCTATCCTCTAGGGCTCCCAAGTTACTTTTTTTTAAAAAAATTATTATTATTATTATTATGTGTTGAATGAATGAAATGAAATGCATGCATGAGAACAAAAGTGTCTGAGTGTTTGCTTGCAGAAGAGCATCTTGGAAAAATAGCCACACACACACACCCCAGTTTTGTAACAAAGGAAACCCTAAGGATGAACCAAATGATGCGTAGTGACGTTGAGAAGAAAGAGGAAAACAGGCGTAACCCCTGATGTCTGCAGGAGGAAAGTCAGCGTGAAAGAGCAGCCACCAGGGAAGGGGAATGAGCCCTGGATCATCACAGCTGAGGCGTGCAATGATGCGTGTGGACCCCACAGCAACATCAAGGAAGTGGAGTCCTTGCAAGGAGCTAGTTCTGGCTCTCAGTGGTTCTCTGCTACTACGAGTATGTGTGATCTTGGATCCTTGGGCCACCCGGGCGGCCACAGGAGCCAAATACCATCAGTAGTCAGTGACTGGTTCCAATTCTGACCCACCACTTGGCTGGTGTGTGGCCTCGTGCCACCAACTCCACCTCCCTAGAGAGCTCCTTGCCTATAAAATGAGGATTTTTACTAGAACCTACCTTATGGAGTTGCGTGAGGATTAAGTTAGATCATCCCTAGAAAACAACAGACTAGCTGGTATATATTGAGAGTGCAATAAACATTAGCTGTTATTGTTTATTGTTATTCTTATTAATTTTTCCAGGACTGTCTCTCCATTCATAGAATGACAGAATAAACCAGCAAATTTACAAAGTCTCTTACCAATGTAAAAAGAGATGATTGTGATTTCATACTTTTGTTTCCATTTATACACTCATGTGGAAGTGTGGAGTACGGGACAAGCTAATTCTCGTCAGCAAGAAGGAAAACAAAGACCATGGACTGGTAAGGAGAGAAGGAAGTGAGTGGGTTACCAGCTGGTGATAACAAACAAAAAGATGGTAGACGACCTCCTCCTCGTTCCCCTTCTTCTTTTTTTTTTCCTTTCTTTGGCTGCACCACGTGGCTTGTGGGGTCAACCAGGGATCAAACCCGTGTCCCTGGAAATGCGGAGTCCTAACCACTGGGCCACCAGGGAAATCCCCTCATTCTGTTTCAAGCAAGGAAAGCACTAGAAACAGTTTTTCATACCCAATGTAGCTCAGATTGGCTGAAAGAAAATCTGAAAGAAACAGGGGTTCTTTGTCTCACACAGACTGGCTGGTCTGACATGTGCAGACTCGTCTTCCTTAGAGCTCACAGCATTTGTTTCCTTCCCTTTCCTGCTATGAAACACCAGACCTGGGAGCCTCTCTGCTTAATCATGAATGCACCTTCATGTTCCCGAGTCACATGGTCCATGGGTTTCCCAGGCTCAAGAATAAGGGCAAGTATTCTACTTCTTCACATTTCACGGTGGCAGAAACATCCAGAACTTGTAAAATCTGGGCTCCTCTCAGAGTTTTGGCTACACTCACATACACATTTTCAAAGTTAGGGTAACAGAGCCAATGCCCTTCTTCTCCCTTCCTTTCTCCTCCTCACTGGCCTATCCACCCAAGACCCATCCACTCAGGTTGGATCTCAAGACGTGTCACTAGCCACCTTCATAAAGTCTATATTATGAACTGGCCTCTGTGGACCCAGACATTTCAGACTTCAGGAAGAAATGAGTTTAATGTTTAACCCCAAGGGAACAAAGGGAATTTAGAAGACGCTATGGGGTCCCAGGAGGCAAAGAAAGAAAGTCAGAATGACAGGCAAAGGAAAAGAGTTGTCAAATCCCAGATGTGAGGACAGGAGACACTTCGCCAAGTTCCTCACAGAGCACTCCATTATTTTGCTCACCACCTTCATCAGATGTACAAGGCAAGCAGCAACCTGTGTCTCCACTCCCTGCCTGCAGAAAGCTTGTGCCAACAGAAGCACAAGGCGGTGATCTTTGCTTACATAATTCCGGCATGAATCCTAAATCTCTAGACTTGGGAAGCTGCCCACTAAAGACAGATGGACAAATGGAATGATGTCTCAATTAAGGTGTGCTCAGGAAAAGAACTTCCTTTAGAATCGAAACTATGTCTCCAATATACCCTGAGAGATAGGGTTTGCCAACGAATGTGGGGCACAACAATTGATGACTATTGCTTTCTTAACAGGATCTTAAAGTGCCAGAAGGGAATTCTCTGGCAGACCAGTGGTTAGGACTCCAGTGCTTTCACTGCCAGGCCCAGGCTTCATCCCTAGTCAGGGAACTAAGATCCCCGCAAGCCACCAATATACAAACAAACAAACAAAAAAACAAAACCAGGAAGGGAGCAAATGCAGAAACAAGGGAGGAGCAGTCAAGCAACAACAGTGCAGCCTTGAGGCAGGGTCCTGGTTCTTCCTCAAGGAATATACATCACAATATCATTGAGTTCTTCTGCAGGAACTAAGGCCCCCACCCAGGTGGTAACTTCAGGCTGAGCCCAAGATTCCTGGAGTACCACCCAGTTATCTCACCACCAACCAACCTGAAGAAAGCCACACACCCTGCAGACCTCACCCAACTTATGCCTATAAAAACTTTTAGCTGAAAACCAGTGGGGAGTTCAGGGTTTTAGAGCAGGAACCACCCATCCTCCTTGTATTGGCACTGTTAAAATAAATGCTGCCCTTTCCTTCACCACAACCTGGTGTCAGTAGATTGGCTTTACTGTGCGCAGGAAAGCAAACCTGAGTTTGGTTCAGTAACATATTGTCGGTGATGAAAACATGTATGTACAGACGATATATAAAGGCGATCTGATGGATTCGTGTGGGTCTTTCAAGGTATCAGATAATCAGCATGGTATAGTACTAAAAATGATAACAATAGCTATCGTTGGTTGTTTTTGGAGTACTTAACTACTTGCCAGGCACTATACCAAGACCTTTAAATGTATTAACTCATTAATCTCCATAAGAGCCTTATGAGATTGTTATTTCTCAAAAATGAGAAACCCAAGGCACAGAGAGATGTACTGAAAAGAGCACTGACCGAGCATTTTGGGGGCCTGAAGTCCAGTCCCAGGTACAAGTAAGTTGACATGAGTTTAGGGAAAACTCTAGCTTCTCCAGAGAGCATTTTCTTTTTTTTTTTTTTTATTTTGCGGTACGCGGGCCTCTCACTGCTGTGGCCTCTCCCGTCGTGGAGCACAGGCTCCGGACGCGCAGGCTCAGCGTTCACAGCTCACGGGCCCAGCCGCTCCGCGGCACGTGGGATCTTCCCAGACCAGGGCACAAACCCGTGTCCCCTGCATCGGCAGGCGGACTCGCAACCACCGCGCCACCAGGGAAGCCCAGAGAGCATTTTCTTTTCCATTTAGTACACAAACAAAACAAGAGAAACATCCAATTACTGCTTATTTAGTATGGACGAGGCACAAGAGTGAGCATTTTACACGCACTACCTCATTTAATTTTCATAGTCAAATGGGGTGGGTACTGGTATCCTCATTTTACAGACAAGGAAATTGATGCCTCAGAGGTGAGTAGCTGGATGTGCTCCTAAGTGCTACAGCTGGAATCTGAATCCAGGCCTGTATGTATCCAGAGCCCTTAACCCTCACAACCTTTCTAGCTTCAGTACCTTTAGACTTGCTTCCTTTACCTGCAGTCCTTCTTTAAGGCTGGTTCAATCCCATCCTTTAGGCATTAACTCAAAACATCAAGTTTGTAGAAGCTTTTCCTCAAGGCTGTTGCACTGCATAACTCCAGGGGGCGCTGTCCACATGGCCCATCACGTGGGAGGTGCCCCACTGGAAATGAGTAGTGTGGCAGCTGTTTTCACTAACCACCGCATGAAATCCTGGTCATTCTCTATCACCCCCTCTGGTTTCATTTACCTCTTATGACTTACCCCATCTAAAATGAATTATTTTATTTATATAATTATTTTCTATGTCTCTGTGATGTTGTGATTCATAGTAACACATATTTGGTCTTTGTCACATTTCTGGCACAGAACTCCTAAAACCTTTGGAATTTCCTAAGTGATGAGAGCAATAAAGGTGTCTTGTGTTATGTTAATGAGGTGACTTTCCACACACACCTAAAGGTGGTTGCCAGAAGAACGAACCATGTGATTACAGGGTTGGAACTTTGAATCCCACCTCCCTGACTTCTGGGGAGGGGAAAGGGACTGGAGGTTGAATTGACTGCCAACGGCCACAGATTTAATTAATCATGCCAGTGTAACGAAACCTCCATTTAAAAAATCAAAAGGTTGGCTCTTGAAGATGGCGGACTAGAAGGACATGCACTCACTCCCTCTGTCGAGAGGACCAGAATCACAACTAACTGCTGAACAATCATCAACAGGAAGACACTGGAACTCACCAGAAAAGATACCCCACATCCAAAGACAAAGGAGAAGCCACAATGAGATGGTAGGAGGAGCGCAATCACAATAAAATCAAATCCCATGACTGCAGGGTGGGTGACTCACAAACTCGAGAACACGTATACCACAGAAGTCCACCTACTGGATTGAAGGTTCTGAGCCCCACGTCAGGCTTCCCAACCTGGGGGTCCGGCAATGGGAGGAGGAATTCCTGGAGAATCAGACTTTGAAGGCTAGCGGGATTTGATTGTAGGACCTTGACAGGACTGGGGGAAACAGAGACTCCACTCTTGGAGGGCACACACAAAGTAGTGTGTGCATCGGGACCCAGGGGAATGCGCAGTGACCCCATAGGAGACTGAACCAGACCTACCTGCTAGTGTTGGAGGGTCTCCTGCAGAGGTGGGGGGTGGCTGTGGCTCACCGTGTGGACAAGGACACTGGCAGTAGATGTTCTGGGAAGTACTCCTTGGCGTGAGCCCTCCCAGAGTCCGCCATTAGTCCCACCAAAGAGCCAGGTAGGCTCCAGTGCTGGGTTGCCTCAAGCCAAACAACCACCAGGGAGGGAACCCAACCCCACCCATCAGCAGACAAGTGGATAAAAGTTTTACTGAGCTCTGCCCACCAGAGCAACACTGAGCTCTACCCACCACCAGTCCCTCTCATCAGAAAGCTTGAACATGCCACTTAGATAGCCTCATCCACCAGAGGGCAGACAGCAGAAGTAAGAACTACAACTCTGGAACATGTGGAAGGAAAACCACATTCCAAGAAAGATAGACAAAATGAAAAGGCAGAGGACTTTGTACCAGATGAAGGAACAAGATAAAACCCCAGAAAAACAACTAAATGAAATCGAGACAGGCAACCTTCCAGAAAAAGAATTCAGAATAATGATAGTGAAGATGATCCAGGACTTCGGAAAAAGAATGGAAGCAAAGATCAAGAAGGTGCAAGAAATGTTTAACAAAGACCTAGAAGAATTAAAGAACAAACAGAGATGAACAATACACTAACTGAAATGAAAAATACACTAGAAGGAATCAATAGCAGAATAACTGAGGCAGAAGAACGGATAAGTGACCTGGGAGACAGAATGGTGGAATTTACTGCTGTTGAACAGAATAGAGAAGAAAGAATGAAAAGAAATGAAGACAGCCCAAGAGACCTCTGGGAAAACATTAAAGGCACCAACATTCACATTATAGGGGTCCCAGAAGGAGAAGAGAGAGAGAAAGGACCCGAGAAAATATCTGAAGAGATTATAGTTGAAAACTTCCCTAACATGGGAAAGGAAATAGCTGCCACCCAAGTCCAAAAAGTGCAGAGAGTCCCAGGCAGGATAAACCCAAGGAAAAACACTCTGAGACACATAGTAATCAAATTGACAAAAATTAAAGAAAAAGAAAATTTATTGAAAGCAACAAGGGAAAAACGACAAATAACATACAAGGGAACTCCCAGAAGGTTAACAGCTGATTTCTCAGCAGAAACTCTACAAGCCAGAAGGGAGTGGGACGATATATTTAAAGTGATGAAAGGGAAAAACATACAGCCAAGATTACTCTACCCGGCAAGGATCTCATTCAGATTCGACAGAAAAATCAAAAGCTTTACAGACTAGCAAAAGCTAAGAGAATTCAGCACCACAAAACCAGCTCTACAACAAACACTAAAGGAACTTCTCTAAGTGGGAAACACAAGAGAAGAAAAGGACCTACAAAAACAAATCCATAATAATTAAGGAAATGGTAATAGGAACATACATATGGATAATTACCTTAAACGTGAATAGATTAAATGCTCCAACCAAAATACATAGGCTTGCTGAATGGATACAAAAAGAAGACCCATATATATGCTGTCTACAAGAGACCCACTTCAGACCTAGGGACACATACAGACTGAAAGTGAGGGGATGGAAAAAGATATTCCATGCAAATGGAAATCAAAAGAAAGCTGGAGTAGCTATACTCATATCAGACAAAATAGACTTTAAAATAAAGAATGTTGCAAGAGACAAGCAAGGACACTACATAATGATCAACGGATCAATCCAAGAAAAAGATATAACAATTTTAAATATATATGCACCCAACATAGGAGCACCTCAATACATAAGGCAACTGCTAACAGCTATAAAAGAGGAAATCAACAGTAACACAGTAAGAGTGGGGGACCTTAACACGTCACTAACACCAATGGACAGATCATCCAGACAGAAAATCAATAAGGAAACACAAGCTTTAAATAACAAAATAGACCAGATAGATTTAATCGATATTTATAGGACATTCCATCCAAAAACAGCAGATTACACTTCTTCTCAAGTGCACACGGAACATTCTCCAGGATAGATCACATCTTGGGTCACAAATCAAGCCTTGGTAAATTTAAGAAAGTTGAAATCATATCAAGCATCTTTTCTGACCACAATGCTATGAGATTAGAAATCAATTACAGGTTTTATAGCAATACAAGCCTACCTTAAGAAACAAGAAAAATCTCAAATAAACCCTCTAACCTTACACCTAAAGGAATTAGAGAAAGAAGAACAAACAAAACCCAAAGTTAGTAGAAGGAAAGAAATCATAAAAAGCAGAGCAGAAATAAATGAGATAGAAACAAAGAAAACAATAGCAAACATTAATAAAACTAAAAGCTGGTTCTTTGAGAAGATAAACAAAATTGATAAACCTTTAGCCAGACTCATCAAAAAAAAGAGGGGGAGGACTCAAATCAATAAAATTAGAAATGAAAAAGGAGAAGTTACAACGGACCACAGAAATACAAAGCATCCTAAGAGACTACTACAATCAACTCTATGCCAATGAAATGGACAACCTGGAAGAAATGGACAAATTCTTAGAAAGGTATAAACTTCCAAGACTGAAACAGGAAGAAATAGAAAATGTGAACAGATAAATCACAAGTAATGAAACTGAAACTGTGATTAAAAATGTTCTACAAACAAAAGTCCAGGACCAGATGGCTTCACAGGTGAATTCTATCAAACATTTAGAGAAGAGCTAACACCCATCCTTCTCAAACTCTTCCAAAAAACGGCAGAGGAATGAACACTCCCCAACTCATTCTATGAGGCCACCATCACGCTGATACCAAAACTAGACAAAGATACTACAAAAAAAGAAAATTACAGACCAATATCACTGATGAATACAGATGCAAAAATCTTCCACGAAATACTAGCAAAGAGAATCCAACAGCACATTAAAAGGATCATACACCATGGTCAAGTGGGATTTATCCCAGGGATGCAAGGATTCTTCAATGTACGCAAATCAGTCAATGTGATAAACTATATTAACAAGTTGAAGGAGAAAAACCACATGATCATCTCAATAGATGCAGAAAAAGCTTTTGACAAAATTCAACACCGATTTATGATAAAAAACTCTTCAGAAAGCGGGCATAGAGGGAACCTACCTCAACATAATAAAGTCCATATACAACAAACCCACAGCAAATGTCATTCTCAATGGTGAAAAACTGAAAGTATTTCCTCTAAGATCAGGAACAAGACAAGGATGTCCACTCACACCACTATTATTCAACATAGTTTTACAAGTCCTAGCCATGGCAATCAGAGAAGAAAAAGAAATAAAAGGAATCCAAATTGGAAAAGAAGAAGTAGAGCTGTCACTGTTTGCAGATGACATGATACTATACATAGAGAATCCTAAAGATGCTTCCAGAAAACTACTAGAGCTAATCAATGAATCTGGTAAAGTAGCAGGATACAAAATTAATGCACAGAGATCTCTTGCATTCCTATACACTAATGATGAAAAATCTGAAAGAGAAATTAAGGAAACACTCCCATTTACCATTGCAACAAAAAGAATAAAATACCTCGGAATAAACCTACCTAAGGAGACAAAAGACCTGTATGCAGAAAACTATAAGACAGTGATGAAATAAATTAAAGATGATACAGAGGGAGAGATATACCATGCTCTTGGATTGGAAGAATCAACATTGTAAAAATGACTATACTACCCAAAGCAATCTACAGATTCAATGCAATCACTATCAAACTACCACTGGCATTTTTCACAGAACTAGAACAAAAAATTTCACAATTTGTATGGAAACACAAAAGACCCCGTATAGCCAAAGCAATCTTGAGAAAGAAATGGAGCTGGAGGAATCAGGCTCCCTGACTTCAGACTATACTACAAAGCTACAGTAATCAAGACAGTATGGTACTGCCACAGAAAACAGATCATAGATCAATGGAACAGGATAGAAAGCCCAGAGGTAAACCCACGCACCTACAGTCAACTAATCTATGACAAAGGAGGCAAGGGTACACAATGAAGAAAAGATAGTCTCTTCAATAAGTGGTGCTGGGAAAACTGGACAGCTACATGTAAAAGAATGAAATTAGAACATTCCCTAACACCATACACAAAAATAAACTCAAAATGGATTAGATACCTAAATGTAAGACCGGACACTATCAAACTCTTAGAGGAAAACATAGGCAGAACACTCTATGACATAAATCACAGCAAGATCCTTTTTGACCCACCTCCTAGAGAAATGGAAATAAAAACAAAAATAAACAAATGGGACCTAATGAAACTTAAAGGCTTTTGCACAGCAAAGGAAACTACAAACAAGACGAAAAGACAACCCTCAGAATGGGAGAAAATATTTGCAAATGAATCTACTGACAAAGGATTAATCTCCAAAATATATAAAGAGCTCATGCCACTCAATATTAAAAAAACAAACAACCCTATCCAAAAATGGGCAGAAGACCTAAATAGACATTTCTCCAAAGAAGATATACAGATGGCCAAGAAGCACATGAACAGCTGCTCAACATCACTCATTATTAGAGAATGGCAAATCAAAACTACAATGAGGTATCACCTCACACCAGTTAGAATGGGCATCATCAGAAAATGTACAAACAACAAATGTTGGAGAGGGTGTGGAGAAAAAGGAACCCTCTTGCACTGGTGGTGGGAATGTAAATTGATACAGCCACTATGGAGAACAGTATGGAGTTTCCTTAAAAAACTAAAAATAGAATTGCCATATAACCCAGCAATCCCACTACTGGGCATATACCCAGAGAAAACCATAATTCAAAAAGACACATGCACCCCAGTGTTCATTGCAGCAGTATTTACAATAGCTAAACATGGAAGCAACCTAAGTGTCCATCGACAGATGAATGGATAAAGAAGTTGTGGTACACACATACAATGGAATATTACTCAGTCATAAAAAGGAAGGAAATTGGGTCATTTGTAGAGACGTGCTTGGATCTAGAGACTGTCATACAGAATGAAGTAAGTCAGAAAGAGAAAAACAAATATCATATATTAACACATATATATGGAACCTAGAAAAATGGTACAGATGAACCTGTTTGCAGGGCAGAAATAGAGAAACAGATGTAGAGAACAAATGTATGGACACCAAGGGGGGAAAGCGGCGGGTTTGGTGGTCGTGGTGGGATGAATTGGAAGATTGGGATTGACATATATATACTAATATGTATAAAATAGATAACTAATAAGAACCTGTTGTGTTAAAAAATAAATAAAATTCAAAAATTAAAATAATAAAATAAATAAAAAGATTGGGGTTGGGAAAGCTTTGGGGTTGTTGAACACATGGAGATTTAGGGAGAGTGGCATGTTCTGAGAGGACATGGAAGCTTCATGCCCTTTCCCCTTACCATTCCCTGTGCATCTCTTCCATCTGTCCATTCCTGAGTTATATCCTTTTACAATAAAGCAGTAATCTAATAAGTAAAACATTTCTCTGCTTTCTGTGTGCCGCTCTAGCAAATTAGTCAAACACAAGGAAAGGGTCATGAGAACTTCTGATCCATTCAATCAGAAGCACAGGTGATAACCTGGGCTTGCAATTGGCAGCTGAAGTGAAGGGGAGGGGCAGTCTTGTAGGTCTGAACCCTTAAACTGTTGAATCTAATGCTGTATCCGGGTAGATAGTATCAGAATTAGGTTGAATTATAGGACACCTTGTTGGTGTTGGAGCATCGCTTGATGGTGCTGGAGGAACCCCCCACAATGGAACTGGGTGCAGAACTTCTTTTAGTCCCCCAAGAATATATAAACTTCGTAAGGACTGGGACCTTTCTTATTTACTGCTGTTTGGGAAAGATTTAGTTACAGGCCCATAGTAGGTGCTTAATAAATTCTTTGTTGGGTGTTTTTGAAGATGTTACATGGCTTCCAGTAATCCTTGTCTCATCAAAATCATAGAGTTGTTGTAGGGTAAAAAGTTTCAAAGACATCCTGTGCGTAAAGAAGACATTGATGTACTAAGTTAGGATCACAAACGACTTCTTACATTTTTTGTGCTTTAAACTTTATGAACTTTGCAGCAAATGAGAATTCTCAATATCATTGACCTAATAAACATTTGACAAAAATTAAGAAGTTTCAGAATATAGGTGTTGGATAAGATACTGATCAACATATATCACTTTTATATTTCAGATGGGCAACTACATTGGTTCAACCACTTTGCAAACTAGTTACATGTGATCTTGTAGAGTCAGTATTCACGTTTCCTATGACTCAGAAATTCTTGTGGATACCAAAGAGAAACTCCTACACTTGTACCCAGGAGATGATATCAGAATGTTCATAGTAATCCTACTTATGACAACAACAACAATGGAAACAACCCAAATGCCCATTGTCAAGAAAACAGACAAAATTTGTGCTCTGGAAATTTATGAAGCTGTAAAAAGTGAATTAATTATAACTACATATAAAATCTAGAAGAATCTTAGTAATATAATCTTGAATGAAAACAAGCAAGTCCCAGAAGTTTATATAAAACTTGATGTTCTTTTAATAAAGTTCATTTTTTAAAAAACCTAAACAATGATTAAGAACAAAAAGAACAGTGGGGAACTCCCTGGCAGTCCAGTGGTTAAGACTCAGCGCTTTCACTGCTGCACAGCCAAAAAAAAAAAAAAAAAAAAGAACAAGAGAATGAATGGTAAACTCAACATTTGCCATTGTGCTTTCCTTGGGTAAGGGAAAGTGGGGGACAGGATTGGGAAGGAGATAACAGTTTAAATATAAGTTGTTGTCAGTGTTCTGGTCCTGGGGTTGGATGGTGGTTTGTGATTTTAAAACACCCGTATCAACCCAGGATTTCATATTCCCACCTCTCCATGGAGAGAAGTCTTCTAGGAGACAGGCCTAGAAGTGACTCTTGAAGGATGAGCTGAATCCAGGGTCCAGTCTACTCAGTTTTATACTTCCAGGGCCTATATATACTGTCCAGCAAAACACAGGTCCTCAGTGAGGTTTCTTGAATGAATGAAAGAGCAAGTGAATAAATGAGAGAAAAATGTAAAGTCCTTTTGGTTAATATTGCGCGTAGTCTGAATAACCACTCATCTCCATACCTCTACCCTACACATACTGAATTGTGTAACTGATTTCCTAATTAGTTGAAAAAAAAACCAAAAAGCAAAAAAATAGCATTCTCTCAAAATAGTAAACAACGACATAGCATATTTCCATATAGACTATTCCATAACACACATCAGTAACTGTGTAGTGAGGAAATGATTCCAAATCAAATACACTACAGAAAAAGCTTTTTAATGCACTTTTTTTTTTTCCAGGCAAAAGAGCTTCAGAAAACATCCATCATTAAGTAGTTTTACAAATGGCACTTTTGGCTACATTAGAGAATTAGATATGAGTCCCATGTGTTTTCTCTGATGGGTTAGTAGTAGATCAGCTTTACAATGCAACCCTTTCTTAGGATTAAAAAAATGGCTAATTTGTTCTAAAAGACAGAAAAAGCTGGAACCCTAAAGTCATTGTTTTAAAAATTTAACATTTATTTCATGCTATAGTGTCTATTTTCATATTATAATTTTAAGTATTTTGCTATAATTTTTAAGAAATGGAGAAAATAAATTTCAACCTAATTTTAAAATAAACATATATATTAAGTACATATATTAATGCATTTGACAATACCATATGCTAACTTTGATGATGAACTTCCTTTTGGTACACTGCAGATTTGTCCTTTTGGTATTGAACTGAGGACAAACATATTATACCTGAAATTCTGCCTTAAATGAGTAAAACCATGGTCAATGACACCAATAGACTCCAACCAATTTGCAAAACTGAAATGTTCTAGAGTTATTCTGATCATGTATGACCAAAATGAAACAGGATTAATATTCAATGGGAGAGAATAGTCAACATCATTCAAGTCGATCTTAAAAGCAGATTATTTTCACAACATATTTGAAAGTAATGAGTATTTGGAAACGTGAGACTCAATTCTGGCCCGAAAGCAATGATTTTTAAATTATTAATTGCTACCACTCCAATGCATTCACCTTTTATAAGGTAGTGTGAAGCTGACAGTATCTAATCTACTCAAACATGGATATCTTCTTCATGTTACCCACCATTTCTCAACTAGAAATGTATCAATTTATACAATTATTTATCAGATATTAATAAGAACACATCAGATAACAGAACCAACCCAAAAGGCAGCTGCATTTTTCTCTCTACAGCAGAATTAACCAACATGGCTTTCAAATCCTATGCTAAAGAATTAACGAAAAATGATTTCTGTCTCTATCACAAAAACACAGACACATTACACAAACACCTGAAAACCCAAAAGTGTTTTCTCTAGGAACAAAGTAAGCCATTTCAGGGATTCTCCATGAGTGAACTCTCACACACAGTACATCAATACACACAGACACACACATACATAGGAAATAAAAGCTCTTAGAAATACTGCTTACTGTTAATTTAGAATCATTCTTGGTGTTACATTTAGGAATGGAGTTTCTAAATTTTAAAGCCATTCAACTGTCAAAATATCACATAAAATATTTATTTTTTAATGATAGGATTTAACAACTCAAGGCCTGAGTTAATTAAAGTATGTATCCTTCACCTGCACAGGTACATGGCACAGCTGCATTTTATGAATAACCCAAAGCCAAAGGCCTGTCTTCACGGCATCACCCTCCCCTGCAGGAGGCTATATAAGGACATAGGATTGGAGGGCGGGAGGCTGGTGTTTGGCCCAGGCTCTGGCCCCAACAAGCCTCATGAGTATGGGCAAGCCACCTGACCACTCCACACCTCAGCAAAATGCAAAGAATAGAAACCATGCTCTCTGTGGCTCCATGCAGCACTATTATTTCAGGATTTTTCTGACTCTAGTTTTCATTAGGCGTGGGGCTTTACTCACAACTGTTGTACTTCTACGCAGTGGTTGGTCAGTAATTTACATCTGGATAGCTGAAGCCTTTCAGTAACTAGGTAAGTTTTTGGTCCTTTATTCAAAAAAATAGTGAGTACCTAGTCTTAGTGGGTTTAAAAATGGCCAGATTCTTTGCAGCTCCTCCCATCAAAAGGAAGTCTGTTTCCCAGCCTCTTGATTCTGGGCTAGCTTTGTGACTTGCTTTGGCCAACAAAATGCTGTGGAGGCGACACTGTGTGACTTCCTAGCAAGTCCACAAAAGGTCTTGCAGTTTCCATGCTCCCCCTTTGATCTCATGAGGCCTAATGAGAAAGCCTGGGCTAGCTATGGGGAAAGGCCACGTGAAGTGAACTGAGGCACCCCAGCCAACAGCGAGATACATGCACAAAGCCATCCACAATCAGCCAGCCCCGCAATCGACACGCTCCCTGACCACAGACGTTTGTTTGAACCCAACGCGTACCACATCAAGCTGGGGCTGGTCATCCTAGGTGAGCTTTGCCCAAAAGGCCAACCCACAGGATCACGAGCAAATAAGTAGGGTTATAAGGTGTGCTTTGGGTTGATTTACTAGACAGCAATGGATAGCGGACATACTGCTCTGTGTTAGGAACTGTGAAGGGACTACCTGGGCAGCAAGACACAGTTCCTGTTCTGCAGATGCTTAGAGTGTAGTCAGGGAGACAGACGTGTAATGGGACAATTTCAAAGGAAATGTCATCAGTGCTCTCATCACAAGAGGGTGGTGTATAGGGGTCCATGGGAATTTAGAGAAGGGCATCAATCCCAGAACTAGATTGCTGGCAAAGATTTCTCAGAGGTACTAGCTAAGAATATCTAAGCGGAATTAATAAGACAGATTTTTCCAGGCAAAGAAGGAGAAAGAATAATATTCTAGGGAGGAGAAACTGCACGGGCAAAGGCTGCAGGGAGCTAGACCGGGGCCCTTTTGGGACTGGAGCTTTCACTTTAACTACAGGGTGAGGATGCCAGGGGTGGGCTGGGACTATAGCTAAGGTGAAGCTCTCTTGGCCTTAAATAGAACTCTCCGGCATTTGCACTTTAAGGGTGATGGGAGTCAAAGGAGGAATCAGTTCCATCCTCCCTTCCTGCTTTTATTCCCTTCCTCCCTCCCTCCCTCCCTCCTTCCCTCCCTCCCTTCCTTCCTTCCTTCTTCCTCCCTCCCTCCTTCCCTCCCTCCCTCTTTCCCTCCCTCCCTCCCTCGCTCCCTCTCTTCCATCCTCCCTTCCTTCCTTCTTCCTTCCTTCTTCCTTCCCTCCCTCCCTCCCTCCTTCCCTCCCTCCCTTCCTTCCTTCCTTCTTCCTCCCTCCCTCCTTCCCTCCCTCCCTCTATCCCTCCCTCCCTCCCTCCTTCGCTCCCTCTCTTCCATCCTCCCTTCCTTCCTTCTTCCTTCCTTCTTCCTTCCCTCCCTCCCTCCCTCCTTCCCTCCCTCTTTCCCTCCCTCCATCCCTTCATCCATCCTTCCTTCTTCCTTCTTCCTTCCTTCCCTCTCTCCCTCCTTCCCTCCTTCCTTCACCTTAGTGTTCATTTGAGCAAGATATCAATGCCACTCTCTGAATCAAAGAAATTTCACAGGCAGGAGGCTGTGTGAAGTCAATAAAGGCAGATGCCTCTCTGGTGCTTAGACTGGCTGAAGGGAAGTGGTATTATGCCAAGGTCCAAGACAACGGGCATTGGGACATGCATAAAAAGGACGGGTAGCAGCAAGAAGATGCCACACCCAAAAGGCATTCCTCCTTCTTTTAGCAGTTAATGAATACATGCAGACAGGAGGCATTTAGGACTTTTTTTTTTTTTTTTTTTTTTGCGGTACACGGACCTCTCACTGTTGTGGCCTCTCCCGCTGCAGAGCACAGGCTCCAGAGCGGCCATGGCTCATGGGCCCAGCCGCTCCACGGCATGTAGGACCTTCCCGGACCAGGGCACGAACCCGTGTCCCCTGCATCGGCAGGCGGACTCTCAACCACTGCGCCACCAGGGAAGCCCTAGGACTTATCTTTTAAAGATGTTATACATTTTTTTAAAGCCTAATGGTAAGGCTTCCCACTTACTAGCTGTGTGGCCTTGGGTATATGACTAACCTTTTTATGAGTCCATTTCCTAAGTTGTAAAATGGAGATGACGACAACACTGACCTCACAGGTCAGTAAGGATAGGCAATGTATAGTTTTAGCACAGCACTGGGTACAGGATAAGCCCTCAACGGAAGGTCCCTAAATGCGGAAAGGCTGGGGAATGTAGGAGAGGGAGTAACATGGGCTTTAGCATTAGATAAACTCGTGTTTGAATCCAGGCTCTATCACTTAGTAGTTCTTGCAACTGTGTGAACTTGAGACCATTTTAAAACTTGCTCAGGCTTAGTTTTCAAGTCTGAAAAATGGGGGGCATAATACCAACCCTGCTGGGTTGTGATGAGTATTAAAAGAGAGCACGTATGTAAAGTGCCAGGGCACACAGCCCGGCACATAGTTTAAACGCACATACACACGGAGACGATAATATTTCTCAAATGTAGATCGACAGTATTAATGTTAGCCATCCTATATTACTTCAAAGTCCTATTCTCTGACTAAAGCTACAGACCAGAAAAGTTGGACTACCAGAAACATATATATGTGGTATCTTTAACACGGTATGTCCATTCCACCAGTACCATTACATTATGATAACCTATCACCCAAAAATGGCCAAGGTACAACATTCATATTTTGTTACTACATGATAAGAAAGTAACCTTGTCGTTCAGAATGTATTATATGAAAATAAGAGGAATTGAGCATTCCCTGATTCCCTAATTTGGCACGTTGAGGAGCTTCCTCTATACACCAAGCCCCAAAATGCATTCTCTTTGAGACCAAAAAAAGAAACACGCATATATACAAGTGAGCTGAAGAGTTACAACACAAGAAGTTGCTTTTGGTGAAAAATAACCTTGCCAAATAAGCAACATGTCATGCCCTTAGAATATGTCACACTAGAAAGCTAGCGAAAATTCAGGCCAATAAGGCAATTTAGTTTCAAGTTTTATCATATATGGGCCAAGTTCTAGAATATTTCACTTAAAAAGGGACAACTTCAAAGTGAAATCTTGCCAGAGGCGTGATTTTGAATTATGTGTGTATATACAAACTTGTCTGTTTCGACATTCAACATATTCAGGATTATTTCTAGAAAGCTGCTGTTGCTGACTGATAGAACAAAATGATGTAGGCTCAGAAAGAGAAAACAGAGCACATAGTTTTAAGTAGTTATCTCCCTATCTACCCCAACCATACCATTATAAGGTTTTTGGTTTTTGACCAACGCCATAACTGAAAACACATGTTAAGTGAAAAGTTGATACTAAAGGCAGGAATTAAGTCAAAAATTTGATGGCTTTTAAGCACTGAATGATTTAGAACCTTCAAAATGCTAATTAACAAGTACTATTCCTTTGGATGTTGTTTTAATTTGAAATTTGGTGAAATCTAGATCCTCTAATAAACAGTTCCATGCTCATTTGTTGACGGTACAACTTAAAGTCTGTAAAAACTACTTTATTGACTCCTGTGAAGGGGATTTTAGCACATCGCTGTCTTGGCAAGAGAAGCATTTCAACAACTTTCTGCAAACTAAGATATAAAGCAATGGATGAGAACTGCAAATGGAAATTGAGTAAGGCAATGCTACTATGTAAAAAAAAATTCTGTTTCTCAAACTTTTTCTACACTGACGTAAGTCTTTTTTTGTTGTTTTTTTAAAAAAAGATGTATTACCCGGTTCTTCCACATTCAACAGGGAAACAGTGTGTGAAACTCAAATTAAGATGTGTATGTACGGAGAAAAGATCTGTATGTCCAAAACCATCCAGGTATACAGAAGTCTTGTCATTGCAGAGCTTTGTGTTGTTCTGCCTTTGATCCTCCGCAGGCCACGGGATGGGCTGGGAGGGCTACCCTCTCAGCACTCTAACTCCTCCATGACCTCCATCACAATCGTCCGTGGGCCCGTCAGAATCAGGTTGCTCACCGTCCGGTAGTCAACGTGCAGTACGTTAAGCCCATTTACAGAGACGACGAACTGACAGACCTAAAGGAAGGACAAAGAAAAAGCATCTCTTGAATTCCCTAGCGGTCCAGTGTTTAGGACTCCCCGCTTCCATCAGCAGCAACATGGAAGGACCTAGAGATTCTCCTACTGAGTGAAGTAAGTCAGACAGAGGAAGACAAGTATCATGAGATATCGCTTACATGTGGAATCTAAGGAAAAGGGCCTACTGTATGGCACAGAGAACTCTACTCAGTACTCTGTAATGACCTATACGGGGGAAAGAATCTAAAAAAAGAGTTGATATATGTATATGTATAACTGATTCACTTTGCTGTACAGCAGAAACTAACACAACATTCTAAATCAACTAGACTCCAATAAAAATAAAAAAAAAAAAACTATGCACATTGAAAAAAAAAAGCATCTTAGAGCTCCTGGTTTTTCACAGACCTAGAATAAAGACATTGTGTATCTTTAACAGGTAACTTCCTACATTGGTACCCAACTGTACCCAGCCAGCAACTGCAATTTAACAATTTCCAAGAAACTATACTTTTCCTGGAAGGCGGTATAATAGAAAAAGCATTTGGTTTAGCGTTTTACCAACTTGGGTTTAAATCCTAACTCAGCAACTTACTAGCTTAAGCTAGGTATTTAAATTCCTGAGCTCCAGTTCCCTCAGCTCTAAAATAGGGGTGATTAATAATCATAATATCTACCTTATAAGATTGTTGTAAGAATTAAATGAGGTCAAGGACGTAAAGCTTCTACTCCAGTGCTCTGAACCTATGGGGTACTCAATACTTTTTCATAATCACAGTGTTTGTGGCTGTTACATTTCATTCGGACTCAGTTTATAGCGAGATTCTATGTCCTCGTGTTCCCCAAACAGTCTTCTTTTATACCTATTATTCCTGCATGATTATTAATAGTTTCTCCTTTCACCTGCCATGGTGTCCCAGTTGAGATGATAAATTTCACCCATTTCCCTATTTCCCATCCTTACGAAAATGGATGAGGCCAACAAAGGTCAGCTTTTAAATTAAGTGAGTATTAGTTTACCTATGATAGGACAGATAATTACAATAAAAAAATTTAAAAAGCATTATTCAGTAATGAGCGGCCACTTTGGATGTGTCATACTGAACGTAATACTGATCACAGCTACTGCCTCAAACGGAGGGGCTTCTCTTGAGGTTGGTGGTGGCATCAGATGCTGGGTACTTTCCATTTAGCTGACACAGATTAACAGATGGTATATCTGTTGTGTGTCTGAACAGTGCACACTGGACAGGAATGATTTGTTTATATCTCTCAAACAGAAAAATGGACAGATCTCCAGCTGTCGGTGATAAGTACTTCTAATCAGCAAAACAGAATCAAACAGAATATAAATCTATAAGGTGCTTGGCATACAGTAGGCACTGGTGGTGAGCTGAATGATACCCCCAACCCCCAAAGAGTTCCATGTCCTAATCCCCAGAACCTGTGAATATATTAGTTGACATGGCGACAAGGAATTAAAGTTGCAAATGGAACTGGACTGCTAATCAGCTGATTTTAACATAGGGATTATCCAGGTAGGCCCAATGTAATCACAAGGGTACTTATAAGAAGGAGACAAAAAGTCAAAGGCAGAGGGGCTTCCCTGGTGGCACAGTGGTTGAGAGTCTGCCTGCCGATGCAGGGGACACGGGTTCGTGCCCCGGTCCGGGAGGATCCCACATGCCGCGGAGCAGCTGGGCCCGTGAGCCATGGCCGCTGAGCCTGCACGTCCGGAGCCTGTGCTCCGCAACGGGAGAGACCACAACAGTGAGAGGTCCGCGTACCGCAAAAAAAAAAAAAAAAAAAGAAAAAAAAAGTCAAAGGCAGAATTAGGAGATGTGACCACAGAAGCAAGACTGATATGAGGAAGGGGCTAGGAGCTGAGGGATGCAGGTGGCCTCTAGAAGTTGAAAAAGGTAAGGCAAGGGATTCTCCCCTCAGAACCTACAGAAGGAATGCAGACCTACTGATACCTTTATTTTAGACCTTTTACTCCAGAACTATAAGATAATAAATTTGCGTTTTTTTAAGTTACGAAGTTTGTTAATTTGTTACAACAGCAAAATGAGATGAATAAAATAATCAATACATATTCATTGTTGAATGAACTGAATGAATAATGTATTAAGCAAAAAAAGCACAATTAGGATTGAGCCTGAAGGATTTCTGGCTCCTTATAAATTATTTCTTCATTGATTGGGAAAATAAGAAAATAAAAAGAGGGACTTCTCTGATGGCACAGTGGTTAAGAATCCACCTGCCAATGCAGGAGACATGATCCCTGGCCCGGGAAGATCCCACATGCTGCAAAGCAACTGAGCCCATGTGCCACAACTACTGAGCCTGTGCTCGAGAGCCTGTGTGCCACAACTACTGAAGCCCATGCACCTAGAGCCCGTGCTCCACAACAAGAGAAGCCACCACAATGAGAAGCCTGCGCACCGCAACGAAGAGTAGCCCCCACTCGCCACAGCTAGAGAAAGCCCATGGGCAGCAACGAAGACCCAACACAGCCAAAAATTTAATTAATTAATTAATTAAAGAAAAAAAGGAAAAGAAGACAAAAGGGAAGGGACAGAAGTTGGAGAGAGGGGGAGGAAAGGAGATGGCTGAGGTTGATTAAGTTAATGAAGTTGTTTTCACGGCTGTTAGATTCCAGCTCTAACCCACCCCCTTCCTTGAGGGAACATAAGCTGCAGCTGTGGAGAAGTGTTATCCTTATCTTATAGGAAACCACCAGAAAAGAAAAACAAGAACCCACCAGAACTGGTTAGAACCAGCCAAATCCAAGATGGCAGAAGACCTGACCTTCAGGAGACCCTGAACCTCATTATACGCTCATTGTAATATGTTAGCATGCTAAATGACACACCTACCAATACCATGACAGTTGACAATTGCCATGACAACAACCAGAGGAATCCATATTAGGACTGAAAAGGGATGTTGCCCCAGTTCTGAGCAAACTACACGCCTGTTCTCGGAGAAGTAATGAATTCCCTCCCCCTAACCCCTCCCCTCTATATCAGAGGTATCCCAGCCCAAGTCTGGTGAGAAGGTGATTTGCAAACTAAGTTCCCGATTCTCCATTCTCTGGCCTCCGAATAAAGCGTGTGCTGTTTCTGTCTCAGCGTCGGTTTTGTTATTGGCTGTGGAATCCAAACGGACAAAGAACCTTCCCCACAGAGACAGGGGGTTCTGGCCAGGGCCAGGGCCCAAGTGGGGGTCCGTCCAACCAATTCGGTAACAATGTGTCCCATATCTGTTGTTCTCATTATCATACTTCTTTAAGTGTAATGTCTTAAGAATTAAGGTGCACACCTGCTCCCAATTATTTATTAATAAATTTAGTGTTGACAACACAAAGAATGTGAAAATACTAAAACACTTGAAAATCACTGTTTCCTTTTATTGTTTTCTGAGTGGGTAATATCCACAGAAACTCAGACACCGTATTAAGAAATATAACAAATATGAAACAGAAATTACATGTTATATTTTAAATGTAAGTATGAAATAAAATACATAAAATACTGTATTAAGTCTAAAGATATCTATATCTATTACTTAGATAAACCAAAAGTGGAACGTATTAAAAGGGCAGCTGTGTATCTGTGGAAAAGATGAAGGATTTGGAATCAAATGATATGTATTTAAGTCCTAGGCTCCTTGGCTGGATGATCTTTTTTTTTTGTTTTTTTTGGCCGCATAGCTTGTGGGCATCTTAGTTCCCCGACTAGGAATGGAACCCAGGCCCTCGGCAGTGACAGCGAGGAGTCCTAATCACTGGACTGCCAGGGAATTCCCTGAATGATCTTAATAAAGTCATTTGCCTCTATGCCTCAATGACATCATCTACAAAAGAGAGTTAGGTAAAAATGCTTAGCCTCACAGGTTCAAATTAATGAATTGAAAACCTTTGTGCAAATACCAAGCCCTACACCAACACTAGCTTCAATGAACTTCTTTCCCTTTAAAAATACCCACTGTTTTCAAGGTCACACGCAAAACAAAATGGAAAGTGCACAGTGGCAAGCACAGTGGTTATTTACTCAATAGACACTCGCTGTTGTCATAAGCCTCAGTATTTTCCACTCCCCAACTTATAAAATACTATGGTGTCATTCTACATAAGCAGACCGACCTCTGTTTTTCTTTTCGTTTCCACAAATCTGTCACCATGAATTGAGGGCACTTTTTTTTTTTTCGTCAGAGCACATCTTGTACAGAATCAGCAGTTCTCAACCATGGTTGAAGTCCTAGTAAGAATCAAGGTCTCGCATCCTGAAACAGGCTACAAGTATAATTTGCAGGACAATTCAGCACGAATTCAATGTAGACATTTGCTGGAGTTTTGTGTTTTCTACTCCAGCAAGCTCTTGAGCCAAAGAATGAGAGGAATTCCACCCCCACCCAACCCAGCGTGTTGACTTTAGACCCGGGTCCTTCTTTTCTCCAAAGTGATGAACAGCCTTTCTGTGTTGCCCAAGGAGAGTGCAGAAGTTACACTCTAGCTAACCCTTCATAGGCTCCCAAAGAAGAGACATGTCTCTGCATCACTCAGGGATCAACTGCAGCATTTAGTCTCGACCAGAACTGTATTCTCTCTCTCCCCCATAGTGTTGGTTTCAATTGACCAACATTTAAAAATTAGACAATTTTCACATAAAAATCTAGATTCTGGCTTCTCTGGAACAATCTGAAGAGCTAACGATACCAGGCCTGGATGGCCACTTAGCAGTGGCTCCATAGGGGCTGCCCCTTCTAGATGGGCACACGTTCTCTCGTTGGCCGTGGTCCTCACCACTTCCTGTTTTTCTTACACCTAGCTGAGAGACATTTGAGTCTGTGATCCCTGATCTGGGGCCAGCAGAGAGAGAGCTTAAGAGAGGAGGGCTTGGTGCTTCAAAACTGATGGGCCCCAAATGTTTAACAGCTGATGAAAGGGGAAATAAAATGTGGTATATCCATACAATGGAATATTATTCAGCAATAAAATGGAACCAACTACATGTTACGACATGGCTAAACCTGGAAAACATTCTGCTAAGTGAAAGAAGCCAGTCCCAGCTCTGACTCAGCCAGGCGATCACAAGGTAAACAATAGATACACTTACAACCGTTCTGTTTTTCACTTTCAATACAGTATTCCATAAATTATAAGAGACAGTCAACACTCTAGTACAAAACAGGATTTGTGTTAGATGATTTTGCCCAGCTGTAGGCTAATGTAAGTGTTCTGAGCATGTTTAAAATAAGACAGACTAAGCTATGATGTTCCCTAGGTTAAATGTATTAAATGCATTTTTGACTTACAGATATTTTCAATTTACAATGGGTTTATCAGGATGGAACTCCATCATAGGTCATCTAGTTCTCTAGACCTGCCTTTGAGTCTCTTACATTCTTGATATCCTTCTAATCAATTTCTTTTTCTTTGTTTCTTTTTTTTTTTAATGATAGCTGGTTTCTGTCATTGGCAACCCATGCTCATCAATAAAATCCTTAAGAACAAACTGAATATCAGAGAGGTTAAGTTATTTGCTCAAGGGCACACAACTAAGTGCCTCATCTGGAATTTGAACTCCATGACTCTACAGCCTGACATAAATACAAATTTATAAAGTACAACATGCAAGCTCTGACGAGTGCAGAGAACAGTGGAAAACAAGTGTTTTCTCTCTTGGCCTTAACTGTTAATTAAACAGTCTGGGTTCGCTCAAATACCTTGTGATGTTGATGTTAAGGCTCTTCCAACTTCATTAAGAAGGATTTTACTCATTTAAGGTTGGGCTGCTTTTTGTGTCACTTAAAATCCTCAACAATACGTAAATTTGGACATTTATTTCAAAGTTTTTTCCTTGAATGAGGCAAGAAAAAAAAAAAGGTCTTTCAAACGCTTATCATGCTTATATTCAAGGTAGTAATTTTAGAGCCAGGCTGTTGGAAAGACGTCATCTCTCCCTAAGTGGTCCCAACGACTGCTGTGGTCCCAGCAGTTCCAATATCCTGTTACTAAAAATGTGCAAAATGATCTAGAAATGCAGGTATTACTATGTAATGTATTCAGTTTTAATGGACTTTGAATTAGCATCTATGGTACACTATGTTCTGAAAGTCAACACACAAGCAACAACAGGAAGCACACGGCCTGGGGGAAAATTATTTCTCTACTATATTGAAAAGCACAAACACACAGAACATGTGATGACCTCTGAATAGACCTACCTTAGATACCTATTACCTCCTATCTGGGGTGGGGGACTTAGGTGCCACCCAGAGGGGGTAATGAGAATTCGAGTGAGGCTGTGATGCTTTTCTTCTGCTTATAATTATCTTTCTCAGATTTGTTTTCAAAGATTTGAATGCAATTCCCTCATGTCCCCAGTTCACGGAAAAGAGCTGTCATGAGCTCCTATAGCTGCTCTGAACTCGTCTCCTACAAAAAGGAGGGTACCTTCACTTTAGAAAGAAGAGATGTAGAGGACATTATCCTTAATGAAAGGGAAGAACCAAGCCTTCATAAGTCATGGGTAAGTGATGTCTCTGAGCATCCGGGCAGTGAAGAAAAGGCCTAAAAGTAGGTCCAATAAGAGTTAACAAGAAGAGGGAGTCAGGACTCATACGTTTCAGGGCGTGATCACGTTGGGATAAACACCTAGGCTGGACTCCAGGCTTCTTCCTGATAAGGAGCCAGAGCGACTAAATAATCTTGCCTCTAATTCCTCTCCCTGAGCCAGTGCTGGCAGATGTACACTAACCCTCTGAACAGATTGAGCGCCTGTGGGATGATGCAATTGCACATGAGCTCTTGTATGGCTGGAGTTCCATCACAACCATTTGATTGTTTCAACCAAAGTGGGAGTGAGATTGAGGAGAAACACTACACCTATGATTACCTAAGTGTCTTCTCACTGCCATGGAGATCTGTATTCACTAAGTCACTTGCATCCCTGAAATGGCTGCATTCATGTGAAAGCTACTCTAGCTTTTCTCTATTTTTTTTTTTTCTTTCTGATCTTGAAGGAGAAAGAAGGATTGGAAGGTAAGGCTGCTTCAGGCTTTCCCTGAAAATAATAAAACATTTAGCAAGACAGAGACCGAGGCAGATAAAATTTCGGAGACAGAAAGAGTCATAAGGAGAAAAAAGATAGACCCAGACAGATACAGAAAATAATCAGGAAGGGCTGAGTCCCGGTGAGTAGGAGACAGAAGCTTGTCCAATCAAATGATACAGAAAGCAGAACCAAGATATTAAGGGCAAGTTAATACTTACATCCTTAATCAAGTAGAACCCTCAGACGTATTCTAGAGATCACCCTAATCGAGCTCCCACTAAAAGTAGAACTCTCCTCTACAAATCCCTGCCGGGCAACCAACCTATCTTACTTGAATGCTACATATGATAGGAAATGCACTAATTAATGAGGAAGCTTATTTTGAGCCAGTTACATGTTCGAAGTTTCAGCTACACATTCAGTCAACATTATTTAAACCATTTTCACTGTTCAGTGCCTAAGTGAAAAGTGTATCCAAATATAAAACAGTGGCTCTCAAACTGTAGTGCAAATATAAGTCACCTTTGAGGGCTTGTTGAAAATGTGAATTCTCAGATCTTACCCAAGACCTACCAAATATGACTTTTCAGGGGGTGGGTCCCAAGAATCTGCACTTTCATTAAGCATATCAGGCGATTCTGCTACAGCACAATGTTGAAAAACCAATGCTATAAAGTATCCACCAGAATTTTTTGTACCAAAAGTTAGTGTATGTGCTCATCCCATTCCTGTTAGTATTGTGATAATACATTCTATGGTTTGAGAATTAACCACCTCAAATACAAGAAGGGGGCTGACATTTCAGATTTTATTATAATTATTACTTGCCTGAAGTCTATTTCATTTTTACAGCCAAATTTTGCTATCTTCTAGACTTTAAAATTAATAATAACAATGTATAAAATGCTTACGTTTAGAACTATTATCAGAGATAATATCCAAATTGCTCAAAATGCAATACCCCAAATAACCAAACCTGCTGCCATGTTACCACACATGAGTGAGGGTACACGGGTTTGATCCCTGGTCCAGGAGGATCCCACGTGCCACGGAGCAACTGAGCCCATACACCACAGCTGCTGAGCTTGCGCTCTGGAGCCCGCGAGCCATGGCTGCTGAGACCGCGTGTCACAACTACTGAAGCCCAAGCGCCTAGAGCCCGTTCTCTGCAACAAGAGAGGCCGCTGCAATGAGAAGCCCGTGCACTGCAATGAAGAGTAGCCCCTGCTTGTTGCAACTGGAGAAAGCCCGCGCACAGCAACGAAGACCCAACGCAGCCAAAAATTAAATAAATAAATTAATTAATTAAAAAAAAAAGAATAACTCAAGCTAATCTTTACATCTCAGGCTAGACCTGGCAGGTCTTATTATCCTCAACCAAAGTTTAAAAACCATGTTTCTTTATAACTCTTCTGCTAGAGTGAGGTGAATGTTAATGATTCCTGAATGAAGATTTTAAAGGTTCCAGGAGGAAGGACATAACACAAATAGAGGTTTGTATAATTACCCTTGGTAACAATGCTGCATATAATTCAGCCAGCAAACTCCCCCAAGGCACACCATTTGTCATGGTGATTACATCACCTAATCTGTGCCTTTAACTGGCATTACCAATTCCACTCACATTCCCTTTTTGTTGTTGCAATCTTTGCTTCACAATAGAAACAGGACAGCAGAAGATTCAATATACCATCTGTCTTCTGTAGGTGGGTGAGAAAGCTGGTATCAGGTGATCAACACAGAATGGGTGTTGCCAAGTTCAATGTGAGGCACCCTTCACTTGTCTGTAAAGCTTGGCTTATTCACAGCAAAAACAGACTTCCTAAAAAGTGTATCTCCAGGGATACACTCATTCTCTCCTTCCTTCCTGCCTCCCCAGTGAGGATCTCCCCAAGGGTAAATTAAGCATAGAGCAATGGAGAAAGCACTGGATTAGGAGTCAGGAGAGAAATCCTAGTCTCAGCTCTGCACCCAAACAGCTGAATCATTCTGAACATGCTGTTTCACTTCTCCAAGCATTAGTTCGTCATCTGATCAACTGGGCTGCAAAAAACTGTATATTTATTAGAGACTTTAAAGCACCTTTCAGCTCTAAAATTCAATGAGAAAAAAATAACTTCTATTAGTTAGTGATTGAACAACATTTACTATTAATAACTGGTTATTTAGGTGCCAAGAACTAGGTCAGGAGTTTGCTTACATTACATTTGCAAAGGAGACATTATTTTTAGATATGTAAACTGCAGTTCAGAAGAGTACAAATGAAGAAGTGTAAGATGAATCTCTCTCAGGCACTTAAGTGTTTTCGATATGTAAATAACAACAACAAAGGTCTAAAAGACATATTATAAAGCTACGGCCTATTATTATAGTCTATAAGATGGTGGTAGTATTAGTATTAGTATAGGTATATAGACCAACGCAACAGAATCAAAAGTCCAGAAACTGGACCCCTACACGTGGGCTTGACAAAGTCAGCATTGAAGAAAAGGACATTTTATAATGTACAAGGTTCAATCCACCAGGAAGATACAAAAATTATAAACATATATATGTAACAAGTATATATATCAAGCACAAACACGAAATGTATATGCCAGACAAAAAAAGCCCCCAAATACATGAAGCCAAATGCACAGAATTCAAAGGATAGACAATTCAATAACAGTTGGAGACTATTCTGCTCCACTTTCAATAGAGGATAGAACAATTACTCTAGTTACATGTAACATATATGCATAACTTATGACCTAGCAATTCCACTCCTAGATATGTACCCAATATGATGACTGCAATATGATAAATTTATATAAATTTCAGAAGTAGACAACTAATCCATGGTCTTAGAATTCCTAGGTAGTAGTTGCACTAGTAATTTACTCTGTAATGTAGTTTGAGATGTGCATGAATAATTTGTACATTTTTTATATAGTGCAATAAAAATTTGTTAACTCTCATTTTTATAATTTACTAGTTATGTGACTTTAGCCAAGTTCCAAATTCTCTGAGTTATACTTTACTCATCTGTAAAATGGGGATCGTGTTTATGATGAGGATCAAATCTAATTAAGTACTAAGCCCAGTGTTTAATACCAGTGAATGTTAAATAAATATTTGTTTTTCTCTTCTGTCCCTCTTCCTGCGCAATCTCTTCCTCCAAAAGAGGACAATGGATGCAGATTTTTGAAAGGGAGACAAACCATTGCACGGGTCCACATCCAGGAAGCCAGTTTGGGTTCTGGTTTGGGAAATGGAAATAGATGTCAAGTTGCAGTTATTCATTCAGATAAGAAGTTTTAAATAAACATACTTATTTTAAATGGATAAATTTAAATGGAGGATAAATTAGGAGGTTGGGATTAACATATACACACTACCATGTATGAAATAGATACCAAAACAGACCTACTGTATAGCACAAGGAACTCTACTCAATATTTTGTAATAACCTATAAGGGAAGAGAATTGCTGCGCTGTATTCCTGAAACTAACATGCTATTGTAAATCAACTATACTTCAATAAAAAAATTTAAAAACTTTTTTTTGTTTTTTTGGCTATGTGGCATGCGGGATGAGGGATCTTAGTTCCCTAAACAGGGATCGAACCCATGCCCCCTGCAGTGGAAGCACAGTCTTAACCACTGGACCGCCACAGAAATCCCAAAAGAACATTTTTTTAAAATGAAAAATTAAAAAAAACCCATGAAAATAAAAAAACAATACAGGGTGATAAGAGAGAATTTTCCCCAATCCCAGAGAACCCCATAAGGATAGAGCATCCAGGAGCCCCAGTAAATAATCAGCATAATCTTAAAGTAAACAGAGCAGTGGGATTCAGTTAAAGAATCTCTGCTCCTGTCCCTAAGACATTCACTTTAACAAAGTTGCTTCAGAACTGAAGAAGTTGTAGAGTGTAGCTAGACTCATGGATGGTCCTTGAACAAAATATTAGACAGAGACATAAGCTGAGTCAAGATTTGTTAGTTACATCTATGGAATGAGTTTCTTTCCTCCATAGAATGCTTTATGTTTACCCACACAGTCAGATTCAGCAAGGGATACCACTTAGGAGTTTTGGACATTCCTGGAGTAAATAAGTTGTGTGTGTGTGCTTATTGCATAACAGCCCTGACAGCAGAACACTGTTCTTGGGGAAAAAAAGAAAAAGAAAGAAAATTTGCAGCTGTATGTTCAGTTCCATAAATCTCTCCACCAAATATGCAACTGGCTAGAGAGTGACTGGTGTGGGAGGAGGCAGAGATGCAGTTCTTGGATAAACACAGGATTTGCTCTCCAGAGAATGACCGTCTTCCTCTAAACTTTATGCATTTTAAGCATGCTATGTGGCTATGTGGTATCCCCAAAGAACAGACTGCACAATTAGCCTTGAAGGAAAGCCAACTGTGTGTAAGAATGACTTTCTTTCACAACAAAACAGCGGCAACAACAAAAAGCAACTCTAAAGAATTTCTGTTGCAAATTGAGAAATCAAAGTGCCTGCTGGTTTCAAACAGAATCTGCTCGCTCCCAGCCCAAGTCGACCAAAGGTCTGTTTCAGATCCAGGCTCAGCCTTGGTTCACTTTGCTCAGTCGGGGGTGGTGGTGGTGTCAGGTCAGTCCTGGGGAGGGGGGATTGTGGTGCACTTAAAGGAGGGGGCGATAGGAGGGACTCAGGTTCAGTCCAGAGAACTTGGATTCCCAAAGTTAGGATGAACGTTTGCCTTCCTGGCGATTCTCTCTAGGGACGTGTGTTAGACTGAATAGAGGATTTGTAGCCTACCCTGATGGTTCTGTCACCTTCCTACAAGCAGTTCGTGATTGCACTGGGACTGTGTCCAAGGTCTGCTTGTGCTAAGGACAGACAGCATGCCCTTGATCTGGTGCTTTCCCGAGGTTCTAAGAAGTGGTCAGGCACCGAAGAGAAACAGCACAGACACATTATAACCACAGATTCCTTGGACTCCCTTTACTACTGAAGGAATCTGTTACCTGGGAGCCTTTATACCACAGGGGATATGCAAATTATCACTCCTACCCATTCCCCCGCCACAGACTTGGCTGCCCCTTGTGGATACAGGAAATTCCTTAGAATTGCCCGTATTTGCAGACTGGGGCTTCCAACAGCAGGAGACATGCTCTGACCACATGTATTAAACTCCCACAGGAGTAACGGCCAAAAGGAAAAAGGCTCCAGAAGGTCAGACTTCCTCCCTGACCCCAAATTCTTTCCTCCACAAGAAACTTTCACTCAATTTGTAGTTTGCCCTTAGAATGTTTATTATTAGCCATTTGACACCCAGAAATTATTATGCTTTTTTTCTGGATTATACTAAAATGTAATATTAATATACCCAAGATTTTCTCTCTTTTTTTAAAATTAATTAATTAATTTTTGGCTTAGTCGGGTCTTAGCTGCGGCACGTGGGATCTTTCATTGCAGTGCGCGGGCTTCTCTCTAGCTGTGGCGCGTGGGCTCTGGAGCTCGCAAGCTCAGAAGTTGTAGCGTGTGGGCTCTCTAGTTGTGGTGCAGGGGCTTAGTTGCACCATGGCATGTGGGATCTTAGTTCCCCAACCAGGGATCTAACCCGTGTTCCCTGCATTGGAAGGCAGATTCTTAACCACTGGACCACCAGGGAAGTCCCTCCAAGATTTTCAAAGATAGATTACTTAACGAGATACAGAACACATTAAGGTTATTCATCAGACGAAAAGTTGCATTATAACTGTTTTCACAAATGCAACGCATTTTTTTATATATTGTTTTAATCATAAGAGGAGACTTGTTGTGTGTTGATTACACTTTCTAGCTTTAGAAAAGTGAGCCGAAGTCTCGTTTCCTTTATTTTACCTCCAAGGTGGTGCTGCTCTGATCTAAGAACAAAATGTCTGTGTGTGTGTGTGTGTGTGTGTGTGTGTGTGTGTGTGTGTGTATGTGTGTAAGTACTTTGCAGAGATACATAGGCCTCCATCTACTTGGTAGTGTTTTGGTGGGAAAAGTAAAAGGGTCTGAGCATGGAGCAACCTCCTTTGGGGCATGATATCTGGACCAAAAACCTTAGACATCCTTTGCGAAGGCTAATGGGAACTGAGTACTCCCAAGGTGGGTAGCCAAGCCTGTGGTTTCTGCTGTAGAACCCCTTCCTTATTCTATCAGTACCTGGTGCTATATTCAGGACCAAGCAATCTGTGGGCCAAGAAATGGACCTGCCAACCAGGCTCCTCAGGACTGTCTCAGTTTAAGAACTTGTACTGAAGGATCAAGAAAGTTCCACACTGACTTGGCTAAAGGATGGAAGAATAAAGCCGCCTTTTCTTTTTTAATATTTATTTACTTATTTAGGCTGTGCCAGGTCTTAGTTGCAGCACGCAGGATCTTCCTTATGGCATGCGGGATCTTAGTTGCGGCATGCATGTGGGATCTAATTCCCTGACCAGGGATCAAACCCGGGCCCCTTGCACTGGGAGCGTGGAGTCTTACCCACTGGACCACCAGGGAAGCCCGTGGAGGAGTGAAGCCTTCTATCTCTCAACTCCCACAGTCTAGCAATAAACGGAGGGCACGGCCCAGTGTGTCATATTCCGGATCATGTCAACGTTAGAAGCCGCTCACACCAGTCCCAGAGAACGTGTGGAGCTGAAGACCGGGGTTCCCTCCGGTATCTCCATTCCTAGAGAAACACCTAACCCCTGGCAGAGTTGATTACGTATTTCGCCAAGATTAGCCAGATGGAGAAACTCAGGACCAGAAAAGTAAAATAATATGAACAGATTTGAAGAGCACCACGATATAATGGAAAGATCAAGGACCCTGGAGCCAGACAGACCTGGGCTAATCTGGCTTTTGGTTCTGTCATTTAGTAAAACCAGAGGCTCTGATTCAAACTCTGTCAGCCTCAACTGTAAAATATAGCTACTCTCCAGCTCATAGGGTTGTGACAAAGACGAGAGGAGATGATACATATTAAACGACTAGTAGAGCACCCAGCCTGGTGCCCAACAAAAACTGGCTCCTTCTTTCCGCCACCCCTACAGAACATACCAGACATTGCTACATTAAGCAGTCTACCCTCCAGGTCAGCTCTCATGCCTGTGAATGTTTACTTCTAATGCTAATCCACTGCTTTCTTAGCCAAGACCAAACTCTTTTTGCTAAGCCTGTATGCAGTAAAGTGATTATAGGCTAACCCTGAAAAGCTGACTTCCAATCTGGGCATTCAAAAATGCTTCCAGGAACACTTTCCAGATGGCCGTATTCAGCCTGGTCATATTTCTTCTGTCTTTTACAAAGCAGCGAAAATAAGCCAGGTTGTGTATACAACTCTAGTCTGCCAGAACCAGTTCTTTTTAGAAGTTTGGAGAGAAAAGACCAAACTGAAGACTCCTATCTTAAACATTTCATCCTTTTTGGGTCCCTGCCTCAAGGAACCAGAGGGAACAAGACAGAGATAGTTTCTGCTTACAGAGACAACAGTGAAAGCAATCTCATCCTAGACGTATGTAACACAATTCCATATGCAGTAGCATGTACAAGGTACCGTACCCAAGGGAAGATCTACCCCTTTTTCAGGGCATCCTCACTCTCCTTTACTGGCTGGATCTCATATTCGTTCTCCCCATCCCTTCCTCATACTTGTACCGAGGACATTTTGTGGGTCAGTTAGTAGGAAGGACATGAATATAAATAAGAGGGTAGAGCTCCGTGGTGTCAACTTGGCCAAACGAGAACTACATTTCCCAGATTCCCTTCCCAGGGCAGTTTCAGAGTGGAGTTGGCCACAGAAGAAATTAGCATAATATCTGGAAGGTAGAAGTGAGAGCAAACATTCCTCAAGGCTGCCATGGTTAAATGCAGTGAGAGGCCAACATGGAGATGCCATAGAGTTCCAGCCTGTCCTTGTTCTGTGCTGCTCCAGACCCAGTTCTTCTCCCCACTGACAGCCCTGACGAACAAGCGTGGCTTCAAGCCCCCCACCAGCCAATGAGCTCATAGCTTCCCAGAGATTTCTTCACCAGCTTCCCTGATAATCCCATTCCAGAACCTTCAGGAAAGAAAGTGGAAGTCACCCAACCAGGAGTAAAGATTTGGAAACCATAAACAACTGAGGGGTTCGCTGAGTGTCCAGGGAATATGAAATGAGTAGTAGAAAAAAGAAGTTATTAACGCACATGCAGAGATGTTAAGGGATTACAACCTGTTCTCAGTTGCCCTTGAGGTGAGAGGTAAATGCAGAAGGGCTGGTAGTTTCCAGCTTGTCCTGGCTCCCCCCAGCTCTGTATCTATCTCTTCCTCCCAACTGCCAGCCCTGCCAACAAGAAGGACTCTCACACCCACCACCAGACCCTCTAAAAGAAGTGTAAAAAAGGAACTAGTCACCCAGGCTTGAGATAGAGGACGAAAGAGCCAGAACTTGAGTTATAGTGATGGAAATCTAAGGGAGGCATAAAAATGGAAATTGCATAGACAGGGCTGAAAGAGTTGAGGATGGAGTCTGAGGATTAACAGGAGAAGCAAGTTGTTTTTTTTTAACATCTTTATTGGAGTATAATTGCTTAACAAATGGTGTGTTAGTTTCTGCTGTATAACAAAGTGAATCGGCTATACATACACATATATCCCCATATCTCCTCCCTCTTGCATCTCCCTCCCACCCTCCCTATCCCACCCCTCTAGGTGGTCACAAGGCACTGAGCTGAGGGGGAAGCAAGTTTAAGGCAAAGATGAGCAGGGACTTGGACACACTGCCGTGCTGATGAGACATGCTGGCACTGGTGTCCGGGGTGACATGGAATGTGGCCTGGAGCTCTGAGATAGTTTGAGGTGAAAAGTCCACGTTGGGAGTCTATGACATTGAGGTGATGGGGGAAGCAGTCGGGGATGGACATGGAATCCTTACTGCAAAATGGAACACCTATCTCTTCCCTCTTGGAACATATGTATATGTATAACTGATTCACTTTGTTATAAAGCAGAAACTAACACACCATTGTAAAGCAATTATACCCCAATAAAGATGTTAAAAAAAAATGGAACACCTAATTATAGACAAACATGTAATTTTTTTTCCAGCTATTTCTCTCTGTATATATCCTATTTCCACAAGATCAGAAGCTCTTAGAGAGGATGACTTTGGACTCTCCACAGCATCTGAGATGCATAAGTTGTGCCGCACATGTGGACCCACAGCACTGGATTCCAGTTTACACAGACATGAGTACCCTGCGGTCCTCCGCCTCCGCTGACCTAGCCAAGGTG
Source organism: Lagenorhynchus albirostris (assembly GCF_949774975.1). Classification (NCBI taxonomy): domain Eukaryota; kingdom Metazoa; phylum Chordata; class Mammalia; order Artiodactyla; family Delphinidae; genus Lagenorhynchus; species Lagenorhynchus albirostris. Next base: position 63,562,898 of record NC_083111.1, on the reverse strand, counting down.
GGAAACAGTCATGCCACCTCTGGGCCTAAAAAGAAAAGCTCTGTGCCTTTTCCTGATTATTCTGGCTCTGGGGAGTGGAACCTGATCTCATCAACCCCAGCTGTGGGTACATGCAGGCGGCTGCCCCGCGCAGAACACAGTGTAGTTAGGGCACTGTGGTCCTACTGTGGTAAAACAGCTGGTCACGCATGGCCCCGGACAGAGGCAGCTTTCTCCTCCAAGACGCAGAGGGGCTCTGGGGGCCCTCCTTAAGCAGACGGCTGCCCTTCCCCGCCCCCGGCAAGACAGCCCCATTTAAAAGCCTGCTCTGGGAACTTTTCATTACTCAGCGCAAACGGTAGCCAGATCTGGGTGGCTACAGGTCTAGTATGAAGCAAAGGGGCAGGGGAAGTAAACATTTGCTCTTCAGCGGAGAAACATCCATGTTTTAAACTGAAATACCCAAAGCACATTTGAATTAATAAGAAATCAATCTCCTTAAACCAGCCTTAAACTTGCCTTGGGACAGTATGCAGTGTATTTTCCTTCTCTTTTAAAAAGCTTCTGTTGTTCAAAGAGAACAGGACACAGTGGAACCTTCCCAGACTACAAGACCACAGCTGTTCACTGGCAGCCTCATCATCCAATGTGGCTGAAAATCCATCCCCAAACCCCATCCCTCTGTACGGGACACGCGACAAGAGCTATGTCTTATGCTGGCTGTTAGGGGAAGCCGGGTTTCTTGAATGCCACGTGGCACGGCTGCAGTGATTCAAAGCAGCTGAGATGAGCTCAGGAGCAAGATGGGCTCGGGCACTGTGTTACTGGGCTTTGGAGGCTGCTGCATTGCATGTTTTGCTCCATGAGCATACCGACATCAACTGGAGCTCAGCTATTTCTAAACGTGCTTGTAACTGATAACACTGCAAGGAAACACCTCAATGCCCAAAGCACACCATGCAAATGCCTTTGCAATATCTTTCAAAGACAAGCCATGGAACACCACCTTCTGTTTGAATCTGAGGCATGAAAACCAGCACAGCCTCTCATCCAACAACCAGAAGGGATGATGCAGCACTGAACCCATCTTTTTAAGAGGTCGGGGGGGCTTCCCTGGCGGTCCCGTGGTTAAGAATCTGCACTCCACAGGTTCAATCCATGGTCGGGGATCTAGGATCCTGCAAGCCTCGTGGTGTGGCCAAAAAAAATAATAATAATCACTTTGGACTTCCCTGGTGGCGCAGTGGTTAAGAATCTGCCTGCCAATGCAGGGGACACGGGTTCGAGCCCCGGTCCGGGACGATCCCACATGGTGTGGAGCAACTAAGCCCTTGTGCCACAACTACTGAGCCTGAACTCTAGAGCCTGCCAGCCACAACTACTGAACACATGTGCCACAACTGCTGAAGCCCGCATGCTCTAGAGCCCGCGTGCCGCAACTACTGAAGCCCATGCGCCCTAGGGCCCGCTGCTGCAACTACTGAGCTGCGTGCTGCAACTACTGAAGCCCATGCGCCTAGAGCCCGTGCTCCACAACAAAAGAAGCCACTGCAATGAGAAGCCCATGCACCGCAACAAAGAGTAGCCCCTGCTCGCTGCAACTAGAGAAAGGCTGTGCGCAGCAACGAAGACCCAGTGCAGCCAAAAATAAATTTAAAAAATTTTTTAAATGTTCAAAAAAATAAAAAAATAAGAGGTCTGGGATGGTATTCCTTACTGTTGGCTGCTGCACATTTAAATCACCTGGGAGTTTCTGGAAAGTACTGATGTCTGGGCCTCACCCCAGACCAACTGAGTCCCTACCTCTGGGTATTTTGTAGGAGTTTCCCAGGTGATTCTGAGGGCTAGTGAAGGTTGAGAAACACTGGTCTGGGCATTCGTTCAAGGACCTTCACGTTCTTGCTTATGCTTATTTTAAACAAGAGGATTAGACGACAGCCCAGTACCCCCAAAATGTAATTCACGGCATGAGAAGAGCTGGAACTCACTCTTCACTTGGCCCTGAACAACTTACTTGGGTCTTTGATTTTCTTACATGTAAAATGGAGTTAATAGTACTTATTCAGCTCTGTATCAGGAAGTTGTGAGAAATGTAATATTCTCTGACACATGTTTTACCAAAGCAAGGCATCTTCATTATTACTATTAAAAACAGCTGAACATAATATAAACTCAAACCAGCCCATATCATATTAATCGCTGAAATGAATATGATGGTAGGGGTGGGGTAGAGAAGGGATGGAAATAATATAAACTGGGTGTCCCCTGGGCCAGGCATTAAAGCTGATATATTACACACATACAATTTCACAGCACGGTCAGGAGTGCTCAGACCCCAGTTCTGCTTATCTGCCTTAACCCTGAATAAGTCATTTCACTTCTGTGGGATTTACCTTTTTTACCTGTTAAATGAGATTAGACTGGGAGATTTTTATCCTGGGGTCCAAAGATAAGTTTTAGATGATCCACAAACAGCATTAAACTGTGTGCAAATGTGGTTCTCTCTCTCTCTCTCTCTCTCTCTCTCTCTCTCTCTCTCACACACACACACACACACACACCCTTTTTTCCTAGGAAGAGTGCCCATAGCTGTCACTGGATTCTCAAAGAGGCACATGACCCCTAAATAATGGGGTCATAATTATGACCTAAATAATGTTAAGAACCAGTGGAACCTTTTTAACTCTAAGTTTCTGATTACTGGTAGTGGAAATAACACTACTATTGGTGTTGGAAATTCAACAGACATTTTTATATGGGTGAATTTCAAACACATTTATAAATCTACCCAATGAAAAATCCTGGATAACAGCCAAGAATAAAATCTAGCCAAGAACCATTAAACATTGTCAATGGCTTCTTTCACCTCCCAGAAGTCAAACTAGTTTGAAAGTGATATCAAAAGACGGGCAAAATCTATACTGGCCTAGAGAGGTCCTGTGGGGATCAGGGCATCCTAGGTCCCTGGCAATCTGGAGGTCTTCTGTAGACGCTGCACTCTGGTTGCACAGCAGGACTGGTAGAAAGAGTATGTATGTGCATGGGGGCTGAAGGATAAATGAAGCAGAAAATGAAGTCTTAGGGCAAAGGGGGACAAGTCTAAAGACAGGACTAAGCCAGAATGAGAACTTGAACCAGTGTCAGACAAAACACAGAATGAAGAAAAACCCTGAGTGGAACTAAAGCCCTAAGTGGAACAAGGTATCTGACAATGCTTAGTACGGATGTTGCTTGAGGCTCTCTATGACCACATCGTCAGGATCTATGCTTGGTATCCCGAGACACTAAGAGTCATGCTTTCAGGCTTCCGACCAACAGAAAATATTCATTCAGGAGCCCAGCTTAAATGCTGAGTATCATATTACAGCTAATGATACACAGATTCGGGCTGCTCAAATCCTGGGATACAGAAAGCTCAGAGATAAGGACATACTCTTTCTAGTTTTCAAAGCTCAATCCTTTACTTTTAAACATTTTATTGATCTGAATTTCTTAACTCACAAGAATGCCACCTATCAGTGTCATGTTCTTGGAGGACATAGCTATACAAGGGCCAATACAGAGCAGACCCAAATGCAATATTATCCTTCTGTCCACAGGATCATCTAAATCCCTATGGTAGATTAAGGGCATTTTTGGCTTATATCTTCTCTTGATATAATCAGTTCCACACATTTACAATAATGGTTCCAAAGCACAGAATCTAGAGCCAGGCATATCTGAATTCATATACGTCTTAACCTTAGGCAAAGTTCTTAACACTTCTGCACCTCATTTTTTTCCATCTGTAAAATGGAGACAACACCTATGTCCAGAATTGTTATTATCAATGATCAGAGATAATGCACCTAGCACAGTGCCCAGCATGTAATATCGCGCAACAAATGTTGCTTTAATTGGTCTTAGAACTGTTTTCACTAGTTCTCCATTAAATCTACTGAAAGGATCGGACATGTGCCCCAAAATGTTACATGGAAAAACTACCTTTTTATACAACTATATTCAATGCCATCTGCCTCCTTATCTTAAATAATATATTGTCTGGACGTCCATGGACATGCTCAAATTCTTTTAAAAAACAAAAATGGGTACCAACTTTGTACAAGGCAAGATGCTAGCGATTTTCACGTGAACTACATGCTTGCTGTTGGTCTGCAGTATATTTTATATTTGTCTGTCTCTCTTAGAATATAATGATAGAGCTTTGGGGATCAACTTCCAATTATTTAAGACGAATAAATGGAATCAATTGAGATTTTTAAAAATAGTGAGAACCTATTGTCATGTGGTGTGGTAGGTGCTAAAATGAAATTCCACTGGCTATCTGCTACTCTAACAAGCCATTTTACTCTAGTAAAGCAGAGATAGCGCCTAGACTTGAGTCTCCACTGTCTCTACTCACCAAAGTCAATTTATTGACTCAACAAACATTCATTGAGCACGTAGTTAAAAAAGAAAAAGATTTAGAGGGACTTCCCTGGTGGTGCAGTGGTTAAGACTCTGGGCTCCCAATGCAGGGGGCCTGGTCAGGGAACTAGATCCCATATGCATGCCACAACTAAGAGTTCACATGCCACAACTAAGGAGCCAGCAAGCCGCAACTAAGGAGCACATGTGCCGTAACTAAAGAGCAGGCAAGCTGCAACTGAGGAGCCCGCCTACCACAACTAAGACCTGGCACAACCAAATAAATAAATAAAATATTTTTTTAAAAAAGGAAAAAGGATTAGATACTATCCCTGCCCTCATAGAGCCTATGTCTTAGAGAGGTTCAAAAAAAATAAATACGTATCTATGAAGAAAATAGACATGAAGGTATAAAGGAGAGAAGTGAGTGGCTCTGGTAGATACTGTTGGTTTGATTCGACTCACCTCATCCCATCCACTCTTTCTCTCGCCCTATGAAAGTTGGAAAATAAAATATTCAAATTCCCAGCTCCTTTGAAGTGACCACACAACACAATTCCAGCCAATGAAATGTGGTCAGAAATGCTATGAAGACTTCCCATCCTAACTAAAAAGGAGATGTGTAAGGTGCAAATGCCTCCTGGAGAGAAAGCAATCACTGGTTTGAGGAAGTAAAAGGTGGTAATGGAGGCGAGCAAAGAGGAAGGAGGCAAGGAGAGAAGATTTGAAAGACAGGTAGAGGTCAGATCACGTGGGGCTGTGAGTCCAAGGTAATGCTTTTAGATTTTACCTGAATTGCAAAGTGAAACCGACTAAGGCTCTCAAGCAGGGGAATGGCAGACCTGATTGTTTTCAGTTGCTAGGTGGGGAATGGATTCTAAGGCTACGAGGGAAGGGATATGGGAACATATGTATATGTATAACTGATTCACTTTGTTACAAAGCAGAAAGTAACACACCATTGTAAACCAATTATACTCCAATAAAGATGTAAAAAAAAAAAAAAAAAGAGTAGATGTAAGGAGCCCAGTTAGAGCCACAGTAGTCCTGGTGAGAGAGGACAGTGGTTTGGATTTGGGAAAATAAAGAAAAACAGGTGCATTTGGGATACATTTTGGAAGCATCTTGAATTGGAGGGAAAAGAAAAAAGCAAGCATGACTTCTAGGTCTCTGGCCCCAGCAACTGGGTGGATGGTAATGCTATTTACTGAGACAGAAGAGACTGGAGGAGCAACAGGAATGTGCAAAACAAAGCATTCAATCAACTCAACATCCATAATTCCCGTCCCAGTGACCTGACCTCTGCCAAACTAATGTTTTCTCATCTCGCTCTCCATCATTTCACTTTCTCTCATAGGCTCTCCTCTGAGAATTGTAAGTTGTAACTGTAATACCAACAATATTTGACTTTATCTGGCAGAAAAAGAAATGATGGGTGAAATTAAGAGACTCTGAAGCTAAAGGCAAAATGGCAGACTCAGCATATGACTCTGTAGTCTTCAGCGTGGAGTTCTCAAAATGAATGAAATACGCAAACTTACAAAAATGTGTACCTGAGACCCCAAGTCTTGCACCCAGTAATGTTCCTGTCAAACACACATATTACTGTTTATAATTAACTACTTGAGTGAATAATTAACATCTGCTTCACCACTCGACCTGAAGCTCCACGGGGGCAGGAGCCTCACTTGCTTTGCCCACCAGCAGACCCCACAGCGCACCATATGCAGTAGGCACTCAATAAGTATTAGTTGAAGGATGTTGGTACAGCTCTTTCTGGTCAATGACAGAAACTCTTAGTTGTCCTCCAAGATCCATTGTCCCTACTCTCTTTACTAATAGAACCTCCTTTTTTTCCCTGGACACGGTCGCTATATTAGTTTCCTAGGGCTACCATGACAAATACCAAAAACAGGGTGGATTAAAACAACAGAAATCCATTGTCTCATCGTTCTGGAGGCTAGGAGTATGAAATTAAGGTATGAGCGGGCCATGCTCTTTCTGATGGCTCTAGGGGAGAATCCTTCCCTGTACCTTCTAGCATCTGATGTTGGCTGGCAATCCTTGGCATTCCTTGGCTGGTAGACGCATCTCTCCAGTCACATGGCCATCTTCTCCATGTATGCCTTCACATTATCTTTATTCTGTGTGGATCTGTCTCTATGTCCAAATACACCCATTTTGTAAATGTACCAGTCATATTGGATTAAGTCCTAATGACCTCATCTTAACTTGATTACCTCTGTTAAGACCCTATTTCCAGATAAGGTCACATTCTCAGGTACGGGGGGGTTAGGACTTCAATATATCTTTTTGGGACCAGTATACAACTGAACCCATAAGAGTCACCCAGAATAAACTTAACATTTCCCAGATTCCCTTGCAGCTAAGTGTGGCCATGTGTGGTTACGTTCTAGTCAATGGAATATAAACAGAAGTAGTGTGTGCAACTTTCAGGAAGTAAACCTAATGGCTAGAGTTACAGCAGCCATCCTAGACCATGAAGTGGCCTTGCGAATGGAAGCCGAGCAAAGTGAAAACACACAAAGTGGGAAATCAGAGACCTCGGAGACATATCTCAGTCTTGAATTGACTTTTTTCCAGCTTTTACATGGCAAAGAAATACTGGTCTAGGGACTTCCCTGGTGGCACAGTGGTTAAGAATCTGCCTGCCAATGAAGGAGACATGGGTTCGAGCCCTGGTCCGGGAAGATCCCACATGCCACGGAGCAACTAAGCCCATCTGCCACAACTACTGAGCCCGTGCCCCTAGAGCCCATGCTCTGCAACAAGAGAAGCCACCACAATAAGTCCGTGCACTGCATGGAAGAGTAGCCACCACTCGCTGCAACTGGAGAAAGCCCGTGCACAGCAACGAAGACCCAATGCAGCCAAAAATAAAGAAATAAATAAATTAAAAAAAAAAAGAAATACTAGTCTTACCCACTGTTCATGAAGATTTCACTTCGTTCATAAAGGAAGCTAATTGTAACTGATATATATAGCCTTAAACTGTGGAATCTTCTGTAAGTCACATACAAGTGGAGACAGTAAAGACACTACTATATTTATCTTTACTTCCCATGATACTTGGATTGTTTATGGATATGGATAAATCCAGGAGTACAGCTTTGTAAAGAGATGTCCTGCCTGGGTTGGGACAGCTTTGAATTTCTTCCAGATACAGTCAGTCTTGGGGAGGTCCCTGACTTTACACCTGGAGACAGTCTTGGGGTAACTGGTTTTGTGGAGTCCTTCAGAGGGTTGACAGGATTTGGCCTCTCACTAATTATTTAGTTGTGACCCAGAAAAATAAAGTTACCACCTAATCTATTAAGACCCGGGGGTCCCAGGGCTGTCCATTTCTCAGTACTTGCCCTTCTTCCTGTCTCCAGGGATCCAGCACAAAGAAAGCCAGTATTAGATCCCATAGCAGATCTACTTAGGAAGAGCTCAGGATTATACCAAGATATTTCTAACACTTCCCGTGTCTTTGCTTTGTAAAAGGTTCCTTTTTCTACAGTTCTGATTAAAAGTGTTTAGTTTCACCTCAGTGTTAAAAAGCTTAGCAAGATGTGAAAACAAACCCACTGATATGTGTATAGCAGTCAGTAGGGCTGAAATTTGATGTAATGCCAATAATCACTTATTTTCAGATGCACCTTTTAACAACTCTGAAATCGGGTCACATCTTATGATCAACGCACCTTATATTTGATGAAATACGTTAGCTGATGCTCACTAAATGGTACTATGTGACAGGCCAGGGGCTTGATACTTCATACACATTTCCTTATCTATCCTCACAGTCATGCCATGAAGCAATTAACACTGCCATTTTAAGATGAGAAACAGAGATTTAGCATTTCTAAGAAAGTGATAGAATTGTAATGGCATGCGGCAATATGGCAGAAACATATGATTACATAGATTCTGCTTCCCATGATATCCCATTTTGGCTACTGTTTTGTGACTCTGCGTTATGTGTTTGTAAACATAAATTTATTTAAGCGAGACTCAGCCAGAAGACCATCACAAAGATTCTAACAAGCAATATAATACATGACACCTACAAATGCTTACTGTTTATTATGAGCCAGATACTGTGCTAGGACACATTTCATTTAATTGTAACTATTATAAGTGCCATTGTAAAGGTGAAGAATTTAAGGGGGGAGGGCAAATAGGGGTAGGGGATTAAGAGGTGCAAACTATTATGTATAAAATACATAAGCTATAAGAATCTATTGTATAACAGGGAATATAGCCAATTTTATAATAACTATAAATGGAGAATAACCTTTAAAAATTGTTAATCACTATGTTGTACACCTGAAACTTAAATAATATTGTCCATCAACGATACATCAATTTAAAAAAAGAAGGTGAGGGCTTCCCTGGTGGCGCAGTGGTTGGGAGTCCACCTGCCAATGCAGGGGACACGGGTTCGTGCCCTGGTCTGGGAAGATCCCACATGCCGCAGAGCGGCTGGGCCCGTGAGCCATGGCCGCTGAGCCTGTGCGTCCGGAGCCTGTGCTCTGCAATGGGAGAGGCCGCAACAGTGAGAAGCCCGCATACTGAAAAAAAAAGAAGGTGAGGAATTTGAGGCCTAGAGTTTAAGTAGTTATCCTGGGTCCTATGGAAGTGGTGAAGTTGGGCCTCAAACATCTGGTGTCTGACACCCAAGCCTGGGCTCTTTATGACATGACCTGGTGCCAAACACAAACGAGAAACTTAAGCCCTCGGTGAATGTGGGATGGGCCACAAGTAAAGGAAATGTGATGTGTCAGATGAAAGGAAGAAGAATGGCCAGGAGAAGTCAGACATGACTTCTGGAAATTTTCTGGGAGATTTTATTAAAATTAATTTTTATTGGAGTATAGTTGCTTTACAATGTTGCGTTAGTTTCTTGTTGCACAGGAAGGTGAATCAGTCATACGTATACATACATCCACTCTTTCTTTGATTTCCTTCCCATTTAGATCACCACAGAGCACTGAGTAGAGTTCCCTGTGCTATACAGTAGGTTCTCATTAGTTATCTATTTTATACATAGTGGTGTATATATGTCAGTTTCTGGGAGATTTCTGAAAGTGCTAGTGGATGAAATCCATCAGAAAGGACCTTGCAGCCTCAGTATGCAGCAGAGTGTGGCTTTCTAGATGAGCTTAGGAGCAGAAACATGGGGGAAGTGGGAGGACTGGGCAGAATTCTCAGGTCACGAGGCAAATGGCAACTTGAAGTGGAAAGGCTGGCGCTCAGGGAATTTGAGAAGGATTTCCAGGATTGAAGAAATGCTCAGACTTATTCCACAAGCTAGGAACACCTCTTCGAGATGTATTCCTTGCAGTCACGCTGCGGGGAATGAAGGGCAACCCGCCTCCCTCACCAGCCCTGTAAGGAGGACTCCACATATGTCCTCATTTACCAGATGAGAAAAACCCCCAGAGAAAAGAAATACTGTGCCAAACATCACAGAGCCATGAGGAGGGGAGCCAGGATTCTGTCTGACTCTAAGTCTAAACTAATTTCTGGTGACAGAACTCATAACAGTGGTTGCCTCTGGTGGGAGGGGACTGACTGGAAAGAGGCAGGAGGGAACTTTCTGGAATACGGGAAATGTTCTATGTGCTGATTGGTAGTTACACAGGTGCATACATTTGACAAAACCTATCAAACTATATACTTAAAAGCTGTGTTGGGAATTCCCTGGTGGTCCAGCGGTGAGGGCGCAGGTTTGATCCCTGGTCAGGGAAATAAGATCCCGCAAGCTGCGCGGTGCAGCCACAATAAATAAATGAACGAATAAATAAATTTTAAAAAGCTGTGTATTCTGTCATACGAAAATTATGATTCAATTCAAAACACAATTTTATAAATCTCTTAAGCTTTCCTCCCCTAACTTGTGCATTTTCATTGCGGGTGACCTAGGTAGTCTTTTTCCTACCTCTTAGCAGATGAAAAAACAATCTTCCTCTTTTTATGTATAAAACATATACATACATATACGCACATACATATAGTCCATAAACAGGTATATAGTTATCTGTGGTATCCACATTTCATGGGGGAGAGATGAGTAAGGAAAAAAAATGTCTTGAAAAGGCTCCTTAAGGGAAAGATAATAAAAAATAGGTTGAGAAACACTGCTCAACCTCACTGCTACCCCCTCCTTCCAAAATTTTCTTTACACTGCAGTCAAGTCTTAGCTGTCATTCTTTTCTTCCAAGGAACTATGTTCCATTCTGGGTTTCTTCTATATGGCATAAACCTTGTGTGTGTGTGTGTGTGTGTGTGTGTGTGTGTGTGTGTGTATGTGTGTGTGTGTGAATTATGTGATGAATGTCTCTCTCCCTCTTTAGACCTTAAATCCCATGAAGGCCTAACATGATGTCTGGCTCATGGTAGGTGGTCAAGAAATACTAAGTGAACAAAGAACTGTGCAGAGTTGCCCTGTCTTCTCCAGGGCTGCCAGGGCTTGACATGAGGGATGGTTCTCTGCCAAGGAAGGGCATGGAGCAGAAAAGAGGTCTGAGCTAAGGCCCTGAGAAGTGGCCTCTGGTGCTGGCAGAGCCCCCCACAGAGAGACTGGTCATCTCTCTCCGCCCACCATGCCCAATGATGAGCAAAGGAACACTGACCCTTCCACTTCCTGTTGACTGAGAAACTGACAACTCCGCTAGAATAAGACGTAGCACAGTGCATCAGACAACCCTTTTTTTTTTTTTTGCGGTACTCGGGCCTCTCACTGTTGTGGCCTCTCCCGTTGCGGAGCACAGGCTCCGGACGCACAGGCTCAGCGGCCATGGCTCACGGGCCTAGCTGCTCCGCGGCATGTGGGATCTTCCCAGACTGGGGCACGAACCCGTGTCCCCTGCATCGGCAGACGGACTCTCAACCACCGCACCACCAGGGAAGCCCCAGACAACCCTTTTTATCCGCACATATGACTTTTCTGAACTCAACTGGAAAGGAACTACTTTTAAAATATCACAGTAAGCAATTTTTTTCATATGTGTTGATTATCATCCCACCATTTGCTACTTCAGTGCCCAAACTGTCCTGGCTAAATTAATTAGGGACGTGGGATGGTTTGCCCAACCTGGCCTCTTTTGGTTCAGGAGGAAAATTCCATGGAATATACAGGTTTGTGGACATGGGGAGGAAAGATCAAAAAGCAGGATTTTGACATTTTTCTTCTAAAAGAGAAACAGGGATTTTTGAGAGGAGAAAAAAAGAACACAATGGCCACTAATTCCTTACTCTGACTCAGATGGTTTTGTCTCCATATAAACATACAAAGAAACAAACAAACAGGGCAAAAAGGCCTCATACGTCCACATCCATCAATTCATCACAGCAGGAAACAAGAAAAGCAGCCAGGAGTCTTGAAATCCCTCTGAGAGTTGGCATAGGGTTGCGTGAACTTGAATACCATTTCTCACAGGATTTAATTATTCCCACCAGAAAAAAATAAACTTTCCAGAAAAGAGCAAGGATATCTTTTGTTTCTTATTTGTAAATACGGCTCAAATTCCTTCACAGTCTGAAGGCTGAATGGTTTTGCTCTGGTAAGTGTTTGATTAAACTAACAGAAGTGGATTTTTGGTTACATCTTTCACTTGGATGACCCTGCAAGATCTAGCCCTGACCTAGGTGAGGGGCTGGTGCTAAGAATAAACATCATGTATTTGATCTTCTTCAAGCCAAGGCAGGTGAACATGTGACCACCGCAACAATTCGTCTTGAATTGAATACAAATTCTCCACTCAAGAGACATGAAAAGTCATGCATCCATGAGCAGTTCACAAAGGGTTTAAGGTTTTATTGGACTATATCATCTATGGGGCTCTGCCTCATGGGTTTGTATTTTTTGAAGTAATGCAATAGGAAGCATTATGAGGACTTTGGGGTGGAGAGACCAGGTTCTAACCAAGCTCTAACATTTACAAGCTGGGTGACCTTGGGAAAAGGATTAACTGGGTCTCAGTTTCCTCATTTGCAAGGAAGGGAGAACACGACCCACCCCCACTTCAAAAGGTATAAGAACAATAAAAGAGATAATGTGTGTGAAATGCATGGGAACACAATGCAGGTGTTCAATGAGTGAATTCCTTAGCCTTTCTATAGAAGCACCGATTCACTGGATCATTCAACAAATTTGCTTCCAGTGCTTACTAAATGCCGGGAATTGTGCTGAGTACTGGGAATATAGTAGTTAAGACAGACAAGGTCCGTACATTTATGGAGCTACTGGAGACAGATAAATAATAAATGTTAAGTACTATTATCTGATTCTGATAAATGTTATGTCTTGAAAAAATAAGACAGGGTAATATGATAAAGAGTAACTGGAGGGAGATAGGGTATTTAAGAAAGTCTTCCCTGAAAAATTGACATTGAATCTGAGACTTGAATGACAACAATGGAACCAGTCATTCAGCCTGAGGCCAATGGGGTTGCAAGCAAAACAGGGTTAAAGATAATGTTCTAATCAAAAAGGCCCAGATCATGTACTTTGAGGGCCACAGAAGGCGTCTGGAATTTATTTTCATTGTCATGGGAAGCCCATATGGTTTTAACAATCAGAGTCAAGTAATCAGATTTACTTGAGGGGCAGACTTAGGCACACTCATGATGTATCTGTGAAATGTAAAAATTCTGCCCTGACTAGAGTGAAAGATAGCTACTAGAGGATCAGGGAAAATGAAGTTATGATAGAGAATGTGACCCAGAAATGGGTTTAGACTTGGTGTGATAAAATCAGAAAAGAGGATGTCATTAAAGGTTGCGACATGAAGCCAAGTTTAAGTGATATTCACTAGACTGTAGCCAGTAGACTATTCTGGGGAAGGAACTTTATGCCTTTTCAAAGTAGACGAAAAGAGGTAAGAAATAGAAGTATTCCTCCTGGAAATATTTCTTCCTTCAGGATTTTAGTATTTACCTGCTGATATGAAGTGGACTCATGTACAGAAAGGGGCTAGCATGGTGCAAGTTCAGGCATACAGAAGACACTCAATAAATTATTGTTTTTTTCTCTTCTTTCCTCCTTTCCCCATTGTGTTGAAATGAACCAGAAGTTACTGGTATGGAATTGCTAAAGGATGAGGGAAGGGTGGCCAGAGGGAAAATGTACAGAACAACCTCTTTCAGATGAAAATGCATTGCATGGGTTGACTCAACTTTGATGGGTCCTGTATTTCATGTTCCATTCTAGAGTTGCAATGCCAAGGAAAGGTCTTCTAAGCCAGAGGTTTATAGATTTCATTTTTTAGGTAAAAGAACCTTCAAAATAAAAATAACTCCAAATTAAAAAATGGTGGATCAAGTGAGAATTCCAATGATACTACTGCTGTTGTTCTCTAGGCCGTAAGGGGGTGGAGAGGAATATGAAATAATATAGAAACTTACCAGCAAAGGTGTAATTAATTGTTCTCTTTTTTATGTTCATCTCGATTGAGACAAAACTGAAAAGTAAGATTATAGTTTGGGGCCTTTGGTAACATCTGTTCCCTTTTTGGTCTCTGGGGACAAATACGCTATTACTGCATGAGGAGGAGAAGGTAATTGGAAGGGAAGAAGGGAAATGGACTAGAGTAAAAATAAAATTCTCAAACCAGCTGGAGATGCTGCAAAAGTCTTTTGACCAAAACACTTAAAACTCAATTCCGTTTACAACTGAAGTCAAGGTGGAACCTTCCCTGGTCTACATCTCAGCAATCCCCTCTAGCAACTTAGCTGCCTGACCCACCTCCAGCAGCCTGGGTCAGCTACGAGGAGGTTGTGAGTACGAAGAGTTCTGGGAATTGGGGCTAGATCACAGACTTCTCCATCCCATCCAGAAAAGGAGTTAGGTGGATCTTATCACTCTCCCTAAGGACACATTTTCTCTGGAATTCTTCCAGAACTTCTAGAGAAGGAAATTTTAATACAGGTGTGACAGTCTCCCCTCGTCATGGGGGAAGGGTTCCCTTTAAACCAGGCAAAGAGCTCTTCTCTGGGTCTGGAAAGGTCAAGAAGTGTTAAGAGGAGAATATGAAACTCAGTCTCTTCACTCTGGGGCCTGACCTGTCCACACACTGGTGGCCCACTTCTTAAAATTTTCCAAGCCTCATTAAACGGTAAAATAAAAGCGAGATATGGGACAAGCCTCTTAGATAGCCTCACCCACCAGAGGCAGACAGCAGAAGCAGAAGAACTACAATCCTGCAGCCTGTGGAAGGAAAACCACATTCACAGAAAGATAGACAAAAAGAAAAGGCAGAGGATTTTGCAGCAGATGAAGGAACAAGATAACCCCCCAGAAAAACAACTAAATGAAGTGGAGATAGGCAACCTTCCAGAAAAAGAATTCAGAATAATGATAGTGAAGATGATCAAGGACCTTGTTAAAAGAATGGAGGCAAAGATCAAGAAGATGCAAGAAATGCTTAACAAAGACCTAGAAGAATTAAAGGACAAACAAACAGAGATGAACAATACAATAACTGAAATGAAAAATACACTAGAAGGAATCAATAGCAGAATAACTGAGGCAGAAGAACGGGTAAGTGACCTGGGAGACAGAATGGTAGAATTCACTGTTGTAGAACAGAATAAAGAAAAAAGAATTAAAAGAAATGAAGACAGCCCAAGAGATCTCTGGGACAACATTAAAGGCACCAACATTCACATTATAGGGGTCCCAGAAGGAGAAGAGAGAGAGAAAGGACCCGAGAAAATATTTGAAGAGATTAGAGTCGAAAACTTCCCTAACATGGGAAAAGAAACAGCCACCCAAGTCCAGGAAGCACAGAGAATCCCACGCAGGATAAACCCAAGGAGAAACATGCCAAGACACATAGTAATCAATTTGAAAAAAATTAAAGACAAAGAAAAATTATTGAAAGCAACAAGGGAAAAACGACAAATAACATACAAGGGAACTCCCATAAGGTTAAAAGCTGATTTCTCAGCAGAAACTCTACAAGCCGGAAGGGAGTGGCACGATATATTTAAAGTGATGAAAGGGAAAAGCCTACAACCAAGATTACTCTATCCGGCAAGGATCTCAATCAGATGCAATGGAAAGATCAAAAGCTTTACAGACAAGCAAAAGCTAAGAGAATTCAGCACCACCAAACCAGCTATACAAAAAATGCTAAAGGAACTTCTCTAAGTGGGAAACACAAGAGAAGAAAAGGACCTACAAATACAAACACATTGACAATTAAGAAAATGGTAATACGAACATACATATCAATAATTACCCTAAACGTGAATGTATTAGATGCCCCAACCAAAAGACACAGGCTAGCTGAATGGATACAAAAAGATGACCCATATATATGCTGTCTACAAGAGACCCACTTCAGACCTAGGGACACATACAGACTGAAAGTGAGGGGATGGAAAAAGATATTCCATGCAAATGGAAATCAAAAGAAAGCTGCAGTAACAATACTCTTATCAGATAAACTAGACTTTAAAATAAAGAATGTTGCAAGAGACAAGGAAGGACACTACATAATGATCAACGGATCAATCCAAGAAGATATAAGAATTATAAATATATATGCACCCAACATAGGAGCACCTCAATACATAAGGCAACTGCTAACAGCTATAAAAGAGGAAATTGACAGTAACACAGTAAGAGTAGGGGACTTTAACACCTCACTTACACCAATGGACAGATCATCCAGACAGAAAATTAATAAGGAAACACAAGCCTTAAATGACACAATAGACCAGATAGATTTAATTGATATTTATAGGACATTCCATCCAAAAACAGCAGATTAAACTTTCTTCTCAAGTGCACATGGACATTCTCCAGGATAGATCACATCTTGGGTCACAAATCAAGCCTCAGTAAATTTAAGAAAATTGAAATCATATCAAGCATCTTTTCTGACCACCACACTATGAGATTAGAAATCAATTACGGGGAAAAAATGTAAAAAACACAAACACATGGGGGCTAAAGAATACGTTACTAAATAACCAAGAGATCACTGAAGAAATCAAAAAATACCTAGAGACAAATGACAACGAAAACATGATGATCCAAAACCTATGGGATGCAGCAAAAGCAGTTCTAAGAGCGAAGTTTATAGCAATACAAGCCTACCTCAAGAAACAAGAAAAATCTCAAATAAACAATCTAACATTACACCTAAAGGAACTAGAAAAAGAAGAACAAAGAAAACCAAAAGTTAGTAGAAGAAAAGAAATCATAAAGATCAGAGCAGAAATAAATGAGATAGCAACAAAGAAAACAATAGCAAAGATCAATAAAACTAAAAGCTGGTTCTTTGAGACAAAAAATAAAATTGATAAAGCTTTAGCCAGACTCATCAAGAAAAAGAGGGAGAGGACTCAAATCAATAAAGTCAGAAATGAAAAAGGAGAAGTTACAATGGACCACAGAAATACAAAGCATCATAAGGGACTACTACAAGCAACCCTAAGCCAATAAAATGGACAACCTAGGAAAAATGGACAAATTCTTAGAAAGGTATAACCTTCCAAGGCTGTACCAGGAAGAAATAGAAAATATGAACAGACCAATCACAAATAATGAAATTGAAACTGTGATTAAAAATCTTCCAACAAACAGAAGTCTGGACCAGATGGCTTCACAGGTGAATTCTATCAAACATTTAGAGAATAGCTAACACCCATCCATCTCAAACTCTTCCAAAAAATGGCAGAGGAAGTAATACTCCCAAACTCGTTCTATGAGGCCACCATCACGCTGATACCAAAACCAGTCAAAGATACTACAAAAAAAGAAAATTAAAGACCAATATCACTGATGAATAGAGATGCAAAAATCCTCAACAAAATACTAGCAAACAGAATCCAACAACACATTTAAAGGATCATATACCGTGATCAAGTGGGATTTATCCAAGGGAGGCAAGGATTCTTCAATATATGCAAATCAATCAATGTGATACACCATATTAACAAATTGAAGAATAAAAACCATATGATCATCTCCATAGATGCAGAAAAAGCTTTTGACAAAATTCAACACCAATTTATGATAAAAACTCCAGAAAGTGGGCATAGAGGGAAGCTACCTCAACATAATAAAGGCCATATACAACAAACCCACAGCAAACATCATTCTCAATGGTGAAAAACTGAAAGTATTTCCTCAAAGATCAGAAACAAGACAAGGATGTCCACTCTCGCCACTATTATTCATCATAGTTTTCGAAGTCCTACCCATGGCAATCAGAGAAGAAAAAGAAATAAAAGGATTACAAACTGGAAAAGAAGAAGTAAAACTGTTACTGTTTCCAGATGACATACTATACATAAAGAATCCTAAAGATGCCACCAGAAAACTACTAGAGCTAATCAATGAATTTGGTAAAGTTGCAGGATACAAAATTAATGCACAGAAATCTCCTGCATTCCTATACACTAACAACAAAAGATCAGAAAGAGAAATTAGGGAAACAATCCCGTTCACCATTGCAACCAAAAGAATAATATACCTAGGAATAAACCTACCTAAGGAGGTAAAATACCTGTACTCAGAAAACTATAAGACACTGATGAAAGAAATCAAAGATGACACAAACAGATGGAGAGATATACCATGTTCTTGGATTGGAAGAATCAACATTGTAAAAATGACTATACTACCCAAGCAATCTACAGATTCAATGTAATCCCTATCCAATTACTAGTGGCATTTTTTACAGTACTAGGACAAAATATCTTAAAATTTGTATGGAGACACAAAGACCCCGAATAGCCAAACAGTCTTGAGAGGAAAAAACAGAGCTGGTCAATCAGCCTCCCTGACTTCAGACTATACTACAAAGCTACAGTAATCAAGACAATATGGTACTGCCACAAAAAACAGAAATATAGATCAATGGAACAGGATAGAAAGCCCAGAGATAAACCCACGCACCTATGGTCAACTAATCTATGACAAAGGAGGCAAGATTATACAGTGGAGAAAAGACAGTCTCTTCAATAAATGGTGCTGGGAAAACTGGACAGCTACATATAAAGGAATGAAATTAGAACACTCCCTAACACCATATACAAATATAAACTCAAAATGGATTAGAGACCTAAATGTAAGACCGGACATTATAAAACTCTTAGAGGAAAACACAGGAAGAACATTTTTTGACATAAATCACAGAAAGATCTTTTTTGATCCACCTCCTAGAGTAATGGAAATAAAAACAAAAATAAACAAATGGGACCTAATGAAACTTAAAAGCTTTTGCAAAGCAAAGGAAACCGCAAACAAGACAAAAACACAACCCTCAGAATGGGAGAAAATATTTGCAAACGAATCAACCGACAAAGGATTAATCTCCAAAATATATAAACAGCTCATGCAGCTCAATATTAAAAAACAAACAAAAAATGGGCAGAAGACCTGAATAGACATTTCTCCAAAGAAGACATACCGATGGCCAAGAGGCACATGAACAGCTGCTTAACATCATTAATTATTAGAGAAATGCAAATCAAAACCACAATGAGGTATCACCTCACACCAGTTAGAATGGGCATCATCAGAAAATCTACAAACAATAAATGCTGAAGAGGGTGTGGAGAAAAGGGAACCCTCTTGCACTGGTGGTGGGAATGTAAATTGATACAGCCACTATGGAGAACAGTATGGAGGTTCCTTAAAAAACTAAAAATAGAATTACCATATGACCCAGTAATCCCACTACTGGGCATATACCCAGAGAAAACCATAATTCAAAAAGACACATGCACCCCAATGTTCATTACAGCACTATTTACAATAGCCAGGTCATGGAAGCAACCTAAATGCCCATCGACAGATGAATGGATAAAGAAGGTGTGGTACATATATATAATGGAATATTACTCAGCCATAAAAAGGAATGAAACTGGGTCATTTGTAGAGATGTGGATGGATCTAGAGACTGTCATACAGAGTGAAGTAAGTCAGAAAGAGAAAAACAAATATAGTATATTAACACATATATGTGGAACCTAGAAAAATGGTACAGATGAAACACTTTGCAGGGCAGAAACAGAGACACAGATGTAGAGAACAAACATATGGACACCAAGGGGGGAAAGTGGCGGGGGGGGGCTGTTGGTGGTGGGATGAATTGGGAGACTGGGATTGACATACATACACTAATATGTATAAAATGGATAACTAATAAGAACCTGCTGTATAAAAAAGTAAATAAAATAGGGGCTTCCCTGGCGGCACAGTGGTTGAGAGTCCACCTGCCAATGCAGGGGACGCAGGTTCATGCCCCGGTCTGGGAAGATCCCACATGCCGCGGAGAGGCTGGGCCCGTGAGCCATGGCCGCTGAGCTTGCGCATCCAGAGCCTGTGCTCCGCAGTGGGAGAGGCCACGGCAGTGAGGGGCCCACCTACTGCAGAAAGAAATATATATATATTAATTAATTAATTAAAAAAATAGAATTCAAAAATTTTTTTAAAAAGCGAGAAATGGTAAACATACAGAAACTAGTTACAAAACGATTTCTGTTTTGGCAAGGAAAGCAGTGAAATTAAGCAGCCACAGTAAAAGTAGAAAAATTCCGCTGGATGGAAAGGTCACAAAGGCCCAGATGTAAAGCTTTGTCTACATTGGAAAGTAGGAGAAAACGAGGGCTGAGACCTGAGACACGAGCCTGGTCTTCTGTGTAGACACTGCCATGGAAGGCAAAGTGGGACACTTTTCACTGTCCTGGGTCAGCTCTTGCCAGTCAGAGGTGCTAAAAGGAGGCTTCTGACCAGATGGGCAATTTCTACCACCCAGACCAAGCAGGTTGGTCACTGCCCAGGTCACCAGATCCTTCCCCAGGACAGGCTCTTGTACGGGTCACCCCCGCTGCGCACCCCCTTCCCCCCAACTGAGCTCCACACAACCAGACACGCTGCCCTGCAGTTCAAGAGCAGCAGCAATGTGACAGGTTGGTGGTAACAATCCTCCAGGATTGGGTTATACCAGCGGTCCCTGACCTTCTTGGCACCAGGGACTTGTTTCGTGGAAGACAATTTTTCCCTGGACCAGGGCGGGGGTGTTAACACTAGCGATGGGGAGCGGCGAGGAGCGGCAGACGAAGCTTCGCGTACTCACCCCGCCGCTCACCTCCTGCCATGTGGCCCGGTTCCTAAGAGGCCACGGACCAGTACCGGTCTGCGGCCCGGGGGTTGGGGACCCCTGGGTTATACAAAGGGCTTTTTATATAAGTTATTCTATAACAAATACATATGGTAAATATACGAAATAATTCATTCAGTGTTTTCTATAACAAAGTAATGGATTTAAATGAACATACACAAGTAGATTACATGGAAGAGAATGTTATTCCCTGTCATTTTCATTTAACCAATAGTACAATTCAAAAATATCTCAATACAGTCATTCTAATACAGAATTTCATCAAAAGCAGGTTTTTAGAACAGGGCTATATTTTAAGATTTCATTTCAGGGATAAATGTTGTGTTAGATAATTTAAACAGATTTTTTTCCCCCAGATGGATTTTCCAGCATTTTTAGTATGCTAATGTGCTTTTTGTAGATTTCCAAGAGGGGAATAAACTGTGCAGCAGTTGAAAACTGTTTTGATCACAGAACCTCAGGACAGGATATTTTGCTGGACCAGAGAGCTGTATAATACAATTTTGGAAACGCTGTTCTACTGAATGCTGTACTGCCCTATAACATATGAAAACCATTGTACAACCCCCTGAGAAACTAAGAATATAAAGCGTATGAAGTGTTAGCTTCTGAAATTGACAAAAGTGTATCAGGTTACCCATCTATCAGGGTATGTACATTCAGAAGTTAATTAAGAAATCAACTGACAATGTCTAGAACAGTTATGCATGTTAATCAATAAAGATGGACTAGAATCAATGAAAGACACCTGGCTAAGCAAAACAACATCTTCAGCTGCAATGTAAATCCATTGTTTTCCCCAAAGGAAGTATGCTTCAAGCCCCATGCGAGTGAGTGCACGCTCAGAACCAAAGCACGCTGCCAGAAATAATTTATACTGAGGTACTTTACTGTGGGAATAAAATATAAAACTCTTCCCACAGCCAAGAGTTCCATTAGAAAATGAAAAATTCGGCCTCAGCGCAGATACAAATGCTCCTGGCCAACTTTCCTGCTCTGGGTTTCTTTGGGGCTGTGCCCACTGCAATACTGAGGATGCAGGAAGGGCCTCTAATACAGATGGACTTAGCCAACGAGGCTTCTGTAACCTACCCAGAGCACAAGACACAGGAAGCCTGTGCCTCCCTGTGTGAAGGAGGTGTTCAAATCAGGGGGCAGAGTCAATCCTGAATCCTACCAGCATCGGTTACCTGGACTGGCCATAATCTCTGCTCTGTGCTCCCTTGAGCTGGTCTCGGCTGCCCACCTCTCTTTTCTAGTAGGTAAACCATTGCCAGAAGGTAAGTGCTGGAAACCAGAGCTGTGGAGATCCAAACCATGCCATTGCTTCACTGGTTTACTGCTCTAGGAAAAGGACTGAGGGGAGAGGGTGAAAGTATTGAAGAAATAAAGGGGGGAATAATCTGTGGCTTTCAAGTCTTCTGCATCCTCCCATGGTCCCAGATAATCAAGAGATAAATACCCTCTGTGAAATATTTTACAGATGACAGAACAAAACTGTGCTAGATAAAGGTGTTTTGAAGCAGAAAACCAGTGCTCTCAATATCCTCTTATACCATATTTCTTTACAAATAAAAACAATGTGTATATATATACTTACATGTGTATGTATGTGTATATATATATATATATACACATACATAGAAGTCTGGAAGAATATAAATCAAAATGTTAACAGTGATACACTTCAATGTATGTCAATTATACTTCAAAAGAGCTGCTTAAAAATGTAAAGAGTGGTTATCTCTAAGCTAGGAAAGATTATAGGCAGTTATCATTTTTTTTCTGCCTGTGTGTATTTTCCAAATTTTCTTGACTCTATATTCATTACTTTAATACTAAAAATGTGTAAAAATTATTTTCAAAAATCTTACACAATTCACTCAGTTTCTTGATGTTTGTGTAGTTCTTTGTACTTTATCAAGTGTTTCGACATATTTAATCCATAAAACAGCAGAATGAAATATGATTATCATTTCAGAGAGGAGGAAACAGGCTCTGAGATGTTACAGAACTTGTTCAAAGAGCTAGTAAGTAGTAAAAACCAATAAAAGAATCCAGATCTCCTCTTCCAAACTCCACGACTTTTGTTCTCTTTTTCTCACTCTTTACTGTTTCTTGTGTCTTGGCTGCTTAAATGCCACAAGTATATACTTTGAACAAAAGCAGTAGAATTACTGTATAAGATTTAAGCAAAAAGAAACTTTTTTTCAAATTCAGTATTGGTTCAGGAGAGAAATGTAAAATATCGAGGGAGGTTTGGAGACCAAGAAGGCAATAGTCCAAATGATAGAAAAACTTATCCTTTTAGTTGCTACCTCGTACGCTCTTGGCTTCATTTCACCCCCATTCAGAAAGCGAAAAGGAAATGACAAAAATGGGACCAAAACACGCAGGGAGAGAAAGTACAGATGGCACCAAACAATGAAATAAAGCGTGAAGTATTTAGACACTGCTGTACTGGAGGTACCTTCATTCCTGCAGCGGCTGCTGGGCCACTGGGATCCACGGCCTGGATGTGGCATGGCTTACTGCCTCGCACCACAAAGCCCCAGCCTACTGCGTCACCAACAATCTAGAGAGGAAAACCACAATTAGCCATCAGCAGACGGTCCCTGGCAGTGTGCCCGCCCTTCCAAGACAGAGAAAAGCCAAGACTAAAGGCATGCCATGAGATACCTCTTCTCTACTTCATCTCTACCCTGTCAGGAGAACGGGACTCTTCTATCACAAACACAGGCTTATACCTCTGTGTGGAAAACATGGTCATGAAACACCTGTTTGGCAGAAAGAAGCTTCTTCTGTGAGGTCACTACTCGATCAATAACTGGCAGATGGCCTCTTTCTTAGGCTGCTATGCCGTTGAATATCAGACTCAAATGGGAAGTCTGAAGATCTTAAAAATATGGTTGAAATTTCCCTCCAGATCCAGTTTCTCTTCCCCTGCATCCAAAGGATTCTTTCCTGATGATCTTGATACGTCACTGAACTTTTTTTTTTATTGGAGTATATTTTCTTTACAATCATTGAAGTTTAAAGTAACCATTTAAATTACTAATGGGGGAAACCATGAAGAGTCTTGGCTCTCTTGCAACCCAATTTTCTGTACCAAGAAAAGACAGTGAAAAAGTACATAAAGTTCACTTTGGTCCAGTTCACTTCCAGTTGACCAGTTCACTCTGGTCCAAAAGTTGTTTGCAACTGGAGGGTGACTTTCCTTATAGAATCATAATTAGAATTGCCAGTTACATTCTCTGGGCAGCTCCCAGACATGTCTCTAATACATACCCCAACTGAAATAGAGACGACAGCCATTCACAGTCAATTACTAGCAATGCTGGCATTGATATTTAAAACCAAAAAGAAATACAGCTAAAAAATACAATCCAATGTCTCTTGAATGCTGGAGACTGAGGAAAAGTAGGGAAGCAACTGAAATTTTTGTGATCATTCTCAAAAAGACTTTTAGGGCAGGTTTTAGTGTCGATGAACTCTTATTAGTTTTTGCTTGTCTGAGAAGTTCTTTATTAGGTATTTCATTGGCTTTAGGGTTTGCTGCTCTTAGTTCATTATACCTAATTGCACTTCCAAATGTCCAGTTTACCTTTTCCCTGATACAGACATATTACCAGTGCTTTTTTCATATTGACTGGCTAGGACTGGACCCATCCTGTTTTAATTCCTTAGTGCTCAGAACGTGAAGTAGTCCTCGACAAATGTTCCTAGCACAAATAAGTGTGGAAAGCTTTTTCCCCACCCTGAGGTATTAGAACAAAAATTAGAAGACTACAGGAAAGATGACAAGTATTTTAAAGAAGACGTCAATGTAGATGTGAGGAGACAAAGAGACAGAGTCAAGTCGACAGGAAGTGGGTGAGGTGATGTCAAGCAGAGAACGTGGATTCTGTTTGAAGAAGACCAGTGGGGGACTTCCCTAGTGGTCCAGCGTTTTAGACGCCATACTTCCACTGCAGGAGGCATGGGTCCGATCCCCAGTCAGGGAAGTTCCACATGCCTCAGGGTGCGGCCAAAAAAAAAGAAAAGAAAAGAATACCAATGGGACCCTAGGAGTAGAAGGAAGGCTGAAGGACCTCCAAGAAAGGGCAGGTGGTCAGGAGGTGATCACAGTTATGCAGTGCGCCCAAATCAGGTGCTTGTATAACTCAAGGCACGATAACGATGTCAAAAACGTCATTCCTTATGGTAGAACAATCTATGCCATCGTTTTCTCTCTCTATCTTAAGACTTCCCTCATGTCTTAAATAATTTTTAGAATTAACTATAATGCAGAAGGGATCATTAGCATTATTTGTTCTACCATATGCCTTTGAATCTGTCATTATATTAGAATAAGTACATAATGGAAATCTTTTTTTTTAAGGACACATCAAAAGGAATTTTAAATGCTGTATTAATAATGAATTATATCAAGTCCTAATGCATTTTAGTGCCTAAAGGTCAAGAAAGTCTACTATTATAATCATGCTCAAAACAAAAGGGAAATTGGGAGAAGCTTTTCAATTCCGTCCCTAAGCTACATATGGACACACTGGCATGTTGACATGGCCTAGACAAACGAGCAGCACGGGAGAAAAACCAAATGATGAGCCTACCGTGAATGTCTTCCTCGCATACGGAGCCCCGGGAGTCAGGAGTTCCTCAGAAGTGACGGGTCTTTTTAACACTGTAAGACAGACACAGTGTCAAGGTACAGACCCTTCTGAGCCCTCTGTTCTTTCATTCAGCAGATATTTACTTAATGACTCATGTGTGACATCAGTGACCAAAAGTGGCAAAGATCCCTGCCTCCCAGTTTATATTCTAGCCGCACAGAGGCAGAAAATATTAGCAAACATAAATAACCCTAAACCTAACTTACAGAGCTACAGAAAGCAGAGACGGGAGCAGGGGGAGGGGAAGCAAGAGTGCCAGGGGTGGGGTAAGCAGTGGCTTGACATTTTTCTATAAAGGAAAAGACCACATTTTCTAGTTCCTGAATTTCTTTCTCTTAGACCTTGATGTACATTCAACATGTCAAAATTACGAGAAATCCTTAAAGATGTTAAAAAAAAAAAGAGGAATTCTGACTCTGGCCGTCTGATAACCGTTTCCACTCCATACAAACCCCTCCCCCATCATACCATACACGCCCCATTCACCAAAGCCTCACGGATTTCCTTATTAATACCCCAGATTGCGGGTACGCACTGCCTTTTGCCTTGAATCGTAACACTGGGGAACTCTTCTGCATAATTAACATGTGCTAGGTACTATGTTAGGCGCTTTAAATATATTCTATTATTTAATCATCACAAGAACTAATGGGTTCATTTCATCCTTATCCCTATTCTATTCGGGAGGAAACAGAAGCTGAGAAAAGTTAAATAGCTTGTGTCCAAGGCCTCAGAGTCAACAGGAAGTAGAATTAAGATTTAAACTCGGGCTTCCCTGGTGGCGCAGTGGTTGAGAGTCCGCCTGCCAATGCAAAGAGAAGGGGTCCATGGTTGAGGATTCTGACCTTTTTATTCCCTGTCACTCAACTGCCTCCAGGCCCCTACCCACACAATCCCCTCTGGGGTTTATGAACGTGGATGTAGGAATCACACTGTACTTGTGATATTTGACAATATCGACCATTTATTTTTATTACACTTTTTCCCTATTTTTATTGAGATATAATTGGCATATAACATTATATTAGTTTCAGGTTACAACATAATGGTGCATATATTATGAAATGATCAACTACTCCAGTTGACATCATCACCTCACATGGCTACAAACTTTTCTTTTTCTTGAAATGAGAGCTTTTAAGATCTACTCTCTTAGCAACTTTCAAATATACAACCCAGTATCATTAACCACAGTCACCTTGCTGTACATTACATTCCCCAGGACTTACCTATAAACTGGAAATTTGTACCTTTTGACCCCTTTCACCCATCTGGTCCACCCAACCACCAATCCCCGCCCACCGACCAACCCCCCTCTGCCAGTCACCAATTTGTTCTCTGTATATATGAGTTTTTTGTTAGATTCCACATACAAGTGAGATCATATGACATTTGTCGTTCTTTGCCTGACTTACTTCACTTAGCACAATGCCCTCAAGGTTCATTCATTTTGTTGCAAATGGCAGGATTTCCTTCATTTTTATGGCTGAATAATACTCCGTTGTGTACGTGTGTATAGGTATGTGTGTGTGTGTGTGTGTGTGTGTGTGTGTGTGTATTTATATACATACAAAAAAAGTACCACATTTCCTTTATGCATTCATCCATTGATGGGCACTTAGGTTGTTTCCATGTCTTGGCTATTATAAATAATGCTGCAATAAACATGGGGTACAGAGAGCTTTTCAAATTAGTGTTTTCATTTCCTTTCGATAAATACTCAGAAGTGAAATTGCTGGATCACATGGTAGTTCTACTTTTAATTCTTTTTTAAGGAACCTCCATACTGTTTCCCATAGTGGCTACACCAATTTACATTCCCGTCAACGGTGCAAGAGGGTTCCCTTTTCTCCACACCCTCTCCAGCATTTGTTACATGTGTTCTTTTTGATGATAGCCATTCTGACAGGGATGAGGTAATATCTCATTGTGGTTTTGAATCACACTATATTGTAATATTTGGCAACAATACTGATCATTTAATACACTTACTCTCTTATGTTAAAAAATGTAGAAACT
This sequence comes from Lagenorhynchus albirostris, assembly GCF_949774975.1. Taxonomy (NCBI): domain Eukaryota; kingdom Metazoa; phylum Chordata; class Mammalia; order Artiodactyla; family Delphinidae; genus Lagenorhynchus; species Lagenorhynchus albirostris. Next base: position 63,535,669 of record NC_083111.1, on the reverse strand, counting down.
TTGAAACCTAGGGAATTATTTCTAGCTTACTCTTTTCATATCCTTGGGAACTTATTTACTCATCACAATGATACTGATCATGTTACTTTCTGTAGCACTTTCTTTATCTGAATTAGGGCATTTATATACAGTGTTAAAAAATATATCCTGATGGATATCTAATGATTAATTTTAAATGCCTTACTGTGAAGCCTGCTTACCTGCTTGAGAGAAAAAAAATCACAGATGAGCTCCCTGCATCTTGGGAACCCTCTTAGAGTGAAAGAGAAGCTTGTCAGAATACAGGTAAGAGGTAGGACTCATGAACCACAATGAAGTCCTGACAGCTTTGGTCCTTAGAGACCCAAAAAAGGCAACCTGACCTTTCTTTTCTGTCTGCATATCAGTAATATTTTCCCTTTGAGTCAAGGGCGTAAGGAGAAAGAGGAAACAATGCAAACCTACCTCAGGGAAGATGAATGTGTAATTTAAGCAATTAACACTTTGTTCCTCCTTCTACTCTGGTAAGCAATCAAAAACATGTAAAATGGCTTTAGCACAATTAACCCTTTCCTGAAATTGAACGCTTTTGATTCTAACTTGGAGGTATCAATTTCTACCAGGGCTTCAAACATGCTATTTCAAACAATATAGTTCTTCTCATTCTACCTTATCAGCAGTGCTCTATTAATTGAAAAACCTGGTAATATATGGGTGCTGGAAGATTTTCCAGCCAGAGACAGTGTGGAAGCAAGTTTCTTCATTCACTTGCAGGTTACAACTTTATTCTTAGAGCTAACCCTCCAGAAGACAGCAAAAAAAGAAGAAAAAAAAGGAAAAAAAAGTTAGATTAAGAAAAATACCTAGACAACAGCATTAGATGACTGTTTTCTCTTAAAGCCCTTTAACAACATCTATTTGTCCTTATTCTCATGAGTGCATTTTTTTTTTCCTCAAAGAGATGATGTGCTCACTGAAGGATGGGGTCATGACCTCTCATCTTTGTATCCCCAACATCTGGTAATAAGGAAACGGCATGAACAAAGGAACAAAGTGCCTTCCCTGAAGGTGACACATGGAACTGAGGGTAGACAGGGCACTAAACAAATGGAGTGGAAGGTGTTTTCAAGGCCGTGGTTATCACGATGGACCAGGCAAGCTAATCCTGGAAAGGAGGTGGGTGAGCGCAGTGAGAAGGTGGTGGTATCGATGGGTTACAGGTTCCTGTGGGGCTTGAAGAACTGATTAGATCTAAGTACAAGTTCATTAACAATCTTTGTGCCTAGGTTTTTTTTCTGGAATGTAAAAGCCATGGAGGTTGGTGAGTAGAGTTTGAAACCACAAGGCACCAACAGTCCACTGCAGGGATGGCTAGGTTTGCAGAGATCCAAGCTTCTTCCTTAGGGGTGCGGAGACCCAACAGATCTTTGCATCAGTTGCAGTCTGGGACAGCGCTATCTCCCCTGCTGTTTGCTGCTCAAACCTTCCTTCAGGACTGAGTGTTTCCTCCCAGTGCTGGGACTGCTAACAGCAGACAGCCCTCAGACAGCCAGCGTTCTCAACTGTCCTTGGAACTCTCTCTCCAAAGACAGCTGCTTTCCCCAGGTCACGCCTTCCTCCCAGGGGCAGCCAACGTCCAATGACTGATCAAGGTGAGGGTATAAAAGCCTGGCCACCTCACCCCAAATCGGGACAACTCTCAAAGACCATCCCAACTCCAGAGCTCCACCTGGGGTGAGCCGCAGCCTTCACGGGGACTGCACTGCAGCCCATTTCTCCCTCAGCCCAAACCCACGTCCTTCCCTTGCATCCAAGGGGTGCTGTCCCCCAAGAGCATAATGTAACAAGATGCTCCCATGCTAGTCTCCCTCTGCCTGAGAATCCGCTTCCCGGGGAGCCCCGCCTGCACACAGGCCCAGGTCCCCCACAGTCACGGTCAGAGACGGGGCCGCTTGTCAGCCACTCACCAGACTTGGGGTTGCAGAGCACGGGGGGGCTGCCGCTGGCGGGGGGGCTGCTGCTGAAGTAGCCGCTGCCGCCGCAGCTGCTCATGCTGCTTCTCCGCATGGCAGACACGATCTTGACCTCCTTGCTGGGGCTGACTGTGGGCCGGGAACACACAGAGTCACCGACGGTGATGGTCTCGGCTCCCCAGAGCACGCACGCCGGCTTTCAGCTGCCAGGTACAGTGAGGCAGGTCACGTGTGCCGGAATAAAGCACTCTGGCCTTGGCGTCGGAAAAGCAAGGGTTTGAGTGGCAGCTCTGCCCCTGACGAATAGCACAGCCTGGGGCCATTCCCTCCGGTTTTCTAAACGTACAGTTTCCCCAACTGTAAAGTGGGCAGAATGCCATCTCATGGGACTGGTGCAAGGAGTGGATTATATATTTTAAAGTACTCAGTTACATAAAATATTATTTTAAGAACTACCGAGTCCACGCTAAGCATCCCTGAGAGGATGTAAATTAAGTGCTGGCGAGACGCTTAATGAGTTAACAGTGATGATAAGTGCCTCCTGGTTGAAGATTAAATCTTTAATCACCCAGAGCCACAGAAGGAGATTAAAACACAGAGCACAACTTCAGGCTTTGAAGGTGTATGTGAGGCAGCAGCTTCAGTGATATGATCTCGTTCTCTCCACTATGGAGTTGGCTGGCTCTCAACGAGGGAAAGAGAGCCCTTAAGGCATATGATCCAATGAAAGAAACCATGGAGAGTGCTCTGCTCAGTGCCCGGCACATGGGAAGCATAAAATCAAGGCTGGCTTTTATGGTGACCATGGTTACTGTATCCTTCTCATCATCATCACTTGTTCACGTCTACGGGGCCCACTGAAAAACAGGCAAACCTCAGTACCAGCGAAGTACCAGTACCAGTTCCAGGTACTCAGTACCAGTTCCTCTGCATCTGCAGGAGACGGCAGCCTTAGGGACACACAGCTGGTGCGCATCTAAGCACAGGCCTAGGCTCCTGACCCTTGGCTAGTGTTTACGTTCCTGGAGTGGCGATTGGCTCCTTCTCTGCTCCATCCCAGCTGTGTCTGAGGAACCTGGGATGTAGAAGGTTGGGTAGGAGCCGGTATAATATAAGCACTGGGAGAAGACAGAACTGGTGCAAGACCCAGCCCTGTCCATCACTTTCTAGCTGTGTGACCTTGGGTAAGCCACTCAACGTCTCCATGCCTCAGTTTCTTCATCTGTAAAATGGAGATAAGAAAAGTCTTTCCTCGAAGAGTAATAGAATTAAACGAGAAAATGTATGCAACTAACTTGGATCTGTGCCATGGGCAGAGAAAGTTCTCAATACATCTAGTTGTAAGTGTTCTCACGGTCTGCTCCTATTCATAACCAAGGCACATTTTCATTTTGCTCTGGGTTTCGGGTGAAGCCCATAACTTCCAAACCTTAGGTCAATCAGTTTCTCAAGTCAATGTCAAGTTTTCAGAGGAGTTGAAGACATCCTGTTAAGCACCTCACCCACTTACACAGAATAACACATCAAGTTAACCTTTTCTGGGTGAATGGGATTATTTTATATTTTGTTTAAATGGGGTTATCTTTGCGAACATCAGTCATCATTTCTGTCCAGGTTAATTGTCAATATGGGACAGTCTGACCTAACATACAATGTCCCAGGCTGTGCCTTCTGAGCACCCGTGTCTACCTTTCACAGTTTTAATTTGTTCTGTGTGATGGAATGATAATCGGTTGCCTTTTAGTTGTATATGCCCTAAGAAGACTTTATTCATCCTTAAAATATATAGCTTCTCAATGCTGTGACTTAGAAAACTGGATAATCAACGATATGTAAGGATTGTTTGTAAATGAAAAGTAAATAAGGTAGGAGTGAGAGCTTGAGTGGTCTTCTATAATTCAAATACATAGTGTTATAAAACAGACTTCTTAGCATATATGTTGGCTGCACAGGAACAATCTGGTTGTATGTGTGTATGGTTTCTTTTGGGGGGAGTAATAAATAATTAAATAAAATTTTGGTTATCAATAAATACAAATTTGCTGGAGAACAGAATTTCACAAAGGTGAGTTACAACTATGCTATTTCTCAAAAGACAGATATATATGATCAAACAAACAAGGGAACTGACATACCTGACATAAAACTGGTAGATTTCCGATTGTCATGGCTCTGCTTCCTCAGGCAGAAGGGGCTGTCATGAGTTTCCTGGGAGGAGGGGGATTTTTCATTGAGCAGCTCCATCAGTCTTCGCCTCCGCCGGAAGTTCATTCTGAACTGGTAGAGAAGATTGCTGTCCACAAACGGGTGCTTGTTGGACACTGGGGAGAAGAAACAGTAGATATGGGCTGCCTGGCCACTAAGCACTGTAGCCAGGAGACTCCAGCCAACAGGAGGAAAAGTCTTGAGAAAGGGTTTAGTTCTACAGATGTCCCAGGAGCTTGCAGTCCACACATGGTCCCAGATTCTTTCCACATGTCATGCATTTTAAAAATCTGCTACCCAATTCCTCTGGGGGAACTCTGCCTGATCTCACCCCAATCTAAGCTATACTCCTCCTGGTATTGTGCAGGCTCCTACTTTACCCCCATCTGAGCACTTGTCACACATGCTCTCATTGTCCCTCAACTTCTCTGTCTTTCCCACTAACCTCTAGGCTCTTTGGGGCAATGATCGTGGCTTCATTTAGTCATGTGTCCACTGGGCCCAGCACACTGCTTGTCCCAGAGCAGCACGGCCATTCATTTTTAAACTTTTTATCTTGTGATAATTATAGACTCATGGAGAGTTGCAAAATAATATAGAGATCACATAGTATATGATTCCATTCATATGAAATATCCAGAACAAGGAAATGTACAGACACAGAGTAGACTGGGTGGTTGCCAGGGGCTGGAGGGGATCTAGGGGGTTGGGGATGTTAACTGAAGTGTGAGATTCCTTTTTGAGGTGATAAAAATGGTCTAAAATTGACCGTGGTGATGATTGCATATATCTGTGAATATACTAAAAACCAATGAATGGTATGATTTAATATGAGTGAATGGTATGGTATGTGAACTATATCTCACCAAAGCTGCTGAAAAAATCAACAGCAACAAGAAATAGTAGAGAGGCCCCGTGTACTCTTCACCCAGATTCCCCCAGTGGTTTCATCCTACAGAAATAACTAAAGTACAATATCAGACAAAGACATTGACATTAGTACAATCTATAGACTTTATTCAGATTTCACCAGTTTTTACGTGCACTCATTTGTGTGTGTGTGTGTGTGTGTGTATTTTTAGGCAATTTTATCACATGTACTGATCTCTGTAACCACCACCACACTCAAAGCACAGGACTGTTCCATCATGACAAAGGGACTCCCTCATGCTAACCCCTGATAGCCTCCCCCCACTCCAAATCCTTAATGTCTGGCAACCATTAGTATGTTCTCCACCTCTGCAATGTTACCACTTCGATAATTTTATAGAAATGGAATCAAACTTTATGCAGCTGTTTAAGATTAATGCTAAATGAATGAATGGCTATCCAGATAAAGGCTGGTTACTTCCCAAGGAAGATCTACACTTTTGAGCACCTAATCACGCTAGGCCATCAACTCAAAATCAATAATAACAATAGCTAACCTTCATACAGCATATTCTATGAATTCAGCATTATTTTAAATGCTTCATTTGTATTAATTCCTTTAATTTTAACAACAGCCTTGGGTATAGTTACTGTTACTTTCTTCCTTATTTTTTGATGAAGAAACTGAAGCCCAGAGATATGAGTAAGACCCAAAGAAGACACAGTAAATGGCAGAGGTAGAAATATAACTACAGTATCTGACTCCAGAGTTCAAGTTCCAAATTATTACTCTCTGAAAAACTGAAAAACAATTCCTGTGCTTCTTTAGGTTCTCATAAAGAACTGAAGTAATGTTACATAAAACTGCTAATGTATGGCTACCAGGCTACATTTACATCCAATTCTACATTACCATTTATATCTCGGGGAGCTATTGTGGTCTATTCGCAAGTTTATATTTTGAGTTCTAATCGTGGAGTTGTGAAACAGGCAAGACATCAAGCTCCAAAAGCCATGTTCCTAGGTCATTTTGTCTCTGGGAAGTAACCAGGAACCCTGCAAACTGGCCAGCGTCATGCTGAAGTCCCAACCCCCCAAAATTGAAAACAATTGAATAGATTTTACAAAAATATATATATAATGAGCACGTGAGAAGCTCAACCTCATTAGTTAATATGGAAATGCAAATTAAAATCACAATGAGATGCCACTTCACACCCACTAGAGTCACTAAAATAAAAAGAATGACAGCATCAAATGTCGGTGAGGATATGGAGCAACTGGAACTCTCATTTTGCAGGCAGGAATATAAATGGTAAAACCAGGTTGGAGAATAGTCTGACAGATCTTATAAAGTTATACACATATCTACCCTATGTCCCCACAATTCTTAGGGATCCACCCACAACAAATGAAAACATATATCACCCAAAATGTTCATTGCAGTCTTATTCACAATAGCCAAAAACTGGGGACAACCTGTCCATCAACAGGAGAATGGATAAGTGAATTGTAGATACAATGAAACACTACTTGACAATAAAAAGGAATGAGCTGCTGACACATAAAACAACATGGATTAATATCAAAAGCATTAAGTTGAGTGAGAAAAGCCAGACACAAAAAACATAACACTGAGTGACTTAATTTACATGAGGTTCAAGAATAGAGGAAATTCACATATAATGATAGAAATCAGAAAGGGGAAGGGGAGAGGATTGACTGGAAAGGAGTAGGAGGAAACTTTCTGGGGTGATGAAAACGTTCTATATCTTGTTTTTACATGAATATATACATTGTCAAAATGCACCAAACTAAACATTTAAGATATGTATATTTCATTGTAGGTTAAGTAAATGTATGTTAATAAAAAGGAAACAAACAACAACAACAACAAATCTTATAAATGGACTGGGAGACTAGGAACACCAGAGTCTTAACAGGGACTTCCCTGGTGGTCCAGTGGTAAAGAATCCACCTTCCAATGCAGGGGGCACGGGTTCGATCCCTGGTCAGGGAACTAAGATCCCACATACCGCGGGCAACTAAGTCCGTGTGCCACAGATACAGAGCCCACGTGCCCTGGAGCCCGCGGGCCACAACTAGAAAGAAGGCCATGCACCTCAATGAAGACCCCGCATGCTGCAACTAAGACCCGACACAGACAAAAAAAAATAAATTAATTAAAAACAAAAACAAAAAATAGAGCTTAACACTGTAAACCCACATTGCCAATATAAGATGCTACATAATGTTAATGCCCAAATAATCATTTGGCTATTAACCACTGGGCATATGGTCAGTCTCAGAAAGGAGTGGTCCTATTATAGTATAATTCACCCACTTAATGTGCATAGTTCTATATATATTCTAGTCTATAATATATTCACAGAGTTGTGCATCCCATCATCACAATCAATTTTAAAACATGTCCATCACCCCCAAAAGAAACCCAACACTCCTTAGCTATCACTTCCAATCTGCCCATAACCCCTACGCAACCCCTAGGCAAGCACTAATCAACTTTCTGTCTCTGTAGATTTGTCTATGTTGGGCATTTCATATAAATAGAGTCATATAAGGTATGGTCCATTGTGACTTGCTTCTTTCACTTGGCATAATGTTTACAAGGTTTATCCACGTAATGCCATGTATCGGTACTTCACTGCTTTTTACTGCCAAATAATATTCCATTGTATGGACATACTATATTTTGTTTATCCATGCATCAGTTGATGGACACTTGAGTTGTTTTCACTTCCTGGTTATAATGAATAATGTTATTCACATTCATATACAAATTTTTGTGTGGACATATGTATTCATTTCTCTTAGGTTTACAGCTAGGAGTAGAATGGCAGGATCACATGGTAACCCTATACTGTATGCCAGATTCTTCTCCAAAGAGGATGCCCCATTTTACATTCCCACCAACAGAGCAGGGGGTCCTAATTGTTCCACATCCTTAGCAACCCTTGTTATTCTCTATCTTTTTTGTTACCCTTGTCCTAATGGCTGTGTAGTGGTATCTTATTGTGATTTTGACTTGCATTTCCATGATGGCTTATAACGTTGAACATATTTTTATGCGCTTATTGTCTATGTGCCTATCTTCTTTGGAGAACTGTCTATCCAAATCCTTTGTCTATTTTTTAATTGGATTGTCTTTAAAAAAGAGAGATTTATTTTTTAAAGCAGTTTTAGGTTCACAGCAAAACTGAGCAGAAAGTGCAGAGTTCTCATATACTCTCTGCCCCCCAGCACACAACTTTGCTCTACCATCAATTATCGAGAAAGAACAGATGATGAATGTACACTAATACATCATTATTATCCAGAGTCCATAGTTTACATTAGGATTCACCTTGATGTTGAACATTCCACAGATTTTGTCAGATGTATCTACCATTATATTGGGTTGGCCAAAAAAGTTCATTCAGGTTTTTTCTGTAAGATGTTATGGTATATAGTATCATACAGACTATTTTTGCTGTTCAAACAGGCTCTACTAGCTATGCTAGTAGCTTACTTGCTATATGCCACTGTACTAACTTTACAAATATTATACAATACTGTCCTCACAATCACTCTGTAAGTGATTTACAGTGCAAGAATTGAGACTGAAGTTACTTCAGTAACTTCCCCAAGGCCACACAACTTTGGCTTCTGATCCAAAAGCAACATGTTTACTTAGAAACACAGGTCACAAGAGATTGGAAAAGACTCTAAAGTTATAGTAAAATGTCACCTTATCCAACACTCAACTTCCATGTTCATCACAGAGTACATTTTTTATTTTCTTTCTGTCACCCATACACCTAGCGATCGGCAGTCTTTTTGTGACACCACACTGTAGTGTAATATGGGTTTATTTGCTTGGGGGAGCACATCTCTTTCCCCAACTAAGTCACTCTGCTTGAGAGCCTGGGCTGTGTCTTAATCATTGTGGCATCCTCAAACCCTAGACTACTACATGTTTGGGTCAGAGTAGGTGCTCTGTAAATGGCTAGAAGTGAATTGTCCATGGTGGGTAGACAAAGGGATACGAAGCACAGCCAGAATACAGCTAACTTTGAACTACCTAGTGGCTAGTTATGTAGCAACCAGTCAACCTGTGGGCTCATGGTATGTCATGAAGAGTGTGTTGGGCCATGGGGAAATTGCAACATTAAGGACAATGGATTTAGTTTTTCCTAAAAATAAGTATATTCCATTTAAAGGCTTTCATTTATTCTAAAATTATATCATCACAACTTTTTTGTTGTTCATTCACCCGCCCATTTATTCAACGAACGTTTATTGAGTCAGGATGACTATATGCCAGGTATTTTTCTTGCCCAGTGTTTTACGAAATTATGGTAAAAACAGAAGTTCTTTTTTTTAAGTATTCATTCTTGGCAAAAATTTTTTTTTGGACTGTGAAATTCAAAAATTCTATAAACCACTGGGAAAATAATCTAATACAATGTATTAAGAATCACATTAACCCTTTTATCAATAATGTTTACTGGTTCAACAGCCTCCTTGGGTATTTCACAAACAGAATCATATCGCTTCTAGGTCAACACCAGCAAATGCAATCTAGGGTTGCGACTGTATTTATCATCCACATTTGCTAATGAATAACTCTTCTGGTTACATGAATATCAGAGTCTCAGAAATGTGGGTCCCTATCAAGAGAGTACACCCTGCTAAAATTTAACTTAATGATTCATATAGGTGTTTCACAATCTTTAAATGGTGATAAACTATTCACTTCAGCTAAATGAATGATATTGGCCACAAAGACAAACACATCTAATTCAGTGATAATTCTGCATGTTCTCAGTAAATAATACATTCTTGCATTCAGGAGATACTAAATGCATCTTGAACCAAAAGATAAGCCAATTACACTTTGATATGGTATCTACAAATAGTAGCTCTTTCAACAGTCAAGTTTTTACATGAATTTAGCACATTACTACATTCAATAATACTATAATACGGGACTTCCCTGGTGGTGCAGTGGTTAAGAATCCACCTGCCAATGGAGGGGACATGGGTTCGATCCCTGGTCCAGGAAGATCCCACATGCCACAGAGGAACTAAGCCTGTGCACCACAACTACTGAGCCTGAGCTCTAGAGCCTGTGAGTCACAACTACTGAAGGCGGTGCCCCCTAGAGCCCGTGCTCTGCAACAAGAGAAGCCACTGCAATGAGAAGCCCGCGCAGCAACAAAGACCCAATGCAGCCAAAATAAATAAATAAATGAAATATAAATAAAATTTTAAAAATGCTATAATACAATTTTATAGATAAGTTATTTATTTCTGGCAACCTGTTCTGAGTTTAGGATGATTTTTTAAATCCTCAAGGTGACTTTGGCAACAGTATCTTAAATTATAACCTGAAAATACATGGTACTGTATATAGCCTTATTAACACCTATTGTTTTGTCTTTGTACAGTGAATTACACAAAACATTGGCTTTGGTATAAATAAATCCAGAAAAGCATTTGAATCTAAACGAATTCCGTAACAGATAAAAGTACTTTAAAAATATTTTTAATTGAAGTGGAAATTTGACTACTAAGTTAACCTCCTCAGGCTTTGACTACTGAGTCAGAGATTAATTCACCCCCATTCCCCACCTCCCCAGCATGGTACCACCTCTATCTTAAAGGGTAAACATACTATCTAAGATAAGACACAAGGACTAAGTTTAAATAGGCTTTACTCATCACATTCTCTTTCCAGTAGTGTACATGACCTTCAACATGACCAAATCAGGGAAAACCAGGACTGGATGAGATAGTAGACTATCCATGTAAAGCATAATGTCAAGCAGATTGTAAGAAGGCAATAAATTGCACTTTTGGGGCTTCTCTGGTGGCGCAGTGGTTAAGAATCCGCCTGCCAGTGCAGGGGACACAGGTTCGAGCCCTGGCCTGGGAAGATCCCACATGCTGCGGAGCAACTAAGCCCCTGCACCACAACTACTGAGCCTGCGCTCTAGAGCCCGCAAGCCACAACTACTGAGCCTGCATGCCACAACTACTGAAGCCTGCGCTCTGGAGCCCGTGAGCCACAACTACTGAGCCCGTGTGCCACAACTACTGAAGCCCACAGGCCTAGAGCCCGTGCTCCGCAACAAGAGAAGCCACGACAATGAGAAGCCCGTGCACCGCGACGAAGAGTAGCCCCCGCTTAGCGCAGCTAGAGAAAGCCTGCACGCAGCAATGAAGACCCAACACAGCCAAAAATAAATAAATAAATATACATGAAAAATAAATAAATAAGAACATTCAATTAAAAAAATTGCACTTTTGTTATTTTACAACGACTGTTGTTGTCTTTACTGTGACCATCATTTGCTGGTGATATACTGCCATGTGACTTATGGGAATTCAATTTTGTGAGATACTACATTTAACGCCCCACTTCAATTTTCAAGGACTTATTTGGGTGTTAGGGCCTCGGGAGCAGCCACATGAAGGTCTCCATGTGTTCATCCTCCAGCTGTGTGTCTGGCACAGATGGAGTCAAATTCTTCTCTCAGAAGAGAGAAGTGACAATTGCATGTGTTACATGCATTGTTTTCAATGAATTATTTGACTTTCAAAAGGATTCTTTATTTTTTACCCTCTCATTAAAAGTTTAATAACATGAACAGAGTTTCATACATTTGCTTCGTTTGTGAGTGTAGCCCTAGGTATAACAAAGATAATCGTAGCTACAAAAGCTAAGAGTGCAGGTAGACAGCCATATAACAGCATCAATCAATCACACGTGACATCATTCATTTATTCAACCGAGTACCTAGTAAGTGACACGCAGGATCCCAGCCATCTATCCTAGCATGCTGATTGGAATAGGACACCTTGTCTGCTCATCCTTTCAAGCTCATCAATACCAAAGTCTTCTAAAAGAGACATTGTTTCACATGAGAAGAAAGCAGTTAAGTTGGGATTTTTCTGAAAACTCTCTTAATGCTAAATAACTTTTAGAAAACCGTATCATGCAATGAAAAGCAAAGGTTCTAGAGTCAGAAAAGCTCGGTTTTGCTCCCAGTTCTGCCACCTTTATGAACTGAGTGATTAGGGCAACTTACTAAATTTAAGCCTTAAATTTTTTGCATAGTTTTGCTGTGAAGAAGAAATGGGATAATTTACATAAGAGATTTGAAATGGTATCTGACATATAGTGTTTTAAGTGTTCTTCTCAGATTCCTAAAGATTGACTTTAGCTTTTGGTCACTTAAGTTCTTGCACAGAACCCATTTCTTTTGTCTTTTCTGCCCTTCTTTTAAGAACACTTGCCCAGCTCCCACGAGCAGTTCTGTCATCTCTCACTTGAGAAAAATATGAAATCTTAAGCAGATGTCCAGTTCAAGCTTGGCAAGTATCCCACTGGAAAATAATTAAATCTCAGAAGTCAAAGAAAAGCGAGAAATAAAGGAGTGAAGTAAGACACAGGAAGTTTTAAGAATTAGTTTAAGGAAGCCAAAGATTTCTTTTGTTTCGCCATAAATTACATATGTAGAGTCTCAAGAAATAAAAATGGCTAAAGGGCATATCGTTTATATTCCAGAGAGAGAGATGCATTGATTCTTTCTACACTTTAACATGACACTCTCCAAATGAAATGCAAAAATCATTTGCTACATAAGCAAGTTGCTCTTTGTTAAACACAGAAAAAATACCCTAAGAGCTAAGGGGAAAAAAATTAAAGAGAAGGAAAGAAAAATCAAGGAGGAGAACAGTGACTGGTGTCTCTATATCTTGAGGTCATTCCAATTCTTCATTTCTTAGATCCCAATGCTATACAGGACCCATATATTAGAGTAAATGTTGTGATATATATAATTTAACAGATTTCATTCTTTGCTCCTTGAGAATATATATATTTTTTAAAATGGGCACATCACCACTGTTTGCAGCTATACAAATTTGGAACCAAAGTTGATGCCTAGCAATAGAGGAATAGTTGACTGAATTGCTCCTGGAGAAGATTAATCTCTAAGCAGGAGGAAGTAAGGAGAGACAATATTCAACTCAGTATCTACTGTTCTAGTTGTGCTTTTATCACAGCTGTAACTGAAAACTGACAACTTCTTACTCATCCAATTTATAGTTTCTGGGACTTTCCAAGCATTCTCTTTTTATTGGTGGAATTCTCTAGGGGCTTGGCTTGGCTTAGTATTAAGTGAGACATAAAACAAGAGGAAAAGCAGAAACAGCCAGAAAGCTGAAGCAATGTAAATACAAGACAATCTTATTGCTTAGGGAAATGGGGGCTTTAGAAGCACTAAACTCCCAATGTTCATATTTGGTAAAAGAAAACAGATCCCTATTCACTGTATGCCTTCACTTTTTAAAAAAAATTAATTTATGTATTTAGTTTTGGCTGCATTGGGTCTTCGTTGCTGCACACGGGCTTTCTCTAGTTGTGGCGAGCAGGGGCCACTCTTTGTTGCGGTGCGCGGGCTTCTCATCGCGGTGACTTCTCTTGTTGCGGAGCACGGGCTCTAGGCGCTTCAGTAGTTGAGACACGCGGGCTCAGTAGTTGTGGCTCACGGGCTCTAGAGTGCAGGCTCAGTAGTTGTGGCGCACGGGCTTAGTTGCTCCACGGCATGTGGGATCTTCCCGGACCAGGGCTCAAACCCGTGTCCCCTGCATTGGCAGGCAGATTTCTAACTACTGCGCCACCAGGGAAGTCTGCCTTCACTTTTCAGAAAGCATGAGGGGAACGTCATGGAGTCTACCGAAATCATAAAGTGACACAGTTCAGATATATTCTTTTGGTGGATAATGTGGCTACATTTTTTCTCTTATAAATTATGAGGATGAGTTAGCAAAGAAAGGAATTTTTAAAAGCTGATTATCTGAAAGAAGGAGAATTGGCTTCTATTCCATTCACACATTTGTCCTAAGGATGAATATAAAAACTTATCATCTTAAGCCCTATAAGTTCCGCTGAATATAAGACATTTTAGGCTACTTATCTAGCTGGAGAGAGGAAGATCACATACCTTCATCCATCCTTGAAGTGTTTGCTGGCAGATGACATAACACAACAGACATCATGAAATAAGTAACTGAATCCAGCAGTGTGATAAGAAAGTAAGAAGGTGGTGGTGAGGAAGGGGGAGGGGGAAAGAATGTGTGTACATCAACTGTCCCCTGAATAGCACTTCATCAGAACTTTTAAAAAGTTTTAGAATTTAGAAGAGTCAAAAGAGGGCTTAGACAGGGGAATAAGGATAATGACTATTATAATGCGGAAGAAAAAAGACCAGCAAAGGATGAGGCTGGGGGGGCTGTGACTAGTCCTGCAAGTTGGTGTCAAAGCTAAAACGTCTTCAAGGTCACCTTCCAGGCAGAAGGCCCTCCCTGGCTGTGATTAACATCGTTATCATCAGAACATCGCACAGCAGCAAAGGTGGGCATGGCTCACCACTTCACCCAGTGTGCGATGGTGGGTGAAGGATCTTTCTGGGCCATCAAGGATGTCACTCCATCCTACCACTGGCTCCATTTCCTCTTGTTTTCTTTTTTATATCCTACTGACCCTTATAGCTCCTCCTGAAAGGACATTAGCACCTACAGACATTGCTTAAGAGGACTGACAAACTTTAAGGATTAAGAGGTGGCAGATCTAGTCCTCAGACATTTGCGTTAATAAAAGGCAAATAAATTCTGCCTATGAAACTGCTGCACCTTCCCTGCCAACAAAAGCTTTCAGTTGTTTCACACGTCCAAGTATGGATCTGCACTCTTTTGCCTCCCTGCTCCTGCTAGATCACAGTCCTACAGGGTCCAAGCATTTTATGTCACTTAGTACGCTGCATATTTAAAAAATTGTCAGAACTAAAACACATAAATATTATGCTTTTTAAGTCATGTGTCTGTTGGAAAATATGAATTGAGCATTAATTACAACAGAAGATGAAAGCTATTCTTTCAAGAAAATCTAAACTGTACTTAAAGCCATAACTACCCATCTCAAACCATCCTAAAGGGATGCAGGAGTTGAAAGAGCTCTGTTTTCCAAAGCAGCACAAGTCCTTGATTCGAGGTTAGGCAATTATGCCACACAAGGACAGTTAGGTGCCTGGGATACAAAACTCTTCTAAAGGCAATACCAACAGTCAGTCAGAGAACTAAAATAATTACTTCCTGAGTACTGACAATATTAAGAAGAGGATATGAGAGCAGAAAATTGATTTTAGGGCATAAAGTTCTATGAATTGATATTACTAAAACAAAACACTTCATATACACAAAGTTAGAACCCAATTACACTTATTTAATTGGCTGAAGGGAGGAAAGGAGATGGAAAAGAGGAAAAAGGATCCAAGTAACTTCAGTAAGATTGCAGAAAAGATGAAAATCAAAACATGACATTGTAATTGTACGGGTTTCTGCTGCTTCTGTGTCTTACTGCGAGAAAAGTAAAGGTAATAAACAGATGCAAGGTCAAATTATATTTTATTCTTCTCTATGCATCTTTAAATAACAGCTGGGTGCATTCCAAAGCCTAGAACCTCATGTTGTTAGTGATAAAATTCAGAACAAAGAGTATGTTTTTCAAAAATGAGGTTGTTTTTCAGAGACTAATTCATATTGTAAGTGCAGAGGTCTGAAAACAAATTTACTTTGTCTGGCAAATGAAATCCTTCATATGCGTAATTCAATGAAAGAAATCTGTAACTCTGTTCTAGAGCCTTTGGAATTGTTGGCATAAATCCAAGGGCCTTCAGTGTTGATTTATTTTTAAAAGTATATATTCAGCATAAAGTATGTATAAGATATTAAGACCAGCAATGGATGAGGCCATTAAACGTATATTAATCTCTACCCACCAAGGCATCTGATGATGAGGATATATTGATGATAACAATAATAAGAGTAGCAATCAGCTAACATTTACTAAGTGGTACACATGGCATGATTATATCATTCAGTTCTCAAAGCAGCAGAGAGAGCTATTGTAATTATTTGTATTTTACAGATGAGATTACACAAGGTCAACTTGCCCAAGGTCCCAGAGTCATTAACTGGAAGATCCAAGACAGAAGCATTGACAGATTAACTCTGAAACCCCATCCTTTAATCTCCTCCCTAGACTGTCTCCCATCCCATAATAATGCCAGATGAGAAGGCAATGAGCTTACAAACACCAGAAAGCAGTCTGCTTTTTCCTCATTTATTCCTGTCGCCAGGTAACAGAAGACAACTTGGCTGGGCATGTTTTCTACAAAATTCTTCACCAGGGTAAAACGTTGATTACCTTGGAATTGCTTATTAAAAGGACAAAGAGACAGCATGGTAAACACCCCTCTGCCTACAGATGGTCTTGGGTTGAACACTGGCTTCACTCTTTACTAAGTTACTTAACGCCCCTGAACTTCAATTTTATTCATCTGTAAAATGAGTTGAAGAGGTAATGAAACAACATAGGTAAAAGGCTTATTAGAGTTTCTGGTACATAGAAGCATTCAATTAATGTTAGCCATGTGTGGGCTTCCAGTTGAGGGCCCACCCAGGTGTCAGTGCCCAAAGGATACCTTTCTAATCCTTTTCAGACTTCACCTATGTAAGCAAAGCTTCTGGCAGCAACTCTAGGTGGTCTGTGGGAAAAGAAGGCATCCTACCTAAACCAGATAAATTCAGCACGGCCAGCAACGTAGAGAAGGACATCCAATGTGATGCTGGAGGTATCAGAATAAATCCTACTCAAAACCACTAGCTGTGAAAGCCCACCAAAGCCTTATTCCCAGATGACATCTGCTTACCATTCCCAGAAAGGTTACCGTATAACCTGTGCGTGCTTTAGCGTACAGTAATTTATCAGGTATTCCATATGAGACCGGAGAGACTAGGACCCTTGAAGGAGGAAGATGCAGACGTTCAGAAAAGGAGGATGTCAGTGGTGAGATTTAGTAGCTTTTAAAAAAATAAGTCTCCATATATTTCTATATTATTTATACTTGTACTCATCTTAAACAAAAAAGGAAAATAGGAAATACCTCACCTACTTTTTTTCCCAGTAAACTTTGTTTTAAAATAATTTCAGATTTATAAAAAAAAAAGCTGTAAAGACCGTACATACAGTTCCCATATATCCTTCACCCAGCACCCCCTGACGTTAATATAACCATGATATAAACTAAGACAAAACTAGGTCAAAACTAAGACGTTAACACTTGTACATCCACCAGCTTTAAATCTAGCTTAGAGCTACCAGGAGCTCAGGCTGAGGACAGAGGAAACAAACTGTTCCTTGGAAGCCCATGTTTCAGAGGGAAGGTCACTTAGTTACTTAATGAAAAAGACACTTGTCCTCGTGGCTGACAATACTAGCTGCTTGTCCAAAACCCATTTTCCCTTTCTTCCTCCTTTATTATTTGTACAGGGCAGCAGTGTGCCCGGCTAACAGCATTAGATTCACTGATTGCCATCCGGCGAACGAGTCCATGTTGACACAGATCTGGCCCATGTAATGTCAGTAGAAATCTCTGGGAAAGGTGACTCTTCCTAAATAAAGAGGAACCTTTCTGTTCAAGCAGGCATTACTACATTTTCTCTTATTTGTAGCAAAACACAATTCTGTTATTGTTCCAAACTCAGGTCTGGACACAGAAATCAAAGGCTTAGAAAACAAACACTTTCTGTTTATCTGCAGCCCACACCTTGTAACAAGCTATGCTTTACTCGGAAGCCGAGAGCGATTAGAGAGAAAGTCTTACAGGCAGAAGATATGCCTTCCAGCAACTCGGCTCTGATTCCCTGGTGACAGAAGTGGTTATGGACAGTCCCTGGGTCTCAGTGTTTCCATCTGCGGAAAATAAATTACAGTAACTTCTTTTAACCAAAGCAAGTGAAATTAATAAATATATGGGAAGCCACAGCTCTCTGGAAGACAGGGCTGCAATGATGCCCGTGTACCATGAATAAATAATATTGTTCTGCTGTCAGCAAAAATCCAAAGGATCCCATGACAAAGACTAGGAATTTAAGAAAGTGCTCCTGAATTTGGGTTCGTATACTGGATAAGCCCATTCTGAGCAAAAAGAGAACTGCTGGGGCTTCCCTGGTGGTGCAGTGGTTGAGAGTCCACCTGCCGATGCAGGGGACATGGGTTCGTGCCCCAGTCTGGGAAGATCCCACATGCCCCGTAGCGGCTGGGCCCATAAGCCATGGCCGCTGAGCCTGCGTGTCCGGAGCCTGTGCTCCGCAACGGGAGAGGCCACAACAGTGAGAGGCCCGAGTACCGCAAAAAAAAAGAGAACTGCTGAGTTCAGATCCAGTCCAAATGATCTCAGTCAACAATTTCTGACTTGTGGAAATATTAAAAATATTTAGTCAAAGGAAATATTTAAAAAATCAGAGAAAAAAGAAAACATGACTGTGAAATCACTGAGCTAAAGAAGAGAGAAGAGGGACTTCCCTGGCAGTCCAGTGGTTAAGACACCTCACTTCCACTGCAGGAGGCACGGGTTCAATCCCTGGTCGGGGAACTAAGATCCCACATGCCGCACAGCAAAAAATAGGAAAAAAAGTAAAAAAGAGAGAGAGAAAGAGAAGAACTGTTGCCATTCCAGAAACTTGTGTGGCTGGCACCCAGGTTTACTTGGGTGTCCGAACTGGTAGAGCAAAATAGAGATACCAAGGTGCTTCCTCAACACAAACTTATAGGCATTTCAGCTGTCGAGGAACAAAGATCTCAACAAAGATCTCTGAGCTAAGGGGCTGAAAAGTGGAATACACACTCACTGGGATACCACCATACTCTGTGCTTTGCTCAAAGGTCTAGAGCTTTGCTCTTCAGAATGGCTGACGAGCACCAGAAATGTGGCAAGGAGCTATAAGGGTAAAATACACACTGGATTTGGAAGATTGAATATGAAAAAAAGGAACATAGAAGAGCTGATCGCTATTTTCCATATCGATTATATTTTGAAATAACATTTTGGAGATGATGAGTTAAATATATATTATTAAGGTTAATTTCATCTGTTCTATTTTACTTTCACTGCGGCTACTAGAAAATTTAAAATTACATATATGGATTGCATTTGTGGCTTTCATCCTATTTCCATGGAAAATAGGGTCAGTCTAGAGGCTGGTACCTCATAGGAAGAGATCAGCTAACAAACAAGTTCATCCCTTTAAGTGTAGCACTTTGAGAGCCATTTGTCCTAGAAGGTAATTCTTATCCTGAGCTCTTGACAGCCAAGTGGTCAAAAGTTGTTGGTATTGCTGTCTGCTTCCCCCCCCCACACACTATCTCCCTATCCTATTTCCTTCATTTTGATGAGGAAGTACATTATGTTCCCACTTGACAGGAATCCTTGCTTGAGGTTAAGTTCCCAGCAACTGTGGAAGAGGACTTCAGAGAGACAGGAGTGGTTTTGCCAGTGGCCAAAACCAATACCCAGACCCCCTTCTTTGGCCTGGTGGCTTTGGTCATTTCCAATCAGACTGAAACCTAGGCCACAGCTAAGGGAGTGGCTAAAATAAAATGGAAGGAATATAGACTCTGATATGCAGGCTTTCCTCGGGTGGAAAGGAGAGAGGAGAGGGGCTGGGCTCCTTGTTGGGTCAAATGTCATTACTGGGACAGAGAGAAAGAAAGTGAAGGGGACCTTTTCAGAATAAAGCTAGATAAAATGTTAGAGTCTTTAAAATGTTATGTCAGGTTAAAAATAATATATATAAGCAATTTTACAAAAAGATTACTCTCCATTTTAGATTAAAATTGCTTATGATATTAATAAAAGTATTTTTCCAACTGAAATAAGGATGTGTGTGTGTGTGTGTGTGTGTGTGTGTGTGTAATCCCTTCTTAAATTTTAACTTAATACTGTTCTATAGTCACATTGATCAGAGTTTACATATGGTCAGTTTTTCTTTTTTTACAATTTTTTAATTCATTTAAAAATTTTTAAAATTTATTTATTTATATTTTTGGCTGCATTGGGTCTTCGTTGCTGCACGCAGGCTTCCTCTAGTTGCGGTGAGCAGGGGCTACTCTTTGTTGAGGTGCGAGTGTTTCTCATTGCTGTGGCTTCTCTTGCTGCGGAGCACAGGCTCTAGGCGCACAGGCTTCAGTAGTTGTGGCTCACGGGCTTAGCTGCTCCATGGCAAGTGGGATCTTCCAGGACCAGGGATCAAACCTGTGTCCCCAGCATTGGCAGGCAGATTCTTAACACTGTGCCACCAGGGAAGTCCTGTTTTGCTTTTTACTTGAAGTACAGTTGATTTACAACATTGTGTTAGTTTCAGGTGTACAGCAAAGTGATTCAGTTACACATTTTTTTTCAGATTCTTTTCCATTATAGGTTATTACAAGATATAGTTTTCTGTGCTATACAGAAAATCTTTATTGCTTATCTATTTTATATATTTATATTGGTGTGTATCTGTTAATCCCACACTCCTAATTTATCCTTTACCCTCCCTACCTCTTCCCTCTTTGGTAACCACAAGTCTGTTCTCTATATTTGTGAGTCTGTTTCTTTTCTGTAAAGAATTTCATTTGTATTGTTTTTTAGATTCCACATATAAGTGATATCACATAATTTTTGTTTTTCTCTGACTTCCTTCGCTTAGTATGATAATCTCTGGGTCCAACTATGTTGCTGTAAATGGCAATATTCCATCCTTTTTTATGACTAATATTCCAGTGTGTGTGTCTGTGTGTGTGTGTCTGTGTGTGTGTGTGTGTGTGTGTACCACATCTTCTTTATCCATCCATCTGTCAGTGGACACTTAGGTTGCTTCCATGTCCTGGCTATTGTAAATAGTGCTGCTATGAACATCAGTGTGCATGTATCTTTTCAAATTACAGTTTTCCTCTTTTCTGGGTATATGCTCAGGAGTGGGATTGCTGGATCACATGCTAACTCTATTTTTAGTTTTTTAAGGAACCTCCATACTGTTCTCCATAGTGGCTGCACCAATTTACATTCCCACCAACAGTGTAGGAAGGTTCCCTTTTCTCCACACCCGCTCCAGCATTTATTTGTAGACTTTTTGGTGATGGCCATTCTGACCAGTGTGAGGTGATACCTCACTGTAGTTTTACATATGGTCAGTTTTATACCTGATAATCACTCCATGGTATCAACGGACTTCAGCTTGTTGATTCATTTCTGGCAGAAGGGGGGAGGAGGGAGCAGGGCGGAGGCAGCTAGAAAGAAGGAGCGTCTCCAAAGGACTACAGGCCAGAACACAAAAGACAACCCAGTCACACTGCCTGAGACAAACGTTATCAGCTAAGAAAAACTGAGTTAAAGTGAGTGGCTAAGAATTGAGAGCCCTAAGTGGCAGGTGAGAGATTTTCTAGAGGAAGAACTAAGAGAGACCTCAGTGTGGCAAAGATGAAACGGCCGTGAGAATAATCGTCATAACTGCTCAAGGAGAGCCTGGGTCCCACACAGGAATCCCTGCCCAAACTCCCAGCCTCCCAGCTGAGAAAGGAGCTCTCTCAAGATTGACACAGGGTCAGAGCTAGAAAAAAGAGAATGGAGGCAGTTTGTCCTTAAAGGAGAACCTCTTAACTTTTTGCTCCCCCCCCACCCCCAATCTCCCCTTGAGGGCTGTGGTCAAGCTCATGTCCATCAGTAACCAGGGGTGAACACCACCGTGCTTCTTGACCAGGAGGAGAAGGAAGGGGCACATTAGAATCAGCAGTCTGAACTGTCCATTCCACCCAGCATATTGTTCTTTTAATAAACTTGAGACCCCAGCCTCCAGGTCCCTCCAAAAATGACCACCGACACCCAGCTGAGTCCTTAAATTACCATGTAAGGCCAGGAGACGGCATACTTTCATAAACTTCAACTGCACAGAGATTGTGTGCATGTGTTTTAAGGCTTCCTTGTGCCGCTTTAACAAGGTCACATTTGGGCAAACTGAAGACCACGTACTGCAGCGGCCACTGGCCCACGAGCTGTCAGAAGCAAGGCAGGAGTCGGTAGGGGCTACAGAGCCACAGTCTGTATCTAGAGGATCAGTTTCTGGACACCTGACAAAAGCTATACTGATGTCAACTGAGGAAAGAAATATTTACAGTTATGACACTGTTCACAAAAGACCTCTATTCTTTGCACATAACATCCCCTTCTTTTGGAAGATTACATAAGATGAGGCATCTCTCACTCCTTTCATACCTTCTAAAAGTCAAGCCTTTGTGGAGCTACAGACCTGTTGTCCTTCAACAAAACCAATACTATATTGTGTGCCAAAGTATTAGCCTGTGACTTTACCAAGGAAACCTGTTTCCTTCTGTTTGCATTGTGACAGCAGGCTGGCTGTGTCCGTTTTTCTTCCTGCTTTGGATTCAGCTATAATAAAAAGTAAAACAGAGCCAAAGCCTATCAGAGGGCACAGTAGGAAAATTCCAAGAAATTTTAAATCGAGAAAGGAAAAAGTTACAGTAGATAACAGCTGCTGATAAAGATGACACTTGAAATATTAATTATTGAAAGCAGATTATGGAACTATCCTACCCAATCTGTATTTTCTTCTATTCAGAGTATAAAATTTAGGAGCTGAGAATGATTAGGCTCATGGCAAATGCTTAAATATTGTCATCTAAAGCAACAGGGAAAATAATATCAAGTGAATTGATTTGGGGGGAGGATTAAATGAACTGATAGCAGTAAAGGGCAGCTTGTCTGTTGCTTTCGCCTGCCCAGCCTGCCTTGTGGTAACAGAACTTTCAAGAAAAAAATTTTTTTTTCTTTGGGTGGAACAATGACCCACCACCACTTGGTTAGTCTGTCAGTCAAAGGGCCCTGCCTATCCAGGGGGCAAGAGGTGGGCATGTGACCCAGACTCAGCCAATCAGAGTTGTTCTCTAGAGTTTAGTCTCCGGAGAGAGGGCCAGCATAGGCAGAAAATAGCTAGCACTGGTTTCTTAGCTGCAGGTGTCTGAGAGGGATTGCCCTTCATCACTAGTTCCTCGCAACTGGATCCCCAAGAGCTGCTCCAGTTCTTCTCCAGGCAGCTTGGCTTTCCAGGGCTTTAACTATTAGTTCACTCTGCCACATATTTGAAGAAAATGATGATTGAGGCTGCTTATATTCAAAGAACTCTAGCTGGTGTAAACACCCAACGGTGTGCCTGGCAAATGGCAAATCCTCAAAAAGTGGTCACTACTGTCGTTCATTCGTTCTACACATTTTTTACTGAATAGCTAATATATAAGTGCCAAGCCATGGGGGATACAGAGACAAGAAAACAAATCCTTTTTTTTTTTTTTTTTTTTGGCTGCACAGAGCAGCATGCAGGACCTAGATTCCAAACCAGGGATTGTACCAGTGCCCCCTGCCATTGAAGCATGGAGTCCTCACCAATGGACCACCAGGAAGTTCCCAGAAAACAAATTATCTGTCTTCAAAGCACTTATATTCCAGCTAAGGGTAAAGAAACACTAAGATACTGGGTACCACCTGTAATGGAAAAATCTTCATTTTGTTGGTGACAAGGAGTTACCAAAAGCAAAAGCAGGAGAGGATAGTCTTGATAGGGAAGAAGAAAGGGCAGGTAAGCAAGGGTAGGGTGCCATTGACAAAGACTCTCTCCTTTCCAGACTTCAGTCAGGTTTCTCTGAGCCCTCATTTCCATTTCTTTTAAAAAATATTTTTATTTATTTATTTGGCTGCTTGGGTCTTAGTTACGGCCCGTGGGATCTTTCGTTGCAGCGCGCGGGCTCTTCCTTGAGGTGTGTAGGCTTCTCTCCGGTCGTGGCGCTGGGGCTCTAGAGTGCGCGGGCTCAGTAGTTGCAGAGCACGGGCTAGTTGCCCCTCGGCATGTGGGATCTTAGTTCCCCGACCAGGGTGGGACCCAAGTTCCCTGCACTGGAAGGCAGATTCTTAACCACTGGACCGCCAGGGAAGTCCCTGAGCCCTCATTTCTACTAGGCCTTGACATTGGCCCCTATCCTGTGGTAACAGAACTTTCAAAAAAAAAAATTTTTTGGTGGAAGAATGCCCCTCCCTGACTTGGCGAGTCTGTCAGTCAAAGGGCCCTGCTCATCCAGGGTCAGGAGGTAGGCATGTGACTCAGCCAGATTTGACCTACCCAGCCCAGCCTTAGCAAAGAATCCTGCTAAGTCAGGATCCCCCAAATCGTGATACCTGATCACTCTTATTATTTTATCAAGTTCCTCATCCTCCATCTTTGACGTCTAAGTCCCTGGCCTCAAAATCCCCCTGCCCTTGGTGTCTCCCATTAATAAATTTCCATCCACTGACCCCCTCACCCTGTTCCATGGCTATAAATCCCCACTTGTCCTCGCTGTTCTTGGAGTTGAGCCCCATCTCCCTCCCTTGCTACAATACTCCTATTGCACTAGTCTTAAAGTCTTCCTTACCATTTTAACAAGTGTCAGAATAACTTTTTTCTGTAATATCATATCGTCTTGGGCAAGTTGCAAACTCCTCAATCATCAGTGCCTCTGTTCTTCCTTCCTCCCATCCTTCCTTCCCTCCCTCTCTTCTTCTTTGGCTACGCTATTCCAGGCTGGGCCGAACTCTGTCAAGTGCTATTAATTACTGAGAAGATGGGGTTAATTCCTGTCTGGATCTGGCATCTAACTTCCTTTGCAGAAGATCCCAAATTCTCTCTTCATGGCTACCAGCGAGAATGTCTCAGCTACTGTCTTCCACTGGAGAATGGGATCACCAAAACTACCCTCGAGCAGCTGGGAGGATTAAAAATATAATACATGGAAAACTGCTTTGTGTGTTGCAAAATTTATATAATTATATTTTTCAAAAACAAAAGAAAAAGAAAGAGGGCTTGATGAAGTGTTGAAATTGTTAAAGTGCTCTGACTAAATCTTTAAAAGAGGAAATTATACGCCTGGACACAGCAGCGGTAGCCTGATTATCCAGGGTCAGCTGCTGCAGCTGTGAGCAATTTACCCACGCGACTCTGCTGTCTGTTACCCTCCATTTAAGGAAAAGATAGCTGGAGAGCAGCTCAGCAGTTGAGGGAGATATTTACGTGAGTAAAGAAATGTGTTCATCGCGTTGGCAAAGGTCACACAAAAATCTCAAGGTACTCGGTCATTGTTTGCGAAAAGGAATCTTGTAATATTTTATGAGCTAACAATGATTATAGTTGCAATATCTGACAGGCTGTGTGAGCTGATGCAATAAAAGTTGAGAATTTTTTTCCTAGTCTAGGGAAGCTTATAATTAGCATCCAATCTTCTTTTCTGATTAAGAGCCAGATTGCCTTGATGTGAATCTTGAATCTACCATTTACTAGCTCTTGTCTTCAGCAAGTTACTTAACCTCATTTTAAGAATGAGAATTATTATGATACCTAACTCATAGAGTTATTTAAAGGAGTAAATGTAGAGTGATTAGAACAGTGTCTGGCGTATAGTAGGGACTCTGTACATTTTAACTGTTATTTAGAATTGATCAGATCAAGTACAATAGCTGGCATTTGAGGGCCATAAGAGGTAGACTCTGCTAAAAGCTTTTGCCCACCTTTATCGTTTAATTCTCACAGCAGCTCTGGGCAGGAAAGAGTTACCATAGCAGCCTTGAAACAGAAAAGTGTGCTTGTGGGCCAGGCCCGTGGCTAGCTTCTGGGAACTTGGCTTTTGAAAGGTTCTCTGAGTTACCGTCTGATAAGGCAACTTTGCTCTACCTGGGACACTGAATTCTGCTGCACCAGCCTGCCCAGATTGTTTGCACAAACACTGCAATTAATGGAGAATACATGCTTTCCTTCTGAGAGTCTGGAAGGCACGGAGTATACCGTATGTATACTGTGGCTGGAAGGCACGGAGTATACTGTGGCTGTCTGGGCAGGCAGAGTATACCTCTATGAGCAGCCCCCAATAAAAATCTTGCCCTCTGAGTTTCAAGTGGGTTTCCCTGGGCAGAGATATTGTACACGTGTTACTGCATGTCCCTGCTGGAAGAAGGAACCAGTTCTGCCCGGCCCTGGAAGGGAGAACAGAGGAATCCTGCACCTGGATTTCTCCAGACAACACCCAATGTGTCTTTTTCCCTTGCTGATCCTTCTCTGTGTCTTTTTAAGATTAAAAAGTCTTAGCCACGAGTCCAATCATATGTTGAGTCTTTCTAGTACATGTGGGTAGTCCTAGGATTTCAAAAAGCAAAACCAAAAACCCAACGAACCAACCAAACATAACTCTCAAAGGTATATAATATGACTTTAATTTAATAAATTTTAAAACCTGAGGAATGGAAGAGTTGAGATGTCGACAAGGTCACACAGTAGGTGAAGGAGATGGGATGTAAATCCTGCCTGTTTCCCTCCAAAGACCATGTTCATTCCACAGTGCCCGGCAAGCCACACCCGATTACATACATCCTGGACCAACGGAAACTCCTTTCTAAGGCACAATGCCTAGTAGCTACCGGTTAGCTATGCAACCTTGGAAAAATATCTTAAAGGCTTTGAATTCAAGAATTCTTCACTGTAAAACTGTAATAATGATAATAATATCATTATATATATATATACATATATATACACATACACATTTGCATGCAAGTTAATTACTCAGCTAACAAGTTCTGTCCTGATTACAGAGCACCATTAACCATTCATAAATGAAGCTGGTTAGGATTTCATAAGTGGGCTTGATTTTTATGCCTACTGGTTTCAAGCTAGGGAACCACTTTTATCCAGCAACCTTTTGCTCAAAGCCTAGAGGCTGACTTTCTTTAATGTTTAACTTATGAAATTAATTATTAGCTGGACAATTCAGAGCTCTGCTTAAGATACTAGCTGGTATTTATCATTAACTCTAACGTACACATATGTGGTGGCCATGTTTTCATAACTCAAAGTTAGAATCTGTGATCTAGCAATGAGTTGCTGGGAAACTGGAACTCCCTTGGAAACTCTGACTCTGTATATAGAGAATATTCAATCCTCCTAAAACCATGGAAAACAAATTTCCGTGAATAAGATTTGCTAACAATAATTCCTTATTTTATCCTTTACATCACAACGTTATGGCATTTATGTTTAAAGCATTATAAAATTACACTGTAGGGGCTTCCCTGGTGGCGCAGTGGTTAAGAATCTGCCTGCCAATGCAGGGGACACAGGTTCAAGCCCTGGTCCGGGAAGATCCCACATGCCACGGAGCAACTACGCCTGTGCGTCACAACTACTGAGCCTGCACTCTAGAGCCCACGTGCCACAACCACTGAAGCCCGTGCGCCTAGAGCCTGTGCTCCGCAACAAGAGAAGCCACCGCAATGAGAAGCCCGCGCAGCGCAACGAAGAGTAGCCCCTGCTCGCTGCAACTAGAGAAAGCCCGCACAGCAACGAAGACCCAACGCAGCCAAAAAAATAATAATAATTACACTGTAATTGAGGTATAATTACTCACTCTTTGGAAATCATTTGGAAACAATTTGTGGCATCCTCTATCTTCTCTCTGAAGTTGAGATGTACATTATCAGTCAGTAAACGGTAGTATAAAATTCTGGTTTTCTCTAGAGTTTGGTATCACCAAGTTTTCTGTCTGGAGCAAAGATGACAGAGTTAACTCTAACCCAAACACACCATTTTTCATGGTGGAAAGCACCAGTCACTCCAACCAATTCTGAGTTCACACTTATTAGCGATAATATCCATTTGGACACTACCACCTGAGTGGCCTCATACAAATTACTTAACCTACTGGTGCCTTGGTTTCCTTATCTGTAAAATGGAGATAATAAAAATACCTGCCCTGTAATTAATGGTTACTATTTCGTACACTTAAAAAAAATTTGTTAAGAGAGTTGATCTCATGTTAGGTGTTCTTACCACAATAAGATAAATTTAACAACAACAAAAATTAGAATATCTGACTCAAAGAGTTTAAGAGGTTTCAATAAGTTAATGTGTAAAATCTAGGACAGTGCGTGGCACATGGTATAAAATAAGTAACCAATAAATAAACTATATCCTATAACTTCAATTGCTCTCTAATTGCTTCTATATCCGTTTTATAATCTCTACAAGACTATAAGCTGTTTAAGGCCAGGAACCATACTGGTATTTTACAATTCTATCCACCTTCCAAACCTCAATCAATAGCCCAGCAGGAAACATATCAGACCGTCAATAAACAGTTGTAAGTGCCATTGTGGCAACATCAGTTAGGAGAAAACACCCCAAAATAACTGAGTGGCTTGAGTGCCTTGCAAACCAATACTTCTAGATCAGGGGCTTTTCAAAATATTTGACCACAATGCAGAGTACTAATTTTCATGTTACAAATCAGTGCACACATGACTATGGTCCTATGTTTATATAGTGTATATCTAACTGAAATAAAGTTTTGCAAAACAATCCTTGACCTTATTACATAAACTATGCTCTGAAACTTTCTATTCTAGTTAAATCCAATCCACTGCATCTCAAACTTTTAAAGTGCATTCGAATCTCTCGGGGTTATGCAAAAATGTAGATCAGATTCAGTGGGATCAGAGATTCTGCATTTCTATCATGTTCCCAGGTGACACTGTGGGTCCATGGACCACACTTTGAGTACTAAGAGTCTAGTCTAGCCTATGAAAAAAAGTTTTTTTCTTAGGAGTTCTTTTTTTAATAAATTTTTATTGAAGTATGGTTGATTTACAATGTTGTATTAATTTCTGCTGTACAGCAAAGTGACAGTTATTTATACATTCTTTTTCATATTCTTTTCCATTATGGTTTATCACAGGATACTGAATATAGTTCCCTGTCCTAAAAAAAATGTTTTTAACGCTGGGGGAATGACTCCCTAAACTTATTTCACTAAACCCACTAAAGGGTTGCAATCTGCAGTTTGTGAAACACTGCTCCCAATAATTTCAAAAGTTTCTTTCAAATAATTCCATTATTATCTCCCTAACACTTGGATAGAAATTCTAGGCCTGTGTGGAAGTGGAGGTAGGAGGGTTTACAGTAAGAATGATTCAAGTTATTACCTTTCATATTGACTCCTAGGCTGAAATGCTTATCTGGTTCCCGGCCCTTTCCTCACTGTTCTAAGCCTACACCTTGCAGCTATATTAGTAAATTGATTGAGCACTTATTAAGAGCAAGGCACTGAGCCAAGTGCTTTATATCTACCACCTGTACTCCTACAACCAACCTATGCAGGTATGCCCATTTTACAGATGAGAGAAGGTAAGTAGCTAATCACTGGTGGAGTTGGGATTCCAGAGCCTATGTTCTTGCAATAGGCAGCCTCATAAGAACTGAGATGGCTCCAGTGATCCTTGCCTCCTGGTTAGCACACGCATAGTCCTCTCTCATACTCAACAGGACTGACCTGGTAACCAATAGAGTATTGAAGAAACAACAGTGTGTGACTCCCAAGGCTCAGTTAAAAGACACTGTAGCTTCTGTCTTGCATTCTCTTGGATCACTCCCTCTGCAAGAAGCCAGGTTGCCATGTCATGAGAATTCTCAGGCAGCCTTATGAAGAAGTCCATAGAGCAATGGACAGAAGCTTCCTGCCAACAGCCCGCACCAGCACTTCTATGGTAGGCACAGAAGTGAGCCACTGTGGAAGCAAATCCTCCAGGCTATCAAGCCGTCAGATGACTGTAACCCCAGCCAATGTCTTGACTGCAACCTCATAAGAGACCTCCAAGCCAAACCACCCACTAAGCTCCTCCCAAATTCCTGAGCCACAAAAACCATGTGAGATCATAAACATTTATTATTATTTTATACCATTAAGTTTTAGAGTAATTTCTTATGTAGCAATAGATAACGAATAGAGTTCCTGAACAGTACATTATATTGCATTATGATTCAGCTCTAAAAAGAAAAGTGAAAATCTGAAGGCCTTTGGATACTTCTTCAGTGTGGCAGCTTGAACCACGGTTCAGCGAAGTTTCATTCTCCCAATGCGACCAACCTTGCGAGAGCCATCTACTTCCCATCCAGACTTGACCAGATGACCTGCTATAGCCAGCTGGACATGAAGCTGTAATGTTAAATCACACCCAAGCAGAAGTGTTTGGAGACGCTGCAAGAACCTGCCTGCCTTCTCTAGCTTCTGCCCTCATCTGTCAAAACAATAGAGTCCAGAGAGTGGATGCTCCTTTACTCTGAGTCCCAGAATGAGAAGGCATGAAACACATAGCTGAATGTGACCCCCAGTTTGGAGACAAGCCAAGCGGAGCCCAAGCAGAGGCACAGTTGACTTACAGAGCCATGACTGAGAAATAAAAGCCTGTAGTCGTAGCACAAGATTTTAGGGTTTAGCAAAAGCTGACCATACACTCACCGTGCTGTATGATGCTGTGCTCCATAAGCCGGTGGCAGAGCTGTTCCGCCTCTTTCCTTGTGGTGGCCTCACCCTCCTGAACCAGCCAATCCAGGAATTCAGACGCCATGAAGGTGCGCTCGTACTTGACCCCTTCCTCTTCCCTGGGCTGCAGGAGTGTGTTTTCAGGGCTCATCAGCCTGGAGGAAGATAGTGAAAAAATAAATAAATAAATAAACCTACACTTACCAGTGGGGAGAGGGAAGAGAGGAGGGGAAAGATAGGGTTGGGGGTTAAGAGGTACAAATCACCACGTACAAAATAAACAAGCTACAAGGATATATTGTCCAGCACAGGGAATACAGACAATATTTTATAATAACTTTACATAGAGTATAATCTATAAAAATTTGGAATCACTATGGTGTATACTTAAAACTAATATTGTAAGTCAACTATACTTCAATTTAAAAAAGAAAGAAAGAAAGAAAGAAAAAGAAACCTACACAAAAGGAAAATTACTCATTTGAAATCCCACATCCTAGGCTTCTGTGAAGTATCACCGCAAGGTTGTCAGACAGACAGATGTGGCTGTCATGTGTTGCCCCAAATGCAATTGTCAAGAGAAGGATCTGCTTCAGAAGTGAATAAGATGCATTTTTTCCTGGTGATTAGAAAAAAACTGAAAAAGCAATCCAAAACTCTAGCTTTAGCAAACTGTATTCAGTTTAGCCATCTTGAGAGGGAGTTCCTGACCAAACGCCACCCTACTTTCCTAAAAAACTCTCGTATTTCTTTCCTAAAGGCATTTTTCCTTTTCCCAAGTCATTGGGCTAATAAGAAGATGACTTGCTATGGACTGAATGTTTGTGTCTTCCCCAAATTCACATAGTTGTTAGGGGAACCACTGATTGAAACCACCCACCCTAGCCAAGCTGGATAGTAGCCACTTGCATTAGTCATCTAACAACAGGAGGTCCTGGTAAGGAACGCGGAACTAACAAGCTACCACCAACTGGAAGAATTCAGGAAAGGTCAGAAGGAGAGAGGAGACGCCAGTCCACATGTCCTCCCAACCTCCCAGAATCCTCCTCGCTGGAATCCATCTTGGCTGAGTGATGCAAGCGCTACCAGGAAGGACCCTGAGTCAGAATGATTGGCCAGAGATAACCCAGAAACTAACCCCATTCCCATAAAACCCGAGACCGCGAGCCACGTGGCAGAGCAGTTCTCCTGGGTTCCCTTACCCTCCTGCTCTCCCCCCGGGTGCCCCTTCCCAATACAGTCTCTTGCACAGTCAGCACGTGTGTCTCCTCGGACAATTCATTTCCGAGTGTTAGACAAGAGCCCACTCTCGGGCCCTGGAAGGGGTCCCTTCCTGCAACACAAGGACTAGGGGTGGGAAAGATCTTGGGATATGTGAGGGTGTGAAAGGAAATAGGTGTGCCCTGACATAATGGGGGGGTTGGTAGGGAACAGGTCAGCAGATCCCATGGGCCCCACTGAGGATTCTATTCTAAGTGCAATGGAAAATAATTGAGAAGTCTCAAGCAGAAGTAGGACAGGATCCGATCTAAGAGTTCAGTATATTGGCAACAACTACATAGTATGCTCTAAATGTATTTCCACGTAAAATACATCTGATACGAGAGGGTCCACCTATTAGGCTCTCTAGGGCCCTAGAAGGGGCCCCCCTTTCTGCAACATATTGAAACACTAAAGACCAACGTGATAGAATTTGGAGATGGGGCTTTTGAGAGGTGATTATTTCATGAGGGTGGAGCCCTACTGGGGAGGAAGAAGTTTTCCTCTACCCTTTTAGTTTCTTCTGGCTGGTCTAAGAAGTAGATTGACATAAGACTGATTAACAGGAGAAAATCATACAAAAGTTTAATAAAATGTACAGGGGAGAGACCCAGGGAAACTGAGTAACTCACCAAAATGGCCAAAACCCTCACTTTATTTATTTTTTTTAACATCTTTATTGGAATATAATTGCTTTACAATGGTGTGCTAGTTTCTGCTGTATAACAAAGTGAATCAGCTATATGCATACATATATCCCCATATCTCCTCCCTCTTGCGTCTCCCTCCCACTCTCGCTATCCCACCCCTCTAGGTGGTCACAAAGCACGGAGCTGATGTCCCTGTGTTATGCAGCTGCTTCCCACTAGCTATCTAATTTACATTTGGTAGTGTATATATGTCCATGACACTCTCTCACTTCCTCCCAGCTTACCCTTCCCTCTCGCCATGTCCTCAAGTCCATTCCCTACGTCTGCATCTTTATTCCTGTCCTGCCCCTAGGTTCTTCAGAATGATTTCTTTTTTTAAATTTTAGATTCCATATATATGTGTTAGCATACGGTATTTGTTTTTGTCTTTCTGACTTACTTCACTCTGTATGACAGACTCTAAGTCCATCCACCTCACTACAAATAACTCAATTTCGTTTCTTTTTGTGGCTGAGTAATATTCCATTGTATATATGTGCCACATCTTCTTTATCCATTCATCTGTTGATGGACACTTAGGTTGCTTCCATGTCCTGGCTATTGTAAGTAGAGCTGCAATGAACATTGTGGTACACGACTCTTTTTGAATTATGGTTTTCTCCAGGTATATGCCCAGTAGTGGGATTGCTGGGTCATATGGTAGTTCTATTTGTAGTTTTTTAAGGAACCTCCATACTGTTCTCCATAGTGGCTGTACCAATTCACATTCCCACCAGCAGTGCAAGAGGGTTCCCTTTTCTCCACACCCTCTCCAGCATTTACTGTTTGTAGATTTTTTGATGATGGCCACTCTGACCAGTGTGCGGTGATACCTCATTGTAGTTATGATTTGCATTTCTCTAATGATTAGCGATGAGCATCCTTTCATGTGTTTGATGGCCGTCTGTATATCTTCTTTGGAGCAATGTCTACTTAGGTCTTCTGCCCATTTTTGGTTAGGGTTGTTTGTTTTTTTGATATTGAGCTGCATGGGCTGCTTGTAAATTTCGGAGATTAATCCTTTGTCCGTTGCTTCTTCATCTGCAAATATTTTCTCCCATGCTGAGGGTTGTCTTTTTGTCTTGTTTAAGGTTTCCTTTGCTGTGCAAAAGCTTTGAAGTTTCATTAGGTCCCATTTGTTTATTTTTGTTTTTATTTCCCTTTCTCCAGGAGGTGGGTCAAAAAGGATCTTGCTGTGATGTATGTCAGAGAGTCAAAACTCTCATTTTAAATACTACCTTCAGGTAAAGACAAAAGAGGATATTGGGGTAGTGGTTCAGGACTTCAAAGGGGAGGAAGGCAATTCACATGGAGATGTAAAGACAACTGTTTGGTAAATAAATGTCTGTTGTGTCATGCAGAGACAATGGGACACAGAGGGAAATTTTAAAAGACTTCCCAGGTTTCTCCTTGCCTACACACCTAGCTCATACTATAGCTATCTATGTTGATAGCTCCTCTCCTGGAACAGGTCCTCTATTTAAAATTTTTTAGGCAGTTAGGTCACAGGTGAAAGGTTCTTCCAGAATCTTTCGGGCCTTGATTGTTTTCAGCTCG
Source organism: Lagenorhynchus albirostris (assembly GCF_949774975.1). Classification (NCBI taxonomy): domain Eukaryota; kingdom Metazoa; phylum Chordata; class Mammalia; order Artiodactyla; family Delphinidae; genus Lagenorhynchus; species Lagenorhynchus albirostris. The sequence continues at coordinate 63,501,839 of NC_083111.1, read as the reverse complement.
AAGTAATCCACACACCAAAGAGACATTTTGGGGTGGCAAACTTTGTTCCCCTACAGACCCACGATGAGATTACTGTCCTTATAAGAAGGGACAGAAGAGAACTTGCTTCCTGTTTCTCTCTTGTGACAATAATACAATGAGCAGCCCTCTGCAAACTAAGGTGCCTTACCATACACCAGGTCTGCTGGCGCCTTGATCTTGGACTCCCCAGCCTCCAGACTGTGAGAAATGAGGGTCTATCGTATAAGCCGTCCAGTCTGTAGTATTTTTGTTAAAGCAGCCTGAACTAAGACAACCACATAAGTCACTCCTTTACCACCCCCATAGCCCCACGTATCCTGTCTCACACCTACCGTCCCATGCACTCTTCACTCCTCTAGCTTCTGCCTTTACTACTAGGGGCACAAGCATTCTCCCTTGTGTCCACATACGATGGACATCTTGTAGGTCCCCCATGTGGTTGACATTAATAGCATCAGATGCTATTGAGCACTCCCCTCAGTTAGAAGGACGTCACACACTATACTGCTTTCCCTCTGTCCCTACCTTTTCTCAGTGACCACTGTGGGTTACCGTCACTTCATCTCCATGGACTTTGAAGGCTGGAATCCCTTGAGATTCATTTCCCCAAATATCTCTCTTCTCTCGTCTCTCAGGCAAGTTCTTATATCCCCATGGCTTCAACTACCATCCATGCCCCAAGGATTCTCAGATTTATATCCTTAGACCAGGGCTATATTCCCAACCCCAGACCTTTGTATCCACATGGACATCCCAAAGACACCTCAAAATCAACAAGCCCAAAACTGAATTCAGGTTCTTCCCTCCAAATCTGAGGTCCTGTGCCTATGAGAGCTTCCACCATGCAGCCTGAAAACAAGGCTTCATCCATGATGCCTTCATCTTCCTCAACCCAGTCTATCAGTCTGAACTGTGGTTTTTACCTCCCAGATAGCTCTCATATATGTCTAAGTCTTCCCATCTTTGGCACTGCCACTGCCTTGGCCCAAAATACCAACACCTTTAACCTAGACAATTACATTGGTTTCTTAATTGGACTATACTATGCACCCACTCTTGTTCTCAACCCAACCTCAAGCACCCAAGACCAGACACAGCAATTAAAACGATCTTTTAAAAATTTGAACCTGAAAGTGTCCTGCCCCTGTTGAAGATACACTTTAATGGCTTCTCATTGCTTTTAGGCTAAAGACCAAAACCCTTTATATGGCCTATAATGCATGCATGGCCCTGACCCCGTCCCCTTTGGAACATTCTCACCTCTGGCCCCTGTGTGCTCCAGAGAGGCTGGGCTTCTTTCAGTTCAAACATATCATGCCCATCTACCACAGGGCCTTTGAATATGTCATTCCCAAACCTGGAACATTCCTCCTCACTTCTCTGGACTATTCCTCTACTCCTCAAGCCTACTTAACTCCTTATCCTTTGCATTTCAATCATTATCAGATCTCCATTGCTCCCTATACAGTCTACGTAATTATCAGATTAAAGACTACCTTCCCTACTCAACTATAAGCTCCAACAGGATAGATAGAGTTCATGTTTGTCCACAAAACCTTGTACAATGAAAACAGAACCTCATAAAATGTCACAATCATTGTATCATCTTCCTTTAGAACTGTTCCTGATGAGTTCTTGTCTTCTATATGAAAGCTCATTTCTCTCTTTTAAAAACCTTCAGGTCTTCTCAAACTAACAACAGTATGCAACACAAATTGTACCATTTCATTCTAGAGCAGGAAGAAACCTTAGAGATTATTACGATACAACCCCCTCTTCATCCATATGAGAAAAATGTAATTCTCATCCACAGGAGAAAAAGTGAATGACAGCATTCAGTGTTGCGGGGAGGAAACCTGCTCAGGGTCATACAAATGAGAGCACTTTACACGTTTATAAATCATATCATTTGTGGGTAACTGAACCTGCGTACCTCAGTGTCCACTCATATGATGTTCATTTTCAGTGCTTTCAGACTTAGAAGCCCAATCCTGCTGTGGAAAGAATATTCAACTAGGAATTTGAAGATTTAAGTTTTATTCAGAATGGGTCACTTGGTAGCCGTGAGATGAAAAGCAAGCCACTTTTCTTTTTATAACCTTCCTTTTTCTCAAGAGTATAATGATAGCTTCACCCGTCTGTTGTGAATGATAGAGTGAGTATGAATGAAACAACTTAACAATACAAAAGACGATGTATATACAAAGCGTTAACCTTAACTAATCACGGTGCGTTCCTCAGGGCGTGATGAGTTTCTGCCAGTAGCTACACAGGGACTCCTCTGGAGTGGGACACCTCCACTCTTCCCAGAATCTTCAGAGTTCTACTAGTTGGAAGCCATGGAAGGAGCACAGCCTTGGGAAGTAGGACACCTGGGACTCAAATACAACTCTGCCACAAACTAATGACATGATTTTTCACTACTTCAAGTGTCCCCAAACTCATATTAAATGAGGAAGATAATACATGTTCTAGTGCCTTCGCTGGATTGCTATCATTAAAAACTTTTATTAGAAAGTTCTAAGAATGTAAGTGTATGCTTTTATATTTAAGAGTATTTACACTAAACTGATAAGAACAGATACCATACTTGATCTTAGCCAAAAGTCCAAGAAGTAATTAAGAGTATTTATAAAAGCTTTTAGCATATAACTGAACTTATTAAAAACCTTATTCAGCTTGTAACAGAACTCACTTTAAAATCTTATTGGCAGGGGAGTGATAAATTAGAACTTGGGATTAACATATACACTCTACTACATCTAAAATAGGTAAACAACAAGGACCTATTGTATAGCACAGGGAACTCTACTCAATATCTTGTAACAACCTATAATGGAAAAGAATCTGAAAAAGAATATATGTATATATATACACATATATGTATATATATGTATATGTATATACACACACACATATATATACATGTATGACTGAATCACTTTGCTGTACACTTGAAACGAACATAGCACTGTAAATTAACTATACTTCAATTAAACAAATTAAATCTGCAAAAAAAATATTATTTAGACCTCTTCCTAAGTAAACCCTCTTCTGTACTTTAATCCATCCTTAGAAATAGCTACTAGGCTGCTTTCAGAGGCTTAGTAGCAGCTGAGTTGGTATGAGCCATAAGAATTAGACTTAATATAATAATGACCAGGCCCTTCTTAGAAGATGGAAGGGACAACTGCCACATATACACCTCAACACAAGGGGCAGAACCCTGACGTCCCATAGGAGACTATGCGCCATGATGGCCGCAACAGCTCCCGAGGCTTCTTTCCAACTGACTTCACTGCTTCTCCCATCAAGAGGTTGAGTCTATTTCCCCTTCCCTTGAACCTGGGCTGCCTTTGTGAATTCCACTACCCAAGCAAATGCAACAGAAGCAACATTATTTGACTCCCAAAGCAAGGCTTTAGGAGGCCTTGCAGCTTCCACCGTTGTCCCCTTGGAATGCCATACTGAGACCGCAGTGTAAGGAAGCAAGTGCAGCCTGTTGGAGGTGAAGAGGCCACAGGCCCAGGCGGCAGCCAGCACCAACTCTCAGACATGAGAATGAGGCCATCTTGGACGTTCCAGCTCAGCTGACCCTCCGGCAACCGCATGAATGAGCCCAGGTGAAACCAGTACAGGAATCGCCTTGCAAGCCACAGAATCAGGAGAAATAATATATCACTGTTGTTTTAAACTAGTCAGTTTTAAGGCGATTTGTCTTGTAGGAATAGATAACTAGAATATATTCATATCAATGAGAAATGGCAAAAAAGATGTGAAACCCACAAAGAGGAACATGTCACATCAGTTGGAAAGTACTGAAAGAACAGTTAATAAATACTGGAAGGTCCTGGAAATAAACTGTATAAAATAAAGCCACATGGAGTTAGACCTGGGAGCCTGCATCAGTGATAGGAATCTAGAAAACAAAGTGCCTAAATAAGGAATACTACCATTTCCTCATTTCTTTTCACCCTCAAATAAGGTATTTTATCTTATTTTATTTATTTATTATTATTATTTTTGGTCGCTCCGAGCAGCATGTGAGATCTTAGTTCCCCGAGCAAGGATGGAACCCATGCCCCCTGCACTGGAAGTGCAGAGTCTTAACCACTGGACCGCCAGGGAAGCCCCCAAATAAGGTATTTTAGAGTGAAGATGAGCTTCCTCAGTTTTCCAGTTTTAGTTGTTATTTCTCTAAGAAATCTCCCATCCCACAAATCTAGACCACGTGCCACTTCTAAGAGCTCCCAGAGTCCCTGAAAGGCCTTCTCAGAGCCCTGGGGAAATGGTCTGCTCACTTAACTATAAGCTTTTTGAGACCAGGATCCCTGTCTATGTGGTTGACAGCTGCTTCCTAGTACAGTAGGTCCGAGAAAAGTATTTTCTGAATGATAAATGAAGCTCATTTCTCTGCATTCCCCTGCTACACATCATTATCCAAGAGTATATAAAAAATGACCCCCTTAGAATTCCCTGGTGGTCCAGTGATTAGGACTCCATGTTTCCACTGCAGGAGGCATGGGTTCGATCCCTGGTCAGGGAACTAAGATCCTACATGCTGCAGAGTGGCCAAAAAAAAAAAAGTCTCCCTTAGAATGACCCTGTGTGGAGACGAGATGAATCAAGAGTTTCTGCCCTGGGGCTTCCCTGGTGGCACAGTGGTTGAGAGTCCGCCTACCAATGCAGGGGACGCGGGTTCGTGTCCCAGTCCGGGAGGATCACACGCCGCAGAGCGGCTGGGCCCGTGAGCCATGGCCGCTGAGCCTGCGCGTCCGGAGCCTGTGCTCAGCAACAGGAGAGGCCACAACAGTGAGAGGTCCGCGAACCGCAAAAAAAAAAAAAAAAGAGTTTCTGCCCTACTGATACTCCATTTAAGATACAGACACAAATGCCTGGCCTTCACTTCTGTTGTCAATCCACTCTGTCCCTTCCAGCTTAGCAATTTTCCTTTCAGGGTGTGGGGAGGACAAGTGGATAGCGGTTTATTTGTGTCACTTCTTGAAACCAGAAAAATGACCTGCCAGCCCTCTAGAGCTCCTGCTAAGTAACTCCTGGCCTCTGGACAAACGGCTGGTTAGCCGCTGCTGCCAATGTGAGCTTTAGACAAGAGACCAGTTGGCAGGCCTGCCTGGATCGGCTCAGCTAGTTATTTAAAACATGCTCCACAACCCTTAGCTCTTCCTTACTTCATTTTCCCTTAAAATCAAGCATAATACTATTCCTATCCAGATTCCTCTCCTTAGGACAAAGGCTTGCCTGGGACTGATTTTAGTATCAATATGTAGTCACAGTGTTAAAACAATAATTTGACTTACTACTCGGTCCAATGATCTCTTGCTATGTAACGAGTTGCCCCAAAACTTGGTGGCTTAAAACAACCACCATTTATGGGAATGTATTTAAATTGGTGCAGCCAGTGTGGAAAACAGTACGGAGGTCCCTCAAAAGACTAAAAAGAGAGTTGCCATAAGATCCAGCAATCCCACTCCTGGGCATATATTCAGATAAAAGTATAATTGAAAAAGATACATGCACCCTTATGTTCTTTAATTTTTTTTTTTTTTTTTTTGGCCACACTGCGCAGCATGTGGGATCCTAGTTCCCCAACCACGGATCAAACCTGGCGCCCTGCAGTGGAAGCACAGAGTCCTAACCACTAAACCACCAGGGAAGTCCCACCCCTATGTTCTCAGCAGCACTATTTACAATAGCCAAGACAAGGAAACAATTTAAATGTCCAGTGACAGATGAATGGATAAAGAAGATGTGGTACATATATATGCAATGGAATACAACTCAGTCATGAAAAAGAATGAAATAGGGGCTTCCCTGGTGGCGCAGTGGTTGAGAGTCCGCCTGCCGATGCAGGGGACGTGGGTTCGTGCCCCGGTCCGGGAAGATTCCACATGCCGCAGAGCGGCTGGTCCCGTGAGCCATGGCCGCTGAGCCTGCGCGTCCGGAGGCTGTGCTCCGCAATGGGAGAAGCCACAGCAGTGAGAGCCCCGCGTACCACAAAAAAAAAAAAAAAAAAAAGAATGAAATAACATTTGCAGCAACATGGATGGACCTAGAGATCATTATACTAAGTGAAGATACTAAGTGAAGTAAGTCAGAAAGAGAAAGACAAATACCTTATGATATCACTTATATGTGGAATCTAAAATATGACACAAATGAACTTATTTACAAAACAGAAACAGACTTCACACACATAGAGAACAGACTTGTGGTTGCCAAGGGTAGGGGAGGCTGTGTGGAAGGGATGGATTGGGAGTTTGGGGTGAGCAGATGCAAACTATTATATGTTTGTATAACTGAATCACTTTGCTTTACATCAGAAACTAATACAACACTGTAAACCAACTATAATTTAATAAAACAAATTTTAAAAAAAGCCCAACCACCATTTAATCATATCTTAGTATTCTGTGGGTTGCCTGGGGCTCAACTGGGCAATTCCTCTGCCACCTTTGCTTGGGATCATTCATGCAGTTGCAGGCAGACAGTGGGCCAGGGCTGGATGTCTGGCCCTGTGGTGCTCCTAAGTCAGTACAGCCTTTCCTTCCCATGAGACAGCCTGGACATTGAGATACAGAGCTCAAGAGGAAAGAAGCAGATACTGCCAGAATTTTTTTACACTTTTATTAGCATATATTAAGATATTAATAATAATAATAATACAATATTATTAATATATATCCACTTACCAGACAACTCACCCATTTAACATGTAAAATGCAATGGTTTTCGGTATATACAGCGAGTCGTACAAACATCACTACCATCCATGTTAAAATACTTTATCACCCCAAAGGAAGTGCTGTACCATTAATAATCATCCCCCACTTCCCCATTCCCCCTGCCCTAGGCAAACACTAATCTACCTCCTACATCTATGAATCTGCCTCTTATAGACAGTTCATACAAATAGAGTCATACAATATGTGATCCTGTGTGACTGGTTTCTTTCATTTAGTATAATGTTTTCAACATTCATCATGTTGCAGCATGTATTGGTACTTCATTCATTTTCATTGTCAAATAATATTCCACATATTGTATGAATATTCCACATTGGGTTTATCCATTCATCAGCTGATGGGCATTTGCGTTGTTTCCTTTAGGTTATTATGAATAATGTTACTTTGAAAATTTATATACAAATTTTTTATGTGGACATATGTTTTTTTACTCTTGGATATACACCAAGAAGTAGAATTGTTGGGTCATACGGTAACTCTTTTTAACCTTTTGCGAAAATGCCAGACTGTTTTCTAAAGTGGCTGTGCCACTTTACATTCCTACCAGTACGGTATGAGAGTTCTAATTTCCCCACATCCTTGCCAGCATCTGTCATCTGTTCTTTGTTATTAGGATCCTCCTGGTGGGTGTGAAGAGGTATGTGAGTGTGTTTTTGATTTGCATTTCCCTGATGATGAATGATACTGAGCATGTTTTTGTGTTTATTGTCCATTTATATATCTTCTTTGGAGAAATGTCTATTCTGATCTTTTGCGCATTGTAAAACTAGATTACTTGTCTTTTTACTATTGAACTTTAAGTGTTCTTTATATATTCTTTGATGCAAGTCCTTAATCAGACATATGATTTGCAGATATTTTTTCCCATTCTATGGGCTGTTTTCTCACTTTCTTGATGGTACTGTTTCTAGCCCCAAAGTTTTTAATTTTTATGTAACTCAATTTATCCATTTTTCTCTTTTGCTGCTTGTGGTTTCGGTGTCACATGTCAGAAACATTGCCTGACACAAGCCCATGAAAATTTACTCTTATGTTGTCTTCTAAGAGTTTCAAAGTTTTAGTTCTCACATTTAGCTCTATAATCCACTTTGAGTTAAATTTTCTAGAAGGCATGAGGCAAGGGTCAAACTCTGTTTGCTTGTATGCAGCTATCCAGTTATCCCAGCATCATTTGTTGAAAAGACTATTCATCCTCCATTGAATTATCTTTTTGACTCTTATCAAAACCGATCAACCATGCCAGGCCTTCTTAAACTGCTTAGGCTCAGAAGTCACAGAATGTCAATCGCCCTGAATTATACTTGTATAAAAGCATGAAATTAAAGACAAATGTAGCTTCAATTCCTAACTCTGCATACCTGTTAGCTACGTGACTCTCCTTCCGCAAGTGTAAACTGCAGATAATGACAGTGCCTACTTGGGGAGCTGCTGTGCAGTTTAAGTGTGATTATGCACGAAATGCTTCAATCGTGGTGTTGAACACACCTTAAACACTGAATACATTTTAGCCATAATGATGATGATAACGATTATGATGATAAAAATTTTCTAGATGGAGCCATAAGATCAAACCCCTTTCTTTATGGCAAAATGAACTAAGATTCTGTGCATATTTCTATAGACAAGGATAACAATTCCATTTTAATTAGTAATGAGAAATGGGGATGATGCTCTGACAGTCTTATTTTTATAGAACAAATTCATCTTCAGCCAAAATGGTCCTGTGTGGGCCTATAACCATGATATAAAGCCACACACCTTATAAGGTGTTAGGCATTAACAATATTCGTCTCCTGGAAGTACTCACCAGATTTTGATTGTGCATGTGACTGAGTTCAATCTTTCCTGGATATATAGCTGAGTCATATTTCCCAGACTCACTCTAACCCAGGGGAAAGGCAGCATCACAATAGAAGGAACTGCTACATTTAGGAGCCAGTACAGGAATAGAAATAAGCTGATAGCAATCTCCTTGTGCATTGAAAAAAACATTCAAAGGAACTGAGAAGGCCCTATATAACGTGGGAACATATGTGAATGGTATACAAGGGCACAAGCTAGGGAGGAAGCCAAAATGACCCATGGGCTATTAGGCCGGAAAGATGCTTTAGAAATTAAAGAGCTTTAAAAAAATAAAAAGTGTTAGTGTAATGGTAAATTATTTTGAAAAGCAGAACATAAAATTATATAATGATAACCATTAAAAATTAAAAATTCATTCATCCAAATATTAAAAGAGTTACTTACCCCTGGGGGCAGTTTCTGAATGATTTTTCTTTTCACCTTAATAGAATTCTCTATTACTCAAATTATTCCCCAGAGAGAGTATACTATGTTTATAACTGGGAAAAACGTTATCAGTAAAGAAGTTATATTAAGGTTAAGTTTATATTTCACCAGATGACTTGTCCCTGACAAAATGCTTATATTAATGCCCAATATAATAAAGTCGCTCCCAATGTATAAGTTATACATATAGATGTATGCTTCCAAAATACAGTTTGAATGTGTAACACTGACTTGTGTGATTAGGAAGAAAGTATGAATTATGGCGAAATGCTTATATGAGCATTGATATTTTTGAATACTGTGCTATTATAATACTATGCTATTATCTATAGAATAGATGTGACAGGCATAAATTAATACAATTTTCATAATAATTTGGTTAGGAACTAGTAAACAGAGAGCTGTTTGGTTAATATTTGTCAGTAAAACTATTATATATTTAAAAAGTGAGGGAAAGGGAAGAAAAACAGCATTTTACACTCTTTGCCAACAAATACCTTTCACCTTCCTTCAGTTGTCTTCATATCATACACTGAACAGAACATACTCCTTCTCATCTTTTTTCCTTACTCATGTTCTTCCCTCACATCCTCCCTCCTCCCCTTCCCTGGAGAAATCCAAACTATTCTTCAAAAAAAAAAAAGGCGCTCCTCGTACACTGGTGCAGGTTGTTCACTGCACAAGGGAACCTCGCTTCAGTGACAAATGAAGTCTAAAATCCAGTGCCCACTCCTCAAGAGCAGTCCCTGTGGAGGAGAGGTACTGTAGGAGCTTGAAGGGAAGGGCAAAAGGGCGTCTTTCTCATTCGCACAAAGGTGCTAAGTGAGATAGTGTGGTTCTGCTTTGAAGGGCTAAAGTACTAACCTCTCTTTGAAAATATCCCAACTAAAAAGCAATCCATACAGATCTCTCCTTTTTTTTTTGAACTCTGAGCCAGTACCATAGTTTTGTATATATTCTCTCAATTTTTAACACACTATTTTTACCCCTTCAGCTAAACTAGAAGCTTCTGAAGGATAGACACCATGCCTTCAATGCTGGTGAAAACCCAGCCCCGGGAGGCAGTATAAATTAGGTGCTTAACAAATATTTGTTAATCAACTGACTGGAAACTAAGAACACCACAAACAACAGTAATGGAGAGTGTTATTTGTCTTTGAAGTTAAAATCCCTTCCTCTTTGCTTGCTATTTTAGATTTGCTGGAAAAAAAGCAAGAACTTTTTTAGTGCTGGTTTTATGCTCTGAAGAGACGGATATGCTAGAACCTAAGTTGTAATTTTCACATTGCCCACAGTTTTTAGTGTTGTGCTAAACATTTTCAGCTTTTTAGTGTGGTTGTGTTAAACATTTCAGCTGTTGTTACTGAACTTGAATCAGCTTTAGATAGAAGCTGAGTGTGGATTCCAAGGCCATGGCTGTCCTAAAAGGCTACATTCAGCTACGGTTTCATAACCATAAAATTACACAAGAAGGAGAGAAACCAAGCACTTCTGCACTGAACTCAAAACAATTCAAACCTCTGTGAACCCTTTCAAACAACTGTCAAGGGAAGCTGGGTTCTCAAACATATTATAAAGGCTCCTTTTAAGGGAATGGTTATTATTTATTTTGGATGCTTCCATAATTATTAGAAAATAGAAGGATTTGCTGCCAAAAACAAAGGAAAAAAAAAGGAGGTAAAGAAAGAAGGTTAGGAAGGGTAAGATGAAGTAATTAAGAAAAATTAAAGATAATACCAACAAGGAAAAATAAAATGAACATATTTTAAAGAGGTAAGCAAAAATGATAAAAAACTGAACACAGTGACAAGTAGGGACTACTTTTCTGCAGGTTAACAGGCTAGGTGACAGAAGGACCACTTTATCCTGCGTATTTGTGGAAGTTACATGAAAAAGAATGCGAAACAGTCTTTCCTCTTTTTTTTCAACCAAGGTCTTACATTGTACAATCCTAAGACTCCCTCTCTTAAAACAGATTTTAAAACCACTTCTTTGATACATCTATGGCCAACTGATTTTAACAAGGGTGCCAAGGCCATCTAATGGGGGAGATAATAGTCTTTTCAACAAATGGTTCTGGGATAATTAGAGAACCACATGTAAAAGAATGAAGTTGGACCCTTACCTCAAACCCTATACAAAAAAATAACTCATAATATATTAAAGACCTAAATGTAAGAGCTAAAGCCATAAAACTTTGACAAGAAAACATAACCATAAATCTTCGTGACCTTGAATTTGGCAAAGGATTCCTAGACATGACACCAAGAGCACAAGAAAAAAAGGAAAAATAGATAAATTAAACTACATTAAAATGTAAAACTTTTATGCTTCAAAGACACCAGCAAGAAAGTGAAAAGACAACTCAATGAATGGGAGAAAAGGCAAATCATATGTCTGATAATGGATTTGCATCTGGAATATATAAAGAACACTTAAATAAGAAGACAACCCAGTTTAGAGGTGGACAAATGATCTCAATAGATCAAAGAAGATATATAAATGGCCAATAAGCACATGGAAAGATGCTAAGCATCATCAGTCATCAAGGAACTGCAAATCAAAACCACACTGAGGGGCTTCCCTGGTGGCGCAGTGGTTGAGAGTCTGCCTGCCGATGCAGGGGACGCGGGTTCGTGCCCCGGTCTGGGAGGATCCCACATGCTGTGGAGTGGCTGGGCCCGTGAGCCATGGCCGCTGAGCCTGCGCGTCCCGAGCCTGTGCTCCGCAACGGGAGAAGCCACAACAGTGAGAGGCCCGCGTACCACAAAAAAAAAAAAAACAAAAACATACTGAGATACCACTTCACACCTACTAGTTGGCTAAAATCAAAAAGTCAGATAATAGCAACTGTGGGTAAGGATGTGGAGAAACTGGAAGCTTGCTGGTGGGAATGTAACATGGTACAGTCGATTCAGAAAATACTCTCTCAGTTCCTCAAACCATTAAACACAAACTTACAATGTGATCCAGCCATTCTAATCCTAGGTATATGGCCAGGAGAAATGACAACCTATGTCCACAGAAAAACTTGTACGCAAATGTCCTGGCAGCATTATACATTATTGTCAAAAAGTATAAATAACCCAAATATCTATCAACTGATGGAGTTGAAAATGTCATATATCCATACAATGGAGCAATATTTGGCTATAAAAAGGAATGAAGTACTGAAACACACTACAACTTGGACAACCCTTGAAAACATTATACTAAACGAAAGAGGCCAATCACACAAGACCATAAATTATATCATTCCATTCACGTGAAATGTTCAAAACAGAGAAATCTATGGAGACAGAAAGTAAATTAGTGATTGCTTAAGGACGAATGGCAAAATAGAGAGTGATAGCTAAGAGGTACAGGGTTTCTTTTGGAGGTGACAAAAATTTTCTAAAATTCTGGTGATGGTTGCAAATGTCTGTGAATATACTAAAAAGAATTAAATTGTACACTTTAAATGGGTCAATTGTATGGTATTGACCCAATTATATCTCAATCAAAACTACAATGATATATCATCTCACACCAGTCAGAATGACGATCATCAAAAAATCTAGAAACAATAAATGCTGGAGAGGGTGTGGAGAAAAGGGGACACTCTTGCACTGCTGGTGGGAATGTGAATTGGTACAGCCACTATGGAGAACAGTATGGAGGTTCCTTAAAAAACTACAAATAGAACTACCATATGACCCAGCAATCCCACTACTGGGCATATACCCTGAGAAAACCATAATTCAAAAAGAGTCATGTACCAAAATGTTCATTGCAGCTCTATTTACAATAGCCAGGACATGGAAACAACCTAAGTGTCCATCATCGGATGAATGGATAAAGAAGATGTGACCCATATATACAATGGAATATTACTCAGCCATAAAAAGAAACGAAGTTGAGCTATTTGTAATGAGGTGGATAGACCTAGAGTCTGTCATACAGAGTGAAGTAAGGCAGAAAGAGAAAGACAAATACCGTATGCTAACACATATATATGGAATTTAAGGAAAAAAATGTCATGAAGAACCTAGGGGTAAGACAGGAATAAAGACACAGACCTACTAGAGAATGGACTTGAGGATATGGGGAGGGGGAAGGGTAAACTGTGACAAAGCGAGAGAGAGGCATGGACATATATACACTACCAAACGTAAGATAGATAGCTAGTGGGAAGCAGCCACATAGCACAGGGAGATCAGCTCGGTGCTTTGTGACCACCTAGAGGGGTGAGATAGGGAGGGTGGGAGGGAGATGCAAGAGGGAGGGGATATGGGAACATATGTATATGTATAACTGATTCACTTTGTTATAAAAAAAAAAAGAAGGATATCCAAACTTTTATTTAAAAAAAAAATCACTACTTCGGACATTTCATTTATTCATTCATTAATTCAATAAATATTTACTGAGCATCTTTTCTATTCTAGGAGATGCAGAAATGAAAAGACATGGACATTGTCCTTAAGTTGCTTACCATCCAGTGGGAAGCAAACATTAAAAACCTATGGGTGGGGCTTCCCTGATGGCGCAGTGGTTGAGAATCTGCCTGCCAATGCAGGGGACACGGGTTCGTGCCCGGTCCGGGAAGATCCCACATGCCGCGGAGCGGCTGGGCCCATGAGCCATGGCCGCTGAGCCTGCGCGTCCGGAGCCTGTGCTCCGCAACGGGAGAGGCCACAACAGTGAGAGGCCCGCGTACTGCAAAAAAAAAAAAAAAAAAAAAAAAAACCTATGGGTGGGACTTCCCTGCTGGTCCAGTGGTTAAGAATCCGTGCTACCAATGCAGAGGGCCCGGGTTAGATCCCTGGTCAGGGAACTAGAGCCCGCATGCATGCTGCAACTAAGAGCCCACATGCTGCAACGAAGATCCCGCATGCCACAACCGAGACCTGGTGCAGCCAAATAAATAAATAAATAAAATATATATTAAAAAACCTATGGACAAGGTAGATAAATGCTACGATAGAGTTATAAGTACATATAGAATGAAAGGAAAGTAAGGAAGAAAATACCCAAGTCTACCAGAGTCTCTTAAGGTCAACTCCTGTTTGACGAAACAGGAGTTGACCTTAAGAGACAGTAAGAGGGGGACTTCCCTGGTCACGCAGTGGTTAAGAATCTGCCTGCCAATGCAGGGGACACAGGTTTGAGCCCTGGTCTGGGAAGATTTCACATGCCGTGGAGCAAATAAGTGTGTGCCACAACTACTGAGCCTGCAAGCCACAACTACTGAAGCCCGTGCGCCTAGAGCCTGTGCTCCACAACAAAAGGAGCCACCACAATGAGAACCCCGGGCACCACAACAAAGAGACGCCCCCGCTCGATGCAACTAGAGAAAGCCTGTGTGCAGCAACGAAGACCCAACGCAGCCAAAAACAAATAAATAAATTTTTAAAAAATTAAAAAAAAAGAGACAGTGAGAGGATACAGGATCAAGGAGAAGCAAGTACAGATGCACAGTATGAGGAGAGATCAGGACAAGCAGTTCAATGTTAAGTAGCAGCACGATGGGGGTGGTGGTGGGAGTAGGTGGCAAAGCAGAAGGAGATAAGCATGGGCAATGGGACGCCATTAGGCCAGAAAGGTTCTGATCCTATAGGTGATAGAGTGGATGAATTCTGAGCTCAGGATTGTCAATGAAGATAACAAAGATGACAGCACAGTGATCCTTTCATGTGATGGTCACCTTTCACTTTCCATTATGACAATTGTGTTTTCAGCTCAACAAATGTATCAGCACTTATTGGATACCCCACCCTGCACTGGTCCCTAGAATACAAAGAATAAGTCAGAGTTCCTACTCTGGAAGACCAGGAGGAAGCAAAGTTACCAAACTTCTTGAAAGCTTGAAACTGCTCTCGTACACTCTGGCTTCACCCACCTGCTAGAAACCGGCAGGGAGTCATCGGTGGCAAAGGACCAATCGCTAACCTCGGCCTAGGAGTAATGGGATAAAGAAACACTCAGCAAGCTGAAGCCACTGGTGCTCGTGGAGACGCTAACAGCCTCTCAGCCACCTCTTAGCACTAGAGGGAAGGGCATGGTCTGAAGAGTGAAATGTGATGGCAAGGAGAGACTTCACAGTCTTTTTGAATCTATCTGTCCTAGCGCAGGTAGGAAATATTGATATAATGAATACAAAACAATATCCCCGTGCCACGCAAAAGCAATCTGGGACTGATCTGGATGATTTTCTTCTCCTCTGCTCTTTCCCATCAGTACAAACAGTTCCAGGGTGACAGTGGCAAGGGGAGGGAGCCCTAGCTTTCCATCTCTGAACTGTGATTTCCAAGCTGGGGTTGGGCTCTATGATCCTCTGAGTTTCTTCTCTTATGTAATGAAGGTAATAATGCTTACCTCAGTGGGGTTGTGAAAATTAGAGGTAATCTGTGTAAAGCATCTAGCGTATTGTCTGGCACAAAGCAGCAGTGAACAAATGATACACACACACACACACCCCTGAGAGGTGACCCTTATCAACTCTTATCAATCCTTGTCAGGTTGGACAATAGTCCCAACCAGCCAGAAGAACCAATTCCAAGCACCTGGGGAGAGGAGGTGACAGGTGAAACATAGAAAAACCAAAGTTTAATTACTTAAAAGGAAATTTTATACTCTAGAGAGTGCTAACACTGAGGCAAAAGTTAATTTTATTTAGGAGGTTGAATCATGGTAGAATACAGAGGACAATTTTATAAAAAGTATCATTTGGGTGGTTGTTCCATAAGTGTGTTAAGTTTGTGAACACTGAGAGAGCTGCACACTTACGATATGTGTGCTGTATATAATGATATACTATACTTCAGTACATTTAACTTTATAGTTAAAGTTTGACTACATATTTAACTTTAATAAAGTTTAAAATGTTATCTGATTTTCTTTCCTTCTGGTCTGAAAGACTCTTTTGTTAGGGGCTCTAAAATTAATAAATGCTTTCTGTAGATTTGGTAGAACAAGGCCATTGTTTACACTCCCCAGCTCTGTGTGAAGAGACTGTGGTTCAGCAAGGATGTTTTCATTTAGCAAACAAAGCAAGAAAAACAACACAGCAACTACAGCAAGTCCCCTGCATAAGAACCTTCAAGCTGCGAACTTTCAAAGACGTGAACGTGTGTTCCATCAACATCAGGCGTGAGTGACGTTGCAGCTTGCCCTCCGTCTCCTATTGCTGAGAATCCTTCAGCTCTACCATCTCCCACCTCCTCTCCCTCCTCCAGTCAGTAACTCTTCTTGCCTGTTCACTCGATGCCAGCCCCTGTATGCCAGCTGTTGTACCGTACTACAGTACTTTTCAAGGTACTGTACTGTAAGATTAAAAATGTTTTCTTTATTTTGTGTGCGTGTTTGTTTTTTAAGTATTACTAGTGTGAAAAGTATTATAAACCTATTACAGTACAGTACTATATAGCCGATTGTGTTAGTTGGGTACCTAGGCTAACTTTGTTGGACTTACGAACGTGCTCTCGGGACAGAACTCGTTTGTATATGTGGGGGACTAATTGTATACCTCTTGGAATCATCTCTGCATTAAAAGACAAAGCCGCCTACCCAAGAAGTCTCCACACAAAGCTTCTAACAATGGAGGAATAACCTCCAACTTTAAAAACCCCAACGAGTCAAGCGTTCCCCTGGTATCGCTCCTAGAAGGTCTACTTTTATTTTGCTCCAATAAGTGTCTCTCCTCCCAGGAGGTCCTTCCTTCTCTCCTACTCCCTGTGTGTTCTTCTTCCCCTTTGTTGCAGAATGTTTGGCATCACCTCACCCTGCCCCACCCACCTTAGATCCATTCACTCTAGAATCTCAACACTTAAAAACACACAAGAGCCATTTCCTCTAGAAAAGACTCTGAGTTCTTCATCTCTTCCAGATGGAATAAACTGACACTTGATGTGAACCAGAGTTGTTGGATTCAAAGCATACTGGAGAGAGACATTATGCCATTTCTACAGGTTCACTCAACTGGAGGCTTAAAGCATGTTACTTAGCCCACCTCAAATTTGCTTTCCTTCCCTGTAAATTGATGGGGAAAATCTCTCCCTCTTAGAAGTACAGGAAGAATTAAATAAAATAATATGTGGAAAATATTTAGAATGATGCCTAATGCATAGAAGTCCTCAGGAAATGATAGCTATGATTATTATTCTTACTCTTTGAATGTCTGTGATCAGAACCTACAATGAGTAAATACGAATAGAGTGATCTTAGATTAGCAAATATCTACTCCTGGGTTTAGTCCAATTTGAAAATGCCAAGGTTAGGAAAGAAAGGGGCTGTCCACTGACTTCCTTCCTAAGTAAGGATGACCATGCGTTCATTTATCTATTCATCTCTTCAACAAACATTTATTCAGTATATGCTATGTACTGGACATTGAGGTTCTAAAGTTGTGTGCGACCTCAAGGTCCATAACCTCAAAGAGCTTCTAGTCAAGCTAGAGAGACTGAAACATCAAGCACAATCACCTTGGAGAAATGTGGTTGCCGGGCTAGAGCTCAGGTTGACGAGGGTCAGAAAGGGAGCCAAAGAAATTCATTATAATCCAACCATACTCCATACTCATAAAGAGTGAGAGTACCCTGTGCTAATTCCAACCATCACATCATGCATGGTACACACTCAGAAAAAAACAGAAAGAGCAAGTGACTTTTCCATTGATAGAGTGTGGGCAATTCCTCATGCCTGTCCATTCACGGAGATAGGAGACAACTCATTTCAGATCCCAGGTGGGTCTCACAGGCTCTGTCAATCAGGGTCCCCTAGCAGGAAACTACAAAAATGTACAAATGGGCTAATAAGAGGTAGTCTAGCATAAAAGAACTACTAAAGCTATGGGCAGGGTTAAGGGAAACTAAAAGAGATGGCAAAGGTCCAGACTAGCGGTCTGTGATCATTAACAACTCCAGGCCTCAGGATTATGGAGAGAGGGCAGTTTCCAGAGCCTAAAGGGGATAGATGTTAAGAAGAGGGCTGCCTGATGGGACCTGTGGCCTTCAAGAGCAGGGAGCAAGCAGAGAAATAAGTACTCTGACCTTACTCTCCTCCCTTCTACCTACTTCCTGCTAGTGCCTCCCACTGACCCAGCCAATGGCGATGGAGCCTGTTGACTCAGGCCATGTAAGTCAGCCTCCTGGGGCACACGAAAGGTGGGAAAAGGGTAGAGAATGATCTGGAGGACAAACAGAAATGTCCTGCATACAGGCTGGGCATCTGACCATGCAGAATCTAATTCTTGCATATAAAGGCACGTGTTTTTGGGTTTTTTTATGCAACCTGGGTCACACGAGGATACTTTGGACGATGTGCATTTTTCCTCACATATTGGAAACACAACACGTCCTGTATGAGGTGAGACTCCGCTGAACTTTATCTCATTTGGTCTTCATGACAAGTTTGTGAGCTATGTCTGTTCTTCCAATTTTATGGATGAAAACAAGACTCGGACAGGTTGAATGTCTCGATAAGTGGCAGGAGAAGAACTCTGACACACGCTTCTCCACCCGCAGAAATCTTAAATGGCTTTTCCATTCTACCAAGTTGAAAAGTAACTACAGAGATTGATCGGCAAAATCGATGTTACAGAGACTTGGTTCGTCGTCCTGCAATTACACAAGATCAGGAAAACTTGGCAGAAATGACCGGCAACCAATCCCTGTCGAGGAATCACGTCTACTGTTGAAGCAACAACACGTGTCTACCTCTAAATCGAGTCATTTCTGAATAATCAACCAGAGCTAGAATCTGTACATGACAATCTAGGGCTGACGACTTCTGACAAGCACAGCTGGCCTCCTGCCTGTGCTGTATGTTAACAAAGCTCTAATATTATCGCCATATATTTATTATACGGAGGGAAAGCGTGGCATTGCCAAGAAGCGGTAAAGAATGATGTGATTTCCAAAACCAGACTCAAGGACTTAGTAGAAACCAGGAGATGAACACTTTTTCCAGGTCCATTTATTTATTTGTTCATTTATTTATTTTTTGGCCACACCATGCGGCATGCGGGATCTTGGTTCCCTGACCAGGGATCGAACCCGTGCCCCCTGCACTGGGAGCGCAAAGTCCCTTTCAGGCCCATTTAAAAATCTACAAGCTGCATATGGTTTAATATTGTTTAGTGGTATTCATTCCTGCTACAGCCTCCTTGGATAGAAGCTGCAGAAACTTTGTGAATTAGAAGCTGCAGACTGAAAAGGAGTTACACGTGGGCTCACGTGCTCTGGAGCTGGAGACCACGGTTTGAAATGCTCCCCCAACACCCCACCGCTGATTTCTGGCTATGTGAAGGTAGGCAAGTTCATTTACCACTCTAGCCTCGATTTCCTTATTTGCCAAAGGGAGGATCACATTTTTTATCTCATTGGTGTAGAATGAGGCTTGAATAAGAAAACACATGTAAAGGGCATGGTATCTAATAAGCATAAATAATGTCCTGTGGTTGCTCCTTTCATCAATATCATCAGCATCTTCAGGCCTCCTCCACTGTCCCTTCAACTCCTCTCACCATCTTTTCAAGAATGTCTGCATAATGAACAGACCGGGAAGATAACAGACCGGGACTCCTTCTGGGTCAGAAAGCAGGTTTGCTTGAAGACCATTTCAAAAGGTTCCTCGAGCCTGGGGTTCCTCTTCCGTAACCCAACCCTGGCAGGTGTCATCTGCACCTCATTGTGCTGTTCTTTGGGAGCTAAGCCTTGGAGGACCTGTCAAGAAAATGATGACGCTCTGCCTACCGCTACTGCCGAGAGCAACAAATTGTTCTTTGTCTCCCAACCCAGGGGGTCTCCTACCTGCGTCCATGAAATGGTGGCGGGCAAACCTGTTAGCTTGCGAGTAAGATAAAATCTCAAGACTCTTGACAGTTCTCAACGTGAGTTAACACAGTATCAAAACTCATGCCTTGTCACCCAGACTAAATAGTTGCAAAAGGTAACAACTTTTATTCTACTTACACTGCAATTTTAGCACGCCCTTCAAATCATCCAAGAAGGAAATATTTACTCCAAGATTCCTGTGAAACCACTAATTAATTGGGAAGCACAAGCAAACTGTGAAAAGCTGTATATAACATATCAGAAAGTATTTTTATTACAGTTTGCAAAATAATTAAGCTATACTTTGAACATAAAACGTGAATCAATTTGCAGAACTCAGGATCCCAGTTTGGAAAGCACTTCTATACTGCAAATGCAGTAAGACAGAGACAAAAACTTGAAGGCTTTTTTTTTTTTTTTTTAAACTCCAGCTCCATGTTCTCAGGTTACACCAGTCATGAAGCCTCTTTCTAGCTCAGGTGCCCCATCTCTGCAATGGGATTAATTGTGCCTACTGGGTGTAACTCAGAGCTGTACAGAGCATCAAGCAGGTTAATGGACAAGACGCTTTGTAAACTCTAAAAAGGCAAGACAAGGTACACCTCTGACTCCTGTCGCTTACCATGAAAAGCAAGCTCTCTTTGGCTTTTTCATGGTACCAGCTCAGCAGCTTGTAGCAATCACAGCATGTAGAATGCTTTGTTTATTCAACGGATATGTATTGTGCCAGCCTCTGGGAGGGAACAGGAAAAAGATCCCAGGGGTATGTGGTAGAGAAACCTCTGGTAAGATGAAACACACAAAAGGGCTTTTCCCCTTTGTATATAGTTCTCCCCAATACTTCTCTTCAGTTCTATGAAAGAGAGAATATAAAGGAAGCAGTGGGAACTCAAAGAGATCTAACGGCATACAGGCACTTTAATTCTTCAACCAGGTATACACTCCTAAGCAGAAGATACAGACGCTGGTGGCTGGAGAGAGAACCTCCTGATAAAGGCTGTATCTTAAAATACTATCATAAAACAAGAAAAACAAATGTCATTTATTTATATTATGATTTACTAGTCTAATAGCAGCTCAGATTTCGTGGGTTCTCAACTCTACGCCAAGGACTGTACAGACTGGATTTCATTTAATCCTTCCAACAGCCTTTCCAAGTGGGTCCCCCACTTATCTCCATTTAAGACTACAGGTCAGAAAGGTTCAAAGCCGACTCAAGGTCACGGAGTGAGCAAGTCGTGAGGCTGGGATTGAAGACCAGGACCGTGCAACTCCAAAACCCACACCCTCTGCCACTTACTGTGAGAGAGAGGCCTCATGTCACCAGCTCCCCTATAATGTTTCTCGCATTGGGACAACTTGAAAAAGTCAGCTTCTGCTCCTTAACTAGCATTCGCTGGAGTACCTCTGAGTTAAGGTAACGGAAGTGACGTAGACACTAAAAGGCAACACACAGAGTCACCGACTTTTAGTCCTGAGACGCAGATTTGTCCTACAAAATAGACTGAGAAACACCATCAGGGGTTAGAAAGCCAAGGTGCCCCCAAATTAGTACGTCTCAGCAAAACCCCAGCCAGAAACCACCAAGTTTCACAAAGGCCTGTAAATAACACAGAACAAACAAGCCAGAGGAGAGCAAAAAGGAAATACTGACAATAGAACCAGGCCCTTAGGGCTGGATGGAAGGCTGGGGAAAGCACGGCCTGCACACCTGTCACCCTGGGTTCAGGCATCTCCTGTCCCCCTCGAGCTGCAGCACCACGACGCAGAAGTGACTTAACTGCTCTGGATCCCAGATTCCCCTCCTTCTGGGACAATAACGTAATGCCCCATCTTTATTATATAATTATTTACTACGTTATCACTATTATCATTACTGTTATTATTTACTACTCTATTATTACTCTGTTCAGGAGGTTCAGATAAAATAATCTAATGGCAGTGCTTTGAGAAGCTTAATGTACAAATAAAAGGTCCCTGTTGTTTTTTTTTATCATATTTACAGAACACCACATAGATTTACCATGAAGGAGAATCATTTTACTCCCCTTTTCCAAAGTCTACTTTAAAATCCTGGAATATTTTCAGTAAATTTTTATAGCAAATCTCATACCCAGATATTCACAAACTCCATGTTACATTTTTGAAGTAAACACTGGTTTCATTCATTTAATCGCCATTGAAGGCAACAGAAGAGATTTATTAATAGCCTAGTAACAATAAGTTTGGGCTCTAGGTTCAAATCCCAGCTGGTTTTTTTTTTTTAAACGAATGAGGTGACCTTGGGTAAGACATTGAACCTCTCCTTGCAACTTTTTTCTCATCCATAAAATGGGAACAATGAAAGCATCTAACTAGGGGTTGTTATGATGATTAAATAAAATAGATCAGTCAGGATGTCTGATATATAGCTAGCAATCAACAAATATTATCTATTGTTATTATCTTAAAAGGAAAACAACTAAAGGAATAATATATCTTTCGTAAGACCTTCTTTCACTAATATTAGAGATATCCTAAACAAGGGTTCCAGCTAAAATAATAGAGGGGGAAAAAGTCAGTTCTAAAATAAAGTCCTTGAAAAGATGAGCTATGAACAAAATCAGCTATTCATTTCTTAATGTTATTTTTTTTAAGTATCCAAGACTTACAAAATAATAGTACATGCTGAGATTCATGGAAAAAATGGCCAGAGAAACAAGGAAAATGCATTAAAAATATAGATAAGTGTATAAACCAAACAAAATTGATCAAACAGGTAAACTGAACTATCAATTCCAAAGGCCCTAAAGTTTGTTCCACGCATGTTCTAGCAACCAAAGGTAGGGGCCAAGATTTGTGAGGTGGCAGTTAGGTCGTGCAAGTTCAGTACTTCAGAAATTACTTCTCCTAGTGCTAATTTTACAAGCAGTTTGAAGAAATAAATTTACTTGGAATTGAGACACTGAACATTAATGACTAGAAAGCCAAGTGCACACAGAAAAAGTA
Organism: Lagenorhynchus albirostris; assembly: GCF_949774975.1. NCBI lineage: Eukaryota > Metazoa > Chordata > Mammalia > Artiodactyla > Delphinidae > Lagenorhynchus > Lagenorhynchus albirostris. The sequence continues at coordinate 63,478,963 of NC_083111.1, read as the reverse complement.
CAGCAATATTGATCAATTCGTCCAGGGATCAGAAAGTTTCGTCATCCTTTTCAGCAAATATTTACCATCTACGATTGGCCGGGAACATGTGAAACCATAAGAAATACAAAGGAGGATAAAGCAGTCCCCCCCCTTAAGTTTCTTGGTCTAATGCCGTAAACAAAACGACATAAAAGTTTAACACAGTTCTTTCACGGGGTAAACACAGAGTAGCAGCACCTAACTCAGTCTTAAGGGGACACAGAAGGATTCTCAGAAAAGGTGAGATTGAACACGAAGCCAGGAAGAGTCAGAGTGAGCTAGAGAAAGGGCTGAGCGTGGCAGGAAGAGTCTTCTAGACAGAGGGAACAGCATATGCAAAATGTACATCAGATCACCACTTTACCACTCCTTACTGTCTGATGGCCTCCCATCACACTTAAAATAACATTTTCGATATCGTGGCGGTAAGGGCCCTTCACGATTTGGTCCCAACTCATCTCCAACTCTCCCCCTTACTTCCGGCCCTCTGGACACACTGGCCTCCTTGCTGTCCTAAAGTACGTAGAGCATTCCCACCCAAAGCTTTTACCCTTGCTGTGTCCTCTACCTTGGATGCTGTTCCACCAGATACACACAAGGCCCAGTTTATTCAAATGCCACCTCTTCAGGGACGTCTTCCCTGTCCCCCCGTCTAAAACACCTCGTCACCCTCAGTGATTTATCTATTTCTCCTTCTATACTGAAAATCACCCATACTAAACTACATTCCTCTTAATGTCTGCCTCTTCAACTAGAAGGCAAGGACTTCCCTGGTGGCACAGTGGTTAAGAATCCGCCTGCCGGGCTTCCCTGGTGGTGCAGTGGTTGAGAGTCCGCCTGCCGATGCAGGGGACATGGGTTCGTGCCCTGGTCTGGGAGGATCCCACATGCCGCGGAGCGGCTGGGCCCGTAAGCCATGGCCGCTGAGCCTGCGCGTCCGGAGCCTGTGCTCTGCAACGGGAGAGGCCACAGCAGTGAGAGGCCCGCGTACCGCAAAAAAAAAACAACAAAAACAAAAACAAAAACATAATCCACCTGCCAATGCAGGGGACATGGGTTCGATCCCTGGTCTGGGAAGATCCCACATGCCGCAGAGCAACTAAGCCTGTGTGCCACAACTACGGAGGCCACATGCTGCAACTACTGAAGCCTGTGTGCCTAGAGCCCACACTCAGCAACAAGAGAAGCCACTGCAATGAAGAGAAGCCCGCATGCCACAGTGAAGAGAAGCCCATGTGCCACAACAAAGAGTAGCCCCTGCTCGTGGCAACTAGAGAAAGCCCACGCACAGCAACAAAGACGCAACGCAGCAAACAGCAACAACATACTAGAATGCAAGGTCCCTGAGGGTAGAGGCTTTGTCTATCTTTAGTCCAGGGCACATTTCCAGTATATAACTATAACTGTGTCTGGCAGGTGGTGAGGGCTCAATAAATATTTGTTGAATAATTAATGAATTAATAAATGCCCTGAAGGCAGAGAGGAGACTTGGATGGTCTAGAGACACAGTTTAGTGTGAATGGCACATAGGATGTAAGGGGAGAAGAAACAGAAGGTAGGGCTGGAGTAAGTATTTTCTAGAGGGTATGAACAACTTTTTTTCAACTTTTCTTATCATATCCATCCCATTAGTAAGAATAGTTCTCTAGGGACTTCCCTGGTAGTCTAGTGGTTAAGACTTCGCCTTGCAATGCAAGGGGATGTGGGTTCGATCCCTGGTCGGGGAGCTAAGATCCCACCTGCCCCGGGGCCCAAAAACCAAAACAAAAAACAGAAGCAATATTGTAACAAGTTCAATAAAGACTTTAAAAATGGTCCACATCAAAAAATCTTTAAAAAAAAAAAAAGAATAGTTCTCTATCAGACGTTTCAATTATTGCTAATTCCTGCTCCCATAAAATGGTTACCCAGATCCCAAGAGATAATCTGTAGGTAGGGAAGAGTATTACAGAATCCCCTGGCTTCCTTCCATGGAAATGACATGTATGTTTTTGACAACATAAATTCTTATAGTTTGAAGAGACCATCAGGGAAATCTAAATACTTAACATCTGCTAGAATTTTCCAAAAGGAACTAAAAAAGTAAATGAAAGCAGCAACAAAACATATATACACACTCAAGCAAACAAATGGAGGTGTTGATGGACCCCTTCTATTCAGATTCATGTGAGTCAGGGAGATGAGGGATTTTCTGTACTTTGATATAGAAAGCAAGGAATAAGAGAACTGGAAGAACTGGGAGAACTGGTACATATTGGGCATTAATTGGTTGGCTAATGCCAGCTCCAGAAACCGAAGTGAACAGAACTGGGACAGAGGTAGAACACAGGACAGACGGAATCAAGGATCATCATCAGTGTCATGTTAATATCTGAAATGACTATCCTCCATGGGGTCTGACAACACAGCAGAGTTACTGAACCAACTATTTAAGTACTTGACGCAATGTATTCTTTGAGTTCCCAGGACAGCACTCAACACCTAGGAGGGAGGTGCTATCACCCACTCCCATGTCATAAAAGGGGACACTGAGGTTTACAAAGGTAAGGTAATGGGTCTAGAACTCAAACCCTGTCTGGCTCTTAACCATCCGCCACTTAATCTGACCACCCAGGTGCAGCTCCCTCACGCACCATCCCACTTATAGAGTAGGCTCTTTTATGTTATAAACACATGTTTTGAAAGGCAGTCAGAGTCAAGGAAAGGGTGCCACTGCCCCTGCACTCCTTTCTCGAATGGTTGCCCTGAAAAAAACAAGGAAGGTAGGGTGAGAAAGGGACCACGGAAACAGCAGATCAGCTCAGAGACAAACCAACTGGGAGATTCCATGTCCACCAACCAAATACTCCTGGGCCACAGTATATTCATCTGTTACAAAGAGCTGAGAGATTATTCCTCTTCGACCACCCTGCTATCTTAAGTTCTCTCACTATTCATCTCTTGACCTGAACTTGAACTTCCCCTGTACTTGACACTGCTTCTCTAGCCATTTAAAAGACTAAACTTCTAAGTTATATACTAGAAGATACTTAAAATACTTAAAAGAGAACTGGCAACTGCATCACTTGATGGCAAACATTAAGTGCCGACCTTCTGTTTTCACTTCTGGAGTTTTGTTAAATCGACTTAAATGTAGAAAATACTATTTAAATAAATTCTTTATTAAGAATCTCATGAAATCAACTTAATTTCTGGTAAAGAGAAAAGCAAGTGAGTGATAGAGTTGTATCATATTAAAAGGAACAGCTATGGGCTTCCCTGGTGGCGCAGTGCTTGAGAGTCCGCCTGCCGATGCAGGGGACACGGGTTCGTGCCCCGGTCTGGGAAGATCCCACATGCCGCAGAGCGGCTGGGCCCGTGAGCCATGGCCGCTGAGCCTGCGCGTCTGGAGCCTGTGCTCCGCAACGGGAGAGGCCACAACAGTGAGAGGCCCGCGTACCGCAAAAAAAAAAAAAAAAAAGGAATAGTTATGTAACCATTCCACATGGAAGAGCCAGGCTGAAGTCAAAATGATAAAAGACTGAAATAGCCCTGCTTCTCACTACAAGATTACAGAACATACTTCTCATACAGCCTCTGTCCTCTCACGAAGGCCTTCACTTCGTTGTCCAGTGGGAAGGTGCCATCGTCCTTTCTAAAGCGATAGAAGAGTTTGACGTCCTTGAATTCCTTATGCTCGTCACACACTGAAAGGCAATATACACAGAGAGGCGAATAAGAAAAAAAACCTCTTATTTAATTACTCAAATGAAGGAGGATGCTAATTAAGATTTGTTTTATTACCTACTTTCTCAAGCACACTACTCTACGATTTAATACAGAGTAAACTATTTAGCACAGTACCTGGCACAGAAAAGTGCTCAGTTTTATTAGCTATCATCATCATCATCATCATCATCTGTTAAAAGAGTCACAAAATTCAATTCATCATTCTTTCTACAAACTCTTCTTGAGCATGATATTGGGGTAGGCATCAGCCTCAAAGAATATGAAATCTAGCAAGATTAAAAGAAATGTCAACATGCAATTAAAATATGGCATGATCAGGCTATGAAAGAGCTGAGGAGATATTCAGTGGGAGCCCAAAGGAGCGCCCAGTACCCCAGCTTTGGGGAATGTACACGTCTCTGAAGAGTTTGAATGTAAGTGGAGACCTGAAGAATGAGTAGAAAACAAGCAGAAATGCAGACGGAGGGCATTCCAGCCCAAGACAATAACAGCATGCTAAGGTCTTGGCCAGGATTAGAGATTTCAAGGAGACACGTTCATGAATGTTCACTGAACCACTGAGAGTAACAGCAAGAACTTGGAAACAACTTAAATGTCTGTGAGTAGAATGCATAAAGGTGTGATGGCATACACTGCAGCAAAAATGAGCAAACAAGATACACTATCAACATGAGTGAATCCCACAAACAGCAAATTGATCAAGTTGCAAAAGAATAAACATGCCTCTCTATGATGACTTAAAACATTTAAAACGATATGTTACATTGCTAAGAGACGTATCTACAGAAAGGAAAAAATATAAAGAAGTCCAAGGAAATAAAGCCAAATGCATCTTGGAAAAAGGAAGGTAATGTAATTGGGGAGCGATATACAAGAGACAAAGTAAAATGTCTATTTCTTAAATGGGTGGGTTCATATCTGAAACAGAAGATATAGTCCTTTGTTTCGTCTCGAGTTACCTTGACTGTCGCCACCTCACTCACCGTGATGAATAATGCCCCGGTCTGCTAATTTCTGCATGAGTTTAATCGCCGTCTCTCTGTCAGAAGCCTCTTTGTGTTCAATCAACCAGTCAATCAGTTCTTTCGCAACAAAACAGTTTGGGTAGGTTTTGAGATGATGTCGCCTATCTTTAATAACCTTTTCTTCATGCAGCCTGAGCCTGGAAAGAAAATTTGGCAATCAGTTGAGGAATTCTGATAACACATTATCATTAAGCCAATCCCAGAGAACAGTACAAAATGGAAGCCTGAGATGCATCAGAGTGCCATCCAAACACCTTTATGTCAGTGGGTGATTTCCATACTGTCAGAGCCCAGAGGCCCCAGGAAGTGATTCCACCCACAGACCTAGAGATGATACAGGTAAAGGGGAGGGAAACCCAACCACGGACAACCTAGACCTCTCCTGTCACTCAGGAGACTGAGAAAAGCTTTCTCACCCCTACTCTGGCTCACTCCCTTCTCTCTCTCTCTCCACCAGTGGGCTTATGGTTTCAACCAACTAACAAACAAGACTCTGGAAACTTGCTGAAATGAGGTACTTCCTCTTCATCACAGATTGCTCAGGATCCACCATATTTGAATTCATTCAGTCACATAACAAATATGAATGAGTGTCTACCACCTGCCCATCAGGCACTTGCAAGCATTAGAGACATACATCGGAAAATGGGCAAGATCCTTGCCCTTGCTGCCCTTGTTTTCCTAGGGGCAACAGCTAATCCTTTTGTGAGGCTCTTTACATAGATTAAATCACCTAATGCTCAAAACAACCTCATCAGAAGTCATTATTACTATCTCCATTTTTTTTTTTAACAGCAAAGAGAACTGAGGCCTCAGAGAGATTAGGTGACTTGTCCCACAGCTAACAAAGAGTGAAAGTGAGACTTGAACCCCGATGGTCTCACTTTAGAGTCTGGCTTTCCAACTGCCACATCATGTTGCCTCTCGCTAGGTAGGGATAACTGAAGAATCCAGGAAAGATGGATAAAAGCTGTTGGACAAATACAACTTATTTACAGGCTGCCGGATTATCCTGGAGAAAAGTAAGTGACACAGAATCTTCCCTGGCTCTCTTCAGAACCCAGTGACTTTTTTCCAAAAGAGTCTTAAACCTGCCTTAAAAAAAAAAAGTTTCTTCCATTTGTCTTCCTTTCTTTTATCAGCCCTATGTTTACTTTTTAATTCTCAAGGGAAGGATTGAGTTGGGTGAAACAGGAAGTAAGTTTTCTTCCTATTCAACCCACGTGACTCCTATGCTTCTTACCTCGTCATCTCAGTGTTGTTGAGAAATGGGATTGACTGAGTAAATCACACAGTAACCATGTGACCTGGGCAAGTGACTTAATGCCTCTTTTTTCCTCTGTAAAATGGAGGCAGCTATGCCTACCCTGTCCTTGGCGATGTTGAGATTTGGGGCATAATGTCTGTTAAGTACCAGCAACACAGTACAGTACCTGACACATAACAGGTCCCATCCGCCTTTCTTCCATTTCCTAAGGAAGGAACTAGGTCCTATTCCTGCCTGTTTTTGTTTTGCTTTGTTTTGTTTTGTTTGTAGTACGCAGACCTCTCACTGTTGTGGCCTCTCCCAGTTGCGGAGCACAGGCTCCGGATGCGCAGGCCCAGGGGCCATGGCTCACGGGCCCAGCCGCTCCGCAGCATGTGGGATCTTCCCGGACCGGGGCACGAACCCGCGTCCCCTGCATCGGGAGGCGGACTCTCAACCACTGTGCCACCAGGGAAGCCCCCTGCCTGTTTTTTGAACAGAGTGCACTGAATGGAATTTAATGGGTTTTGATAGCCCAAGGGTTGTGATTATGAGTTGGGAGCATACTGGGCTGGAACTCTGAGGCCTAGATGCTCTTCCTTTCTAGACCACTGTTATAGGCTGAAGTGGGTTCCTCTGAAATTAATATGTCGAGGCCCTAATCCCTGGTACTTCAGAATGTGACTGTATTGGAGATAGGGTCTTTTAAAAGGTAATTACATTAAAATGAGGTCATTAGGGTAGGCCCTCATCCAATAGGAGTAGTGTCCTTATAAGAAAGGGAGATTGGGCTTCCCTGGTGGCGCAGTGGTTGAGAATCCGCCTGCCAATACAGGGGACATGGGTTCAAGCCCTGGTCCGGGAAGATCCCACATGCCGCGGAGCAACTAAGCCCGTGCACCACAGCTACTGAGCCCGCACACCACAACTACTGAAGCCTGTGCACCTAGAGCCCGTGCTCCGCAACAAGAGAAGCCACCACAATGAGAAGCCCGCTCGCCACAACTAGAGAAAGCCTGTGCGCAGCAATGAAGACCCAACGCAGCCAAAAATAAAATAAATAAAATAAATAAATTCTTTTAAAAAAGATAAAAACAATGAACATCTTAAAAAAAAAGAAGTGGAGATTAGGACACAGACATGCGGAGGGAAGATCATGTGAAGACAGGAGGAAAGAGCCGGCTACAAAGCAAGGAGAGAGGCCTCAGAAAAACCTCCTGCCAACACCTTGATCTCAGATTTTTAGCCTCCAGAACTGTGACAAAGTAAATTTCTGTTGTTTAAGCCACTCAGTCAGTGATACTCGGTTATGGGAGCCTGAGCTAAGACAACCACCAATTGCCAAAGAGGCTCCTGAGTGGTCTGGGGATGAAGGGCCCAGCTGGGGGAAGGGAGAGGACAAGAGAGATAAGAGTCCTTACAGATATCAACTGCATAGAAAGAAAAGAACCATTTTAATGGAGTTGTTGCTGTATGCTCAGTATTGTACTAAGCGTTTTCACATGAGCTGACTTAACTGCTATAGCCTGAATGTTTGCACAAATTCACACGTTGAAATACTAAACCCTAAAAGGTCACTTATGAGAACAGTCAGGAACACAGGGCTTGGCTCTCATCTTGGCACTGCCAGTAATTCCAGATGACCAAACTTCTGACCACCAGCATCTGCATCAGTAAAATGAGGATAACGGCAGCTACCCTGCTTACCTCGTCACAGTCACAAAGCTCATTAATAAGAATAAAGATAGCATTTGAGCCCTTGCTATGTGCCAGGAACAGTTTTCACTGCTTTATTTATTTATTTTTTTGCGGTACGCGGGCCTCTCACTGCTGTGGCCTCTCCCGCCGCGGAGCACAGGCTCCGGACGCGCAGGCTCAGCGGCCATGGCTCATAGGTCCAGCCGCTCCGTGCAATGTGGGATCTTCCCAGACCGGGGCACGAACCCGTGTCCCTTGCATCGGCAGGCGGACTCTCAACCACTGCGCCACCAGGGAAGCCCTTGACTGCTTTATTGGCATTAACCCCCATGACAATTCCCCGAGGCTGGTAATATTACAGCCACAGATGATACAAAAGTAGAGTTGTAATTATTAATAAAAAAATAAATGAGCCCTAATAAAAAAGAAAAAATACACATTCACATCGGTGTGCTAAAGTCATCACATGAATCCCTCTAATTAATTCAGTGACAAAGACACTGAGTAATTTGTTTAACATGCTCAAAGTGGCAGAATGCAAAACATTAATTTTTAGACGGGATGTCTGTCAGGAATCTAAGAATAATGAAGACCAATTTATTTAGAAATTGAAATGTGGAATAAGCTACCGTATAATTTGGTGGAGGAGGAATATGTTATGAGCCGAGAGACAAGTTTCAGCTCCTGTAAATTTTCCAACTTAAAAAAAAAATGTATTAGGTAATGTTTAACTTTAATTACTACAGAATAGAACCTTTCAGTTACTATCCTGTCAACCTTGAGCTTGGTGCTAATTCTTAAGCATACTTGATTCCCTCTGATTCCCACCCTGCACAGTAAGAAGCAGCACCGGTCACTACCCCTGCAGCCCCACAAGGACCTGGTATATTTCCATGTTTAGAAAACTGAGCAGAAATATGATGGAGGGGAAAGAACTTTGAATCTGGGAGACTGCATAGAACTTGATCTTTTTAGACATGTTACCAGGGGTTAAAAATGTTCAATAACTGTGCTACCATCTGTTTTTCTTTGATAGTCAGAGACACAGAATTCTAAAAATGAGCATTAAAAATGATATATTCCAGAAAAGCTATCCCAGTAAAGAGGTAAGAATTTTCATACTCTAAATAACCAAGTGTTTTGCCTAGCACTGTGGGTACTTAATAAATATTTGGTGAACAAATGAATATACAGGGGCACTAAGAGAAATGACACCCCTTTCTAAAAGGTAGGGAGGCTTCTCACTAAAAAAGTGGGAGTTGCCACCCCACAACTTAGTAAACATCTAATATCATGGAATTCATCTTTTGTAAAATAACTAGTTATATGCTTTCACTTCTAGGGCAATCAATTTCCAAAGTTTTAATCCCTGTTGTGTGGATGGAAATGTGGTCTGTTGGTCTGTTGGTTTGTTTGGGCTGTGCTGTGTGGCTTGTGGGGTCTTAGTTTCCCGACCAGGGACTCAGCAGTGAAAGCGTGGAGTCCTAACCACTGGACCACCAGGGAATTCCTATGTATATGTGTTTTTTTAAAAAAAAAAAAAGCATTTCCGTTTATTTGAACTCAAGTTACTGCTTACAAATTTCCACTACACTAATACACTAATATGCATGGAGATCACCAAGAAGGACAGGCAATATTTCAAAGTCTTGTGGAAAAACAGAAATTTTGCGTAGTTGAGCCTCTCATGGAATAGCATTCTCTAGAAAGACTCTGTAAGATACTGAACCGGGGCTGAAAGCCATGCTTTTAAACATGGTGTGTTGCCTGGACACGTCAGTCCGTCACCTTGTCTGCTATGCTCAACAGCCCCTTCGATTCAAAACAGCCTTCCACACCTTACCCACACCAGGCAGGGTTCAAACACCCCATGCCTGTTTTCTTTGCACAGGGCGGCGCCTGCCTGGAAGAGCCCTTGACTTACAGAGGCCCCTGCACACGCCCACCAGCAGTTCAATGAGGGCACCAAGGCCACAAGATTCTACCCAATTCAAGTGACAGTAATTAGTTAAGCCAAGCAGAATGGCTCCATCCAAGACTGAAACTAGAGCTGAAGTGTTCAAACCCTATTTGTGCTGGGACACTTTCTTCAAGTGGAACTTACCTAGGAGTCAATGGAGAAAACAGAGCAATGTGGAGTGCCCTGGCTAAAAGTGGGTAGGGCTCCCAGGTCCAGGATGTTTCCTGGTTTTCCCATTTCGTTCTCCCATGTGTACCCTCCACATCCCCCAGACCATCCACATGGAGTTTTTAGAACACAGGTTAAAAAACCTCAGTATTACAAGACACTGAGGAAACTGGGCAACCAGGAAGGAGCGGGGGTGAGGCAGGCCAGCTCCAGGAAGCCAGAGGGCAGGAGAAAGAGCCCTGAAGCCACAAATGAGAGACAGCAAGAGACACCTGACCCTGGAGCGCCTTGGTTCATCAGAGCTTTCCAGTTCTTCTTCCAAGCTACACACACTCTAATAATCATCAGAACAGAACCAATCCTTTCATGTAAAAGCCGTGACTACCTGGATCCAAAATAACTTCACCTACCCAGGCTCTAGGGAGGCCTTCACCTTGACCCCAGGCCGCCTCCCAAGCTTCCTCTCCCTCTCTCACCTCCAATCACAAGCGTGCCTGTCTTATAGTCTGGATGTCCTGGATTCTTCTCCATCACCCTCCATGCCCCTGCTCAAGACAGAGACCCCTCTGTTTAGAATGCTCCCTCCTCCTGCCTGAAATAATTAAAAACAAATTCTACTTGTTCTTCAGCTTAAAAGGTATCTGCTCGTGAACATTTTCTCAGCCTTCCAAAGGCAGAAAACAACCTTCACTCCTCTGCTCTCTAAAATACTAGTGGCTATTTTACAGACACTAGTAAAGAATTCATCCCACTGTATTACAACTAGACGACACGAAGGATGCTAAGGGAGAGGTGCTTATCTGATTTTGCAATTCTAGTGCCTAGCACATAGTAGGGGATAGATCCTCACTGATGTGAAAAATCAGTTAGTGCATATACCACGTCCTCAGCCTTGAGGTGCATACGGCAGAAGACTCTTCTGAATAACATAGTGCAAATCGATCCACATTGAACCCCTGGAAAAAATAATCATCTCTGTTTTAGCTACATTTTCGACACCACTGGCTAAGGAATTTAAGTACAAAAACCACCTTCCCATCATTCATTTCAGACAGCTGGTTCACAGGCTTTAGAGTCAAGGTGATTCTGTAATATTCTATTCGTGGCCAGCGAACCAGCTGCTGAAATTGCATCCGACAATTTCCTCTTCCAGCCCTAGGAGAACAAACACTACTGAGTGCAGGGTGTTAATAATCCTTAAGAAGTTACTGTCCATAGGAAAAGAAATGCAGAAATTGTTCTTCAAAAAAAGAGCTGGTAGAAAACTGCAGCAGGTTGCAGGACTCAAGAAACAAAAGGGGGACAGAAACCACACATTCTCATTTAAAAACAGCGTCATAAATCTCAGCTGAAGTAAACAGTTTAATTAAAAAACACAGCATGCTGAACAGTGGGGCTGACAGTGTGGGCCTTGTGATTTGGGCAACAGCACTGACATAGATGTGCTTTAAACCAAAGCTATTGTCCCTTCCAGATGTTCTGCAACAGCCAATATCTGTCCCTGGGGATCGGAGAACTTACAGAAAATCACTCTAAATCACCTACCCCTGAAAGGCCCCGAATCTAAAAGGATGAGAAAAAAGACAGGAACAAATGAAACCTAACACACTGCATTTCCTTTTCATGTTTGGATTTATTTTATAATTAAAATTTCAAATTATCAAACTAATACATGCTCCTGGTAGATTAAAAAACTTCAAATAAGTATAATCCAAAGCTGGGTAACTGGTGATGAACTGATACTTGTTGAAGCTAGGAGATGGGTGCATGGGAGGTTGCTGCACTATTGTATTTATTACTTTGGGATAGGTTTGAAATTTTCCTTGACCCCCACTTTTCAAAGGAACCCAGTATGAATAGTTGATTAAGTATTCTTGCAAAAATCTATTATGTCCATATGTATGGTTATATATGTATACTTTTATGTGAAAGGATCGTAATAGACATTTCAAGTAGTTGTGGGGTTTTTTTTGCGGTACACGGGCCTCTCACTGCTGTGGCCTCTCCCGTTGCAGAGCACAGGCTCCGGACGCGCAGGCTCAGCGGCCATGGCTCACGGGCCCAGCCGCTACACGGCATGTGGGAATCTTCCCGGACCGGGGCATGAACCCGTGTTCCCTGCATCGGCAGGCGGAATCTCAACCACTGCGCCACCAGGGAAGCCCAAAAGTCTTTTTTTTTTTTCAAGACAGGTCTTTGGCCGAGGAACAAGTGAACAAGCTCACTCACATGAAATGTAATCAGCTAAGCAGCAAGTATAAATGACAGTATTGACTCTGTTCCCATTTTGATTGGAAGGGAGTTTTAAAACAGGAAGGTGCACGATTTCGAGGGAAGAAGAGGAAACAGCTGGTCCCGCTGGTGGGGAAGGATGCCCAACGCAGAAGCTGGGTTCAGAAAGTGGACTTCACCCTCGTCCCAACGCAGGTGGACCCACAGAAGCCAGGTGCTGTGCTGTCTCTGGGAGAAGTCAGGCCACCTGAACAATAGCGCACAGTCTCTGTCTAGAAAACGTGACCTGGAGGAGGGCCCTTACGACTTAGGACCTCAATTTCCTCATCCGGAATATGAGGAAGCCAACCACATTTATCTAAACTCTCTTTCAGCTCTAACTTCTCTGTTTTTTATGGACATTCTGAAGCGCCTCCAGGGTAAATCCTCACTTATGAGATCAAAATAGAACAGGCCATTTGGGGCACATTTTGTACAGAAAAGATCAGCCACAAACCACAGGCCAGGGAGCACGAAACAGCAAATTTCATTTCCTTCGGGCTTCCAAGCAAGGATGAACATATCAGAGCAGATCCTGTGCTAAGCATGCTGTCCAAACACCGTCTAGGGTTACCATCGTCTATTTTCAGCTCACAGGACAGATGCTGAAGCTGCCCAAGTGCTACAGGCTTTGGGTGTGCGGGTCTATCACAGGGAATAGAAAAGGTCTCTTCGGGGTTAAAATTATTCCAAGAGTCCTCAAAAGTGTTATCGGGGACATCCGTGGCTATAGTGGAGGCTGCTTTCAGCTAAGGGACTTGTGAAAGATTTCTCAACCAATATGCATTTATTGAGCTCCAACTGCATACCACGCATAGCTTAAACAACTGCTCAGAGTGGACTAGTTTCTATAACTGAAACAGGTGTTGTTTCTTCAAAATGAAAATGCTGTGTCCTCTGTGTACAGGACACACACACACACACCAAAGTCTCCATAATACTCCAAATTCAGTTAAAACTGAATCTATCCAACATTGTTTTCCTTTTCCTCTATTTCCTCTGTTTTAGCAAATGCATCACCTTCTTTTCTGCCTCTGTCCCTAGAGGGGACTCTTCCCTTTTCAGTATATGCTCCCCCTCTTTTCCTATCCATCTGTTAAAGTCTAGCTTAACTCAACCTTCTTCCATAATGTCTTCTCACAACCAACCAGATATGATGTGGTTTCCTGACCCCCTATGATATATTTTCTACAAATGCCCATGTTTACCCATGTATTATTTTGTATTACTTTACTCTTATTTGCATTAATTCTCTCCAACTATAGTACAAATTGTATGAGGAAAGAACTATCTCCTTCTTTCGTATTTCCCGAAGTGTCTAGGACAAGGCTAATGGTAAATGATACTCAGTATAAGAGTCTGGGCTTTCATCTTTGTTTTCAGCTGGACAGAGAGAAATTTGACCACAGAACAGAATATAAAACTGAGTCTCTAGTCTTGGGCCCTTTGGTGGCTGTAGACCTACTCTGGTTGCTCTTACTGGGCAGTACTTCGAAGTGTTTCTCCATTGCCTTTCCATTAATATGAAGGAGTACTTGGACCATCTGTGGGTGTTTGGTTCCCCCGGGGAAAAGAAATGTTAAGTAATTCTTCCTTCAGGAAGAGCCCACGCCATTCTCCACAGAATGAGTATACAGCAGGGGTCTGGCTTTAGCTCAGGGTCTGTCTACTATCAGGATCCAGGCGGGTCTGGGCAGGTACAGCTCAGGCCAGTGGCTGGGGCCCTCCAGGAGTCCACGGGCAGCCTGGCGGAGGAGCTAGACCCCCAGAGAGGAGGAAAGTGGGGAGACGGCCACAGTGCCTGGCAGCCCCAAGGACAAGGAGGCAAATCTGAAGGTCCTGCATTCACTCAACTTCTGTGACGCCAAGGGCCAGAGGCAGCTCTGCTGTGGGGAAAAGGTGACAAAGCACAGACATAAAAAAAGGGAATACTGAGAGTCACAGGTGCCGTGATGCAAACACACACACACAAATATTAGGGGACAAAAAAAGGTCATGGACTTTCATGACAAAAAAAAGGTCATGCAGGGCTGTTGAGAAACATCCAACCACTCAAAAATAAGCATCTTGGGAGGTTAACTGTCCCTTACAAATACTCAATACACTTCCATCCAAATCTTTAGGTCACCTTTTGCACTCCGTGGGGACCCCTAATACACTTGTTATTATGATTTTTTTTTCATGACTAACAGAATGCAAGTAAAAGGAAACCGTGGGAGAAACTCAAAAAGCCTGAAAATCTGTATTTCACTTATGACTATGAAGAAAGCAAAAGAGGTTTATCAGGGCTACATAATAAAATGCTATTCCTGATATCACCTTCAGGAAAATCTTCACAGACTCAACAGTCAGACACAGCTAGTGAGAAAAGTTCCTAGAAATCTAGGTATTGGCTTATTCAATAGGTTTACATTTTCCCTTTCTTAACATAGTGACCCTTGCAGGTACTCGATACACTTACAGTTAAATTTTCAGGCTACTTGTGTACCGCTGTGGTCGCTGAATACACCTGGTGTCTGTTTCTTTGTATTTAATGAGGCTTTAGTACATATAACCTTATGTACCTAGACCCACACTTATCTGGGTTCCAGGTTACTCACACTGTTTGAGGATCAGAGAGAAGAGCGGCCAAAGCAGAAGCAAAAACCATCAACAACAGCCAAGAAGGAACTACGCTGCCTGTGAGAGAAAAGCTCTGGGTGGTAATTCTAGCATATGCAGTTTTCTCTGAGTCTGAGTCGCCATGGGGTTCTACATACTAAAAAAGCCATGTGCTTATGAGCACATTATGGCTTATAAATGACTTCCATACTCTTCACCTCATTTGATTTTGCAAACAGCCACGTGAGGTAGTTAGGGGAGAGGTGATTAACCCCTATCTACAGATGAGCAGAAGGTTTACTCTGGTGGTCGGAATTGGCCACTAATAGTTTACAAGTGGAGAAGCCACATATTGAATCTAGAACTTAAGATATCTCATCTACCAAGACTCCACGCTTGTAAGGATAGATCCAATCTCATTCATTAATAAGAATAGTTCTGCATGGCTGTAGCTGGCTATGTTAGTGGTTGTATCTGCAGTGTTATTTGCATATTTATGCTTTTCAAGGGTCCTCCATGACTTTATAAGCACCCCAAACACTCCATCTTCTCTACAACTCTCTAGTTTGCTATGGTGGATAGGCAGCTATTAAACCCCACTGACGATTATATAAGGAATCTGAAAACTTACCAAACCCTAGGGTAAGCTCAAATATTAACATGGTTCCAAACACCTGTGGCTACTTATGAACTACAGCACTCATTAAACCAAAGACAGTACCTTCTAAAGATAGCTAGATACCTAAAGATCTAGTCGGCTCTCAGCCACATTCTCCTGACAGCTGTCATTTGAACTGCAGTGGCATTTCCACAACTAAAAAGTCACACTATTAATTAGACTACCCGAGGCATGGTAGCAAAGCTACCAAAAGTAGACTGTTTGGAAATCACTAAGATTCTAGAGGGGCTTGGAAAGGCCTTTGCTAATTTAAAGTCGCCATGCTACTGCATTTGTTTCCAATATGCTTCCATCCCAGTACTTGTCTTATTGTGTGCTAGGAAGCAAAGCCAACATAAACTCTCACTCTAGGTACCAAGAAGCAAATGATACTCGTGTTCTGTGAATTGGTGGTTTTTAAAGGAGGCCCTCACATCTGTTTAAGTGTAGGGTCTGTTCCGCAGGGACTCTGATTTACATCATAATTACATCTGTCCTGTGAGCATCTGATAAGTTAAACTATCTGGTTTTTTCCTTGAGAAACCTTACAATGTCCTGCAAATCAGTCTCCATTTATCAGACTTGTAACTTTCCCACTGAATACATAATGAAGGGACAAATATGCGATTTGATTGGATTGCTATTTGATTCAATAAACTCTTTTCCACAAAAAAGAATCTTTCTTCCTCTAGTCTTTCTCCTGTTTTTCTTTATTTTTTTATTTGCTGCAATGATCACACTATCTAGTTCCCTAAATCTCTGAACATTTAACACAAAGAAAGGAGAAGCTCTTACCCAAACCAAACTCAACCAGTGAAACTTTCCACAATGAATCTGCACTAATGACTGAAGTCCAGGCATCACATTAGATGTACAATTACTTCTTTACATGTGCTTGCAGTGTGGCTATCACAGCTGAGAATAAATTCTGCTCGTTTTTGTAATATATTACTACATTTGAGTCTTATCTTGTAGTAGATCCATTGAACTTTTACTTAATATTACGTGTATTCTGCATTTCTTGAATACATGAGCTGAAGGTCAGGAGGTGACCTTAGAATGAAAAGAAAGGTGAACATCCTGGGTTAAAAACATGTAGTGAAAAAATCAAATCCAGACCCCCGCCAAACTCAACATACACAAAACATGGTGGACACAAATCTGCAATCATTTCAATGCTCCCACTTTTCTTTCCTCCCTCCTTCCACACCTCTACCCATAAACACACACATTCTCTCTCATCATCATTCCCTGCCAAACTAGTTCCTCTTCCCCAACATCTGATTGCTAGGAATGATTCCCCACATATTCCAGCCACCCAGGCAATATTCCTAGGCACCTTGGACGAAGAGCTCCCATTTCTGTGTCTTTGCCCATGGCATTCCCAGTGCCAGGAATTCCGTCTTCTTCCCTTCCACTTCTATAAAACCTACTCATCTTTCCTCACGTCCCATGAAGCCATCTCCTTCTTTTCTAGTCACAGGGAGTTCTCCTTTTTAAAACTGTTGCTTTAATTCTCCAGGGTTCTTCACAATATTTTGTTCAATTACCCTCCATTTATTCATGGATTCCTATTCTATTTCTCTACCTAAAAAGTCATCTTCTTGGGGGCAGGAACCATGCTGTTTATTTCTGGATATCTTTTCCAGTACAAACAAAAGCTGCCCCACAGGCTCTTGATAAATATTTGTAGGCTGATTAACTAAAGATAAAACATTATCAGCAGGCATGTGTATAAGAAATTTCTCTGGAAGGAAAAGATAAGAAAGGGTATATCTAGGTTTCTCTGAAACATGCAGATGAAATCTATATTCTATATATACCTACAAGTATATAATCTTTTTTTTTTTAATTGAAGTATAGTTGATTTACAATGTTGTGTTAGTTTCTGGTGTACAATGAAGTGATTCAGTTATACATATATATATACCTATTCTTTTTCATATTCTTTTCCATTATGGTTTATTACAGATATTAAATATAGTTGCCTGTGCTATACAGCAGGACCTTGTTGTTCATCTATTTTATATACAGTAGTTTGTATCTGCTAATCCCAAACTCCTGATTTATCCCTCCCCCACCCTGTAATCTTAACTAATCTATAACAAAATGTTAATTGCGCATTTTAAAAGGTTCACATACACTGCCTTAAGTCTTGTTTATATTCATCTAACAATTGCAAGGCCTGTGACAGACCTTCTGTTTTGTTTGTTGCCATGTGAAAAAGACATTTCTGTGGCTAGAACATCATAGACCCTTATTCTCACAAGTCAAACAGAAAAGTATGCTTTTGATGTTGCTATCATTATCCATAAGAGCCATGGTGGGAGGAAGAATGGCCCTCATTTTCTCTGCCTGCTTATACAAGGGCTATTTACCATTTTGATAGGTCTTTCATCAGTGCCAAGCGCTTCACAATATCACTTTTATTAGTCACTCCCATAAGCGCCACGTGATATGCGGGAACATTATTGCCCCCTGCTGAACAGCGCAAATGCCCTCAGGAGACACAGAGAAATTCTGTGAGGGTCTTGCCCTCCCTAAGATAAACAGGGGGAGTCAGAGCTTGAACTGAAAGCTCTGGTGTTCTGCTTCGGGTCTTGGGAAAATCCACAAAGGTCTTCCTTCAGTAAAGCTGGGGAGCATTTGTCCTATCAGCTCATCACTTTAGGCTTACCCTCCAGCAATACTGAAAAATCAACTCAATCCAACAACTACTTGCTGGATGCCTAGTAACGCAAGAAACAGTGCTAGACAAGGGAGAAACTGCAGTGAATCTGACAGACCTGGCCTCCCTCATGGAGCTGAGGGTCTAGACAGTGGCTTACAAAGGAGGAACCTAAGACCATCCTTTGGGGTGTGGCTAGAAAATACCAGAATGTCTATATTTCTTTTATCTCGCCTTTCAAGGGATTTTTTTTTTTTTTTGGTACGCGGGCCTCTCACTGTTGCGGCCTCTCCTGTTGCGGAGCACAGACTCCGGACGCACAGACTCAGCGGCCATGGCTCATGGGCCCAGCCGCTCTGCGCATGTGGGATCTTCCCGGACTGGGGCACGAACCCGTGTCCCCTGCATCAGCAGGCAGACTCTCAACCACTGCGCCACCAGGGAAGCCCTCAAGGGATTTTTGTTTGTTTGTTTTGGCCGCACCAGGTGGCATGCTGGATCTTAATTCACGCCCTCGGCAGTGGAAGCACGGAGTCCTAACCACTGGACCTCCAGGGAAGCCCCTAAAGGGATCTTTTAACTTTCTATTTTGTGGGTGTGCTTAGGATACACATAATGCGTCAGTACAGTAGCACCTGTGTATAACAGGTAATATGCTTATACTGGGGGAATCTATGCTCAAAATGTTAGCACAGATATGGATGGGCAAGCAAGACATTTGAAAACCAATGGACTGCAGGACTATGTGGACTTTCCTGAACATGCTATGACATTTCACATATTCAAGTCTTTCTTCTTGCTATTTTCACTGTCTAAAAAGCACCTCCTCCTCTTACTGTTCTCCTTCCTGAGTAAACTCCTGCAAAACCCAGCTCAGCTGTCACCTGCTCGGGAAGGCCTTCAGAGGCCGAGCCATTCTATCCGCGGCTCCCGTTGTACCTTGGACATCCCTCTACCACAGAAATTATCATGCTGCATTGTAATTGTCCACATTTCTCTCTCTGGCATTAACTGGCTGGAATCTCTGGTCTGTGAGCTCCTTGAGGACAGGGGTCCTGTGGTTTACCTTTTGTTCTCAAAGGCTAGCCCTGGTGCTTGTCACGTAAGGGACTCTCACAGTGCATACGAGAAATTTATTCTTTTTTTTTTTTCTTTTTGGGGACTTCCCCGGCGGTCTGGTGGTTAGGACTCTGTGCTTCCACTGCAGGGGGGCGTGGGTTCAATCCCTGATTGGGGAACTGAGATCCCGCATGCTGCACAGCCAAAAAAAAAAAAACAAAAACACGAACAACAAACACAAGAAAACATTTTTTTTTCCTTTTAATTGTGTGGAGGTGAGGAAGTGTGTTCATACTCAAGGTATTAGACTACAACCCCTGACTCCCCAGTGAAGTAGAAAATTTAGAGATGGGCTATGAGAAAGTGATGCATTTAAAATTTACCAGTGAGGGCTGGCCAGTTTCAATCCTGAATTAAAGGCAGAGACTAAGTACTGCTAAAGCTGGGAAGAACAAATCAGAAACGCAGAGAGATGCTGAGTTCAGACGGAACAGTCTGGCGGAGACGCCTGTGCGACTGAGAGGAAAGGAACTCAGGACTGCGTCACAAGGCTCATGTTCTGCCTCAGCTCTACATACACTAACCACCTAAACTGCCTTGGGGCCACTTGGTCTCCAGAGAAGGAGATTATCTTGATTCCTCATAAATACTTCAGAGCTGACATGATGAAAGTAGGGGTAGAGAGGAACCAAGACGGTCAGTTCCATCCTTACTCTGGTACCAAGTCAGATGGCCAAGCAAGAGTCATTTAAAAGGCTGGATTCGATAGATTATCACTAAGGTCCCAACAGCCTAAAGTTCAACCACTTGATTATGCTGATGACATGGAGATGATATGTCAATCAACCATGTTATGATCGATCCTTTGGGAAGACCTTCACTAAGGTGTGACTTAGAGCAACTACGTTAGTTTTCTGGACCTTGCCCAGTCAACAAACATTAACTGAACATCTAGTATCCATCGGGAACTGTAAGTAACAAGTAAACAAGATATATATTGGCTCTACCTTCACGGAGCATGCATTTTTGTAAACTTCACTTTCCTTGTCTCCAACACGTAAAGCTTCTTTCATGTCTAAAAACCCTGAAATGTGATGATTCAGTGTGAACTCCAAAGCAGCATGGCCCTCAAGACTCCCTCTCCAATTGATTTTTTTAAATTCCATTCGCACACATCAGAACCACAGAACTTACTATTAGCTGTAAAATAATCCCTGTTCAATTTAAGAGATATGCATTCTAAGATTTCAAACATATTTCTTTACCTTACCTCTTACCACGGAACACAACTTCAGTTGCCCTTGCTGGGGCATCAGCACTACAAAGCTGAATGTGGGATTTGGAATCAAAAATCTTAAATCTGAGTTCTGCCCCCATCACTTAGTAACTGTGTGTCCTTGGCCAAGTCACTTAATCTCTCAGAGCTGCATTTATTTTTGTCACTTAGCAAATTTTTATTCCATGTACCCAAGTATGACAGAACTTCAGGAAAGCACTTCCCCTCTAAATTTGGAATCAGAATAATCACTCAGGATAACCAACAAGCACAGGGAACTATTCTCAATAGTTTATAACAAGTTGTAAGGGAAAAGAATCTGAAAAGGAATATAGATATGCATATATGTGTGTGTGTGTGTGTGTGTGTGTGTATCTGAATCACTGTTCCTACACACCTGAAACTAACACAACATTGTAAATCAACTACACTTCAATTAAGTAAAAAAAAGAATCACTGATTCCTCTTAGCTCACAGGCTAAGGATCAACAGAATGTTAAGAATCAATATAATGATACATATAACATCTCTTTCGAAAATAAAAGATGCTGTTTAAACGTTAGTTGGTGTTTGTAACTGGTATCACAAATACTCATCACAAAACAAAGATAAAGAAAAACTGTTATAGAATTGTTACAATGGAATTTTTGAATATATTCATCTCACCCAGCAAGTGTTCTGTGATTTTACAGACCAAAGGCTCACAGTATGGCCTCCACCCATTTTTTCTGAAGGTATCTGAGCCATCAACTAATAGGTTCTGTGGATCCACAAGGCTGTAATTATCGTATCTTTCTAATAGTATCTGTGAAAGCTAAAAATATTAATATGTTTGTGTGTCATCTTACCTGCAATTGCATAATCAGCTGACTCTAAAGTGGGATTTTATGTTTGTACCTAAATATTTAGCAATTTTAACAGCACACTGAAGTGACAGACTAAAAATATAAAAAGACCAAAAAATGTTAACTGGCTCACGATAGAACTGCCTAAGTGTCCTTGTCCATGGACACTCTGCTTCTTATGCCCAACGTCAACTCTAAAGCATAGATAAGTTCAATTCCTAAAACCTCAGTGTCCCTATTTGTTAAGGAGGAAAAAGAAGAATGAAATCTCATGACTTGAAAACCAAAAGCAATTTCACTTTCCATAAAGGATCAATCAACAAGCATTTATTTATAGTCTACCCTATTCCTAGAACAGTGGAAATGTCACGAGAGTTACAAAAATAGAACAACGTTCAGCCCTCTATATAACAAATGTGGTTACAAGTCAAACACTTTTATGTAAGTAAAGCTCATACAAATGTGAGGGATCGTAAGATGATTATTCTATCCCAAGCAGAATTAGTCTTTGTTTACACTTTGTAACAGACAATATTTTATATAAATATCCCTGACTCTTTGCTTTTAGCACACACACACAAAAAAAGAAAGAAAACAGAAAAGGTTAAAAAAATATGAGTGTAATAAGTATCTGTGATTTTTGTCACGTAGTATTCATATGTCTCATTCCTGGTACTAATTTCTGTGTCAGTGATGGTTATGAGAAACCGAAACTAATTCTGGCTAGTTTAAGCAAAAAGGGATTTTACTGAAAGGATATAGAGGCTCTTACAAATTTGAGAGAAGGCTGAAGAAGCAAGCTTAGAAACCGCAGGAACTGTGTTCCTCTGAGAATATGCTTAAGACTCTCACTAAGGAAGCACGGGGGGCTGCTAGAAGGATTTCTAATTAGACAGGCAAGAAATTTCCTGGTGACTTTTTTTTTGGCCGTGTCGCCCAGCATGCCGGATCTCCGTTCCCTGACCAGGGATCGAACCCGCACCCCCTGCAGTGGAAGCACGGAGTCTTAACCACTGGACCTCCAGGGAAGGTCTTAAGACCTTCTAGAAGATGGAGACTGCAAGATCTTGAAATAGGATAGCAAATTTCTCTGAGCTATATAGTGATTCAGGGAGTACAAACTGCTGTTGTTTCATAACAGAGTTGTGATTTTTTTTTAAAGGTTTTACAAAGCAAAAGCCATTCCAATTGCTGACGACAAAAGACTTGTCTCTGAAAGAAGATACTTTGTTGAACTGAGATTCTTGACTAACAATTTAAATATATACAGATTTCTGCACAGATTTAAAGCGTTAACTTCTATAAGCTCATGTTGAGTGTCTAAATGAATGTGTGCATGCCTTCTTACCCATCTGATAGACAACTATTCCCACTAACAGGAGATATGGACATGAATGAAAAGAGCAGGTAATTCCTTCTTTATTCAGTTCCTAGATTAGGTCCTGAGACCAAGAGTAAGAATTACCAGGGGTGAGAGGAGTTGTAAGTGGTTAAAGTGCAAACCAGCTAAGTAATAACCACAATTTCTAGTGTAATTTCTTGTCTAGTGATGTGAAGAAGCCTGGAAACATACACACGCACAAGCAGCTACTCAACGTGGGACAAAATGAAGAAAGCATTATATCACAGGAAAAGGAAAAATTAAAGAATAAATGTGACCTTATACCTACAACACTATTTTGATATCTATAGTGGCTGACAGAGGGTTTTGGGTGAAGGAAAAACAAAGATGGGAGAAAATAAAGTCAGCATTTCACATCTTGTTAAAACAGCAACATGTAGTCTTGACATGGTTTTCACCAAAAGGAATATGGGCTTTTGGCAACACTGCACAGAGAACATTAGTCTATAGTTAAGTATACATTATTAATGTCATCTTCTGTATCAGTGCAACAGGTATCAGGCATGCATGCTGGGGAAAAAATAATTAGAAAACAAACGGTTTAAGATTCTATATGGCTAATTAAGTAAAGTCTTTACTTTTTTCTCTCAGGATACTTGAAAATTCTAGCATTATGCCCAAATATCCTGATATCTTAGAAAATTTTTATACTTATTCTGTTTTGAATCCAAAATTCCCCAACCCTGAGAGTTCTGCATTCTTCTAATCCTAAAATCAACACCTAGACTACAGGACCTATTTTCCTGCAAATCTAAAGGCTTGGTGTGAAAAATTCAATTATAATCATAAAATGATTGCCTAACGCATTCTTACAAAGGAAACAAGAGGATCTTGAACTAAATGCCCAGTGCTTATTTATCTGGCTATTTCAATGTCCTCTCTTTGAGAACAATGAGTCAGAAGCTCTATATTAGAGTCTATTGTACGGATCTACAGTTAACTAAGTTAAAAATTTATTCTAGCTCCAAACAGAAGCTGAGCAATACCTTGAAAAGCTCCAAAATAATATTTGGAACATTTTTTAATGTTTCTTGCATGAGATTCTACTGACTAATCTACTCCTCACATGCAAAACGTAAGTCCGAGGATATGCATCTTTCATGTTGCTGAGAAGCGGCAATAAATAAGTTTCCTTCTAGAACCTAAAATATGGCCCACTGGACTCACATTCCAGAACTTCTAATTTAGTTAATCCATAGGTGAAGAGTATTTACTATTATCTTCAAGTGAAACACACAAGTTAATCTGACACACTGCATGTATACACGCGCATCAGTATGCTTCCTGGTAATCAGCCATACATAGCAGTGTAAATAGCCAATTAGTCACACAGCGAACCCAAGTTTTTGTAGCTTTTAAATAACTCTTAATAAGTTTTTAAATATATTAATGGTGCTATTCATCTTTTTCATGTATGTAGACATAAGTAGTATTATATATGTAAGTTTAATTTTTGCCCAACACAGAATAAATATTCAGAGACAAGGCAAATTTTAAAAGTCCAGGCTCCATGTCCATAGTAGTTGGGGAGTTCTTTGCTTCTGACCTCCAGGCTCCAATGGCTTAGAGCTGAGCGCAGCTGTATCCTCAACGTGTACGCGCTAAGAGCATGACTTGTGCAGGACACTGCGAAGCTGCAAAGCCCAGCTCTTCTATTTGCTGGCCTTGTGACCCTGGACAAGTTTCTTAATTTCTGTAAGACTTTGTGTGCCCATCTCTAAAATGGGACTAATGATACCCGCTCAAGGATTAAATGGTATAATTCATATAAAATACTTATCACGCTACTTGGCATACAGTAAGTGTGCCAAGCTTATTATAAATAAATACTGTTTATTATAATTATTATTATTTACTGAGAAGGCTAAAAGAAAATCAGAATAACACCAATCCAGTGAAGAGCGCAACAAATTACATAGCTATAAAACTTAGAACCTACTGCCAAGGGATGATTTATCCATCTATCTTGGCAGAAGGAAGCCTGGTGTTAAGGTATTAAAAACAAGGCCAGAGGTTAAAAGACATAACCTAGTTTGACCTTTGAAGTAAATACCCTCATTTATAAAATAAGGTAAAGTTTAAAGTCCTCGTTTCAAAACTTCAGAGTAAGTCAAAATGCACTTGTAGCGTTGAAACACGGTATGCCTCTTCCTGGATTTTAGACACAGAAGTTCTGGACCTAAGAATCAGTAAGGTGCCGTACCTTGCCTCGGAGAGTGCACAGACCCGCCAGCTGCTGGGGGGGACACAGCAAGATTTGTGACCTTAGAGGCCCAGCTTGACTTCACAGGCAGCGCGCTGGCTGGGACTGGGAGCCTGGTCTTTCCCCAGCAGGAGGGGCTGTGACTTCGAACAAGCCCCGGAGGTCTCCAGGTGCTGATGCATCTGGCATTTCCCAGCTCGGACACTTAGGCGCCTGAGTTCACATTATTTGTAACCCAGAGATAAGGCCATGCTCATGCTTGCATTATAGGAAGGTTGTGTAGCCGGGGGTCAGGGTCCCTCCGGTGGAACACAAACACACTGTATGTCAGGCAGCTTCATGCTTATGCCCAACTCTGGGGAATAATGAGAGAATGGAGGACCACATATCCCCTCTTGCTGACCCTTTGTGTTGATGGGCCCCCAGTAAACATGTTCTTTAATCCACACCATAAACCATGGTATTCACCTTCATCCTCCCTCACTACACAAGAAGGACAAAAATGGAAAGGGTTGTAGATGCCCTGATGTACGTCTGTACAAGGTACTGGAAGGCTCAAAACCAGAGAAGCACCCATTCTTTTAAGTCACTAGAATAAGTTCAGCAATGAGAGCTGGACTTCCCTTTTAGAAGGTGCTACCTTTTGCTGACACCTCCCATTCCTAAGTCTAAAGGGCAAAAGGGGTCAGGCCTGCAATCACCTTGACCCTCTTCCAGGAGAATCATCAAGCTGGATGCAGGGGCTCTTAGAGAAGAAAACATCTGCCCTGTGAAAACACATACTTCGCTTGAATAATCCTTCTCCTGTGGGAGGCGGAGCAGGTCACACAGATAAGATACGATTCTCAAGGCCTTATGGTGAAATACTGAAGTATGTGCATTCCGGTAAATGCAGTTTTAAGTGACACACTGAGTATCTCAAATTTAACCTCTGAACACGTCTCTGAATAGACTACCAAATAGTTTTAAATAAGTGTTTTTTCTTTGTTACCTATTGTACTATAATCTCCATGAAGGCCTATCTCCCAGAATTCCCCAAGCAAGTTAATTTAGTATCTACTGCTATGCTCTATCAAGAAGAACATTTTTGACTACAAAGTAAAACAGACTGTCATATTTTATTATAGATGGGTGTTCTTTTAAGGAATGCCAGGCTACATTTCAGTAAATTTTTTTTCGCATAAGCCACCAATAAGGACTACAATGATTTCCCCCAATATATATTAGATTCCATAATTATGATTGCAGTGCTAAGGGTGGCCTATGCCCTCACCACCCATACATGTAGACGCTCATAAGGAAGTGACTGAGTCCTGGCCACTAGAAGTTTTCTCTGGCAGAGGCTAGAAGGTCAGCTGAGGAGCGTTAGTTGGGTAGGCACAACATCAAAGAACTGAAAATATCCAGATAATCCCCCAATTCTCACAGGGTTCAAACTCCTCCCTGAATAAACATTCTTTCAGAACTGCTGACAAATAGCCAAACCGACTTCCTCTCCTCCTCTGTGTTCCCCTTTCAGAAATGAAATCATCTAGCAGCAACATAACCACCCGAAGTGGAGCTACAGGAAGACAACTGAAGAGATGCCCTCTGGTTCGTTAAGCTTTTAAACCATCAAATGGTTTTGTCCCTTGTTAAACAAAATGGCCTGACAAACCCTGATGCATTGGAATTGTGGTTTCTAAGGCATTCCTGGCCCTAACCACTACACCTCCACTTGAGGTATCATAATTGCAAATTATGATAAAGTCCTGAATAATCAGACTCTGCTCTTCTTGGCTTAAAGCCCCAATTACTGCCAAGTCAGCAAATGCTGAACGTGTAGACAAATGCATTGGCTCCAAGCCCAGCTTCTTAGCTTTCATGGATGCTTCTCAATGGGTTTAACTGGAGCTTCTCTCTTTTGTAGCCAACACAGGCATAAGAAAAAATCACAATTTTAAATCACAGTTTCTTGTCAGTACTTGAGGACAAAAGGTTTATTGCATTTGTACACACACCACCCATTCTGAAGACTAAAAGGCTAAACTCATGCAGTGTTCTCCGAGAATAAAACCATAAGAATAAATTGGGATTTATTCCTATTAGTTATCCTTATGGTAAGATGCGGTACAAAATCAATGCCAAAGTTGCTATTGTAAAGTCAATGCAATGGTGCAATGAGATATCAGCTTAAATCTTACTAACAGTGGTGAAAAATCTGCCTTCTTGATAATCGAAGGTAGCTCCTATTTCCAATTTCTGGAGGGGGAGGGAAAACATTGACAAAATATATTAAAACACATGACCTGAAAGACCTTTCTTAGTTATGTAAGTAAGGAACATTTTGAGACTTCCTCAGAAAGTCTGCATCTTAATGATTCCTAAAGCAGCCTGCTTAAACAAAGAGATAACGTTTATACAGCTTTGGCTGGGAGTCTTTCTGGGTGGAGGTGTTACTTGGAAAGACATCAAAACCCAAGTGATGCAAAAATCATTCTTTGCAATTTGAACCTGAGCCACCTGCCATTTTAGTCATCTGTTGAGAGTTCTATTTTACTTCTATTACTGAGCAAACCCTGAACACCAGAGGCATCTCTTCCATTTCAGAGGGCAGTGAGGGGTGAAAGGTGAGGGAGGGAGCATATGGATGGTGAACAGGTGATCGTCATGATGGGGAAGTTTACAGGGAAAATTACTTTGAAAGCACTAGGGTCCAGGATGTATGCCAATGTCTCCTAACCACTCCCAAATTGTATCTTCTTTGTGGCTTTTCTGGGAGCACTTTCTTCTTCTCTGTATAAGCTCCCCACCCCTGCAACTTTAAGTTATTTCTCCTAAAATTTGGCCTTAATTACACCATACCCTGTACAATTTTTTTCCACTGGTTTCTCATCATTGAGCCCAAATTATTTGTGGAGGACACTGAGCTTATCTCTGCAACACCCAATGAACCCTTCACCAGAGTATAGCAGCTATGATCCTACCTGTGCCCCTAAGGAGGAGGCAGGGGGCTCCTGCTTGACTTAAGGCAGTCAGGGTAATACCATCCTTCTTGCCACAATATTGCAGATGGGTAAGCCTAGGGCAACCAGCAAAGGACTTTGTTCTGCTTTAATATCTTGTGAGTCTGTAAGTCAAGATGATCCAAAAACATGAACGCTCAAGACTGCTGTAGATGGTTGATGGCAGCCAGTCCTCTCTTTTCAGTCTGACTGGTGCTAGTGGCTGTCATATGACTGCAAAAGCAGCCTTCATGAAGGCAAAGTTAATGCACAGAGAAAAGTAGAATCAAGAGAAGTTAAGAGAAATAGACCTGGAATCCTGATCACACCTCATGTGAAGTCTACATATCTCTGAAATTTAACATTACATAAGCCAAGAAATCCCCTTTATTGTTTAAACCACTCTACATGTTGCCCTTTATATACTGCCCCCATATATTATTTAAATGCATATGTATTTTTCCCCTCTCTACCTGGCTTAGGCTGTGACCTGAAGGCAAGAAGGATGGGCCTTACTGCTTGCTCGTTTGCAGAGTTATTTCCCTAGTTGTTTGCACCTAGTAGGAATTCTGAGAGGCCTGGCTTCAAAATCAAGCTCCCATACTTACTACTCATGTGACTTTGGTCAAACTGCTCATGCCTTAGTTTCTTCCAGTTAAAAACAGGGATGACAGAATTATTATCAGAATTCAATAAAACAATATACATGCAAGCTCACAGAACAGGACCTGACATTTTGCTATTATTATTGTTTAGTAAATGCCTGAACTGTCCAACTGTCCCTCACTTTACAATCCACATATAAAAACACAAACCTTGATCACCCTCCTCTACAATGATTATCATCATCTCTAACTCTTTTGTACCAAATTTCCCTACAAGTTAGGAGAAGATCTTTGTACTGTACCAAACTACGGCCCCATGCTTGTTAGGGAAGAGTAGGATATTCAAGGCAACCCAGAACCTGAAGACCCGCTTCTGGCCAGGTTTCCCATGATATAAGCTGTTTATCACCTCTCAGACTCATGTCCTAGGTCTCTGGCCTATGTCTTTCTTTTGTCATTGATCCCTCTTGCCCTGCAGGAATTTCTGAGTCAGTGATCTCCCCTGTGCTAGAAGCATGGCCTCCGTTTCTAAGTGTCCTTCTCTGCCATAAATGCATCTTCGACACTCCCCGTCCTTAGATTTTCAATAATTTCTTTTCTATTCCTCTCCATTTTTATACTTACTGAATTATACTGCATCATTAACATATGAACTTATTAAATTATATTTATTATGTATCCATATTTTAAAACAAATTTATTATGCAAAGATATATGAGACAGGAAATTCATGTAATATACGTTACTTGCCCTTTCCCACCCTGGCATCCTTGTAGATTTCACTCCCCTAAGGTATCCACCCCTGCATGAAATTAATTTTGCTTCAGGACAAATACAAATGGAACAAAGTACTCTTGCCTTAAGCAAGTCCGGAAATGTTATCTTAAGATTAATATTCTTTTTATTATTTTGCACTTGATTTATTTCACGATTTGGAAATCTTACACCATAAAAGTGAAAATAAAGTTTCTGATCCACAATAGGCCAAAAGCAGGCTTGAAACTCTGAGAGATACAAGTGATGATGACAGAGGGAAGTCTGGAAAATGAAGGTCCTCCTCTTGTCCCCAGCACCTAACCCAGTGTCTGGCATCTAGATGGACTTTGGAAATTATTCATAGAACTAGTGATGAGACACTGAGAGGACTCCTGCCTGGACATGGCAGGACAGCAGAGCCCTTCATTCTGCTGTTGAAACAGGTGTTGGCTTCAAAAAGTAAAATCCAACCTTTCCTTCAGCTTTGTAACATTTCTGCTGAGTCCTGGAAAGGAAAGGGAGGTAAGAACTCCATAGATGACAATTCTATAGTAGAGTATCATAATTCTAAGGATACAGTATTATTTCAGAAGAAATATAATTACGTATGCACATGGTATCAGTTGGTTATTCACATCTCCTGGATTTCCAGTTACGGGGGTGAATACATTGTTTGAGTCGATTTTCTGTTTCTTGCAGCCAAAAGCATTCAAAGATATCCAGATAGGGGTTTGGGTTTCACAGATGTATGTCTTAGTCACTACTCATCAAATGGTGCATTTCATTATACATAAGTTTTATCTCTTAAAAAAAAAAAAAGAAACTTGTAGCAACATGAATGGTCCTAGAGAATATCATAGTAAGTGAAGTCAGACAGAGAAAGACAAATAACATATGATCTCACTTAGACATAGAATCTAAAAACATGATACAAACAAACTTATTTACAAAACAGAAACAGACTCAGACATAGAAAAAAACATGGTTACCAAAGGGGAAGGTGGGGAAGAGCGATAAATTAGGAATTTGGGATTAACAGATACACACTACTATATATAAAATAGATAATTAAGGACCTACTGTATAGCACAGGGAACTATAATCAGTATCCTGTATCACGCGCTAAAGCAAGCACGGTGGAATGTTAATTGTGGAATCCAAGCGGTGGAGAAAAGGACGTTCACTGTAGAATTCTTTACACTTTTCTGTATGTTTGAAATTTTTCGTAATAAAATGTTGGAGGAAAAAGCTCTAGTTCACTCTTGTTCCTTATATTTGAATGTCGTTAAATACTCTGTGATAACTTTTGGCTCTTGTAAGTATGGTAGCAGGATAAGTGTACTTTATCATGGCAACTAAGGTCTATTCATCCTCTCTCATGAAGACAGGTTATATCAGAGTCTACAAAACAGTCATTAATAAAGTAAATTCTTTTTTCCCCAATATTTATTTATTAATAAACATAACACTAATTGCCTGGCATAGTTATAAGTGCTATACAAATATCAACATATCATTCTAAGACCAATTTACTGAAGTGTATTTTCATCACCAGTTTACAGACTAAGAAACTAAGACACAGATTCATGAAATAAGTAACCCAAGGTCATCCAGCTGGTAAATAACAGAATCGGGGTTTAAGCTGAGGCATTCTGATTCCAGTCTGTACACTCTTCAGCTCTGTACTTTCAATCCAATATAATCAACATGTGATCCTTTTCAGCAACTTCATCTGTGATCTCCGGTTATTTCAAGAAAACCTTAGAAACCACAAATAAGTCATGCTATTTGGTACAGACCAGTAATGAGCAAATTTTTTAAAATGTATTAATAGTTATCTTTTTATCACTTCATTTGTTGTATCTGTGTTGTGTATATGTGTGCTTCATTTATTGTTTTACTCTTTAATAAACTTATTTTAGAACAGCTTCGGATTTAGAGAAAAATCGTAAAGCTATACCACACACCACTAATATGGCAAATTTGATACAGCTGGTTAATACTGATACAATATTGTTTACTAAAGTTCATACTGTAGTCACTTTTCCTTAGTTTTCTTTTTTTTATTTTTAAAATGTCATTTTACTTTTTTTATTGGAGGATAATTGCTTGACAATGTTGTGTTAGTTTCTGCTGTACAATGAAGTGAATCAGCTCTATGTATACCTATATCCCCTCCCTCTTGGACCTCCCTCTCACCCCCCTGCCATCCCACCCATCTAGGTGGTCACAGAGCACCGAGCTGAGCTTCCTGTGTGTTATAGCATGTTCCCACTAGCTAGCTATCTTATGCATGGTAGTGTATATATGTCAGTCCTAATCTCCCAATTTGTCCCACCCTCCCCTTCCCCTCTCTGTGTCCACATGTCCATTCTCTACGTCTACGTCTCTATTCCTGCCCTGCTAATAGGTTCATCTGTACCATTTTTCTAGATTCCACATATATGCGTTAATATACGATATCTATTTTTCTCTTTCTGGCCTACTTCACTTTGCATGACAGACTGCAGGTCCATCCACATCTCTACAAATGACCCAATTTCACTCCTTTTTATGGCTGAGTAATATTCCACTGTATATATGTACCACATCTTCTTTATCCATTCATCTGTCCTTGGACATTTAGGTTGTTTCCATGTCCTGGCTATTGTAAATAGTGCTGCAATGAACATTGGGGTACATGTGTCCTTCTGAATTATGGTTTTCTTAGAAAGTAAATTTTAACAAATGTGAAGGAAAATGAATCATGGTTATGCATCAGATAACTGCCTTAAAACCTCACCTCTAAACTGATTTTTGTTGTCTGTTTTTAAGAAGAAAATAGTACAAGTAGGAGCTTTGGTAAAGTCTTATTTTATCAACCTTCCTATAGCTTAACTAAAGATGATATAAGAGGCACTTGGCACCTAGATGTAAATAAAATACAGTCATATAGCACCACTGCTTTTTCCAGTGAATACATTCTGTGAAAGTCACTATCATTTATGGAAATGTTAATGACCAAAGGTAAGTAGAACTTTTATAAAAATATTCAGTGAAAACAGGGTGCAAGTTTACCCCATTCTCCTTTCCTCCTGGGGAAGAGGAAAGGAATCGGGAAGCAAAACAGTACTTCTACAATCCAAAAGTTCACGCTTTACTGGACTCAGTACATGTGCCTGAAAATAGTGTGCAAACCGTATAAAAAGAATTGCCTTTTTTTTTTGTGGTACGCAGGCCTCTCACTGTTGTGGCCTCTCCCGTTGCGGAGCACAGACTCCGGACGCGCAGGCCCAGTGGCCATGGCTCACAGGCCCAGCCGCTCCGCGGCATGATGGATCTTCCCGGACTGGGGCACGAACCCGTGTCCCCTGCATCGGCAGGCAGACTCTCAACCACTGCGCCACCAGGGAAGCCCAAGAACTGCATTTTAAATAGAAAACTAACCCAGGATCCTCAACAGAAAATGTGCTAAATCCTTTTCTAAGATGGAAAAAAACAATCCTTTCTTAACATATCCTTTTTGTAAATTTGCACATTTATACACTGGTTGTTCTTAAACCAGTACCTCGTTATATGTCTCTACACTAACCCCCTCCCAATCCCCCTTGTTTTTTGTTTGTTTGTTTGTTTTGTGGACACACCACGCATAGTGTATTCCTCCAGAATTTTACAACTTGTTAGAAAATGGCCAACTTCACACATAATAAAAGCACAGGGACTAACCTAACTGTAATGAAAACAGGATAGCATGAAATGAGGCTTTCTCTCTTAAGGAGAGAATGTTCATTCCGATCTTCTTTTGTTTCTCACACTTTAAGTCATGATCAGAGAAGCTACTGAGCACTTTGTACTAGGACTGGTCCTTCTGAAGCCTACCTGATCTGCCACAAAGCACAAGGTTCGGTTCTCTGGGGCTGTAACAGTTTCACCACCCAAAGGAGAGCCTTACAGAGCTGGATGATCAAAATAAGGCCAAGACCTAAGTGGGTGCTGATCCACAGTTGACTTCAATGAAAGGAACCTCTGGGTAAATATCAGAATCAGAAATCTGTAGGTACAAGTGTTGCAGGGAGACAGTGTCATCAGGATTAAAACAAATAACAAACACATACCACCAACAATAACAAAATCACCAGAAGCAGCTAAAGGTTCCAAGTGGAAAGATTTGAGCCTTTCTCTGATGACACTAGCTGCTATCTACCTCCTCTGCAGCTGCCGTGGGCTTCCCCCAGCTGGAGGCCCTGGCATTTGTCCCCTCTTGCCACACCCTAGCAACAGCTGTTATCAGAAAACTGCACAGACAAAAGGATATCTTGTCCCCCACTCCCAGGTGTGTTTTCTTTCTCCATCTTGCCTCTCCTACTCAACCTTAAAAATATTTGGAAAGCTACAGAAAAGTGACTCTTTGTGCAGACGAGCGTAAATTCCTGCTCTCTCTGAACTCTTCCAGTTTGGGGCCATCCCAGTCCTGATGAAAATAGCTCCTGTTGCCCCTGATGGCACTGCCACGGGAACAGCTGTTTACAAGCAGGCTGTCTGATCCGCTAAGCTCTCTCCCCGCACTCCGTCTCCACTGGTGTTCCCCCAGCATCTAATAATCCATAAAAACAGTCACTGACATAGGCCTCCAAGTTTGGTTAAAGCTGATAATACGGGGACAAGGATCCCAGATCTGGGACCCATCTCTGCTTGGTAGATAATGAGGAAGAGAGAAAAGGGGGATGACTTACTAGGTAGAAGGAGGGTTGATGATTGTTTCCTTTGTCTTTTCCTAATCACCAAACTCATAGACACCAACCATTTAAGAGCCGCCACCTAATAAAGGGACGTGAGTTCCTGATCCAAATAAATACTAGAAATTCTAGGAGAGGAGAACAGTCATCCACCACCTCTCATTCTCTTCTTTTGAGGTGTGTTTATTTAATAACTTATTTTCAGGTTTATTGATTCCAAAGTCGACAGAAGCCAAAACCTAAATATCAGGATTGGCCTTTTAGAAAAGTAACCACGAACATATTACTCAGAAACAACTAACACTGCACTCATTTCAAAAACAGGTTTACGTCAGGATAAGCGCATGAAGGTGTACAATAATTCCACAATCGTGTACTGAGCACTTACTCAGTGTCTTCCATTTGCATGAGGGTTTTGGCAAGTGACAAAGTACTTTCCCAGGCTCTCTCTCCAGGGGAGAAAGGAGTCTTTACTGAGTTTGCTATGTGCCAGGACTGTACCTGCTGTCCCCACATCCAATGTGTGAAGCAGAAAAGATGTTCGTAGGAACAGGGTCTGTATATGAGAAAAGCCTCTGGTGTAAAGGCACTTCATCACTCTACACGAGGCTTGTCTGCACTGACTCCAAATACAGTCATTTGCCATTTCCTAAAGTTCTCCCTTTTTCATCTCAACAGGCGGTAATTTCCCAAGGCCAGGATATCCTCTCTGCTTATTAGAAGAATAAAAGCGTATTCCTCCTGCTTGGATCCCTACATTTCAGTAGTAGCATCTGGGCAGTAGCTTTCCCTCTATTCCCTTTGGTTACAATGGTTACTTCCATATTAACGGACACCAGTAGGGGCTACCCCCTAAGACATTCTCTAAGCCAATTTTGAAGTTCCTTAAGTTCAAAGTGCAATAAAACAAACTACAGTTGACCCTTGAACAACTGGGATTTGAACTGCTCAGGTCCACTTATACTTGGAGTTTTTCAATATAAATACTACAGTACTACATATTTCATGATTGGTTGGATCTGTGGATGGGGAACCAGGGATGAAGAGAACGTCTGACTATAAAGTCATACTCGGATCTTCAACTGTGCAGAGGGCGGGTGCCATAACCCGCGCATTGTTCAGGGGTCAGCTGTATTTCTCCTTGTTCTGTTCTGTATCTCTAAATTCCATATCTCATATTTACTTTATTGTAGATTGGCCTTTAGTTCCAGAAGCTGACTTGTACCTTCTATCTGCATACTGCATTAACATTGGCAAGGCAAATTCAGAAAAGCAACTCAATATTGATTTAACATGTTTTTGTGAAAAAGGCAATAGCAAGGCTGTAAGAGTCTGGAAAGGCAGTCTGGTGTAGCAAAAAGGCAATACATCAAACAATTTGAAAGAACTGCAATTTCCTACAACTTAGCTAAAACTCATTGCCTCGTAAATTGCTTTTAGGGACCCAGCTTTAATGACTGGATAAGACTGTTGTAATTAGCATATTTAGTCTAGGTAGATGAGCATAACTGAAAAAAGCTTGAGGTGTTTTCTCTCTTAATTAAGCATTCCTCATTACATTCTTAATTCTCCCCCTACCCCGCTCCCATCCTCACAGCTGGCAGAATAGTGAACTGTAATTTATCTTCCCATTAAAATGATTACAAATTCAGAATGAGTGGAGTTCAAATTAAGTTTTCAAAACCATATGGCAAGGGAGACCCACTTTAAAAGTTAACGGAGAAACTGACCATTCTATCTTGTAAAAACATAAACACCTCTAGAAATGAATTAGCTTTTTCCCGACAGAAGGGAAGAATCATTTGTCTACTTGCTTGTTTGCAAAAGTTCTCATACCAGAATATCACAGTCTTATATATATGATTCTGTTTTACATTGGTCTTACCCTGACACTTCTTAACCCTCTAAATTGTATTCTAGCATTTTGCTTAAGAGCAAGAACTCTCAGCCCTAGCACTTTCTGGCTGAAAAATCTATGGCCAGTTAGCTTACATACTTCATTCCTCAGTTTTCCCATCTGTAAAATGAGGATAACAAGTATATCTTCTACACAGAGTAGCTTATAAAGCTTAAAGGCATATATATGCTTTTGATAATATATATTTATATATATATTTCTAATAATATATATAAGCACTTGGAAGAGTCTTTGGCAGGTAATATATGCCATATAGGTATTATTGTTATTATTATCATGCCTACCATTACCACAGAGAGAACAGTGAGATTCACTGGCCTTCTTTATTTAAATGCTCTATTACAAACCACTTTCTTGCTAAGTATCTCTGGGATTAATCTATAGAAGAAACAGAAGGTGGATTTTGGATGCTGTAATTAGAATGTCAGTTATGATTGCATGACAAATCTCAAGATAAAAGATTTATATATAAAACATAAAAATAAATAATGATTTAAAAAGTCATCGTATGAAACCTCACTAATACGAAGGATTTTTAATGGTTAATTATCTTCAAATCAGGAATGTTCTGAGACAATTTTCTGGACTATTTATGGTATATTTTCTCTGTGCTGTATCAAGAATGATACTATAAAAAGATATATATAAAATATCAGTCCCATCTGGCGTGGTAGTCATGTGTTATCAAGTTAATGATAAAATTCATCACATTCTTTGGCCAATCCAAAAAGAAAGCATAAAGTTTATTTTAAAAGTTTTAATATTTTGTCTTTCATCACTCTAATGTGTCATCCAAATGCATTTTTGTAGTAGTTTTACTGAGATATAATTCACACACCACATAATTCACCCATTTGCTGTATATAATTCAATGTTTTTTAAGCATATCCACAGAGTTATGATATCATCACTACAATCAAGTTTAGAACATTTTCATCATCCCCAAAAGAAACTCTACACCCATCAGCAATCACCCTCCATTCCCCCTCCCCACTGCCACTGGCAACCACTTTCTGTCTCTACAGATTTGCCTATTCTGGACGTTTCATATAAATGGGGTCATATTGGGTTGGCCAAAAAGTTGTTCGGGTTTTTCCGTAACATGGAAAACCCGAACGAACTTTTTGGCCAACCTCCTAATATATGCCTTTTTGTGTCTGCCTTCTTTCACTTAGTATCATGTTTTCAAGGTGCATCCATGTTGTAGTATATATCAGTACTTTATTCCTTTTTATTGCTGAATAATACTCCCTTGTATGAATAGACCACACATTATTTACCCATTCATCAGTTGGTGGGCATTTGAGTTGGTTCTGGTTTTGGCTATTATATAAAATGCTGCTGTGAAAATTTGTGTACAAATTTTTATGTAGACATATGTTTTTGTTTCTCTTGAATACATACCTAGGAGTAAAACTGCTGGGTCGCATGGTAATTCTATGTTTAGTCTTTGAGGAAATACCAGAATGATTTCCAAAGTGGCTGCATCATTTTACCTTTCCACCAGCAGTGTAGAAGGGTTCCAGTTTCCCTGCATCCTTGCCAACAGTTCTCATTATCTGTCTTTTTGATTATAGCCATCCTGGGGATGGGAAGTGGTATCCAAATGCAGTTTTAAGATACAAAGACACTCAGATACATTGAGCAAGGAAGTAAAATCTTTTACGACAAGGGAAAGCACAAAGAGATTAGGAAAAGGATCCTGCAGTCAGGCTGGAGAAGAAAGCAGGAGATGTTTTTAAATGTTACTCAATTTCATATCCTTATGCAACCAGCTGCCCTTACCAAAATGTCAGGATTACGGAGCCAACCCCCAATTTCACATCTGAAGTTTATAATAATCATAGCAACAACTACTCTTGACTTATTGATTTATTTTACAAAGTTCCTTCCCATGTTATACCCCATTTGCTCCAACACCACAGATCTTACATGGGAGGATATTATTATTCCCATTCTGCACGCACAGTCACTGAGGCCCAGAGTGGCTACCTGACTTGCCCAAGCAAAAGCAGTTCAAAACAAACACATACATCCATATATACATCCATAAATAAATATTAAATTAATAAAATTCACAGAGCTGGACCTGCAAGCCAAATTTTGTATTTCAAATCCCAATCCTGATGTCTCCTTTCCTTACCACCTTCATTCACCTCATCTTTGATGACCCAGAAAGCAATGGAAAGGAAAGAGAAGGCAGAGAGGAGGAATTGTCTATGTGTCTGTGAGTGTGTGAGTTGAGTGTGTGTGTGTGTGTGTGTGTGTGTGTGTGTGTATAGCAATTAGAGGCAGGAGGCCTGCACATCACAAAGTCCCCACAATCCACCTGTGAGAAAGCAGTTAGGGATGTGAAATCATGTTGTGACAGTGACAGCCAGGAGGGCTGCATCCCTACTCCTTTAAGAGAGGTTCTTCCAGTAACCAAGAAGCTAGTGGCATACATGGCCACTTAACCCTAAATTCTGAATATTACATTATCTGTATTTACAACAGTATATTTAATTACATACACTAGTTATTCAAATATTCGAGTAATCACTATACACTCTGTACTCAGCACAGTGCAAAGATGGTAGAGGTTTTTAAGAAGCAATGATGACAGTTCCCCAAAGTAAAATTAAGTAACTAACATTTACTAAGCCTTTTACATGTAGCACCTCCTCATTTAATCCTCACAAAATTCCTGCAAGAGAAGTAAAACGGAGGCACAGAGAAGTTAAGTAAATTGTCCGCAAGTCACAGGACTAATAAATGGTGGAGACAGAATAAGAACCCAGGTAGCCTGTGTTCTTAACCACCAACCAATCCTTTCTGCTAGATCTTGCTCAGCTGGAAGTCACCTGTGGTGACACACAGAGACCAATAACACTCGTTAATTCCAACAACCATTTGTTGAATGCTCTTCAATACATGAAGCCCAGGGGAAAACTCACAACAACCCTATGAAGTGCTATCTTCATTGCCTTTCTACAGATGAGGAAACAGGCTCAGAGAAGTGAATTAACTTGTCCAAAGTCACAGAACTATAATAACTAAGGCTGGCATGGTGCATACTATATCCCAGGCACTGATCTAAGCACTAACTCATCTAATTAATCCTCATCACAATACAGAGGTAGGCTCCATTATTACCCATCATTCTTAGTTAAGTAACTTGTCCAAGGTCCCACACTAGTAAGTAGCAAACCCAGATTCACTCTGGTTTTAAAGTCCTCCTCAAAACAACTTAATGTTAACTCTTGGCAACAAAGTGGCTGAGCAGAAATTCAAACCCAGGTCTATATAACCCGAGTGCGAGACAGCCCTCTATCTTCTTACCGACACACTAAGCCTAGTCCTCAAACTTGCTGACGTGCAGAGGGGTGCCTGGGAAGAGGAGAAGTGCTCTGGGGACTTCCCCAACCAAGGAAGGGGTATTTAAGCATCTCGAAGGAGAAAGTGCTTTCTGGACAAACAGAGGCACCCTGCAGTTTATCATTTTAAAGGAAGTGAAACGTACCCAATTGAAGAGCAGATAAATTATTAAAGTGTTTCAAGGTGAATCAGAAAAGCTTTGATTTTTTTCAGTTAGAAAATCTCTTGATGGAAAAGCTTTTATTCCCTTTAATTCTGACTATACATTAAAAAATCACCAAGGGATAGAAATGCGCAATTTGCCTCTTGTAACTTATAACTAAATTAATTCTGACCTCCAATATTTACTTTCTCAACCTAAGGGCAGCAAGCAGGGTGGTTACCAAACCTTTAGGGATCGTTGCAAGAGTCTCTCTCCTTTGGGTCCTGAAACACAGCATTTTAGAAACCAAAACGAGCCTGGAGATTCAGGCCAAGAACTAGAAGTAAGAGGCAAGCGCACCGTTGCGATGGGACAGGGGCCGGCATGCAAGTTTTGGCTCAACCACTGTAAAGCCAAGGGGTTTTTCCCCCTGGCAAACTGATTAATGACCACAAGACGGGCAGCTGCGGAACCGGTCATACCATAAGGAGAATTCTCAAACATGAATCCAAGAAGGACCAGGATGGGATGGAAGTGATAAAGTGGTTGGGAGGGGGTCCTGAATCTGGGGGTATCTGCCTGTCCTGGACGCAGTGACACACATCAAGTCCCAATTCTTGCAGCAGCCGGGGGCCAATGGACCCTGCTGCCTAAAATGTGCGCGCTGGGGGAGCTGGCAGCAGGGCAGCGGGACAAGGTGCCTCCACGCCCCCTTGCGGACCCAAATAATGACGGATGAGTATGTGCCAATTAAGTGATAGGTACAGTGTTTCAGAAATGTTCTCAGTTTAGCCCCCACCACAACCATTCAAGGAAGTTGCCGTGATCAGCCCCATTTTACAGATGAAAATACTGAGGCTCAGAGGAGTGAAGCCAGACTTGCAAGCCAAAAGTAAAACCTTAAGCGAAAGGGATTTGGTCTGGCTCCTTTTATCTAGGAGTAAAGGGGCTGGGGTTGGGGCCGGCGGGGGGCCCGGCGGGGGGCCCTTCACCCGCTCCTCTTGCTCTCTGAGCGGAGGAGGAGCTAGCTGTCAGCCAGGAGGCCTGGCAGCTCCCGGGTGCCCGGGCAAAGAGGGCGCGCGCGGTCGGCAGCAACGCGTCTGCGGGGCGCAGGGCTGCAGCAGCTGGGCGAGGGCGCAGCAAGCACCGCGCGCCCGCCCGCGTCCGCCTCGGGAGCCCGGCGCCAGTCCGGAGTCCTCAGGGCGCCGGGCTGCAGCAGCTAAACGGCGGCGCGTCGACGCGTCCGCAGGCGTCCCGGAGCGCCGCGCGAGTCGCTAGCCACGAGCCACGGCGCGCGCGCGCGCGACTGCCACGGACACTGGCTGGCAGTGCCACCGCTAGCCTCCCCCGGCACTGCCCCTCATCTTACCGTAGCTGCTCTCCGGTGACCAGGACCTCAGCCATGCGCTCCAGCTCCCTTTGCTGCGCCCCGCCACTCCCGCTGGTGCTGCTGTCGCTGCCACCGCTGCCAGCGCTGTTGCCCTCCTCCATGGTCGGGGCTGCGCCGCTACCTCTGTCTTCGCGGTCCGCCGCGGGTTCGGGTATTAAATCAGCCTGCCCTCACTGAGGCCTCCCCCGCCATCTTTGTTAGGGGCCGTCCCGTAGTTCAGACGCGATTGGCTGGAGAGGGAATCCCTTGTGGGTAGGCTGAGGCGCTCGGCGAGTCCGCCCCAGTAACTCCAGCTTGGGGGCGTGGCTGGAGCCCCGCGTGGTCGGGGGCGGGGCCGAGAGAGGAAACTATCAACATCTGGGCGGGGGGTGGTTCTGCGCTAATTGTGCTGTTTGAGGTCGAGTTCGTTGTGGACTTCTTCCATTACCCACAAAGCTCATGCTGTGGGATCCTGGGGACGGGCGGGGAGGTTACTAGACAAGTGTGGAGGCGTTTTTAT
The DNA here is from genome assembly GCF_949774975.1 of Lagenorhynchus albirostris. Lineage (NCBI taxonomy): Eukaryota > Metazoa > Chordata > Mammalia > Artiodactyla > Delphinidae > Lagenorhynchus > Lagenorhynchus albirostris. Next base: position 63,437,767 of record NC_083111.1, on the reverse strand, counting down.
GATACTGTCCATGTCCCAAATTGCCAGAGAGTGAAAATAATAATTTAGCTAAATAGTGAACAATGAAGGCTGTACATGTCATTGCAGGGCTTTAAGAAATTAAAGCAACCTCCTCACCAAAGATAGCTTACTTACCTTACGGTGTAGTCAATAAAGAACGCTGACCTGGGAATCAGACAGACCTGGGATCCAGCTCCACACCTATAATTTTGTAACTAAATGTGCTTAATCCCCAGTTTCTTCCTTTACAAAATAAAAATAATTGTGGCTATCATCTGTTGACAATCTGCTGCATTAAAGACGCTTCAGGTAGCTGTTACCGTCTTTAACTGCAACAAATTATAAAATGAGTATTGTCCTCGTTTTACTCAGGAAGCAGGCCCGGAGAGATGGGGTAACTTGATCCAAATTCTGCATAAAGTAGGAAAATCGTTTAACAGAAGTAGAGGTCCCGGAGATAACGAGATTAACTGGCTGTTGCTCATGTTTTAATTCTGTAATCATTACATAGACTATCAAAAGTTTGCATGGGGGGGCTTTCCTGGTGGCGCAGTGGTTGAGGGTCCGCCTGCCGATGCAGAGGACGAGGGTTCGTGCCCCGGTCCGGGAGGATCCCGCGTGCCGCGGAGCGGCTGGGCCCGTGAGCCATGGCCGCTGAGCCTGCGCGTCCGGAGCCTGTGCTCCGCAACGGAGAGGCCACAGCAGTGAGAGGCCCGCGTACCGCAAAAAAAAAAAGTTTGCATGGGCTTCAAGCTCAAAAATGAAGTTTCTGTCCTGATTCTGTCCTTTACCAACTTTGCAAACTTATGCTAGTTACTTAACTTCTCTGGGCCTCAATTTCCTATCGATAAAACAGGAATAATTCCTACTTTATAGGGATGTTGTGTGGCTTAAATGAAATAACATTACGAAAAATTTCCAAGTACATGCTATGTATTCAATAGATGTTCTCTTTAATATCATTACTGCTTTTAATACGAAGAAGAAGAGAAAGAAGGAAAAAAAGATATTTTTGCCAGACACTGGAATCCATTATGAGTTTTTGACTAGACAAAACACTTTTCCTCAAGTTATCTCTAATGAATTTTTTATTATTAATAGGCCTTCAGAATGAAGAAAAGAGAAGTGCAGACCTAGCACCGCTAAATCTCTCTTTGATTTAATGGTTTTAAGCTTTTTGAAAGTGCAAAATGAAAAAAAAATTTTACCTATTCCTAATTATCCATTGTTCAAGCAACATTTAGTTTTATCCAAAAGCTCTATCTACATATTGTAAATCGTATCACTATTATGATTGTCTTCTGGTTTTTCTCCCTTTAAATCTAGTCATGTGTGGTTTGAATTCAGACAGATTCCTTTACCTGAAAAATAAAAATGAAAAATGTTTTTTTTTGTAAAATACTTTCTTGTTTAATAGTTTCTGATAAAAAGCTCAAGGTCAAAAACTTTTATCATACAAGTTTATGATAAAAAAAAACTTAAAAAAAGCACCTTAACATAAGGGGGAAAAAAAATCAAGTCAGTAACATACCTGATACCACTACTCCAGTGAGAGATAGTGCAGAATTTATTTTTCATGCTTGATGAGAAGGTTGTGTGTGTGTGTGTATGTGTGTGTATAGATGTGAACAGGAAATGGGGAATTGGCATGCTATTATTGTTTTAACCTTTCTTTTGACATATGAGACACACCATGTTCCATTGGGTTAGAAGACAGCCCCTTTTTCCTAACGTAGGGGAACGTTAGTGAACTGACTCTTGAGGACATGTGAGCATAAATGCCAGGACTCTGAGCTCTGGAGCAACTGGCCCCAGAATAAAGTGGGATCTATAGGTATTGCTAGATGAGAGAAGGCTGCTGAAATGGCAAGTAATCCAAGATCTTCAAAGGGCTAAAAATTCCAGCAGATCTTGGTTTGACTCCTGGCTCCATTAGAGAAAGTTCATTATCTTTTCTATGTTTTTTCCCTTCTTTGTAAGGTCAGGATCATACCACCAATCCCATTGGGTTGTTGCGAGGATTAAATAAAATTGAATAAGCCCACTTATCATAGGTAGAAACTATAAAATGTGAGGCTTCTCCTCCAGCGCACCCTACTCACCTGCTTCACGCCTTCTGGCCGTTTTGGTGTTCTGGAGCCAGTGCTTCTCAAACTCTTGGTAGATAAGGATCAAATGTATGTGCGTGTGTGCTTGCACAGGTGTGTGCCTATGTGTGTTTTCAGTCCACTGAAGACTGACACTTTGGTAAAATACAGTAAAAAAGAAATTAAAAAAACGTACAAAGCACAAGCCCCAATTTTTCATTGTTGTGGTCAACAGACAGAAAATTGTCAAATTTCTATAAACCTTTATAAATGATTTCTCTCAATATTTGTATGTCTCAGTGTCTCTCAGTACAGGTAATGGTTACCAGCTGGCCGACCACGCTTTGAATAGTTCTGGAAAAGGGTGAGCAGCAATGTGAGAAGGTGAACTTGATTAAAACCTGTGAAAGAATACTGTTAACTACGAAGCTTAATAGCATGTTAACTATCATCACTGTTATTGCCTCTCCATATATACCTGTATTATTCCCACCTGATCTTAAAGACAACTCAAACCCCACCTTCTCTGTGCTATCTCCTTGCACTCCCCAAAGTGGTGTGTTGCTCTTGTCTACACATTCTCATAGTATTCAAAGACGTACATTATTCTTAACCATTAATGGAAATCTGGAATCTCCAGCTGCCATAATTTTTATTCTCCTTTTGTGAATGGAAGCAGATTGATGGTTTAGCAACATCCTGTCCAGATATTTCTGTTGATCATTTAAGAAGGGAACTTGTCTTTAAAAATTAAATGTAAAGATAGAGAAAAATTAAGTATTCATGTGTTCATTACTTGCACCCATTTTCAATATTTTTGTCACCTTTTTGTAGCGATAGAAATAAAACATTACAAATAAATTTGAGGTCCTCCAGTCCCAGCCCTGCTCACTCCCAAGTTCTTAATGCTGTAGTGTCAAAAATACTTAATCTTTGGTATATGCTACCACCTAGTGGTCCATTTTGCAATGACACTAAATGATACTGGGTCTCCTGCAGGAAAAGGACCACGCTCAGGAAGGCTTCGGGGAAATTTGGATGGGGTTGGGGAGGAGGGTGTAGTTTGTCTCCTTATTGGGCGTGTTCCTGGCTTTTAGTGAGCATGGACTAGGGATACTAGGTATTCTCATTTTCTTGAGACAACACCTCACAAAGAAGAAATGAATTGTCCTAAATCCTGAATGTTTTTCCTATGTCCTGTGGGATCTTCAAGTGTAAGAAAAACCTGTTTGCAGTTAACTGAGCTTTAACCTAATTTGGTTTTACATAGAAACACAAGATATTTTTAAATTTTAAAAATGTAATCTTGAATTGTCCATGGATGCAATTATTGTGTACATCAAGAAAAATTTGTACTTTGTTCTGTTCAGAACTTTACCAAAAAAGGTTCATCATTGTATAACATTGCTTCACCCACCATTTGTGTGGTACCGTGAGAACAACACACCTTTTTCAGTGCATTTGTTAGATATTGCATGCCTGTGTGTGTATTTGCATAGGAATATATTAAGCCAAATTGTAAAATACCAAATATAAAAAAGAAGTGATGGCAATATTCAGTTAAATATTGTCTTAATTCTGTTATTCTAAAATTATTTATTAGTTATAAATATCTAATGACCACACTAGGCCTTCTACTAGAGTCATTTGAATATTAAAATAAAAATTATTTTGTTATATGTGATTTTCCTTTTCTATTTCTTCCCTATATTTCAGCATAAGGGCATCATATTGGTTTTCTTTTAAATAATGCACCTAGAAAGCTTATGTTCTCTATGAATTTAATGACAAGAAAATAAAGTGAGCATCACATACTATCTATTATTTTTAAAGGGGACATTGAGTTAGATGGGATTGAGAATTTTTTAATGGAATAATAATGTTATATTTATTGAGCTCTTTCTCTGTGACTGGCCATGTTCAAAGGGTTATACATGTGTTAAACAAGTATTCCTCAAAATAACCTTGTGAGTTGGCCACTTTTTCTTTCTTTCTTTCTTTCCTTTTTCTTTTTTGTTGTTGTTGAAGTATTGTTAATTTACAATATTGTGTTAGTTTCTGGTGTACAGCAAAGTGATTCAGTTATACATGTGTATATTCTTTTTCCTATTCTTTTCCATTATAGTTTGTTACAAGATATTGAATATAGCTCCCTGTGCTATACAGTAGGACCTTGTTGTTTATCTATTTTGTGTATAGTACCAGTAGTTTGTGTCTGCTAATCCCAAACTCCTAATTTATCCCTCCCCCCATTCCCCTTTGGTAACCATAAATTCTTATTCTCTGTCTGTGATCTGTTTCTTTTTTGTAAACAAATTCATTTGTATCACTTTTGGGTTTTTGGCTGTGCCATACAGCTTGTGGGATCTCAGTTCCCCAACCAGGGATCTAACCCGGGCCCTCAGCAGTGAGAGCGCAGTCCTAACCACTGAACCACCAGGGAATTCCCTGTAACACCTTTTAGATTCCACATATAAGTGATATCATATGATATTTGTCTTTCTCTATCTGACTTACTTCACTTAGTATGATAATCTCTAGGTCCATCCATGTTGCTGCAAATGGCATTACTTCATTCTTTCTTATGGCTGAGTAGTATTCCATTGTATATATATATATATATATATATATATATATATATATATATATACACCATGTCTTCTTTACCCATGGTTGCTTCCATGTCTTGGCTATTGTAAATAGTGCTGCTATGAACATTTGGGTGCATGTATTGTTTTGAATTAGATTTTTCTCTGGATATATATTGTACTTTGTATCTGCTAATCCCAAACTCCTAATTTATCCCTCCCCCCACTTCCCTTTTGGTAATAATAAGTTTGTTTTCTATGTCTATGAGTCTGTTTCTGTTTTGTAAATAAGCTCATTTGTAAACTTTTTAAATTGCGGAGTAATATTTCATTGTATATATACACCACATCTTCTTTATTCATTCATCTGTTGATGGACGCTTAGGTTGCTTCCAAGTCTTGGCAATTATAAATAATGCTGCTATGAACATTGGGGTGCATTTATCTTTTTGAATTATGTTTTTCTCCAGATATATGCCCAAGAGTGGGATTGCTGGATCATATGGTAAGTCTATTTTTAGTTTTTTAAGGAACCTCCATATTGATTTCCACAGCAGCTGCACCAACTTACATTCCCACCAACAGTGTAGGAGGGTTCCTTTTTCAAGGATGTATATTTTAATCCCTATGATAATTACTAAAAAATTGCAAAGAGAAAGGGCTAAAAGATCAATTGATAAATTATAATGACATTGTTTTTTAAAAATTCAAGTAATCCACAGGAGGGAAGAAAATGAAGGAAAGATTAAAAAAGGTGAGGAAAAACCCCAAATAAAAAAGTGGCAATTTCACTAGGAAAGACCAGGTGCTAGGCCACAAAACAAGTCTCAATAAAATTAAAATAACTGAAATCGTATGGAGTATGTTCTCCATGTATAAGCCATACCATAATGACATTAAGTTAAAAATTAATAAATATCTAGGAAATCACAAATATCTGGAAGTACAGTCTACTCCTAAACAATTCATGGGTCAAAGAAGTAATCACAAAGAAAATTAGAAAATATTCCAAACTGTGATAATGAAAGATAACTTTTCAAAATTTGTGTGATACAGCTAAAGCAGAGCTTTGAGAAAAATTTATAAACACATTTTTAACTGTTTATATTAGAAAAAAGAAAGTCTAAAATCAATGATAAGAACCTAGAAAAAGAAGAGTAAAGCAAACCCCAAGTAAATAGAAGTTAATATTTCATGAATATTCCTTCTCCTTTTTCCAGTGGGCATAAGGAAACTTTTGGGGGTACAGAGAATGTTCTGCATTCTGATTGTGGTGGTGGTGTCACCAGTGTATAAATTTGTTAAATCCTTAAATTGTACGATTTAAATGCATGCAATTTATTTTACTTAAATCGTATCTCAATAAAGTTGATTTAAAAACAAAGGAGTCCTGAGGCAGCAGTGCCTCCTGTAAATTAAGGGAATAGCAGGGGCACCTGGGTGAGGGGGTGGGGAGGGGATGAAGATTGTATAAGGTCTTATGGGCCTTGATAAGGACTTTGAGGCTGTGGACACAGAAAAATTAAGATCAATAAGACAAAGAGCATTGCTCACCACCCAGCTCTATAAGGGTAAAGTCATAACCCACTGCCATTGACCACCGCCAGTGCACCCTGAAAGGAATTCAGGATGCAAAACAAGATGAGGCATTCTATGCTTTGGATGAGCAGGCCCTTAGATAGATGCATATCTCAGTAAGAATTTCAACGATGCTAGATTATTGCATCTTCCCATACACAGAAAAGCAGTAAAATCATTAACTAGAGATATCAGCAGTCATCTTTTACCAAGATGTATGATTGACTGCACGTATTTCCTAGCCAAAAATCGTGTATAAACTGGTTTTTCCCCTACCTCTTCAGAGTTGTGTGGTTGTCTCCCAGGCTCTAGTTCTCATTAAGATCCTGAATAAAACTGAAATTCACAACTCTTTCATTGTGTATTTTTCTTTAAGTTGTCAGAATTTATTCTGAAAGTGATCAGAATCCTTTGGTGGATTTTGAACAGAGGAATGCTGTGATCTGACTTACGTTATTGCAAGGACTGCAGAAGATAATGTATACAGGATACACACCTGAGTGCTTGACTCAGTAAATATTTAATAGATATGTCTTCTCTTTTCTAAGGCAATGGAGAACAAAACGGCGAAGCAGGCTACTCTGTGAAACATGAAACACTAGCACCATCTAGTGGGGAAAATCCTGTTCTACAAGCAAAGCCTAAAAAGTTTAATTAATAAAGGATATGAAGTTAAAATCTAAACTACTGTATTTCCCACAGAATGAAATAAATCTTGCTGTGAATCAGCACTTCCTTACCTGAAGTGATTTTAAGTAAATACAAGGTAATGTGGTTTCCAAGACACTATTCTGTTTTTCCTACCATGTGCAATTCTTTCCTCCAGGGAGGTATTTCTTTCAAGGCTTCCACCTCCACTGTTCGGTGAGATTTCATCTTTAGTCCAGTTTTCAGTTGTACATAACACTCTTGCTGGGTGATCTTGTTACGACACCAAACTTGGGTCTGCTTGCCTGATGTGCAGCAAAGCCAATCTACTGACACCAGGTTGTGGTGAAGAAAAGTGAAACCAAGCAGGACCCTGTGGGACTCCTGGGCACAGAAGCCTTTCAAACAGTTGGTAATCAGGGAAGGGAAGGGATGCAGAGACAAGGGAGGAGAGCCAAGAAACAATAGTGCAGCTTTGGGGCAGGGTCCTGGCTCCCCTTCAAGGGAATACACACAACAATATCTTTGAGCTCTTTTACAGAACTAAAACCCCCAACAAATGGAAGATGTTAGCATTCTTCATTCCAGAGAAGGTCACAGTTTGGTATCCTCCAGAAGCTCATCAGGAGAACAACTGAGGCCAGATTAAAGGAGTGCAGGCCCTGCACACACCCTGATCCTTATCAGCAACCCAGCCCTAGAGCCACTGCTATAAAACTCCTCACCAAAGCCTCCCTGACACGGGGTCTCAGCCCCTCACCTGCCACCCAGCCCAGACTAGGTATTCAACGAATGGATGGATCTAGTCCGAGCCATAGATTCCCAGATATAATGAGTGGTCCCCAGACCCAAAGAAGTGAGATGTCCGGTGCAATTCTACCAGGACCTCACTCCCGGTCCAAGGTGTTTGCACAAACTCGGTGCGGTATTTTTCGAGCCCTAATAGACGAGACTGGAATCAGACTTTACTACCTCCTGGCTGTGCCACCTAGGGTAAGGAGTTTGCTTCCTCATTTGCAGAACGGTATTTAAAAGGGTCCACTTCACAGGGCTGTGGTGAAGGATTCATGAAATTTTGCATGCAAAGTGCTTACTGCAAGACCTGCCACTGGCGGAAGACGCGACTATTTTGATGGCGAGGAAATGGGGGTATTGTCAGGAAACAGGGCGGGGAGGAGGGCAGCGGAAGCGGTGGAGGAAGGTTCCACGTGGCGCCCCGCGGGGTCGCAGCTCAGCTCCCGCCAGCTTCCGCCGAGAGCTCCCCGCGGAGGCCGGGTTTCCTTCCAGCAGCCGCTGCTCGGCCTGGGATGACCCGGCAGTCCTCGGCGGAGCACGAGTCCGGGAAGCTTTCGGACTCTCTCGGGGACGCCCCCGCGGCACGCTCCGCCCCGGAAACACGCCCCCAGCCGCCTAGGCGCGCTTTTAAAACAGGCACTGTTCTATTGTTTCGCCGGGTCGCGGCCGCCTGGGGAGCTTTGTTCTCCTGTCTTAAACCTGCTGCCCCTCGCGCACCGCGGGACCCCCCCCCCCGACCCCGCGCAGCGATGAGGAGGACCCGCGACGAGGTGGACGCGACCCTGCAGATCGCCAAGCTGAACGCGGCCGAGCTGCTGCCCACCGTGCACTGCCTGGCCTTCGGCCCCGGGGCCAGCGCAGCCGCCGGCGACTTCTGCCTGCTCGAGTTGGAGCCCGCGCTGTGCCAGCAGCTTGAGGCAGGACATAGGTGAGCCGGGCGCGGGACCTGCCGCCTCCAGCCTCGTGCCATCCACCTGATTTTCCTGCGGGGAAACACAGGATGGGGAAACTGGGCCAGAGAGGTGCACTGATTTGACCAGGTCCCTCGCAGCAGGTCGGTGACCTGATCCCCAGCTGGCTGCCTTTTCCCGAGGAGTCCGCGCCACTTTTAATCCGTCCAGTTAGCTGGACTAGTCCGGCTGGTCTTGGAGGCCTCTGTCAGCGAAAACAAGTCCGGAAATAGAACCTCGGGGAAGTTTTGGAGATGTTAACAGTGAGGCCAGGCACTGCACAGAACGCTTTGCCATTCTAAAAGTCCAATGGTAATATCCAGTATTTATGGAGTCCCTCTTGCCTGCTACTTATATGTATTTTACTCAGTAGATAGGACTTGGGGGGAATGAGTGTAAAGCTGTTTTTACAGACTTGGTAATTGTGGAAGGCCCTCAAAAAAACCGACTTGCTTGGGGTCACTCAGTGGGGATCGGAAGCTGTTTTCTAATTCTAGGTCAGCTACACATTTGCTGCAAGACCATGGGTTGAAAAACAGAGGAGGGCTTCCCTGGTGGCGCAGTGGTTGAGGGTTCGCCTGCCGATGCAGGCGACGCGGGTTCGTTCCTCGTCGGGGAGGATCCCACATGCCGCGGAGCGGCTGGGCCTGTGAGCCATGGCCGCTGGGCCTGCGCGTCCGGAGCTTGTGCTCTGCAACGGGGGAGGCCACGGCAGTGAGAGGCCCGCGTACCGCAAAAACAAAACAAAACAAAGCGAAAACAGGAGAAGTCCGTTCTCTCAACTTTGTGCAGTCCCTGGAAATGAGGAGTTAGGGGCTCTGGTTTAATTCTGTTCTGCTTTGTTGTTCCTTCCACACCTGTATTTTATTAGGTATCGTTTGTTCTCTTTTATGTTTTTTTAATTGACTCCTTCAGGCTTTCACTTTGCCTACTTCACTCATCTAGCCGTGTTAATAGTTAACTGGCCAGTCTTCAGATGCTAGCAATAACGTATCTTGAAGGGAACTGAAGGAGAAGGTCACTCATGGGTTTTCATCCCAGCTGAGTTGGCAGGAATTTGAGAAAAGACTTCAGGTGCGAGGACCTTCTTTGTCCAGTTATAGTTAATCTAGCTGACAAAAACCAGAATGAAAATGTGTGTTTTAATTTTTTTTTTTTTGTAGAGGGAAGGGGTAGTTGTTTTAAACGAAATATTTGAAAGGGATAGTGCCACGTGGAAATACATGTTAAGAGTAGGTACTTGGGACTATTAAATGTTGTTAGCACCAAGAAGCTTTAAAAACCTTTTATTTTCACTTAAGGATTAGTTTTTTTTTTTTTTTTTTTTTTTTTGCGGTACGTGGGCCTCTCACTGTTGGGGCCTCTCCCGTTGCGGAGCACAGGCTCTGGACGCGCAGGCTCAGCGGCCATGGCTCACGGGCCCAGCCGCTCAGGCTCCGGACGCGCAGGCTCAGCGGCCATGGCTCACGGGCCCAGCCGCTCCGCGGCATGTGGGATCTTCCCGGACCGGGCACGAACCCGTGTCCCCTGCATTGGCAGGCGGACTCTCAACCACTGCGCCACCAGGGAAGCCCCAAAGGATTGGTTTTAAAAAAATATTTTTAGTCTTCTATTTCAGGTTTTTTATTATTTATTTAAAAGAAATGAATTGTGTACAGGAGGTTTAAATACTTTATAGACAAAGAAAACTACTAGAATCAGCTCCTTTTTTGTCATCTCCATTATCTTTATCATTTTTCTTCTTCCACCTCCTCACTTTTGTCCTTCCCCTCTTCCTTCTTCTTGCTTTTTTCCACCTGTGACCCTTTGTCAGAGACATCATTTAGTCTAGTTTGTAAACATACCATTTTCATATTTTTCATTCAACATTGCAGCTTTCTTTTCTCAGGGTCCCGATTTCTTTGCAGCATAGGTGACGATTAGGACAGGTTGTGCTCCTTTGATTGTTAGGGGATACTAAGGCCAAAACAAGGACAACTCTTGGGTGGGTACCAGGACCAGCAGCATGGTCATCATCTGGGAGCTTATTAGTAATGCAGAGTCCTAGGTCCCATCCCAGGCATACTGCATCCTGATCTGCTTTTTAACAGGGTTCCCTAACGTGCCTACACATAAGTTTGAGAAGTATTGCTTCAGTAATTTTAGAAAATTGTGAAATCTTGACTGAAGCTTTTGGAAGCTTTTCCCAGCAGTTTGCACAAAGATGCCACGTGGTAACATTTGGCCTCTTGGCCTCCTTGGATCTTTTTCGCCCGTGTGGAATTATTTTTCCTTAGTGAGGGCACCGGCTGCCCCTCTGGGTCTCAATTGGCCCAGGCCTTGCTCTGTGGAGCTCATGGGAGGGCTGTGAGAGCAGGGGCCAGACACAGCCTTAAGACTTAGCTTTAAATTCTAGAAGCCTAGGCGATTTTGGAACTGTTTATAATGAAGATGTCCATTGGTGTCTCAGTAAACCAAGTATTTTCTTTTCCCACTTTCCTGCAGTCTTGTGATTCGTGGTGATAAGGATGAGAAGGCCGTTCTGTGCAGTAAAGACAAAACATATGACTTGAAAATAGCAGACACTTCCAATATGTTGCTTTTTATTCCTGGTTGTAAAACTCCAGACCAGATGAAGATGGAAGAGACACACTGTAACATTATTCACACTGAGGTACTGTCTCCTGATTTATGTGAGAATGACAACACATGTGCTAATCTCGCGTTTAATTAAAAACTCGAGGTGTGGGACTTCCCTAGCCGACCAGTGGTTAAAATTCCGTGCTCCCAATACAGGGGGCAAGGGTTGGATCCCTGGTCGGGGGAACTAAGATCCTGCATGCCGCACAGCGTGGCCAAAAAAAGCAAACAAACAAACTTGAGGTGTGAAATGTACAATCATAGAGAATCTGAAAAGTTCTCTAATGAAATTTGAAATTTCTCAGCATTATTTTTGTTTGTTCGGAGTCACATAAAGTTGTCTTTATTATCCCAATCTGATTTTTAAGTCCCAGATAAGCTATTTTCTGTAATATAGAAAATTTGCTATTAGGTGACTCATTTTAAAAGTTTTACCATGGGGCTTCCCTGGTGGCGCAGTGGTTGAGTCCGCCTGCCGATGCAGGGGACACGGGTTCGTGCCCCTGTCCGGGAAGATCCCACATGCTGCGGAGCCTGCGCGTCCGGAGTCTGGGCTCCGCAACGGGAGAGGCCACAACAGTGAGAGGCCCGCGTACGGCCAAAAAAAAAAAAAAAGTTTTACCATGAATAGGTTTTGAAAGGACTCCCTCAAACCATAACTAGTGCATTAGATGAGGTAGAGAAATGAAGAAATTTGTTTTTCAGGGAAGTGTGTTTTTCACCTTTGAAATTAGTTTAGTTCATTACTATTCATAGCCATATATAACAAATTTTTAATTATTTTGGAGACTGCTGTTGGCAGATACCAAACCAAAGTCTCCATCCTGGCTAGATTGTTACATATATACAATCAAAGCACAGCCCTTAAATCTATTAAACTTTAGGCCAGCTACTTCCTAAAAACAGAATTGGAATAGAAATAAGGGAAAATACTGGGACATTTCAGTGATTCATATATGTTGCTAGAACAGAAGAGCTGCCAGTAAATATTGTATTTTGGTTTTTGTAGGGTTGTGTCTTTCATTGTAATTAACTAGAAATATTGACAGTTCATCCTTTTGGAAAAGGTGTTATTTTTCTTATCATGTAGCTGTTTTGTAGGTGTTTTGGAGAGGGTATAACAACACCTGTGAGTATCTTTGAGCTCTTACGGGAATTCTGTGTTCTGAGACTGAGTAAAACTTAACAAAGCTCTACTAACCAGAGTTTTTAAACCTGTGGTTACACTTTAGATGCCTAAAAAGGCTGGGTAAGGAATGCACGTGAGCAAAGCAGACTGGTGTTGATAAATGGGAGTGGATACCCAGTCTCAGGAGTAATAGGGAATGGGGGGGTCTATGGCAGATTGCAGCACACAAGCCCCAAGAAGTGCATGGGCACTTCTTGGCCTTGTGGGAAAGCAGGCCCAGCATTGCCAGATTTTCTGATTCCCTTTGTCCAAGTGAAGCTTAAAATTTAGATTTGGAGGGGCAACATCTTATTTTTCGATGTTGGCAACTAATGAAAACTCTATACTAAACCTCCCTTTTTCCCCAACACAAAAGTACACACCATCTGTGCATTGGATACAGCCAGCAGGCTGCCAATTTGTGAACTGTGGATGAAATCAATCTTTGTGTTTTGGTCCTTAAACTTTTCTCAGATTCAGCAGCATCTCCATTAGGCTCTGGGCCTTGTCTTGTCAATCAAGGCTTCTACTAGTTTTAGAGTAGATGCATTCCCTGACCTTCCATGTTAGAGCTGGAAGGAGACAATCCATTTCTGCCTTTTTCTCTTCTTTCATGTGAAACAGTTATTGGGCACCTACTAAGTGCTAGACATTGGGCAAATCCTGGAGATACAGAGAGAGATAAGAAATATTTATCCATCATTTAGCCACTGTCAGCTGGATTTCTTTAAGTGATAAGCCTCTCACTGTTTCCCAAGTCCATAAGGAATTAGTTGCAATTCTAACTAGTGGGAAGTTCTTGTATTGAATAGGAGTCTTTCTTCCTTAACATAATGAGCAACACAGAACAATGGTTCCCCCCCTTCCCTTTATCATATATTAATTGTTTGAAGACAGTGGTAATGCTTTTTCTTTATTTTCTGTTTGTCAGCCTAAAGATATTCTTCTTCTGTGTTTCTACCTGGCTTGCAGAATTCTCAGCATCCTGGTCATTCTTTTCTGGGCATACTCTAGTTTCCAGCGTATACTTGAGATATGGAGCTTAATTATCCATTCTCACTATGTTGGCAGTCTCTTCTTAACTGGGGATTGAAAAGATGTTACCTGAAGATACCCATCCATCTGCTTGAGATGGCTGGACGGGGGCCTTCTCAACAGAAAGAATACTTTGGCTCCCTTTTCTTGCTTCTTGTGGAGGGCAGATGGGTTGGTTGAAATTTTATATGAAGATTTCTTTTAGAATGGCCCCTAAATGATTATGATGTATTTGTAATTTCTAGATCTTTGGTTTTTCTAATAATTACTGGGAATTAAGAAGATGTAGACCTAAATTAAAGAAGCTAAAGAAACTTTTGATGGAAAATACCTATGAAGGACCTGACAGTCAAAAAGAAAAGGATTCAAATCACTCAAAAGTAAGACTAGTATTTTCATTTTTTAATTTGGAATTTAAAAAATAGAGCTATAGAGACACTTAATGCTGACTTTTTTTTAAAGTTCATATTATGAAAATTTCAAACATACCCCAAAACGGAAAGATCTCCATATATTCATCACTCTCTTGAACATTTGTCAATATTTTGTCAATCTCATTTATTCTGTCCACCTGCTGCCTTCCACCTTTTTTGTTTTTTTGTCTTTTTCTGGAGTATTTTAAAGCAAGTCCTAGATATCATGGTGACATTTATGTAGCTGAAAGCTTCTCATGTTCCTAACTAAGAAATAATAGTTTTTTAGAGGTTAAGATAATTTATTTAATTAAAAGTTATAATTAGGGACTCTTGAGAAAAGACATTATGAAAATGGAAAGTCAGAATGGACTAATTCCTGGAAGTATGGAAAAATATAAACCAGGTAAAAAAAAATTTAAGTTTTAAATGTAATTCAAAGTTATAGAATTCTCCTGGTATTCTGAAGACCATATTTGTATTAGAAGTTTGACTGACTGATTGAATTTTTTTCTTTGTAACAGCTTTATTGAGATATAATTCATATACCAAGCAATCTACTCATTTTAAACTATATAATTCAACGGTTTTTAGTACATTAACAGAGTTGTGCAGTCATCACAGTGAAGTTTAGAATATTTTCACCACCCCCAAAAGAAACCCTGTACCCCTTAGCTGTTAATTTCTAATCCTACCTTTCCCTCCTTCTCTCTCCCGCCTCAACCCTAGGCAGCCACTAATCTACTTTGTGCCTCTATTGATTTGCCTCTTCTGGACCTTTCATATGAATAGAATCAATAAGTGGCCTTTTCCAACAGGCTTCTTTGACTTAGCATGCTGTTTTCAAGGTTCGTTCATGTTGTAGTATGCATCAGTAGTTCATTCCTTTTTATTGCTGAATAGTACCCCATCTTATGGATATACCATAGTTTATTCATCCATTCATCACTTGATGGACATTTGGGTAGTTTCTACTTTTTGAATATTATTGATTATTTGATAATTATGGATAACACTGTTGTGAACGTTCATGTACAAGTTTCTAGGGAACCTATGTTTTCATTTTTCTTGGAGATATATATATATATGTACACACACACACACACACACACACACACACACACACACACACACACACACACACACACACACACACACACACACACACACACACACACACACACACACACACACCCTAAGAGTGAAACTGACGGGCCCTGTGCTTACCCTGTATAACCTTTTGGGGAACTCCCGGACTGTTTTCCAAAGTGGCTGCACTATTTGACATTTCCATTGTGTGAGGGTTCCAGTTTCTCCACATCCTAGACAACAATTGTTTCTATCTGTCTTTTCTGTATCCATCCTAATGGGTTTGAAGTGGTATCACTGTGGTTTTGATGTGCATTTCCCTAATGACTAATGATGTCGAGCATCTTTTCATGTGCTTGTTGACTATTTCTGTATCTTTGGAGAATGCCTATACAGAAACCCCTTTGCCCAATTTTTAATTGGGTTATTTATGTATTTATTACTAAATTGTAGGAGAGTTCTTTATATAATCTAAATACAAGCTCCTTGACAGATACATGATATGCAAATATTTTCTCCTATTTTATGAGTCGTCTTTTCTTGATTTTTTAAAATTGAGGTAAATAAACAGAACATAAAATTTACCACTTTAACCATTTTGACCTGTACAGCTCTGTGGCATTACATACACTCACTTTGCTCTGCAACCATCACCAGTATCCATCTACAGAAAATTTTCATCTTCCCAACCTGAAACTCTGTACCTATTAAACACTAACTCCCCAGTTTCCCCTGCCTCTCACCCTCCGGCAACCACTATTCCACTTCATGTCTCTGTGAATTTGTCTATGCCAAATCTCCCATGTAAGTGGAATCATACGGTATTTGTCCTTTTGTGTTGATGATGTTTTGAAATACACAAGTTTTCATTTTGATGAAGTCCACATTATCCGTCTTTTGTTGCTTGTGTTTTTGGCATCATATCTAAAACCATTGCCACATCCAACATCACAAAGAGTTATCCTCTGTTTTCTTCTAAGAATCCACTGATTTTATGTAGTAATCATTACAGATTAATAAAAGAAATTAAACTAGGGTACCTTGCCTTAATCTCTTCTATGTATTTATTCAATAAGTCTAAAAAAATTCTTTGGCCTTAAAATGTGCTTGCTTTTTTTTTTTTTTTTTTCCTGTTTTCTTGTTTCAGTATACAACTGAAGATTTGCTTGATCAAATTCAGGCAAGTGAGGAAGAAATAATGGCCCAGTTACAAGTTCTAAATGCCTGTGAGATTGGAGGTAGCATGACTTACTATTATTAATAATGATGGAATTGGGCATCATATGAGAGACATTTTTGGACATCTTCACCTGTTTATTGCTGTTCCATGCTATTTATTTAACCTTCTTTTGGGCTCAGAGATGATATTTGTATTTTGGGGTGTGGGGTAGAGACTACGTGTGATCACCTTTACAGTCTCTGACCAGTGACTTTTTCTACTCCTTACAGCCCTTTTTCTTTGGACTGAGTGGTAATAGAAGAACCATATTAGATCAGGAAAGGTCTTAGATATCAGGTAGTCTAATCCCTTCATTGTTTTCAATAGGTGAGGAAACTAAGGCCTAGGAAGGGAAACGGACCTGTCCAGGGTTCCATGTTGAGTTAGTGACAGGATAAGGCATAAAACCCAGGTACTTCAACTCCTGGTTCAGAATTAACTCACTGTATTTCCAAGTTGCTTGGAAGATGTGTTTCTTCTTGTGATAACTCAACATACTTTTAAATGTGTTAAGTAGTTTATGTAAGAAACCTGTATAAAAGTTGTAGTGGTATGTGTTGGTCTCAGGGGTTGACGGAGAAGCCCAGTACTATCTTGTATTTTGATTATCTCCTGGTCTGGAGTGGTAGAGTAGGAGCTATTTTTTTTTCTGGCATCTGGGCCTGCAGTAATACTTGAGTAGATGTTTGTGTGCATTTATCAGCCCTCTTTTTTTTTTTTGTGGTACGCGGGCCTCTCACTGTTGTGGCCTCCCCGGTTGCGGAGCACAGGCTCCGGATGCACAGGCCCAGCAGCCATGGCTCACGGGCCCAGCCGCTCCGCGGCACGTGGGATCTTCCCGGACCAGGGCACGAACCCGTGTCCCCTGCATCGGCAGGCGGACTCTCAACCACTGCGCCACCAGGGAAGCCCTTTTTCAGCCCTCTTAAGCTTGCCCAGAGAAGCAGCTTAATTCTGCACCCATGTGTTGGAAAGGAGGAAATTGGCATGGTTTGGTGGATGCACTCCTAAATCTTTTAAGCAAGATTAGCTTTTGTGAGACTGTAACTCTCAAATGTGGTGAATTCTGCTGAGTGAAGCAGCTGCAGATGACTTTATAACTAACTGGAAACACTTAGCTCTTTGTTGTGGTTCCTTGAGACACATTTGGTCCTAATCATCGGGCATAAAGTTTCTAATTGTGGATGCCTGCTGCTAATTACTATGGTATAGGGGGTACCATGAATGTTAAGGTTAAAAAAAAAAAAAAAAGAACCACCAATGGGCTTAATGCAGCCCTCTGTATTATTCACTTATTGCATGGGAATGGATAACATTTTGGGGGGTATGTGTGTGTGGGGATGCAAAGATTATTTTTTCCTAGTTTTCTTTTTCAGTTTTACATCACGCATTCTATTTTTTAACATTGCCTTTATTTTTTCAGAGTAAGAATAGGAACATCTCCCTTGGTGTGAGTGTATTGAATTGGTGGGTGTGTATGTGATTTGTTTCTCCAGGGGTGGTGGTAGTGCCTTTGGTTATAAGATGGCATTTCATAGTCTTTCACAGGAATAGGGAAATGTGTCTTGAGGCTCAGCTTTTATTTTGCCGCTGGTCCACATTGTACTTCTGAGTCTGTTATCTCTTAAATCAGCTAGACTTCTTTATGAGCATGAGAACACCTCTCCAAGATCGCTGAGATGAGGGTTGTAACCATGGCAGTGCCCCATAGCAGAGATCACTGTGTGGGATATCCAACCTATGACCTTCACCTCATTTGTATGACGTTCTAGTGAAATGACTGTACCAGCTACAGGTTTCCACATTTCCATTTAGAACGACAAGATTATTGTGAGATAATTGAGTATTAAAGCACTTGAAAAAAAATTAAAATGTTAGTCATATGAAAAGTACTCTTTAAAAACCATCTAATCTCCCATAAGACACAATTTGTAATGATCAGGAGACAAGCATAAACAGAAGCATTGTTTATAAAGAAAGCTAAGGCTTTTCATGTCTCTTTTTTGCAGTGGGCAAGAGTTTACTGCTGCTTTATCGGTCTGTCAGCCAATTCATTTGTTTAAAATGTCCTTTGGTAAATATAACTTTTGGAATTTGTAGGTTATTGGAGGATTCTTGAATTTGATTATGAGATGAAACTTCTGAATCACATAACTCAGCTTGTGGATTCTGAATCTTGGTCTTTTAGTAAAGTTCCCTTGAATACATGCCTTCAGGAACTTGGACCATTAGAGACAGAGTAAGTATGTTATTCATTGTCCTTCCAGATTTCCTTAAGGGGAAGAAAATTATTTTCAGGGTAGTACTAAACCCAGGGCATAGACTATTTATATTTTGATATCTTATAGAAATCTAAAGAATATACAACCAAGAAGGACTTGGGAATTTTGGTCATTGGGGTGAATAAATGTGTATCTTTTTTTTCTCTGCCATAAAAAATATAAAGGAATAATTCAAGCTATTTTATAATAAAGGTATGCTCATATAATTTGTGTAAAAATATTTAGCGTGGGACCTGGTATATAGTAACTGTCCAGTGTATTTTAGTTAGTTTCTAATGTAAAGTTTTATACTTGGCAACCCAAATCCTTTAGTTATTTCAAATTTATATCTTAGTTTCTACTTAGCAATGGTGTTTAAAAGATAACGTATAAATATGTGAAAAACTTTTCAAATAAGTGTTTAAAATTTTTCAGGGAAATGATCGGACACTGTCTTAAATGTTATGGAAAGAGATATACAGAGGAAGGTAAGATTGGGAAAGTATTTTAATGGGTATTTTAACTCTTATGTGTTAAAATTGGTATGCCTTTTTCAAGTGTCTTCCTGTTAAAAATAAGAACTCCATAGGGTGATGGGAGATGAGTTGTGTATAAAAATGAGTAGTATAATTAATTGTCAGAGGACCATATGAAACTCTCTTTGATACGTTTTCCTTAGGTGAAGTTTATTTTGAATTGAGCGCAGATAAAATCTGCAGAGCTACAGCAGAAATGCTACTTCAGAATGCAGTGAAATTCAATCTCGCTGAGTTTCAAGAAGTGTGGCAACGGAGTGTTCCTGAAGGAGTGATAACTAGGCTCGATCAGCTTAAGGTAAGGTAGCGATGGTGATTACCTCCATAACTCAGCAGGTGAAATGAAGCCTGTATTGGAACTGAATTTGGAGCCTGTTTATTTTCCTAGCCGCCCATTAGGAGTGCATTCTACATCACAAAAATCCTTAAAAAAAACCCCCAAATCCCACTTTATTGAAGTGTAATTTACATATCACAGTTCACCCTTTTGAAAAGGGTGATTTGTAGTAAATTTAATGAGTTACCAGCCACCACAGTCTAGTTTTAGAACATTTGTCAACTCAGTGAGATCACTCAGGCCCATTTACAGTTTATCCTGGTTCCCACCTGGTGTATCTCATTTTGTTCCTTTTCTCTCCATTTCCATCAGCATTGTCTTAGCTGAAACTGTCATGTTTGGCTCACAATAGCATCCCGAAGTGGGCCTTCTGTACTTTTAACTGCCCACCTCCAATCCATTCTCTGCGGTGCTACTAAAACGATCTTTCAAAAATGTCCATCAGATTAGATGAACTTCTTGCTTAAATCACTTTAATGATTTCCCATTGCATTTAAGATATAAAATCCAGAGTATTATAATATAAAATAATATTTTACAATAAAATATGTAAAATCTTGGTCTACAAGGCTCTTCATACCATCCCCTGTAAGCTTCATCTCTTGATACTTTCTCTCCTGTCTGCTGCATACCAGCCTTCTTTCAGATTTTTAAGATCATCAAGCTCTTTCCTACCTTAGGACTTTTACACAAAGCCTTTTGTTCTAGAATAAACTTCTCCCCAGTTTCACCTGGCCACCTCCTACACATCTTTGAGTCACTTCATCAAGGAGGCCTTCCTTTACTCTAAAAAAAAATACTTCCTGTTTTACTCTCCATGGCAGCCCGGATTTCTCCTTCATGGTACTCTCACTTAGCTTCAGAAAAATGTTTCACTATGTGGTTCCCTGCTCTCCACTTTAATAGAATTTTTTTCACTGTTGCTTGCCAATATATAGCATACTGCCTGGCATGTAGTATATGCTCAATGAGAATTTGTTAAATAAGTGAAAGTATTTGCTCAATATTTACAGAGTTCCTTTTATGTCTAAACACCTTGCTAGATGCTGAGCAGAAAACGTCACACAAGGTGCCATCTAGGTCCTCAGCCTGGGGTCCGGCAGTGGGGGTGCACGTTACACGTATATATCTCTTCTGACAATGTAGAGAGTGATCTGTGCCATGGGCAAAGCATGCACAAGGTGTTATGGGAGCACATGAAGGGGCTTATCCATCTGACTGGTCAATCAGGGATGATTTTCTGAAGGAATGAATGTTCTAGCTGCCGAGTATGAAAGGATCATGTGTTACTCTAGACGGAAGGGCAGAGACAAGGTTCCAGGAGAGCATGGAGGGATAAAAATTGGGACACACAGTAGGGATGCATGACTGGAGAGAAGGGTGCTGGTGAGTTGGTGAAGGACACTATGGACTGTGCTAAGGAATTTCAACTCTATCTAGAAAGCTCTTTGGGGCCATTGAGTGGCATCAGTTAGAAATGCTACCTGATGAGTTTTGCCTTTTGGAAAGAACACTGTGAGAGTAATGAGGATGGATTGATGGAAGGTTGGCTAGATGATGAAAAATTTAGGTTTCCAACACTTTACTCCTAACTAAGAGTATTGGCCAAAGAAATAGGTGATGGGGAAAGGATAGAGAAATGTTAAGGCCTTAAAATCTATATGATTTAGTGACCACTTACATGTGGGGTTTGAATAATGGAATCTAGGATGATGCCTTGGCTTCCTAGGATTAGCAGGATGAGAACAGGTTTGGATGACAAACACAATGAGTGCATATATAGGTTTGGATATAGAGGTCTGGTGCTTGGAAGAGGGATTTGAGTTGAAGATACTTGCTGATGACTAATATTTGTAAGTAAGTGGTGGTTGAAGTCACGGGTTTAGAGAGGTTACCTAGGACAGTGACGGTGAAACAAGTAGTGGGATGGAGTAGGGGGCCAGGGAACTACAACATCAAGTTAGGAGAAAAATAATGAGATCGTGATGCAGGCTTAAAGGCTTAGAGGAAGGAGTGATCAACACTAACAAAATAAACGGGTCTAGAGAGATGAATCCAAGAAAAGGGCCCACTGGATTTGGCAACGACAGGTCATCAGTGACCTTTAGAATGAGAGCCATCTCAAGAAATTGGTGGTAGTAAAAGCCAGATTACAAGTAAGTCACTGCTTAGAGGAGCTCTTTTATGAAAAAGGCTATTGTAAGTTTCTGGGTAGTTTGTGTAAGTTTCATGTGGATGATGTTTTAAATACCTTGGGCTAAGCTAAACGTAAGGTAAATGAGTCATTTTTAAACATCAGCCCATTACTTGAACTGTCCTTTTTCTCATTTCTTATAGGGTTTAGCCTTGGTGGACAGACACTCAAGACCAGAAATCATATTTTTGCTGAAAGTAGATGATTTGCCTGAGGATAATCAGGAACGTTTTAATAGTCTCTTCTCTCTGAGGGAGAAGTGGACAGAAGAAGATATTGCTCCATATATTGAGTAAGTA
The DNA here is from genome assembly GCF_949774975.1 of Lagenorhynchus albirostris. Lineage (NCBI taxonomy): Eukaryota > Metazoa > Chordata > Mammalia > Artiodactyla > Delphinidae > Lagenorhynchus > Lagenorhynchus albirostris. The sequence continues at coordinate 63,415,951 of NC_083111.1, read as the reverse complement.
ATTTCTTAAAAATTGATTTTTTTTTTTTTTTTTTTTAAACGGTACGCGGGCCTCTCGCCGATGTGGCCCTTCCCGCTGCAGAGCACAGACTCCGGACGCGCAGGCTCAGCGGCCATGGCTCACGGGACCAGCCGCTCCGTGGCATGTGGGATCTTCCTGGACCGGGGCACGAACCTGTGTCCCCTGCATCGGCAGGCAGACTGTCAACCACTGCGCCACCAGGGAAGCCCACAAATGGATTTTGACTGTTCTTCTTATGATGAGTGGCATAGGGTTTTAGATTATCAGAATTTTTTTTTTTTTTTTTTTGAGTATTCCTGGAAGACACTGCTTCCTTCCAAACTTTCTCCAGTGGTGGCTGTCTTCTCTATCATTCTTCACAACTGCTGATCTGGGAGGTGGGGTATGTGTCATCTCTCTTCCTTACTACTTTTAGAATCACTTCGTTGCTCTTCTCCTTTCAAACTGCAGCTCATAGAGGGACAGTCAACTATATACCCTCCTATGACTCTAAGGCAAGCACCCCTCTCTGATGGCCACCTTCTTTCTTTCCCACTCCCTTACTTTAACATTCTGGTAGAAGCCAGACTGTGGAAGAACAAGTTAGCCCTGAAGCCACTGCTTGTAGAACCAATCTCAAAGCCACTAATAAACACTACCACTTCCTCACTGCATCTCCCACCTCTCAGGGCCTCTCTCTTCTCTTTCCCCGGCTTGCTTTCCAGGGTCAGTCTTTCTAACTCTTACTGTACCCACTCTACTCCTTGCACCCTATCTCTGTGTCTTGTCATACCTCATTCTGCAAAGATTAAACCTAACTTTCTGTTTACTCTGTACCTGCACCAGGGCAGCTGAAATTTCCTGGAGAGAAATGACACAGTGTGGCTTGCTAGTCTCACTTAAAAACTTAAGTGGTGGGCTTCCCTGGTGGCGCAGTGGTTGAGAGTCCGCCTGCCAATGCAGGGGACACGGGTTCGTGCCCGGGTCCGGGAAGATCCCACATGCCGTGGAGCGGCTGGGCCCGTGAGCCATGGCCGCTGAGCCTGCGTGTCCGGAGCCTGTGCTCCGCGACAGGAGGGGCCACAGCAGTGAGAGGCCCACGTACCGCAAAAAAAAAAAAAAAAAAAAAAAAACTTAAGTGGTAATTAGCAGGGCCCCTGGCAAGGCATCATTTCCTCATGAAACTTTTCAACCATTGGAACTTAACTTTACATCTTTTTTTCTCTTTTCATAGCAGCAATACCCCGTTTCCTCTTCATCCTCAGCTTATGACCGTATTTTCTTTTTTGGCTGCATTGGGTCTTCATTGCCGTGCATGGGCTTTCTCTAGTTGAGGCGATCAGGGTCTCCTCTTCATTGCAGTGCGCGGGCTTCTCATTGCGGTGTCTTCCCTTGTTGTAGTTGCAGAGCACGGCTATAGGCACGCGGGCTTTAGTAGTTGTGGTGCATGGTCTCCGTAGTTGTGGCTCGCGCCCTAGAACGCAGGCTCAGTAGTTGTGGCTCATGGCTTAGTTGCTCTGCGGCATGTGGGATCTTCCTAGACCAGAGCTCGAACCTGTGTCCCCTGCATTGGCAGGCAGATTCTTAACCACTCTACCACCAGGGAAGCCCACGACCATATTTCTTGAGAAAACAGAAGCAGACAAGACAAGGCAACTACCTCCTTTCCCATGGCCTAGTCTGCCGGCCTCCTGTGTGGGCACACACCTGCTCTGCTGTCCATCCTGTGTGATGCATGAACTGTCCTTGCTCCTAAGGCCAACCCTCCTTCTGCACTAGATCCATCCCCTCTGGCCTTATTAAAAGGATCCTCTAGTTGTCCCTTCCCGTGTTGTGTTATCAACGTCTCCCACCAACTGGATTATGGCCAGCAACACATGTATCACTATGAACAGTATTCTGTAGTACTGTTCATCTTAAAAAATAACAGTCTATGGTACCCCACGTCCTCTGCTCTCCTTCACAACAAAGCTCCCTTTAAAAGTTTGTGTACTCAGTCTCTGCTTCTTTGTCTCCCATGCTTTCCTTAACCCAATGACAGATCCTTAACCTAATGGCATCTATCTTTTTTACATTCAGTGGTCAATTGTCCTTGTTTACTTGGCCTCTTAACACTATTTGACGCAGTGGACCACTTCCTGCTTGAAACACACCAGCCTTCTCCCTTCTCCCACAAGGCAGCTCCTTTTCCATCTCTTGCTGATGTCTCCTTGTTTTCCCATTCTTTAAATGTCGGAGTGCTCTAGCATTCTATTATTGGCTATCTTCTCTTCATTTTGTATTTTTTCTTTTGGTGCCCTCATGTAAGCCCAGTGACTTCCTAATTTTATCTTCATACTTGACCTTTTTCCTGAGCTCCAGATTCTTACATCTAGTTACCTAATCTAAATTTCTGCTTGGATATCTAATAGGAATTTCAAACATGCTCATAATGCAACTGTTGATTCCCCCTGTCCTAACCCCATCACCCTCATCTCAGCTACCAGCACTACCATTAATCCAGTTACCCAAGCAAAATGTCTAGAAATCTTCCTTGTCTTTTTTTCTCTTGCCTCCTGTTTCAAACTTTGAGCAAATCCTGATGGATCATCTCATACCTGCCTCTGATTGGTCTCCCTATTTTAGTTTTTGCTCCCTTCTCCTCTCCCCCCTTTTAAACTTCTGGAAAATTTTAAACATTCAAAAGTAACAGTAAAATATAAGGAACCGGACTCCATGTACTTACTACCTAGCTTCCATAATCATCAACTCATTGCCTCCATTATTTAAAACTTAGATCACATTATGCTTTTCTATGAAATAAAACCCTCCACTGGCTTCCCATTATATGTACAATTAAATTACAACTCCCTCTCATGTTCTTCAAGGCCCTGTGTGATCTTCCCTTGATCCCTTCTCCAGCTCAGGTCCTCCCATATCTTCCCTTCCCTCATGATGTTCCAGTCAAAGTCTTCTCGCCTTTGAGGTACAGAAGAGGAAGCTAAAATTCAGGTAGGGTAGGTAACCTAGATAAGCTCACACAGGTAACTGGGTATCCAGGTTCTCTGAGTCTAGACCCCACTGTATCACATTGCTTTTATGTCTGATTTGGAAGCCTGTGTGATATAATGGAAAAAACCCAGACTTTGGAGACCTACAGAGCCGGCTGCAAAACTTGGCTCCATCCTTTACCACCTGAACCTCAGTTTCCTTATATCTAATGTGGGGTTAAATAATACATTACTCTTACCATGCAGGTTGGAGATCATACATGCATGTGATGTACTTCGTTCAGTTATGGCTTAGTAATCTCTCCCTACCCTATCTCTCCCACAAATACACACCCTTATGTTTGTTGGAAAGATGGATTTGGGGAAGAGAGATATAAATAGCTAGTGCTGTGAAAATTGTGCTATGTTCCCTAGAATATTTATGATGTTGATTAATTTTTTTACTGTTCCCACAGAGATTTGTGTGGAGAGAAGCAAACCATTGGTGCATTACTCACTAAATATTCTCGATCTTCGATTCAAAACGGTGTTAAAGTTTATAACTCAAGAAGACCCATTTCTTAAAAAGAACAACAGTCTTGTCTTTGCGACTAAAGTTGCTTTGTAAAGTTGCTGGTTATAAGAAAACTTTTTATGTATTTGTGTTCCAGACTTTTAAAAACCGAATTCTTTGAGGCTTTTTTTTTTTTTTTTTTTTTTTTGGCAGTACGCGGGCCTCTCACTGTTGTGGCCTCTCCCGTTGCGGAGCACAGGCTCTGGACGCGCAGGCTCAGCGGCCATGGCTCACGGGACCAGCCGCTCCGCGGCATGTGGGATCTTCCCGGACCAGGGCACGAACCCGTGTCCCCTGCATTGGCAGGCGGACTCTCAACCACTGCGCCACCAGGGAAGCCCTTTTGAGGCATTTTTCTCCTCATCTTAAGCATTTAAAAACTACTGCTCTTTTTTTCCTTAAACGTAATAGGGTATTTTATATCAATCAGGTTATATTTGTATTATGTACACAGTGAAAACAACGACAAAAGAAAGTGTTATTTCCTATATTTAGTGTCTCTTAGTAGTCTTTGTGGGTTTATTTATAGAATAACAGTTTTGCTTTTTTTATATTTAAAATTGCATTTCTTTAATTAGGATTTGACATTCTAATTATTAATACATTTAAAAGTTTTCAGAGAGCTAAATAGTTTCCTAGAAGAGAATTATTTATTCACTTAAATGTCATTTCTCAAGTCAGTTCCCCTCTACTTTTGACTTTCTACCCAAACAGGAGGTCACATGATGCTATATCATTTATCTAAATTAGTTGTTTATATTGATGAAATTGGCTTGACAGCTGCTCCTGTTCACCTGGCTGATGTAGATATGATTTCAGAGAGACAGCAGTGAGCGGTTCTAAAGAGAGATCTTAGTTCCCTGCCCAGGAATTGAACCTGGGTACCTGGATGAAAACCAGGGATCCTAGCCACTAGTCCACCAGGGGCTAGAGGCGAGAAGCAAAGTTCCCCTGGCTCTTGCCCGGTTTGAAAGCAAGAATGTTTCTAGAAGGCAAAAACTGTAAAAACAGGTACAAAGTTTATTATTAGAGACATGGCGCAAGTGGGAGAGCACACAGAGAAACAGATTGTTTAAGACAGAAGCAAGGCAGAAATACACACTCAGAGAGATAGGGTGTGGGTGTCCTCCCTACTGAGGAGCGCAGGAAAGAGGTGATTTAAATCACTTACATAAGACAGTTTTTCTGGGTCTTTGTTTATCTTTGGCCAATTGTTTCTTTTCCCACACCTAACCTGTCCTAGGACACTCCCTAACATGCGTGCCCAACTTTTTGCTAAGGTGGATTCCACCGCAGAGGCTTGTGGGGATGTGTCCACATGTATCATGGGTGGCACCCCTCTCTTTTTTGAACTCCAAGGAGACTTCCTGTGCCTGTGCAGTCAGGGAAATTTTCTTGACCTCAGGAGTGGTCACCTCATCTCTTTACATCAGCAGAGGTCAGCTTCTGCCACTAGCTTTATCCTTGGCGTATGGGGGGGAAAACAAAGCTTCAATTTTACTTCACTTGACAGACACCAGGTGTCCAGCCCAGGGGCCCATCTACTTCCCACCTCAGATAAGCACTCTGGGATGAAAGTTTGCGTACTCCCTCTCTGCTTCTTTGTCTCCCATTCTTTCCTTAATCCAGTGATCTCTCTTTAAACCAATTGCATCTATCTCCCTAAATATACCCCCCATCTTCCATGGCAAATGGTGTTAAAGTTTATAATTCAAGAAGACCCATTTCAATACTAATCCTAAATGAAGAATGCTAACAGTAGTTTATAATCCTATAATAAAGGATACTGACACAGGTAATACTTGAAAACTACAAGTAATCTCTGGCTGGTTTTGGAATGCTTGATAAAGTTCCTTTACATCTTTACTTTCCTAGTGTGTTTTCGTTTAGACCAAAGTTCAAATTTTAACTTAGCTAATGAACTTGTCACCAAGACAGTTGGAAGGGGTAGGCCAAGGTTAAATCTGGTCCGAAGTTAATTTTTTTTTAACTGCATAATCCACAATTAACCAAGATTTAACTTATTGGAATTTACAACTTTTATTCTCATGCATAAAATGCAAATACGATGGTTTTAAAATATTTGTCCGGTTTTTCAATAAATTCTGCATCTATATAATCCACTAATTTTATGTTTTTCTCAATAAACACTGAGGAAGCAGTGCCTAGTGAGGACTCCGGAATTCGATTTAGACTCCTTGAGGTCTAATCACGTATTTTACAGCCTAAATCACTGAGCTCCAGTGAGTTTATGGTGTTTTTTCACACAGCGGACCAGAGGCACACCTCTCCTGGTTTCCTATTTTCCGGGTTCCTAGTCGCCAGCCCCTGGCTCTTCGAAAACCTTTTCCCCATACTGTTCAATATGTTTGCGGTAGATCTTTAGTCCTCTAAAATTTAGTGTTTCCTTTTTTCCTTCTCGCTGTGTTCGCCTCACCCACAAAATATCTCTGGCCGCTTTCCGAAATTTTAACAGTTCTCACCCACCGTCCGTATACGAATAGACGAAAACAAAAACTCCGGCACTCGGGCAAGCCCCGCCCAGTTACACGTAACTTCCGACTCCTGCCCTCACGGCTGTCCCACTTCCGCTGACGTCGCAGGTCAGAGGTGACCGGCAAGATGTCGGCTGGCTGGCGCAGTCGGTGCTTGGTGTGAGGAGCATCTCCGTGACAGAAGCTCGGCGGAGACAGCTGACGGAGCCGAATCGCGGGAGAGAGTTGGAGGCGTTGGCGGCGGCAGATCGGGCAGGGCCGGGAGTGGGTGCCGAGGGAGCCCCGGCCGCGGGGTGTGACTGTTGGGTGCGCGGGGGAGCGGGGAGTGTCAGGTGCCGGAGACCGGTAATGCCCCGCCGCCCCTCGGAAAGCCGGGAAGCCGAGCTCCGCGGGGTCCCTTCATGCCGCCGACTGGTTTAGAGCCCGCCAGAATGAACAGGAAGAAAGGAGACAAGGGCTTTGAAAGCCCAAGGCCCTATAAATTATAAGTATTTTTTCATCTCCCTTTCTTCTACGTTTGGTTTTCATTAATTGTATTTTGTGATTGCTTGAAACTGATTTCGTGGGCCTGGGAGGCCTAGTGGGAAACTGGGAGCCACTCACGGTGATGGGAATGGTGTTTGTAGGGCGAAACTGGTTTGAATGACAGTGTGATTCAGCAGATCTACTGCTTCTTGCAGGTTAATAAACCTTTTTCTTAAAGTACTAAGTTGCATTTTTGCCCAAAGAAATTTATTTTCGTGGCTGTTGCTAAATTTAAAATGAGCAAGTTACCCTAATTTGTAGTGTTTTAGCATGAAAGATAAGTGTGATTCTGAGCTGCCTAGAACACAGTTCTTGTTTGTACTTGGATAGAGTTACGCATTATTTAATAACTGAAATATTTTCTTTATTCTTTAATGTACAACTCATCAGGTCGTCTGCATCAACAACATAAACTTCCAGAGAAAATCTGTTGTGGTAAGTATATCCTCAGCGGTTATAGGCAATAACAGTCCATCCTTTACAGTACTTAGAAACTTTTCTGTTCAGGTAACTGTGTTTCGAGAATAGGTAATAATTAGAAGTCAAAAGTCTATATGACTCTAAGGGCCATGGCTGTGCTGTATTGGCTGCCACCTCAATTCTCTCTTTTCTTTTTCTTCCTGTTTCCTGATTAAAGTTTTATTTCTTTTAATCTGTTGCGGAATATGAAAGTCCGTATTACCAAACATTTTAGAATCGCGTATGAAAGAAGAATAAGTCCACAGCGAGATTTTTTCTATGAAAAAAGTTAAGGTTGGTACGTGCACTGACTTTTTAACTTGGCTGTTAAGAGGCCACTTGTGTTTTCTGATTCTCGGCTGACCTTGTTGAGGTGGCAGTGCTTTACACTGAAGCTCTAGATAAGGTGTTTAAAACCTAGTAAACTGCCCGCCCCGCCCCGCCCCAGTTTAGATGTATGGATTGTTGATATATCTGTTCGAGGAAAAGTCCTTGATAACCCAAATAATTTATTCTTTCAGGGAGATCTGTATTAACTAGATCAAAATCTCAGTGAGAGCCGGTTTTCTTTGAGTGAGGACATCAACTTCCCTCTCAAACTTGTTTACTTAAGATGAGCTGTTTAAAAATGTAACCTTTTCATTAGAATCACAGAATCTTAGATTTATAAGGATCCTTAAAGGTTTATTAAGTCACATATCCTCATTTAAGGAACTTCTCTTTCAAAATCCCCTACATATGATTATTTACCTTATACTTCATGGAATGATACTTAAGGTATGTTGGGTTGTGTGAACTGGGTATGGAAGTTATGAGGATTAAAGAGTCTCGTTAAAAGGTTACTGTAATAATCTAGGGTAGAAATGATTTAGCCCTGAATGGAGGTATCATTAGTAGAATGGCATAGAAATAGAGTTGACATGATTGACTGATAGTGAACATTTATTATATACATACTACATGTAAGACCATCTTCTAAGGTTTTGTGTGTATGACCTCACTTAATCTTCACAGTAACCCCATGAGGTAGATGCTATTTTTTTTTTTAGATGGATACTATTTTCATCCTTATTTTTATAAGTAAAGCAGCTGAAAGAATGGAGGATAAGTAAATTTCTTAAGGGCATGAAGATATCAAGTGATTGAGCCATTTTTAATCAGACATTCCCCTTTCCACATCCTCTACCCCTGGCACAATGATAGGCAGAAAGGAATTGCAGATGACTCTTAACTAGGAATGCTAGAAAGGAGTTGTAGATGATTTTTACATCTCCCGTTGGAAAGATTGGTTAGATGGCCTATGGGCTAGGGTCCCAGAAGGCACATTCTACAGATTAATTGAGGGAAGTAATGAAGGGACTACTTAGGGTTAAGAGAAACCAACAAAAGTTGGAGGAGCACCCTAGGTTAGCAATGACAAATAGTTATCACTTCTAAACCTGAAAGAACAAAGGAAGAGAGAGGTTACAAGAACCTACTGTACCTGTAGGAAAGACTTAGCTTACAGGAGCTATGGTCTTTGATAGAAGAGTGGGTCTACTGCCTCCTTCAGCCTGGCAGGGAGGATCCTGGGGGAATAAATATATGGAGCTCGATTTTCTGCTTTCAGTTTTCTCTTTGTGCCTCCCAGTTGATCACCCCAACAGGCAGCCAGAGGGCTAGTGCCTAGTTAATGCTACTCCTGGGGTGCAGAGTAAAGCAGAGAGGGCAGATTAGGAGGGGCAAAAGGAGAATATCTAGAACAGTCTACCCCTTTTGCCCCAGATCATCCTCTCTTGTCTTTTGTTATGACGAAAGTGTTCCCAACTTAATGAAGCCCTATCAGCTATTGTAGGCGTTGGCATTAGCTAATTTCCCGTTTTTGTGAGTCAAGTTTTATTTGATCACAGCCACAGCCACTTATTTATACACTGTCTATGGTTGCTTTGGAGCTACAATGGCAAAGTGGAATAGCTGCGACAGAAACTGTGTGGCCCGTTATGTCTGTTTACTATCTGGCCCTTTAAGAAAAAGTTTGCTGATCCCTGGACTAATCTATTGGTGTGAAGAAATGGCAGTTCAGCATTATTCCCATCTAAGATATTAGCTATCACCAATATCTTTCATATAAGACAGTAGAAGAAAAGTGGTTGAAAGGATGTGAAAATTAATTGCTACAGCCTCTGCTTTCTTTAGCTGGTGTCAAGGTCAGGGTTGATATACACAGCTTCCTTATTCCTCCACCCATTCATTTTTCTCTTTCCTTTTGACAGCATTTCTTTTGGTCTGCCCTAGACGTTCATTCCTGTAGGATCTACATCCTTGCTTGTTTTGACTTCATTGAGTTGTTGCAGTTTTCCATTGGTTAGGACTGTTGGTCAAGTGGACCTAAGAGGCATTCCAGTGAATCCCCTGGATTGCAGATGGAATTCTTGCTTTTATTGTGTAGTAGAATCTCAGCTGCTGCTAGTCATTCCAGCCAGTACAGTGACCCCTTTCTCTGCCTGTTAGTTCAGGCATGAGGAGCCCAAAGTGGTCAAGTCTCAGCTTCCAGTTTAATAGAACCATGACTCTGTGCCCAGGTGGATGCATTCCTCCCTTAGCTACTAAGACCTCCAAACATACTGACCCTGAGGTCATGAAGACAAGAAGCAAAAATTGTTCAGTGGCTTTTTGAAGGAATGGTGAACATAGTCACTCCAACTTTTGTCCCTTGGTTCCCAGATCTATTTTGGCTATGAAGAGATGACCTGATATATTGTCCACTAGTTTAAGATGGCATCCTGTTGGAGGTCTCAATTGGTGCTGTAACTGAGCCTTCAGTAGTTGATCGTGTCAGCTGCTCTGGATGATAGGACAAAAGGTAAAACGAGTAAATTTTGTGTGTAAGAGCCCACTGCCACACTTTTCTATACACATGGAGGCATGTATGGGATAGCATGTTGACATGTATGGCTTTTTGCACGTATATTATAGGGAAGGAAAATCTAGAATATGTGTCTATTTTTATATAAGGACAAATTACTGTCTCCCTCCATGATACCAGCTGTCTAATGTAGTCATTTTACTACTGAGTGACTAACTGATCCTTCCTGGGAAGGTCCCGTATTAGAAGCTCATTTTGACCCTCTGCTGTTGGGAGGTGAGCACTCAGCCCTGGTGGTAGCCAGATCAAGCTTCGTTGGGGGAAGACCTTGTTGCTGGGTTCATGCATAGCCTTGGGGTCTTGCCCCAATGACCACTTTGTATATTGAGCAGGGTGGCTAGGGAAAGAGTCTGGACATCTACTGGATAGATAATCTTGCCAGTTGATTTTTGAGGGCTCCCTCTGCAGTCTCTGAGGATGCCTCTGTTGGTCATTCATGTGATGATATAAATATTTTCATATTATAGCTACTCTGAGAAATTCATTTTTACATTTACTTCTCCCACCGTCCTCTTGTTTTCAGTTTTCTTGTCTTGTTCTTTCCATATTCCTAACCAGCTGGCTAACCCAGCAGTTGCCATGGATCAGTGTAGATGTATACTTCAGGTCATCTCTACTTCTATAAACAGTGTACAGTCAGTTGTATTCAACGTTCTGCCCACAGTAGGCTTTTCTTCCGTTGTCTTTCAGGACCACACTTCAGTGGGTTCTGATGGTAGCTACCATCCACTTCCAACTGCGCTGGCATGCTGTGCAGACTTATTCATAATTCAGGCTTGTGCTTTGTCCTATTCTTTTAAGTGAGCATGGGGACCTCTCCATGAGGCCATGGGTGTGGATTGAGGGAGCGGTGGAGATGCAATGGGAACAAGTCCCGTTGGATTCTGAGTCACCTGCTCATGCTGTTTGCTCTTTGTGCCTGTGAACTTGCTTGGGCCTGGTCCAGAGGTGTTTCCATTTAAAAATGGAAAGCTACTGCACATACTGAGTTCGTAATGGCCATTTTAGGTAACAAAAATTACATGAAATTTTGGGGAGTCCCGTGATCATGTGTGCAGTCTCTACTGCAGGGTCTTGTAGCAAACCAGTAGTTGCTTTGCAAATGGAAAACAGTTGTTGGCAGAAGAAGTCTTGGGTTTCCTCTGAAACCCCAGGAATGATGGTGTACTGTCATTCTGTTGAAGAAAGCCAGAGTCAGTAAAGTATCTTTGTCTGCTGTGGACGTTCCCAATACCGTTGGATATGCTGAGTCATAATGCCCAAGTGGCAGGGCAGCTTGAACCACAGCCTGGACCTACTGCAGAACCCTTCCTTGCTCTGGACCCCTCTCAAAGCTGATAGCCTTATAGGTTGCTTAGTAAGTAGTATGCCTAAATGCGTATATTGCTTTCAGGATCCAAAGAAGCCTACCAATTTTTGTGCCTCCTTTTTTCCCCCCTCTTGGTGGGCAGTGCAAAGTGAAGCAACTTGTCTTTCACTTTAGAAGGTTTATTTTTATGTGCCTCAGACCACTGGAACCTTAGAAGCTTTATTGATGTGACAGGCCCCTGAACTTTCATGGGATTTAACTCGCAGCCTCTGCTATCCACGTGTTTTCTACTAAGGCATTTAGAGAACTTACTCTTCCTTTCTTACCAGGTCCAGATAGCATAATGTTGTCAATATAACATGCCAGTGTAATTCTCTGGGCTGTCCTGTCCTCTGGGCTATCAGGGGACTTTTGGACTATGTCTTGACTGAGCAGGAGAGTTGATAGAGTTATTAGTTACTAGATGACAGTGAGGGGTTTCTGACATCTGGAAGACAACCTGCTTCTGATTGATTTTTTTTTTTTCTGATAGGAATTGGGGGAAAAAAAATTTGCCTGATAATTAGTCGCAATATTAGCTACCAAGAACTGTGTTGATTTGCTGCGGTCAAAGTACTGCATCTGCAAACATGGTTGTGATTGGCAAGTTTGCGATAAATCACTGTCATTCTCGAAAACCTACTTGACTTTTGCACTCGCCAAATAATTGAGTTAAATGAAGACGTAGTAGGCATCATTCAAGTCTCTGTGGTGGCACTAATCTCTGCAATTCCCCAAAGATGTCTAGTTGCATTGATTTACTACCTTGGAGAAGGGGGATGGGTGTTCCAGTGGTGTCCACTTAGTCCTTCCACTGTAGTCTTCACTCAGAGAGTGAGGTCAGAGAATGAACATGGGGATTTGCCAATTGCAAAAATGTATACTGTATGTTCTGGACTGGGGAGATAATCTCCAGTCCTACTCTGCGTTAGACGTGGGAACCCCTTTATTACTTGACCTCCAAAGGCCGCCAGTCTGGGGAATACCCTGGCAGTCCAGTGGTTAGCACTTCACTCTTTCACTGCCAAGGGCCCGGGTTCAGTCCCTGGTTGGGGAACTAAGATCCCACAAGCCGCACTGCACAGGCAAAAACAAACAAACAAACAAAAAAGACCCCAATGACTTCCAGTCTGACTAGTGGACTACTGTAATGTTTTGGGACTCCAGGGATTAGTGTCAGTTCAGAACCAAGATATAGTAACCCCAGGAAAAGGGCAAAAATTAATTTATTTGAGGTGACATAAATGTCAAGATTTTAAAAGAAAGATAAGTGAGAGTCGAACATGTTTGTAGGCATGGAAAAAAGTCCTATAAAGAGGAGAGATTGTAATTATAGGAGAGGGTAATTAATAGAGCAGGATTTCTGAGAATACTACAGAGGATGGCCTCTAGTGCAGTAGTGGAAGGATCATTCCTAAACAGGAGGGAAAGATAGGTATGTGCAGCAGAAGGGCAAGAGAATTGATAGTTGGCAGTTGAGTGGTTCAAGTTAAGGATCTTGGGTGGATGAGGAAGAATGTAGCGCTAAAAATACCAGGGAGGATTGTAGTGAGAAACTGGAGGAGGCCAAGGGACAGGAGAATTTCATGTGGTTGAACAGGAGGACTGGCAGAGAAGTACGGGCATTGTGGACGTTCCAGTTTAAAATGTCAACATCAGAGCAGTCCTGAGGAGTGATGAGGTGTCTTTCAGAGTGTGGTCTTGATTGCTATCTTGGAGTGGCAGTGAAGATTGTAGGAATTGAAATCAAGGAACTTTGAAGCAGTGATACTGCATGGATCAGCTATATCTGCATTCATGTCATGTAGAGTGATGGCTGAGATGGGTTAGAAAGGTAAAGAATGAACCTTCAATGAGTATTGGGGAGTTTGGGCAACATTAACGAAAGGAACAGAGGATGGTGTACCTGTATGGCTTGAACACATAGGAAAAGAAGTAGAAAAGGACAATAATAAAAACATTTACTGATGCCAGCTATGATTTTAAGTGCATTCCTTGTATTAAATTGCTCAATTATAATAACACCAATAGGTAGGTAGTGTCAATATTCTTGTTTTACAGATGAGGAAACTGAGGTACAGAGAGCTAGAGTAACTTAGCTCAAGATCATATACTTACTGAGTAGTGGAGCTGGACTTGAATGTGGGCAGTCTACCTCAAGAAGACAGTGACACTATTCTGCCCTTGCTCTTATAGCATATGCTGTATAAAAGCCTATAAATGATCTAGAAATAGTGGAAAGTAGGAGGTTTCCTGTTTTCCCTTCTTCTAATTTATAGTGAGTGAAAGAATAAGTAGCTTCTTTTCAAAGGGGATTCAAGAGATGTTTCATCTAAGGCTGACAGAGGAGTTTTTGAAAGGGCTGAATAGCACAGGGGAGTTACTTCAAATGGGGTAGGGACTCTAGGAGGATGGTCCGCTGTCAGGTGGTGGGGAGAGAGCAGGAGCAAGAAGAGAGAGTAAGTGAGAGGTTAGGTGACGTGGTGGCTTGCAGTTATGCTAGTAGCCAAGGTTGACAGCGATTGGAGGCCAGTCAGTGGGTCTGTATGTTGCAGGCAGGTGTAGGTTAGGGCTGTAGGTGGTGTCAGAGACCTGATGATTCAAGGAGACTGGGCTTTCCCTATCTTCATGAAGTATACTCCGTTCACTGTTTTATTATTGTTAAACTTAGTTTAGAAAGCAAAAGCCTATTCTTATGCCTCACTCCTGTAACCACTTCATGACAGCACTTTACATAATCTTTTCTAGTTCACTTTTGACATTATCTTGGTTCTCCTTGCTGTCTTTCAGCTGATCCTAGCTCATTTATGTAGATTGGTCATTGGATTGCTGGTATGCTAATTAAGGGAATTTGGATCTTCATACAATTGCTCACAGTTTAACACCTTTCAACTCAGAGACTTCATCAGCAGTATTTTTGCTTCTGCTTTTTTCTGTTCTTATTTGCTTCCACATAAATCTGTCCAGATGGTCTAATTTAAGGATGTATGACTCTCTTATTTGGGAATTGGGGGAAAAAGGGCTGTAGAATCATAGGCTTTTGAGCGGTTGGGCTGAATGTTCTCTAAAAAATATTCTTATGTTCTTGCATGTTATTTAAAAGCATTGTACTGAGAGACATTATGGCATAATGGGAATCAGTTGGGATCATTTAGATGTGGGTTTGAATCTCAGTTCTCCACTTATTAATGGTATGATTTTCTTTTTTTTTCTTTTTGATATGATTTTCTTAACTCTTAATCTGTAAAAAGTATAAAGTAGTACTTGTCTCTTAAAGTTGTTAATGGGATTAGAACATATGAAAGTAGTGTAATGTCTGGCATATAGTAGGGCTCATTAAATAGTAGCCATTGCAGTTGTTATAATCTACTTCTGTACGGTTATTGCCTGAATTTCATCTTAGATATTCCTGTTGCAGCCCCTGAAATGTTACTATTTCATGTCCTCCATATTTTATGTTTCCAACCCAGAATATTAAACTCACTGGACATACATTCATTGTTTCAATGGTCCATCTTTCCCATTTGATTCAATGCAAGAGGGTGGTGGACAGTCGGTATATATAGCTGTCTCTCATGTCTTACGTACCTGCTTCAGATAGATGGCTTGCCACACAGCTAAGGTGGTAGAACTGTATATGGCCTTGGGACTGCTTGGTAGGAAATCATGCAGCGCTTTGAAGTGTCTGCTGCTCTTGGAGGTGGCAGTAGATTTTTCCCTACTTGCCTAAATGTTTCTTGTAACTCTTGCCACCTCACATCCTGATTTACCTCCCATGAGCAGAGGCTCATACTTGTTAGCTTTGGTGGTATGGTTTTTTACCCTATTTTGAGGGGCCTTGTTCTTTTACTCACTGAAGTGGTTTTGATTCTCTTTTTGCTCTGTTGTTTTTTTTTTTTTTTCCCTTCCTCTCTGTTTGGATTCCAGTCTGTCTATAAATTCTTATATTTGTGAGTAGTCCTTTTATTTTCTTTTCTAGCAGATGGTCTACTTTTCACTGATAGTGAATGTGAACCACCAGGATGATAAAGTAACATAATTCAGACCCATTCAGTCACTAGGACAGCCATACTTGAAGTGAGGATCCTTGGAGAGATTGTATGTGTGTAGCTATTTGGGATTCTGTCTCTGGATTGTAGTATGTGTATAAGAAGTAGAAATCAAAGAAATATGTTCTAAAACATACCTGTGTTCATTTTAATGAAATTATTATTCTTTATCTTTACAGGGATTTGTGGAACTGACTATATTTCCCACAGTTGCAAACTTAAATAGAATCAAGTTGAACAGCAAACAGTGTAGAATATACCGAGTAAGGATCAATGATTTAGAAGCTGCTTTTATTTATAATGATCCAACCTTGGAAGTTTGTCACAATGAATCAAAACAGTAAGTTACATACTTTAAAAGTCGATATTTCTAACAGTTTTTTTTTTCATTGATTGGATTAATTTTTTTCAACAGATTTTTTTTAGATTATTATTAGATTTTGGTTCCCAATTTATTTTTTCTAATTATAATTTCTGTTGCTTCTACCACTACACACATTTGGTTCAAAAAATTTTACTAGCTCTGGCGAACATAGTAAGTTATTAAGTTTCCTTTCTTCAGACTGCAGTTTTAAAGAAGTACTATCAGAGAACTTTAAATACATTTTCTTAGCCATTTTTCTACTTTTAAAGTTTTAAAAAAATATTAGTTTCATAGATATTAATGTAATCTTCAGTGAATTAGATGATACTGTAATCTGTAGATCAGAAACTACTTTAAAATATTCTATAAAATATTTGACAGCTTTCGAATATCATATAAAAATAGTCTGAAATATCTCATTCCTTCACCTTAAATATTGCATCTGTTGAGGCTACTTCTGATTTTTATCAGTAAACTTATATCTTTGTGATCAGCTTTATGTTCTGCATTTTTCATTTAAATACTTTGTTTTCACCTTTCCACGTATAATATGATAGGCTTCGTTTTTTTATTGTTTTTATGGTCAGGTAATATTCCATTTATTCAGTATACTGTGGATTACATGATTATTTTCTAGATCTTTTTTTTTTTCTTTTACTTTGAATTATTTCCTTAGGAAAATAGGATTACTTATTATTCTTTTATGGCTCTTTTTAGCATTTCACTTGATTGTGCCCTGGGAAGATTTGTACTGATTTAAATACTGTCAACTACATTTGGAGGCACTTGTTTTTTCCGTTTTGATAGCATTGCATTATATCATTTCTGTGATTCTTAGTATTTTGGGTTAGAATGCCCCAAACTGTAAACTCTGTTTAGTCAAGGTGATATTTTAACTAGTCTGTATGTATAATATTTGACTATGGCAGCAGTTCTCAAAGTGTAACACCTAGACAAGCAGCATCAGCATCACCTGGGAACTTGTTAGAAATGCAGATTTCCAAGCAGTACCCCACACCTACTGGTTCAGAAACTGGGGATAGGGTCTTGCAATTTGTGTTTCAACTAGCCTGCCAGGTGATTCTGATAAAAGGTAAAGCTTGAGCAGGAACCACTGCTTTAAGGGATTGGGAGGGTTGAGAAAGGACACTTATCAATAGACATATTTATCATCCCAATAATCACTGGTTTAAAATCTTTGAAACTCAGAAGAGAAAACGGTGTTGGGAAAATTCAGAGAGTCTCTGCATTGCTCATGTGACTTCCCATTCTATAAAGGTGAGTGGTTGGAATTACATGCTTTTACAGCCACACTTGTGCAACTGACATGAAAAGACTTATTACAAAATCATCTGCATCCTCTTTCCCCCAGAAAAAAGCAATCATTTGCCTTTGGAGCAGTAAGTATGTACCACTAATGGATGGAAAAGTCATGTGTAAAAGAGCAGGTAGGGGAGCCATTACCTTGCCAGAGGCCAAAATAGCCACCCTGTCGAGCCTAGAACTCTGCATTGATGACAGGGTAAGAAGCTTCTCCATCTGCCAGTCACAAAACAGTGTTTGCACAGCTGCTTTACCAGTTGTTGCCGCTCAGGTCTCAAAGAAGATGATCTGTGACAGTGCAATGACAGCAACAGTGGACTTCAAATCTGTTGAGAAAGCAAGCTTTGCTATGTTAATTTTGAGGTGATGATATCCCCTAAAACTTTTCTCTAGTGATAGGGAAGATACCTCATCACTTTTAGTATTATAAAGAAAGAAAAGGAAGTCATAAAGGAGAATAGTGTCGAAGGTTAGGTTAGGAAATTGGGAACAATAGAATATATTTAAACTTTTCAGGTAGTACCAGAGCTCTCTTAGCCATGGTCACTTAGTATTTTCTGCCTGGCTCTAGAATCCTGATTACTTTTTAAGAGAGATGACAGTTATTTTTGCCGGTGTTTGTTTATTCTCTGACTTGTTCAAAAGAGGATTTGAGAGTGGTTTTAGAATTTTATTAGACAACAGTTTTTTAAAGTAGCTAATGAAATTAGCACAAAGGGTAAAAAAGTATAGGATGGTGGGTACCACACTGTTAAGTTACTAGAGGAAAACTGTAGATTTGGTTTTGATATTTCTGGTTGCCATACGAAAGAGGGAAACACTATTGTTTATAAGATTTGTAAGGCAAAAGACAGAAACCTACCAGTTATTCAGAAGAAATGCTGCTTAGCAGTTAGATGTGAAAGGTATCTCGTGTGAATGATGTTATTTATTTTTAAAGAGAACTTTGGCAAAGGCAGATAGTTAAGGTCTTTAGCATGTCCCTAGATACTTCTGTTACTTTTCTTGTTTCTAAAGTAACTTTCTTTCTCTAATGAAGCAGTAAAATTTCTGCTAAAGCTGAAACAGATTAAATGTAGCAGATTTGATTTGAAAGTTAAACTTAAAACTCAGTGGTTAAATTTGGTCTTGAATATGTACAAGAATGTCCTAACATTCAAAGAAGTGATATGCTACTTCATCACATTTTCTCCTTATTTGTTTTAAAGTTAAGGTGCCAGGCCTTCCTATTTTTAATGGCAAGAGTGTGCTTACCTTGGTTGAGATTCAGCACCTTTAAACTGCAGGGGGAATGTAAGGAAGGGAAACATTAAGATAAGGGACTAAGAGGCATTTCTACTTATTTGATCCAACTAAACGTTAGCTGAGTTGTTAAATTACCTGTACTAGCAAATAAAATACCTGTTGGTTATGTAACATCTATAAGGCTTCTCTTTCTCTCCATGTCTCTGTCTCTGTCTCTCTGTCTCTCTCTCTAGCTTATTGTCTGCCAGGAAAATAATTTAAGCACTTGAAGTTTCTCTAAATATATTTTCTGTTTGAATCTTACATATTGTAGGTATAGTTTGCCTCCATAGAAGCTATGTCTCTTTGGTGGTTTTTCTTTTTTCTTTCTTTCTTTTTTTTTTGCTATAGTTCTCTCTTCTTAGAATAAAGTAAATGTAGATTTTACCAGAGAGACTGTTTCTGTGCATGAGTAGCCTACAGTGGCTGACATATCTTTCCTCCTTGTTTCTTTTCCTTCCCTGGATAGGCTTTGCTGCTTTGAGAAGACCTTTTTTATTTTACTTGAAAAGTCTCCACTTCCCTGAGTTTCAAGAATCAGTTTAATTCCTGTCTCCTGTCTTCATTTCCATTAAGGAGTGGCAGTAGAAATGAAGCTAACTTAAGATATAAATGAAGTAACTTTGAGTGATTGGAGCAATTTTTAGAGTGATTAGAATTGATTTTTTAAATTGCTTCTTTTAAAAAAAGATTTTCTAGGTCCTTTATTTTAATACAGACGTCTACAAAGGGATTTTAAATGTTATTTTACTGATATCATATGGTAGAAGTGGTTGATTCCTTTTTTGATTATGGTTAAGTAATATGGATACTAGTTTTATATTTTAACTCAGCCCACAGTGCCTCACTGGCAGTTGTTTTAGTAGTATTGCTTGGAATTGAGTTGTCATAATTGGAAGAACTTTGGGGTTTGTTTAGTCAAAACTTCAGCAGGAATTTTTCCTATATTATTCTGCCTTCTGCTTGAATATGTCCAGCTCAGGAGAGCTTATTATATTTTAAAGCATCCCTTTCATTTCTGAATGCTAGGAAGTTCTTTATTACATCGAGCCACAGTCTGTTTTGCTATAATGTTCACAAACTTATGCTAGTTAAAAATTGTTTTCCTGTAAGTTTTCTTTTCCAGTCTGTAGTATCTCAATACTTTCAACTATTCCTCATTTAAAACTCTTTCCAAATTTGTTAACCTTTCTCTTTGCCCTGCTCTGAATACTCTCTGGTTTGGCATTGTGTTTTCTTGAATGTGGTAACCCTAGAACTAGATAGGGTTCTTCTTATTTGGACTTGTAATCACACATGCATAGCAGTAAAGCCATTTTGTTCTTATCTATACTCATTGTTTCTAGTGACTTGAAATTCATTAGCTTTTCACAAATAGCTACTTTAAAGTAATTGATTCATGTTTGAGCTTGTTATCAGTGAAATACCATAGGCTTTTTCATAGAAAAACTTGTTAAGGTAGAATTTTCTCTAAGCAACCTTATTTCATGGCATCATTATCAAATGTTGTTTCAATTATTTTTGAAGTCATTTTTATTAATTTTGATATTGGTTCCATTTCTGGAAAATGGATTTTTCTGTTGGCTTTTACTTATTTATTTATTTATTTTATTCTGTATGTGAATTATAAGACAGAAGAAAAAACTGAGTGTGACAAGGATATAGAGCAGAACTCTCAAACACAGCTAATAGAAATGTAAATTGAGATCGAAAGTATACATAGTCTATGATTGGTGGTCTCACTGCTACGTGTATATCCAATATGTTCACCAAGAAAAAAGTGCAGAACTGTTCACAGCAGCATTTGGAATAGTCAAAACTGTAAATTACCTGAAAACCCATCAATGGTAGAATGGTAGATTGTGGTATATTCTTACACTGTTGGAATTCTAAAAGTAATGAGACTGAATGACCAACAGCTAGATGCAATGATATGGATGGATTTCACAAACTTAATGTTGAATAAAACAAGTCAGACACAAAAGAATGTGTATTAAGTTGTTAATCTATCTCATTAGATGTCAGAATAATAGGTTACCCTTGGTGGTAGGAAGCAGGGCTAGGTTAGTGATTACAAGAGGGCTTCTGGGAGGCTGGTAAAGTTCTGTTCTTGCTCTGCATGCTGGTTACTTTGGTTTTGTGAAAATTCATCGAACTGTATACTTAGAGTGTATATATATATTTCTGACGTATATTGTGCTTCCATGAAATGTTTTTAAACGGAGAAAAAGTTTACAAATAATTAAATCTTAAGTTTTGCAAAATCTGCACACACAGTTTTAAGAAGCACACGTTCTTTATCTGATAAAGAATTAACAGATTATTTTAATTTAATATAGATGTTTATAATAGGTTCTTGGAGAAAATTCTTTTGATTACCTTAATTTACTAGTTTTTAAGTATCCCCTACAATATTACTCATCTTTAAGCTTTGTTTCCTTAAGGAAGAATGGGTGGTGGTTATAGGGCAGGGGCATATTAATATTTTGCAATCATTATTATTCTGAAAATTGAAAACATTTATAATCTTGTCTTGTAATTTTTGGCTTTTATTAGGTTATTATGAAAGGAAACATTTTTGATTCATACTATGAAAGGAAACACTGAAATCCAAGCCATGAGAAGATTGTTCCTCATAACTGACTTTCCAATAGATTCCATTTATAATGACTCACCATTTTATTTGGACCACTTTACCTTTTGTCAGGAAATAAGGAGATTGAGAATAATTTTCCGTTAAAAAAAAATGAGTGGTTTAATATGTAATGTTTAAATTTGGCCTTTTGTGTAACAAAGATTTTTTATTTTTGAATTTCACAGATAACTGGGGGATATTACAAGTTCTTCAGCTACCTTTCAGATTTCATGTTTTTGAAACCTTACTGAAAAGAAATTGCAACCTGTAAATGTACAAAGTAGTTTTTAAAATTAGATAGTATGTTAACTAAGTACTGGTAAGGATGCAGAGCAACTGGCATGTTCATATATTGCTGATGAGAATGCAGAATGGTATAGCTATTCTGGAAAACAGTTTAGCAGATTCTTATAAAGCTAAACTTATGTTTACCATATGACTCAGCAGTCCCACTCTTGGGTGTTTGTACTACAGAAATGAACATTAAATTCACATAAAAACTGTTACACAGTTATTTGTAGCAGCTTTATTCCTGATAGCCAAAAGCTGGAAGCAACCCAGATGTCTTTCAGTGGACGAATGAATAAACAATCTGTGGTACAGTCTATTCAATGTAATACTATTCATTATAAAAAGGGACAAACAATAGATACATGTAACACCTTAAATGAATTTCAAAGACATACTGAGTGAGATAAGCCAGCCTCAAAAGGTTGCATTCTGTATGATTCCATTTATTTGACACAGGGCATTGCACAAGGGGCTTTGTGGATGGCAGAACTGTTCTATATCCTGATTGTGGTGATGGTTGCACATGTTAAAATTTATAGAATTATATACCAAAGGAAAAAAGTTACTTTTACTGTATGATAATTAAAAAAAAAAAAAGATGGTATGTGAAAAAACAGTCATTTGTTTTTTTATTGTGGTCCTGGAGTTTTTAATACCTTTATTTTACATATTTATCTAAGAGAAAGAAAGTGTTAAAATTATTGAGAAGTCTGCTTAACTACTTTTAGAACCTTGTGTTTTGTAGTTGTTAAAAGTCATAGTTAATATTACATCCTTACTAGTTAGAGAGTTGGAGATGGGGGAGGAATGGCCTCCATCATATTGAGAGTGTGTAAGTTTAATGTTTTCTTTCATGGCTTTTCCTCTTTTATTTTCCCTATAATTACTCTGTAGAGTATATGAAACTTGTCTTTTAACTAGGTTAAAAATTTATTAAGCTAGTGAAATATCACTGACTTGACTTTATGGAGTTATCTAATGGCAAGATGATAGACATAAAGGTGCACAGCAAGAATATGGCTCACAGTATTGTGTCTAATCTTGTTTTCTCGCTCTTGCCATTCCTTGTCTTTTTTCTTTCTTCCACTTCTTCCATATTACTTTAACTGATTTCAGTGAGGAAATGTGATATGTGTGTGTATGTATATACATATATATATATATATGAGTTATTTTTATGGAATAAAATTAGAAAATCAGATGAGAACGGTATTTTCATATTTTCATAAGGCTTCTGTGTATTGTTTTCATTCAGTAGGAAATAAGGCCAAGTACCTATTGAACAAATATTTTTTGAGTGTCCCCTGGCATTTAGGGGATATAACAGTGAACCATCCGAAAGTTCCTCTCCTTCATTAAGGTTACATTGTCATGTACTGGGGAGTGGAGGGGAGCAGTATTAAATTTTGAGGAATTAATTCCCATTCTGATTTGTTTTAAACACCTTAATTTCTATCAGATTATAAAGCTTGTTGAATCCATTCAAATTTTTGCCAGATTGATAAAGAATAATTATTTTTTCAATTCTACGTATATTCTTTACATTTGTATTAGAAAAGTGTAGTGGCTTTGGCATTCTAAAATTAATGAAGGATGTGATAGTCATAATGATCACATAGCATTGGCGAGTAGACTATATATGCCATTGCATTTATAGTTTTTTTTTTGTTTTTTTTTTTGTTTTTCTTTTCTTTTTTTGCAGTATGTGGGCATCTCACTGTTGTGGTCTCTCCCGTTGCGGAGCACAGGCTCTGGGCGTGCAGGCTCAGCGGCCATGGCTCATGGGCCCAGCCGCTCCGCGGCATGTGGGATCTTCCCGGACCGGGGCACGAACCTGTGTCCCCTGCATTGGCAGGCGGACTCTCAACCACTGCGCCACCAGGGAAGCCCGCATTTATAGTTTAATAGTTTTAGTCTTGGGAAATAGAGCAACAGTTACTTGGCTAAAGAGCATTCCTATGAGTTATGTAAGATGATATAATGGTTACAAACAAATGGTGCCAAGTATTTAAGAAAATGCTTGGTGAAATATATGGCTTATTGTTAAAGCTGGCTTTCTCTTTTTTTTTCCCCCAGGAGAAATCTCAATTATTTTTCCAATGCTTACGCAGCTGCGGTTAGTGCTGTGGATCCTGATGCAGGAAATGGAGAACTTTGCATTAAGGTTCCATCAGAATTATGGAAGCACGTTGATGGTAAAATACCAAGAACATGTTGAGTATACAGTAAAATCATGTTGGATTCAGTGACTAGAAACTTTTCATGAAAATTAATGGTACCTAAATTATAAATTAATCAGTTGAAATATACAGGAGTTGGAAGCTCTTTTTTTCCTTAAAGATAATTGGCTAACAGGAAAATAGTAATCAAAGGCTATGACAAAAAGCAACTCATTTCACTGTTGCTTTTAAAGCGAAAGTTATAAAACAAAAATTAGATGGTTGGAACAATTTGTCAAGATTTGAGAACCCACACAGTATTAACTCAGTTTAGAATTATAGCATTTTATAAAAGGAAGGATCCTAAAAAGTCATCTGATTCAATTCTTTCCTTTTATGGAAGATTAATCTGAGGTTTAAAGAGAGTAAGTGACCTGCTGGATGTCACTAATTAGTAGTAGAGCCAAGGCTAGAATGTAGGGCTGCTAACACCCACTCTGCATACTTTTACTTTGTCTTATTATTTCTGAATCTTCTTTATTTCCTTGTATAAAGTTACAGCCATTATAATTATCATACATAACCTTCTGCCTACCTTTATTTTGCTTTATAAAATTAATCAAGATAAGGAGGTAAAAGACTTTGTTTTGTTTTTGCTCTTTTTGGATAGTTTGTATGTGTATATGGTGGGGGGAGGGGTTTACCTTGCAGGGGGGTTGCCTAGTTTAGGGTGCAGGCGTAGAAGGTCATCGCTACATGTTCACGGGTTGGAGAAAGTCCATATGGTTTAATGTTTTGAGGGAAATTAAAAGGAACATCTTTCTTTAATCTTACGGAAGCAACACGTATTTATTACTTAGAAATCAAACATAGTAAATAATGCTGCATGATGTAAATTTTTGGGTAGTCCTTCCCTCCTACCCCACTCCGTACTCCTTAAAGTCACAAGTAGGGTTAACAATCTGTGCGAGAATGTACTAAGAGAACAAACTTGAAAAGTAAGTTTTGAATTGGATCTGGAAGGCCTTAGCTATGTGGTAGTTTTAAACTCTTTTCTTTAGGCAGTATAGCATTGTCAGAAATGTTGAGAGGGGGATGTGGTCTGACCAGTATTTTGGGAGAACACAAGTAGCAGTGACTAGAATTGAGTGGAGGTAAGAACACCAGTGGAAGCAGACTGTTGAGTTCCTTATAGGCAAAGAGATGGTAAAAGCCTAAACTAGGTTAAGTAGTGTGATCTTTTATGTAAAGCTCAGCCTTTGATTCCCACTTTATGTTCAGTGCAAGTCTTTGCCCTTATTATATCGACCACTGTTACCTAATTATATTTTTATATATCAATGTATGTATGTATTTATTTGTTGCAGAATTAAAGGTGCTAAAGATACACATCAATTTTTCTTTGGATCAGCCAAAAGGAGGTCTTCATTTTGTGGTACCCAGTGTAGAGGGAAGTATGGCAGAGAGAGGTGCTCATGTTTTCTCTTGTGGGTATCAAAATTCCACAAGGTAGATTACTAATTCTTACGTATTTCAGTTGATTTCATTTTTTCAATTGCATTTTTTTCTATGAATATGCAATACATGTATTTAGTGTAAAATGAGAAGTATGAGCTTGATCCCCAACTACTTGAACCTCTTCTGAATCTTGTTCCTCTTCAATCCTGTCTTCCCTCCTTTCCTTTTCAAGTCTACTGTTCTAAAGTTGTCTCAATTCTTTCATTTTTTAAACTTTCGTATTGAAGTTAAACATACAGAAAATTACACGAATTGTAAATAGAAAGCTCAATACATTTTCACAAGTGAACAAACTCGTGTAATTCACACTCACATCAAGAAAAAGAACATTAACATTACCAGCATCGCAGAGTACCCCTTCTACCCACCTCCATTCACTCTTGCCCACCTGATAGCCTCCTGCCCTAGGGCAACCACCATCCTGATATCTAAAATACTGTAGATTGATTACACCTATCTTTGAACTTTATTAAATGGAAGCATATGCCTTATGCTCTTTATATCTGCCTTTCTTGTGTAACATTGTGGTAGTGAGATGTACCTTTATTGTTGCATGTAATTGTAGTTCATTCTCATAGCTCTGCAGTTAACCATGTTATTGAAATATTATGTTATGTGTAGTCTCCTCAGATTATTAACTCTTCCAAGCCAGGGATGATGTCTTATGTTTCTCTGTGTTTCAGTAACAAATACAGACCCTGGCACATAGTAAAACCTGATCTGAATAGAACATTGAATAGAAATTTTATGTCTGGCTTTACCAGCACTGTTTGAATTTATGCAATGCATCACATACTCCAGAAAAGCAGTTTCCTGACATTATGGAATAGATTCTGAATATTGTACTTTTAAAAACTTTTTTGTAAGCATTTTTAGTTTCCAAAAATGAATGCTACGTAAAAACTGACTATGAATATACAAGTAAAAATTATTTTTAATTAAAAAATTGGAAACTAAGAATTGCTTACCTCTTTTCAGGGTTTAAACTGGAGGTACTACATGATATATTTTATTAATATTGCCAATAATATTTGGAGACAGAACTTTATCTTTAATCACATTCTTTCAGGTTGCTCAGTAAAAAACATCAGTGGGCAAATAGCTAAAATTTCTTCTTGTGCATGTTTTGTAAATGTTAAAATAACTTATATGTGGCAGAAACAATGTAGGTTATACTTTCAACATGTTTTCTGCACTGTTGATCTTTTTTCTAGATTTTGGTTCCCATGTGTTGATTCATACTCTGAATTATGTACATGGAAATTAGAATTTACAGTGGATGCTGCAATGGTGGCTGTTTCCAATGGAGATTTGGTGGAGACAGTGTATACCCATGATATGAGGAAGAAAACCTTCCATTACATGCTTACCATTCCAACAGCTGCGTCGAATATCTCCTTGGCCATTGGACCTTTTGAAATACTTGTAGATCCATATATGCATGAGGTAAATCATAGCTTCTTGCTTCTTTCCCTCCCACTCTTTCATGCCTAATCAGAAGAATATTAATTAAATACTAAGTTTTTCTTAATTCTTCTTTCAACTGTTAGAACTATCACTAGAGAGAAAAGGTTTCTTTATCTTAAATATATAATGACATGCAGTTTGGGCCCTGACCACTAATGTTAAATAAATGCTCACCGTTCACTTATGGTAGTCTCTAATCTGTTCTTTTATAATGTTGTCAGAAGAATAGTTTTTTTATTGTATATTAAAAACTTTCCTTGC
The DNA here is from genome assembly GCF_949774975.1 of Lagenorhynchus albirostris. Lineage (NCBI taxonomy): Eukaryota > Metazoa > Chordata > Mammalia > Artiodactyla > Delphinidae > Lagenorhynchus > Lagenorhynchus albirostris. The sequence continues at coordinate 63,389,325 of NC_083111.1, read as the reverse complement.
CTCCATATCCTGCAGTAATCAAATTTCTTTAGCATGGCTTTCAAGAGCTTCTAGAATTTGACCCTAATATTCCTTTCTAGCTTTTTCCTCATTACTTTTCTATTTATGGTTGTTATATTCAATATAGTTTACTTAGATTTTTTTCTGACCAGACCATATTTTTTCCCGTCTTTGACTGTTTGGGATGTCCTCTTTTCCTCCTCTCCTTACCTATGAAACTTTTGTTCAATTCATAAAGATTAGCACAATTGTAGTCTTCATGAAACCTTGCTGAGTCATTCTAGTCAGAGTGATATGTCATTATTGATGTTGTTCATTTGGCACAGAATCATAATAAGAGACAGTGAGACAGTATGTGATATTTGAGTGTCTGTGTCCAAAGTGGGATGTAATGTAAGATGTAATTATTTCTGTTGCTGATATTTCTTATCTCCTCACTACCAGTAAGCTTCCCTGCAGTTTTCATATTGTTTTTTATATGTACTGAAGATAGTATAATGACTGTTAATTATTTAAGATAGTACTATGATGTGCAGTATTCACTAGGTTAGATATTTATGAATCAAAGGCAGGTTTACAATAAACCTTGGAAATTTAGATTGTTTTGTATGCATATGCAAAAGAAACTTTAATTTGGAACCAAAGTTATTATTTTCATTGGATCTAAGCATTTCAGACTTATAATCCATCATGAATTTAAGTCTTAAGTGTAATGAATATTTTGTAAGCATAGTAAATAGTCACTAATTTCATACCAGTATTTTCTCTCAGTGCCATGGATTTGTTAAAAAAAAAAAGGTGGGGGGGAGGGATTTATATGCAGCTTCATTTATAACTGAGATATTTAGGAAATTTAAGATTTCAGTTAACTCTTTTATTTAATGATCTTGTTCCCTGCTTTTTATTTTTAGGTTACTCATTTTTGTTTACCTCAGCTTCTTCCATTGCTTAAACATACCACGTCGTATCTTCATGAAGTTTTTGAATTTTATGAAGAAATTCTTACATGTCGATACCCATATTCTTGTTTTAAGACTGTATTCATCGATGAGGCTTATGTTGAAGTGGCTGCTTATGCTTCCATGAGCATTTTTAGGTTTGTATCCAAATTCAAAAGGCCTAAATTAGGTTAATGATGTGAAGATAGGTTATTTATTTTGTGATCAATTTTTAAAATTATTTATTTATTTAATTTATTTATTTTTGGCTGCGTTGGGTCTTTGTTGCTGTGCGCGGGCTTTCTCTAGTTGTGGGAGCGGAGGCTACTCTTCGTTGTGGTGTGCAGGCTTCTCATTGTGGTGGCTTCTCTTGTTGCAGAGCACGGGCTCTAGGTGCACGGGCTTCAGTAGTTGTGGCTCGCGGGCTCTAGAGCGTAGGCTCAGTAGTTGTGGCACACGGGCTTAGTTGCTCCGCGACATGTAGGATCTTCCCAGACCAGGGCTTGAACCCGGGTCCCCTGCATTGGCAGGCAGATCCTTAACCACTGCACCACCAGGGAAGCCCCTGTGATCAATTTTAAGATGCAGTTTGAACCTTTTCCCTTCAATTTAGTTATGGTTGGCTTTGTAGAAAATCCAGTGTTTTCAAAATTGAAAAATGTAGAAAAGCATAAAGAGGAACATTTCAAAATAACCCAAAAGATTCATAGTATCTTTATCCAGAATTAACTGATACTAATTTTTTACATATGTGTTTTAGTCTCTTTTTGGCTTATGCATTAAAAACAAAAATGATGCAAGTTACTATATGGGTATCTAGTGAGGCTTTTGTCCTAGCACTATTTAAAAATTTATTGATATCATCAGAAATTTGTATGCAAAAAAAAAAGAAAGAAAGTTTTATTTCTTTTTTCTTTTACCCTCTTTACCTCCCTCCCTTCTTTCATTCCTTGAAAAGTGCCAAATTTAGAAGTTATATGTCTCAGGGTCAGTCATTTTTTTGGGGGGGTCTATTTTCTCTTCTGTAAAATGGACATAATAATAGTGTTCTTGCATTCTTCCGAGTTGTTTAGACAATCTGATGGGTCAGTGCATTTGAAAGTAAATAATATAGCACAAAACATTAAAGTATTATTAGGAAAAGATTTTTGAAAGTAGAAGAACCCTTCATAAAAAGATTAGTCTCTGCTTAACATATCAGTTTCTGATTGATGCTACAACCCCCTACCCTCCTAAAAAGGTATTTATATTTTTCATGGAAATAAGTGGGAAACATTACAGTCCTTGCTTTAAACAAAAGTTATTAAGATTATGAATTTCAACTAAAATTGTAAAAGCTGTTGGGGACAGTATTCTGGTTTTTCTCTTTTATGTGTTAATTGAATTCTGTTATTTTAAAAGTGTGATTATTTTATTTTGATTGAATAATTATTTATTTCTTGGTTATAATGAGCTGTCTCTTCTTTTAAATTCCAGCACAAATCTGTTACACAGTGCCATGATTATAGATGAGACACCTTTGACTAGAAGGTGTTTAGCCCAGTCCTTGGCCCAGCAGTTTTTTGGATGTTTCATATCCAGAATGTCTTGGTGAGTAATTTCAAAGTTTACAACTACTGAGAAGAATCAGGAAAGTTTATTTTTATTTTCTTTTCCTGCAGTGTAAGTTGAACTTTGTCCTAACTGCAGATAATTAACAGACACTATTATATATATTTAAAGAAAAGTAATCAGTATAAATTTCATCCTAAATTTTTGGCCGTGTCCTCAGTATATCAATAGAGTTAATTTTGTAATATGCAATAAGAATAAGGTAAGAATTTTGATAACATCAGTTTCTTAAAGAACTAAATAAATACTGTAGATACAAGGACTTCAGTGTACAGAGAACTATAGTTAGAATTCTGATGTCAGTATTCAGTGCAATTGGTAATACTTAAGGTAAAATAATGGTCCTCTACAATAGTGATGATGCTATAGGGATTTTCCTGTTAGTTCCTAGATTTGTACTAATTTACTTGGAAGATGTGAGAAATACAACACTTTATTTTCTTTTTTAAACTTGAGGTGAATTTGAAGAAATAGACAAAATTCCCTTAAGACTATAACTTATGATTATAATATATAGTATGTAAGTCTTGGTGTCTTTTTCTTTCTTTCTGGAGGGGAAAGGGTGGAGGGTAAGGCCTCTTGATTTGTAATTTTCCTAAGACATAGTTTCATTAAAGGATAGTATCCGGAACATGATAGACAAAATGTTTTAATGAACGAATGAATGAATGGATAAACATACGAATAAATGAATGAAAGGTGTCATTGCCTTTCCACGTAAGAAACTAAAAAATAAGTAATTAAACTTGAGGTCTTAGAATCTCACTGATAATTATGCATGGGATTGGTAATAAAAGAATGTGGACTTTTAAGAATTGAGCAGTATTGGGGCTTCCCTGGTGGCACAGTGGTTAAGGATCCGCCTGCCAATGCAGGGGACCCGGGTTTGAGCCCTGTTCCGGGAAGATCCCACATGCCGCGGAGAAGCTGAGCCCGTGCGCAACAACTTCTGAGCCTGCGCTCTAGAGCCCGCAAGCCACAACTGCTGAAGCCTGCGTGCCTAGAGCCCGTGCTCTGCAGCAAGAGAAGCCACCACAGTGAGAAGCCCAGGCACCGCAATGAAGAGTAGCCCTCGGTCGCTGCAACTAGAGAAAGCCCGCGCACAGCAACGAAGACCCAACGCAGCCATAAATCAATCAATCAAATCAATCAATCAAAAAACAAAGAGAAAGAATTGAGCAGTATGGTCCTGGCTATGGGCACCTCTTTCCTTAGAGGCAGACAGTATGGGCAGACTTGGGTATAAGGGAAGCAGCACTGCCAGAGCAAAGCACAAACATAGGTACCTTGAACCAAGAGTATAAAGTGGTCTTATAATTAAGTTGATGCCAGATGTGAAGAAGGTACAATGAATGGATAGGCAGAATTCAGTCAGAGGAAGTGGGAAAACCAAATGGTTTGATAACTTTCATTTTCTTTAAGAAGGCAGAGAAGTACATGCTAATGCTTGTTCTGTTACCCTCTTTGGCCTTTGGCCAAAAATATCTGAAGAATTTTTATTATTAAAATAATAAAATTTATTATATTTTATTTATATTAAAAATATATAAAATAATGTATTATTATTTGACTTTTTGCTTAGGTCTGATGAATGGGTATTGAAGGGAATTTCAGGCTATATTTATGGTCTCTGGATGAAAAAAACTTTTGGTGTTAATGAATATCGCCATTGGATTAAAGAGGTAAAAGCAACTAGATCCATTTTCCACTTAGAAGTCAATAAGACATGTTAGTGTTCTCCAGATTTTCAAGTCATGTGTCCTTTATTTTTTAGTAACTATAAAATACTTACTGTCATTTGAAAGTCCTTGAGTTTTTCCAGCAAAATGAGAATCATTTTACAGAGAAAGACTAATGGTCTATTTTATCTGCTTTCCATTGTCAGTGTTGGCCTCCAAAGACTTTTTTGCTAAGGACGAGAATATTTAAGTTCCTTAAACATCAAGTTAGTTGTTAGATATATTCCAGCTCCTCATAGTAGTCATTTTTAATGTAATTTTGTGCTTTCTAAATTTGTTTAGGCTGAGAACCTAGATTCTGGAGTCAGTTTACTTTTCATTTTGCTTCAGACATTCACAAGCTTTATTTATGATTTTGCTTAATCTTGCCAAGCGTCTTTTGTATAAGGAGAGTAAAGTAGTAGTAGTATCTACTACTACTAGTAGTATCTACTGCTACTACTAGTATGGACAGGGATTGTGAGACGTTATACGTGTAATGTGCATAGTGCCTACATCATAATAAGTACTTATTGTATGTTGGCTAGTCCTTCAGTGTATTTATGTTCTCTGTCATTTTCACATCTTTTCCCATTATTTAAAGATTTGGCCAAAAAGAGAAAGTCAGTTGTATTTTGCCTAGCCCATTCTGTTCATATACATTTTAATCATATCATGTTTGTCTTCTTACCTCTCAGGGGGAAAAATTTCAGCCTTTAATAGCCTCATTAAATAGACCCCCTCTATCCTCCTTTTCTCATTTTATATACCTTCACCATCTAAACCTAAACTTAAGTAAGCCAAAAAGTAATTGCAAAAGATTTCAAATATCGAGAACTATGAAAGATTCATACATCTAGAACTGAAGAGTCCATTTTTAATTTCAAAAACTTAAAGTGTTTCAGGCACTGTTACAAACATTTTATAAATAGTAACTATCTTAATCCTCCTAACTACTCTTATTATTTGTATTTTACAGATAAGGAAACTGAGGCACAGAGAGGTTAAGTTATTTGGCTAAAGTTACACAGCTAGTAAGTAGTAGAGCCAGGATTCAAACCCGGCTTTTAACCACTTCATTATGATTTTTCCCCCTTCTCTGTACTGCTTGTATGTTACCTAAACTAGTCATGAATTTCCAGCACAGTTGTGTTGTCTTTTTCCACTTAAACTTTTATTTTTTCATTTTGATCTGTCATATTAAAGAAAACTAGAGAAGTTTTAAAATTATAGATCCTGTCATAATTTTATCCCTATTTGTTTTTACTTGCTTAAATCCTCCACCAGAAGCAAAATACAGAGAAGGAAGAAATAAACTTGGAGAACAGGTCAGAGAGGTTGGGGAGAGCCATTAGGAAAACTTGCCAGGCTACTGGCCAGCCCTAAAGTCACAAAGTAGAGAAGGTTTTTTGGCTCTATCATTCGGCCAGTTGTGTAGTCTGCTTTGTTTATAACATAAACTACCCTTCAAATACATTTCATTTATCTTCAGAAATTTACATTCTGATTCCAGGAAATTGGAAACCACAGTTGAATTCTAAAATTTGATATGTAAAATAATTTTCACTGACCCCTATTTTTATGTCTTTTTAAGGAGCTGGACAAAATAGTGGCGTATGAACTAAAAACTGGTGGAGTTTTATTACATCCCATATTTGGTGGAGGAAAAGAGAAGGATAAGTATGTTTATTGTTCAGAGATACTACAAACCTTGTTTTATGGGATTAGTCTTTTAGGATCACTTGTACGTGTATCGAGGCCCACACAGGCCAAAGAAGTGTTAATAATGGTCTGTAATAATACTGAGCCCATAGACATCGGTAGTATTCTAATTACTCCTTTCATTACTATTGCATGTGATGACTGTAAATGGATTTAAGCATTAAAAAAAGACTAAAAATAATAAAGCTTTTTTCTTTTTTCATGTTAATTTCCTAATGCTAATATATTGTACTATTCTCATAAATGTTTAAAAATAATAGAAAAGGCTAAGTAGATGATTTCAGCATCAACACATCCTACCTATACCTGTTTATCTGAATGGTCAGCTACCTAGATACTTATTTACTCTTTCCTTTTCTTTTTTTTTTTTTTTTTTTTTTTTTGGCGGTACACGGGCCTCTTACTGTTGTGGCCTCTCCCGTTGCGGAGCACAGGCTCCTGACGCGCAGGCTCAGCGGCCATGGCTCACGGGCCCAGCCACTCCGCGGCATGTGGGATCTTCCCGGACCGGGGCACGAACCCGTGTCCCCTGCATCGGCAGGCGGACTCAACCACTGCGCCACCAGGGAAGCCCCCCCCCTTTCCTTTTATTTCCCTTTTTCTCACTTTCCTTCTTTTCTTTCCCTTTCTATTTTTTAGCAAGTCACTGAGACAACCACTTATAACAACATAATGGTACTAGCAGGGATTCTTATTTGTTCTAGGGTCCATTAATTCCCTAAGGGAATATGGATTGAATTGGATGGGAAAGTTTTTCTGTATTTTTTACTCACCATTAACTGAAATTTTATATTTCTTTTAATTATGACTGTAGGTAACAGACAGTGCTGTGACTTTGTCAACAGTAGAAATCGTGGATGTTTTCTTGTCACATTTTAATTGTTAGCAAGTATCTTGAAATATTCTTTGCACTCATTACCATAAAATTAGTACAGTAGACCACTGCTAGGTCTTGTTATTTAATGCATTAATAAACTAGCACATATGTTGGTAATGTCATAGTTTTAAAAAATATTTTGATAACTGTATTTCATTATAATTGGTTTCCTTTGTAAACCTGTGTATTTTATTGTGCACATTTAAAAGCAGTTTTTTCTGTGGTCCGTAGGATTAACCAGACTACCCAAGTGTCTAAAAGTACAACAAAGGTTAAGAAACTGCAAGTTGTATAATCAGTAGTCTTTTCTTTGGTGGAAGTATGGTCACTGAGACAAGATTAGGTCAGTGGCAAGGCATAGGAATTTGGAGTTAGACAGACTTGGATTTTTGTAGTTACTGATTTTTGTGAGCCTAGAAAATTGTATAACCTTTGTGAGTGTGTGTGATTTAACGTGTAAAACAACGATTATCCATCTTAACCATGTTGGTTGCCAGGATTACTTGAGGTAAAGCTTTATACATAGTTATGCACTCATTAAAATGTTAGTTCCTTTCACTTTCTTCTCTTGACTGCCTGCTGTATGGCAGTTTCCCAGCATATAATTAGAGCATTCCCATTGTGTGTAAATAATTATTTACACTAAATGCTTTTACCTTTGTTCTGTCCATTTATTTAGTTCCTTTTGTATGTTTGATTTTCAAAATTTATGTATAAAAGCAACACATGAACGCATGCTCTTTGAAGAGATTCAAAACAAGACAGTTCAGAAGCATGTGGAGTAAAAAGTAAAAGATCTTTTTTAGTTACCACTTCTCACTCCCATCACTTCCTCTCCTTGGAGATAACCTGATTATAAATTTGGTATATTCCAGACCTCTTTTTTTTTCTGGTCTTTATTTATGTGTATATGGCAGTTACAAAATACAATTTAGTCATGCGTGTTACTGTGTACTTCTCTTTTTTTTAAAAATTAACCGTATCTGTATTTTGGCAAGCATTCTGTGTGACTGTATGTGAATTTACTTTGTTCTATTTATATGCTATATAGTATTCCATTATACCTTGGAATTTATTTAACCTTTTTCATATTGCTGTCCATAAGCCCAGAAGTAATAGTGGAGTATAAAAGTAATTTTTCGGGCTTCCCTGGTGGTGCAGTGGTTGAGAGTCCGCCTGCCGATGCAGGGGACACGGGTTCGTGCCCCAGTCCGGGAAGATCCCACATGCCGCGGAGCGGCTGGGCCCTTGAGCCATGGCCGCTGAGCCTGCGCGTCCGGAGCCTGTGCTCCGCAACGGGAGAGGCCACAACAGTGAGAGGCCCGTGTACTGCAAAAAAAAAAAAAAAAAAAAAAAGTAATTTTTCAAATATCAAATTACAAAATTTTATATTTCAGTATGCCATGCTTTTTTAAGGAAGTGTAATGACTATTCTTACACGTTGATTGTGAGAGTATAATTTGGTACACTGATTTTGAAGGGTAATTTGTTAGTACCAATCAGAATTTTAAAATGGGTAATTTTTAGATTCAGCAATTCAACTTCTGAGTATGTTATCATATAGAAATTATTCTCCTAGATATTTGCCATACAGAAATACTGCACATGTATGAAAAGATAATCACTGTAGCATTATTTGAAATAATAAACACCTTAAATGTTCATGTATGTTGTAAATATTTTCTACAGACTGTACCTATCTTTTAATTTACTGATGATCTCATGTCAGAATTTTTAATTTTTACATAGTCTGGTCTATATGTCCTCTGGATTTTATATTTTTCCTTGTGAAGATTTTTCCCACCCCAAAATTATGAAAGAAATTTTTTTCCTTTATTTTCTTCTAGTACTTTTATAGTTGTTTTTGTTTAAGATATGTAATCCATCTTGAATGTTTTTTGTATATGCTTTAACCTGGGGCTGTTGATTGGAATTGCATTGATTGTATGGATGAATTTGGAAAGCATTGAAATATTTACACTATTGTGTCTTCCTACCAGGAGGTTGGCATGTGTTTCTGTTCATTCAGATTTTCCTTTATGTCTAGTTAAGTTATTTTTAGATGTTTCCTAGTCTTCGTTGCTCTCATATTAAGGAAACTGCTAAGGTATTCCCATGAGGTTTTTGATTTATTGTCTTGATATAGCTATGAAATTTATTGTTTATTTAATTCAAATTTGTTATATTAAACAAATCTGTTTATTTTTTTAGTCCAGCATCCCATCTACACTTTTCCATAAAGCATCCACATACGCTTTCCTGGGAATACTACACTATGTTTCAGTGTAAAGCTCACCTTGTGATGAGATTGATTGAAAACAGGATCAGTATGGAATTTATGTTACAAGTAAGTATTAAAGAACTTAACAATTGTAAAGAAAGATCTGTTCTATATGTATATAATCTGAATACTATTCTGTAGAATAGGAGTCAGGGCATCCAATTAGCCGTTTGCCCAGTAAGTAACCTGTTCTTTTTGTTTGTGTTTCCTCAGATGTAGAGTGGGTATGAATACTTGACCCACTTAATGCAGGATTTTTATGAAGATAAAACTAAAATGTGAGGTTAAAAGTAAAACCTGTTTATGCTATGATTTTGTGTTTGGCATTATTTAGAATATTAAGGATGAAGTGCCATTTACAAATATTTTCAATAGAAAAAAGCACATTTATCTAAAAGATGGTTATTTTTGCTATCGCTAAATTCTGCCATATGTCTTAAGCAAGTTTTGGCGGAAATAGTTGATATGTACTAGTTGAGGTAATAGAAAGCCAGTTGTATTATAAATGTTCAGCTATTCTTTTTCCATTGATAATATTCTTAGAGGTAAGTGGAAAATAACTTTTTAGTAATCTTTTTTTAAAAAACATTTTAAATTTGCCTTAAAGTTAAGTTTCTTGAATCTTTCTGTCCTTTATCTTGCCTTTAAAGAACAGGAATATTAAATGAGATGTGGTCTGTAAAGAGCCGGTTCACTTCTTAGAGTGGTATAAATGCAAATGAGTGTTCTCAACTTCTTAAAGAACGTATAGTTCCTATGTAAAGCTCGTAGCACAATATGTTATAGGTGTTGTATAGTATTATAGCTCTTAAAAACACAGTATTCATTGTCTGGCCAGGATGTCATTAAAATTCAATTATATTTAGAGGAAGAATGATTTTATAGTCTGGCTGTTTAAATCTTTTCATGCTTCCACTGCTAATAGTCTTTAATTAAAACAATCAATGAAGTAAATGTGAAATTGTCTTCTGTAATTGTCTGTAATAAAGTTATAATGCAAAGTGGGAATAGTACAGAATTGCAAGCAATGTATATTATCTTATACAAACTAAATGATACTTTGATTCTTGCAGGTTTTCAATAAACTGCTAAGTTTGGCTAGTACTGCTTCATCTCAGAAGTTCCAGTCACATATGTGGAGTCAGATGTTGGTTTCCACATCTGGATTTTTGAAATCCATCTCGAATGTCTCTGGCAAAGACATCCAGCCTTTAATAAAGCAGTGGGTGTATCCTTTTCAATAGCAGTTCAGCAAAGGAGGGAAGGTTATGTGTATAAGGGGAAGGAGGAAGAAAAGGGCTTTGCGGGATGAAAGGAGGTAAGTAATAGTAGAAATAACCAGGAACTGTAAATCATTTCCTCTAAGGTGCCTACTAAGTATTGAGACACACATACATACACATCTGTATTTGTAAAATTTGGCATAATTTTAAAGTACCTTTTAGTCTGTGAGTATAGCAATAGGTTTGATGGTGAGGGAGGTAAATAATCCACCAGACAGGCCTGTAGGATTACTTGTAAGATGCAGTGGTCTGGTGACTTCTAGATGCGGTTAGAGGTTGGCACAATTTGAGTGGTATCTTGGAACTTTTCAATTGTTACATTTTTTTCATTTCAAGGCACTATATTAATAACCCAGTAGAGTGGTTTTGCTTCTTTCAAAAAAACTAATTTCTTAATGTTTCAGAATTTCTTTTTAAATCTGGGGAAACATTTTTCACAAGAATTTTGAATACTTTGCCACCTGGTTTAGAGTGGAGTACGCTCTTAAGCTTTGAACCGGGGGGAATGCATTTGAAAATTATTACTACCCTAATGAATAATTTATTTTGTTTAGTACGTATTTATTTTAGTATGCAAAAATTCCTTTACAATTCTTCAGAGACCAGAGCGGAGTGGTAAAATTTTATGGAAGTTTTGCCTTTAATAGAAAACGAAATGTCTTGGAATTGGAAATAAAACAAGATTATACATCTCCTGGAACTCAGAAATATGTGGTAAGGTTTTTTTCCAAAATGGCCTCCTGCACTGCTTTCTCGCCAGTTTAAATAAAGGAAGGGTTTATGGTTGGGGAGCTGGTTGGAAGTTTCATAGTGAGATTTTGTTTGCAAAGAATGAAATTGAGAAAACACCGTCAGGGAAGGGAGAAGAGGGTTGCTGATACAGATCTTGGAGGAAACAAATTCTCCCAATTATCCCCAGCTCTGGTACCAGCTGCCTTTCTGTGTCTCCACATGGAGGTCTTGTATAGTGTTATATTATATCTTGATATATATACCTGTACACATAAGAACACACATTGGTTTTTTTTCTAGTACTATCTTTGAACAGTATGTTTCTTTTTAAAGGGACCACTTAAAGTGACAGTACAGGAGTTAGATGGATCCTTCAATCATACATTGCAAATTGAAGAAAACAGTCTTAAACATGATATACCCTGCCATTCCAAAAGCAGAAGGTAGGCATTGGATCATAACTATAAACTTCAGTCTCACAGATTAAAATGCCAAAATAAAAACCCTAATGTATACCTAATTTTTAAGTAGAGAACATGTTATCTAGTATTTCCCCCCCTTTTACTTCAAGTTAGTATTACCAAACGTTCTTTTTTTTTTTTTTTAATTTATTTATTTTTGGCTGTGTTGGGTCTTCGTTGCTGTGCGCGGGCTTCTCATTGCAGTGGCTTCTCTTGTTGCGGAGCGTGGACTCTAGGTGTGCAGGCTTCATTAGTTGTAGCACACGGGCTCAGAAGTTGTGGCTTGTGGGCTCTAGAGCACAGGCTCAATAGTTGTGGTGCACGGGCTTAGTTGCTCTGCGGCATGTGGGATCTTCCCGGACCAGGGCTTAAACCCGTGTCCCCTGCATTGGCAGGCAGATTCTTAACCGCTGTGCCACCAGGGAAGTCCCCAAACATTCTTTATTTGCTTTCTGTTCTTGACAACATTTGTATCCTTAGAATTAAATAATTAATTTTAAAATTTAGGTTTGGGAATCCTTATTTTGTAGGGACGGGGAAGTGGAATGGAAGTTCGAGTTTTTGGAGCCAGGAAAACTTCAAGACAAATCTCTTAGGTTCATTCTTATTAGTCTCATTTGATTAATGTCTATAGAAAATATTGGGGAAATGATCATTGACTATAAGGAGAGTAGCTGAATACATATGTCACGAAAAGCCCCTGCATCTTCTTTACTACGTCTCCTTTACTCTCCCTTTTCTCTGTATCACCATGCCCTGAAAGAACATTCTTGATGTCTTTCAAAGGCACGTTACCAGTTTACTTAAAAAATGTCCAATGGTTCATCTTTTGTTTAATATATTTTTTCTTTACCACTTTTTTTGTTTTTTAATTCAGCTATTAGCATATGCTCTGAATAGTGAAAGGAATGTGTAGTAATATCAAAATTTCAGGGACAGAAGTCTTATACTTATGACTATACTTAGGTTATCTCACACAGACAAGAATGTCAGTTGATTTTAAAGGCGTTTAGAGAACTTGATTCTGAAATCTCTGTAATCATTCTCTGTGAAAATTCTTTCTTAGTTCAAAGTGAAATTCTTCTTCTTTTTGTCCTGTGCACCTTTGAAATTGAGAACATCTGATTGCTACCCTTTTCATAATATTTCCTTTGTTTTGTTTTCTCTGTAGTAATAGCACATCATTTATGTATCCTTTGGTGTGAGGAACATAAAAAGACTGTGCTCTCTTTTCCTATTTTGTCCTCATGTGACCATGCATTTAGTGTAGTGTCCAGTAGATTTTATGATTCAGGAGTAATTTGCATGGAAGCAGTTGCTTTTGTTTTGGCTTATCTTAAATCTTGTGCATATTAATTAATTATACATATTAATTAGTACTGTTAAGATGTTTTGTGGTTTACCACTTGCTTTATTTCATATAGGACAGCACCTTGCATGTACATAACATGTTCAGAATTATTCATGTCTCATTTCAGGCCTGGTTATTTTTTCATTTTTTTATAAAGGATTTCCTTATTTGGTAGATCTCTTATCTTTCTGTATAAAACTTCCAGGTACCAGTTTTTGGGAATATATATATGTTTTAAGTTAACATTTAGTTGTATATTTCTGATTTTTGTTAAACTTTGATCAGGAAGACATTTTAATATCATTTACTTCATTCCCTTCAGTTTCAAAATAGACAGGTTTTGTGGTGTTTAAATTCCATTACATTTTCTATCTCTTCCTCCTTAGGATATCTTTCAACACTATGTGAAATTCTTAATTTGAACTTCAGCTGCTCTTTATCTGTTTTCAGAATTGGAAATGTCACAATTTTCAGACTTACTTTTCCTTAAATGTAGGAATAAGAAGAAAAAAATTCCACTGATGAATGGAGAAGAAGTTGACATGGATCTTTCTGCAATGGAGTAAGTTAGTTACTTAAGTTTAAGGATATAACATTTTCTGCATTCTCATTTGTCTTGTAATATATTTACATTTAAAAGTATGTAAATGTCCTGAAATTAGTACATTTAATACTTTTAGAAGGCAATAAAAACCTTATGTTGAAAACAAATTTTAACATAAAATTATAATTAATCAAAGAGAGAAAAGTGAATCTAGCCTGGCCCAGGTGAAATTCAGAGGAAGTAGCCTTGAATTAGTTTTCTTGCTTCCCTCGTGGCCTCTAGAGCATTGCTTCTCAAACTGAAGTGCGTGTAAGTCACTTGGGGAATCTTCTTAAAATTCAGTTTCTGACCCAGCTCTTCACTAGTGGGTCGTGATAGTTTGCATTTCCAGTGAGTTCTCAGATGTTATTGGTTTTCTTTGTCTTTGGACAAAGCCCCAGGGCACTTTGAGACTTGCTATGTTTGCAAAAAACAATTTAAATATCATTGTAAAAATTTTGTGGTAATATTTATTGATTGACAGGCATTTTATTTTTAAATATAATGTAGCTCAGAGTTTATTTCGCCCATCCATATTGTGCCTGTGTAGTTTTTATAAAACATCTGTAATTATTTACTAACTTGGTTACCAAATATCACTTCTATTTATTACACAGTTTATATAATCTTTCCATATTAAGTCCTTGCCTGTAGTAAGTACCCAGTAGTATTTGTTGAATTGAGTTTATATTTCAGGTGGTGTTCTTTGATAAGAGTGTTAGACTAGATTTTTAGGCTGGTTGCTTTTCTCTTTTTTGGCCACGCCCCAGGCGGCATGAGAAATCTTAGTTCCCCAACCAGGGATCAAACCCGAGCCCTGTGCAGTGGAAGTGTGGAGTCTTAACCACTGGACCACCAGGGAAGTCTCTAGACTAGATTTTTAAAACTGTTCTTGTTACTTTGAGAGGTACATGAGGATAAATTTATGCTATACCTCTGAACTATGATTTCAGAACTTTGTTTGATAAAAATGATCATGAGTCTAGCATTTTTTAAAAAATAAGTCAGCTAAACAATTTAATAAATTAATAAGAAATAAGTTTATCTGGGACTTCCCTGGTGGTCCAGTGGCTAAGACTCTGCACTTCCAATGCTGGAGGCCTGGGTTCGATCCCTGGTCAGAGAACTAGATCCCACATGCCACAACTAAGAGTTCGCATGCTGCAACTAAGAGTTTGCATGCCGCAAGTAAAGATCCCGCATGCCGCAACGAAGATCCCGTGTGCCACAGCTAAGACTGGATGCAGCCAAATAAATAAATTAGTTAATTAAGAAAAAAAAGAAATGTTTATTTTAGTTACAGATTGATGTCTCATAAAGAGTGGCATTTATAGCCATTGGCAAGTATTAGACTTTAGGAAGTAAAATGAAGAAATTTGGTCCAATTTCCCCTTTTCACATCATACAATCACTAGTCAAAATCCCCAAATTAATATTTTCAGATGGATTTTTTTGTTTCAACAAGATCAATATAGGGCTACCCTGGTAGCGCAGTGGTTAAGAATCCGCCTGCTAATGCAGGGACACGGGTTCGAGCCCTGGTCTAGGAAGATCCCACATGCCGTGGAGCAACTAAGCCCGTGCACCACAACTACTGAGCCTGAGCTCTAGAGCCCGCGAGCCACAACTACTGAAGCCCGCGCCTAGAGCCCGCGAGCCACAACTATTGAAGCCCGCACCTAGAGCCCGCGCTCTGCAACAAGAGAAGCCACCGTGATAAGAGAAGCCTGCACACCATAACGAAGAGTAGCCCCCGCTTGCTGCAACTAGAGAAAGCCCACGTGCAGCACCGAAGACCCAACACAGCCAAAAAAAAAACAAATATATAAATAAATTTATTAAAAAAAGGGTCCATATAGATAGACATTGTGAGAAACTTGAAATTCATATTAAACATAATGAGAAAATTGTCAACGTGATCTTTAAAAACATGAACGCAGTAAAACTGCATGGAGAAGGGAATCTGGTTAATAAATGCTGTTTTTTATAAATATATGAAATTAAAAAAATAAATAAAAAAGAAAATTATATTTTCTTTCAGTGCTGATTCTCCTTTGCTGTGGATAAGGATAGACCCAGACATGTCGGTATTGAGGAAAGTAGAATTTGAGCAAGCAGATTTTATGTGGCAGTATCAGCTCCGCTATGAGAGGGATGTTGTGGCACAGCAAGAGTCCATTTTGGCCTTGGAAAAGTTCCCCACTCCAGCATCTCGGCTTGCCCTAACTGACATATTAGAACAGGAACAGTGTTTCTACCGCGTGAGAATGTCAGCTTGCTTCTGCCTTGCAAAGGTGAGATTATGTACAGTAGAAAGAAAACAAGATGGCTGATGCGTATTTTAAAAAAACAAAATTATCTCTAAAGGTGAATTAAAATTCACCGTAGTCTTTAATTTTACTTGGTGGTTGGTCTCTTGAAAGCTTTTGCCAAATGCTTTTAACAAGGCTGATTTGAAGAAACACGTTTTGACCTGAAAATAAATAATGCACTAAAATTTTATAGTTGTTAAACTGAAACTGAGAGTTTAAAACCAAAGAGAATTTTCCCATTTTACTGGATTGCCGACCAAAGAATTGTAAAGCAAAGAATGTAAGAAATTCCTTGGTTTGAGTGATATTTTATATTGTAGTACATGAAATCAGTTCATCTTAATTATCCCACTGTGGTGGTGATTTCTTGTTGGTTTGAGCTTAGTAATCAATATTAGGGATATGGAATTTAAAATGATAGGTTCTATCATTTTAACGTAATAGAAAAGTTAATTTATTAAGAAAACTACATATTTTTCTTTAGATACAAAAAAAACCCCTGAAGGTAGAACAAATGAAAGCCAGAAAATGCAGACAAATATTTGGCCAGAAATACTGGGTTCCAGGTATTTAAAAAGCATATTGGTACTAGGTTCATTCCCATATAGTAACTCTCTTGCCTTCCTCCCTGCTAAATCCACTTGTCCAGCATTTCAACAGATCATAATGGTTTAGATTTGTTTTATCTCTAATGGTAACTAGTGAGCAGTTTGATTCCTACATCTACTCAGATATATGAGGGAAAATGTGATTTTCTTTGATAATCATCTGCTAAGGATGTAATTTCATTGCTCCTATAAAGTTCTTCATGATTCTCACATGCAAAATTCTTAGGACATCTGTAAAATTATAGACTTATTTGAAGTTAATTATAATTTCATTCTTTTCAGACATGATTTTTATATACACTAAAAGTATCAATAGCAAGATGTGGATTTTTTTGTAAAGTGTTCTTACAGACTTAGGTGGTAGCACTGTACTTGCTTATTTTTAAATTAGGGTAGATTTAAAAGCCTTATTTAAAATCCATGGTGATGTTTCTATCTGATAAATTTAAAACTTTAGAACTGCATCTGCCTAAATGGACAAAACTTACTCAGAATAAAGTCTTTGCCAACAAGTTTTCTTAAAACATAAGAAGAGTGCTCCAGTTTAGAAACTAACTTGTTGAAAACAGTTACAAGTGTACATAAGAATTTTAGGGGAGGTAGAGTTTATATATATTTATAAATATATAAATGTATTTATATACATTTTCTTGGAAATGATCATGAGAAGCTAAAATGTATTAAATTTCTAAGAACTGAAATTGTTAAAAATAAATCCGATTGTATTGATAACTTTTAGAAAGCTATTTTATTTATTTAAAAATATGTTTTCCATGGTGGTCAAATTACTTCATTTTCTAATTACTTGCAGATTGCAAATTCAATGGTGAGCACATGGACAGGACCACCAGCCATGAAGTCACTCTTCACTAGGATGTTTTGTTGTAAAACTTGTCCAAACATTGTGAAAACAAACAACTTTATGAGCTTTCAAAGTTACTTTCTACAGAAGGTACAGTCTCCCTTCTAGTTTTCTTATGATTGTTTTTTGCCAATATCTGTATATCTCATTTTAACCTGGGGACTCTTCAAATATTATTTACTTTCTTATAAATGATTCTGTCTGTGTTCTCTTTTTGCTCCTAAAATGTTTTCCAAAGTTTCAGTTGTTCATTGATTTTATGAACTGTGTGCGAGTAAGTCACTGTCCATATTAATACTAAAGTAAGTAGAAATGGATAATTTGACTTTTTGGTTGGTTACATGGGGGATGGAGGTATGGGTGGGTCCTTCTGATGGCCATCCTTGTAGGATGTGGACAGCATTTCTGAGTCAGAGACAATACAGCACACAGCTCTAGTTTCAGTCCCAGCTCTGCTGCTTACTAGCAGTTTGCAAGAGGACAAGTTTCTTAACTCTCTAAGCCTCAGTTTACTCAACTGTAAATTTATCTTTTTTTAAAATTAAATAATATCAAGCATGTGAAGTGTTTCGTACTATATTCTTATCAAATAGCAAGTTTTTTACAAATGGTAATTTAGAAAGTGGTGGTGTGATAGAGCCACTGTTTTAGGAAGTGATGTGGGAATGGCAGGGTGGTCAGCATTTGGGCAATTTGGAAATCATTTGTAAAATATTTTGAGTAAGTTAGTAATGAAGGCCCAGATTAGATTAACTAGATTAACTAGAAGGAGGAGTAAAGTTGAAGTAGAAAAAAACTAATGAAGCCTATTCTTTCATGATTTGGTGTTGAAGAGTGTGAGAAAGGTGACAGGTTGAGGATAAAGCAAGGCTGAGAAAGGACATTTCAGGTTTTGTTTTGTATAGAGGGAGAAAAAGCTTGAGGCATGTTTGGCACAGAGAAAGGAACCAGTGGAGAAGCAGAGATGAAATATTCATCTCTTGGGAGCAGGTAAATATAAAAAACATAAGATAGAGCAAATTCTGAAGTTATTAGTAGTGGGTGGGGACATAGTTGTGAGGTTAATTTTAGAAAAGATAACATTCCTTTTTCTGAGGCAGGTAGAAAGCAGATTAAAAGTAAATGAAATGATAGATGTTGAGGGGAATGTTAAGCAAGGTGAGATTTGTATGTGATGGAGAGAAATGTGAAAAGAATTAGCCAGCCACATGCTGAGAGTGGAAGTCATGACATATTGATAGTGAATTTCATCAGCAGAACAGATTCAGGAGATCGGGTTTGGGAAAAGCCAATATTGGTGTGATCAAAGAAGTCTGAGGCATCCTGTTATTTTAAAGAACCGAGCATTTCATAGTACTTGAACATGTTGCTCAGCTCTCTATTGCCATTTCACTATGGCAATATGGTCTGAATATGGTATGGTCTGAAAGCAAGTTAATTTCTTTGACTACTGAATGTGTCCCCTTCATTATGCCATTGTACTTCCATATACCTGAGATCAATATTCAGATTGGGAGTTGTGATCCATTAATTAGGGGGGTCATGAAATCAATTTGGAAGTTTTTTTTTTAAATAAAAGAAAACAATAGGCAGTATCAGAATGCGACACATGAAATAAGGGTAGGTGTAAGGTTTTTTTTGTTTTATTTTTTACTTTGTATACATGACGTGTGTGTGTGTGTGTGAGGTTGGGATGTAAATGTATTTCTTACTGTGGGTTACAGTCAAAAAAATTGGAAAAGCAGTGCTTTTAGACTAGTTCACCTTTCACATAATACTTCTAGTGGCAGAAAAGAGAGAGAGAGGATTAGTGCTTAAATCAAATTTAAGTCCTATTTCTATGGGAAAAAAACTTTCCCTCAGTTCTTACAGCATTAATAGTAACTATTGTAGCACTGACCGTCCCCTTGCTTCTGGTCCTTCAAGCAAGCAAAGGAGTCCTGCTACTTTCTGTCCCCCAGCTTAGAGGGAATAGTTATTTTGAATCAGAAGACGGGGTAGTCCAAATCTCTCTGTGTACTGGGGACTGTGATGTCTATTTGTCTGTAGTTCTGCCTCGAGTTTGAATAGCTTGGTTTTACTGGTAGAGGTTACCACTGTGAGTCAGGCTTCTACTTCCTTAGAAAAGTTGCCTATGAAAATTTGGAGAGGAGAAAGTTAAGCTGGATTTTAGATAATTTACCATTTTTCCTTAGGCTGAGAATGGGGCAGTGGTACTGGAGAATCAGTATCTTCTCAGACTGGTGATTGAACTCTACTGTCTGCCTGCCACATGCCTCCAGCCACTGTATCCATTAATCCTGAAAATGGTTGTGAGGAAACTAGACTCCTGCCCAGTAAGCAACTAGCTATAATAATCCATCTTAATAGGCAGTGGTGTAGAAGTTGAACAATGGTCTTATCTAATGTTAAAGCCCATACCTTGTCCCTTGTAAAACACGGAACTGAATTTACATTACACATACCTCTTCTGACAAATGGGCTACAGAGTGTATCCAGTTATGCAGCTTTCCCCTTGGTTTCCTACTCAGTTCCTTTGTTAGCATGTTTGAGACATGTTCCCAGTGGGAGGGGTAGGAATCAGTGGGGGTTGGAGTCCATCCAGATACCTGTGTCAGCCCCAGAGTAACCCTGTTTCAGCATATACTTCATTGAATTGTAGTAATGAAAATTAAACAAAATTTTTTTTTTGTAGACTATGCCAGTTGCAATGGCTTTATTGAGAGATGTTCATAACCTTTGTCCCAAAGAAGTCTTAACATTTATTTTAGACTTAATCAAGTACAATGACAACAGAAAAAATAAGGTAAGATACCTTAGTATTATAAAAGTAGCCAGTGATATTTTGTTTTTAAAGAAATATTTAGACTGAAATCATTGTTGTGTCCATTGTACTTGAAATTTATAGAGAAAGAAATATACAAACATGATTTATTATAATCAGTACATGAAAACCAAGATTACTTGGTTTTTAAATGTTCCGTATGCTGTTATAACGTGGAGATAGAAGTACATCAAATTTTGGGAACTCAGCTAACTTTTGTTTTGGTGACGTCTGACAGCTCAATTTTATTTTTATTCCTTTTTTCTTTTATCAAGTGATACCCAGAAAACAGTTCCTCTTGGGATAACTTGTTCATTGATGAATTTGACTTCTTTCTTTTTTACCATTATGTGTGTTTTATTCATTTATTTAGTAAATTGCTATTGAATGCCATGCATCAAAAGTTATTTCACCTTACTTGTTATCATTCTAACCATCAGCAAGTGTTTTTGAGAATATATGCTATGCTAGGCGGTATACCACGTTACATAGAAAGAATGCATGGTAGTTGCCGTCTGGAATTTCATTTAAATTAAACGTCTATTGAAGAACTGCTGCATATCACAGTCTGATTCTGGGGCCTCAAGGATTCAGCCTAATGGGGAAATCAGATAGGTAAACAGGTTATTCATAACTGCTAAAGTGGAGGTATGTATACACAAATTTCTAGGGAGATTCGGAGGAAGTAGTGCCTTCTTCCAAGGGTATAGAGAGACACTCAGGGAAGTTTTGTACATAAGATGTGACCCTCGAACTGAGTCATAAACAATAGGATTTTCCCAGTCTGAGTAGGGCCAGTCTAGGAAGGTTACTCCGAGCAGAAGGAACAGCACATATAATGACACATGTAACTTGTAGGATAAGTTGAATTCATGAGAAGTTTAATAAAACATTACAACAGTAAAAAAAAAAAGTCACAAGTGGACCTCCCTGGTGGCGCAGTGGTTAAGAATCTCCCTGCCAGTGCAGGGGACATGGGTTCAAGCCCTTGTCCAGGAAGATCCCACACGCCGTGGAGCAACTAAGCCTGTGCACCACAACTACTGAGCCTGCGCTCTAGAGCCCGCGAGCTACAGCTACTGAGCCTGCGTGCCTAGAGCCCGTGCTCCATGACAAGAGAAGCCAGTGCAGTGAGAAGCCCACTCACCATGACGAAGATTAGCCCCCACTTGCCGCAACTAGAGAAAGCCCATGCGCAGCAACAAAGAGCCAACGCAGCCAAAAATAAATAAATTAATTAATTAATTAAATTTTAAAAAGTCACAAGTGTTTTATTTACAAATGGTGATTTATAGTGAAAAATCAAGAAGGCAAAATTTTCCTCTTTAAGTCAGTAGAGTAACATTCAAATGATTTGAGAATCCTTAAAAAAATTAGTTCTTTAAAGAATGCATTATAGCTGATACACTTTCTTTCCATTTTTGAATATTGTTAAAAAAGATTTTGTAAGATTCTTTCCTTCCTAATCTGCTGGTTTGTTTTGACTTTCACTTATAGTATTGCTTTCTTCACCTACACGTGAATTTCTTTTTTTGAAGATATAATTGTCTTCAATTAAGACTAGCATACATCTTAATCCCTGAAGATATTAAGGACAGAATAAATGCAAATAATAACAACAGTAATAATAGCTAGTTTTTTGTATGTTCCATGACCTGTACCAAAACTTGATTAATATGATCTTCATCAGACCTCTGAGATAGACACTATAATTATCTCAGTTTCCATTTGAGGAGATAGAAGCTAATAAAAGCTAACAGATTTACTCAAGGTCATATATGCGGTAGGGCCAGGAGCAAAACCTAGATTTGTCTGATGTCAAAACTTAAAAATTATTGTTGAGAGAAAAAGATTTTGTTGTTATTTAAAGATTTGCAGATTAATGGATTAAAACTGGAAGAAAAGATGTGATTGGATGGTGCCTAAGAATAGTTCATTGATTTTCTTATGTTTGTTTTTAAAGTACTTCACTTCCAACCACTAACGATTTGTCTCTGAGGGCTTTGGTTAAGCATATTTTTTAAAAAAGTTTCACTATATAAAGTGCATGAGAAGAAATGAAAGATTTTTCTGGGATTAAGATTAAATTAGAAATACAGAACATTAAATGCCAAAAAGAAGTTGGGATTTGGGGGTGGGGAGATATTTTTTAAAATTTTAACATCTCATGAATTGGGCAGGAGCGTTAAATTCAATATTCTAGATAACTTAGTTTTCAAGAAGACTAAAATTAAATCCCTTTCAAGCCTGGTTATTAGTCATTTTATATGAAAATCTTTTATATATACACATGAATTTCTAACATATTTCTAATAAATCATATATACATTTATGAAATTTGTCTTCTTAAATAAGTATGCAGAACATGGGTTGAACTATTCCTGATACCAAACGATCATTGTTGAAAACTTCAGTCAGCCTTTGCTGCAGTACGTTGACGTTGATGCCTTCAGTTTTTTTTTTGTGGGAAGTTTTGCTGTATGTACTAAATGCCCCCACACCCCCACAGTTGTGTTTCACAAATTATTCTTCACTTGACTTTGGGGTGATCAGATAATCTAGCCTGTTCGATTAGGAGTATAGTGTCTGTGAGAATTGGATATGGTCTGAGGGGTAAATGTTAAATATTTTGGTTTTTGTACTTCATCCACATCCCTGTCTCATTTTTAATTTCTGAATTTATTCTGTGCTCTGAATACTTAGTTCAGAAACAATGGTTAAGTAAATGGTCTTTTGCTTTGTTAGCAAAGTAGTTATCAGAGGTAACAATGAAACTATAAAAATACTTGGAGAAAACCTATGAACATTATTTAAATGATCTCTGAATGCAAATGGCCTTTCTGAGTGTGATACAAAACTTAGAAACCGTAGAGAAAAGGTTGACTGAAGTTATAGAGATTAATTTTTTTAATCATTAGAACAGTTTGAAAACAAAACTCGTCCATGGTGAATACTTGTGGAGTATTTTTTCTTTGGTTTTGTTTGTTTTTATGTGCCTTGTTTTTTTTCCTACCTGGTATTCGAACATAGGAATGTTTAGGGACTGTGCCATTATGTGTGTCAGTTGGAGGTTCTGGCTCCATGGTGGAAGTCAGAAGGGGCCAGGTCTTCTTCCTTTGTCTCCTGGCAGTTTGTTTTGCCACAGCATAATCCCAACACTGCTGATAGAAGTAATTAATTTGCTTGCTCCATGTTCAGATTTCTAGGCTAGAGCATCTGAGTTGCTGAGTTTAAATCAAACCACACCCAGATTGCTTTCAATAAATTGCTTCTCTGGGAATTGACTGGGATATGGATTTAGGAATTTTTATTTGTTTTTTTGGATGGTTTCCTCCCTTTTCTCTGCTTCTCTTGCTAGAACTCCTATTATTTGTATGTCATGTGTTCTACACCAGCCTTCCAACTTCCTTGTGCTTTCTTTCCTGTTTTTTATCTTTTTTTTTTTTGCTCAAAATTTTTGGAGTTTTTTTCAATTTTATATTCCAATTTAATTTTTATTCTGATTCTCTGCATATTTCTTTTTTTAAAAAATGTATTATCCTGTTGGAAGGGATATCATTGGTTACTTCTCAGACAATATTAATGGTCACTTTTGAATTTTTTTCCCTCTACTGGTTTTCTTTTCCTTGTATACTCTTATTTCCTCCAAGTCACTTTTCCCACTTTGTTCTGGTCTCTCTTTATGTTAATGCTTTCTTCAACTATCTGGTGACCCTTGGTTGGATGTTTTAGATGAGAATAGAGCACTGAAATAGCTGATTTGAAGCTCTGTATTACCAGCAGGATTTGTGGACTGTGGTCTTCCTTTTAGAGGAATCTGGCTAGATTACTATGAGAGTGTCTTACATGTAGTAAACATTTGTCAAGTAAAGTAATGTATTTCTAATTAGTAGACCTCTTTCACTCTTTTTTCCACTGTGTGACTCTATACAAAGGACAGAATTGAATACTAACCTGAAAACTTGCTTATGTTTTCAGATGAATTATGTTTTTAAGTTATCATATTTTATTTTATTAACTTTTGAATAGACATGTAAATTCTGTTGTCTTCTCGTAATTATTTTTTGGCTTAGTTTTCAGATAACTATTATCGTGCAGAAATGATTGATGCCCTTGCCAACTCTGTTACGCCTGCAGTCAGTGTGAATAATGAAGTACGAACTTTGGATAATTTAAATCCGGATGTGCGACTCATTCTTGAAGAAATCACTAGGTTTTTGAATATGGAAAAACTTCTTCCGAGTTATAGACACACCATCACTGTCAGGTATGATGATTCTTCGTATTTGTTTCTTAAAGTTATTTGCTTTCATAATTATAAGAGAAATTTATTTGCATAGAGAATTGGGAAATATAGTAAAGTAAAAGAAAATCCTATATGATTCTACCACCCATGGATAAATTATTGCTATTTTGGAGAATGGCCTTCTAAATTTTTTCCTGTGGTAACTATATAAATTTTAAATTATTTGCCATATTGTATATATAGTTTTTATATTCTGCTTATATCATAAACACTTTCTCATGTCATCAGAAATTCTTCATAAGCATTGTATTTGATGTCTGCATAATCTTTTATCCCATTGGATATAATTTAAACTCTATTATAGTTTATTGTTTATTATTGTATAATTATAATAGTTATATAATAATTATAATATAATATTATTATATTATTAGTTTATTGTTAGGCTTCTTTTACGGCTTCTGTCAACTTTGTACGTATGACTGTCGACAAGTTCTGTCTATTTCATGAGGAGTTCGCTAAAAAAAAGTTGATTTACCCATTCAACATTATGAACAGTTTCAACTTTCCATATATACTAGTGAATAAACTATATATGTATTACTAAAACTTTTGGAGAGAATACTTTATTTAAGTTATGTTTTATGCTAAATACATTTTTCTGAAGTGTG
This sequence comes from Lagenorhynchus albirostris, assembly GCF_949774975.1. NCBI lineage: Eukaryota > Metazoa > Chordata > Mammalia > Artiodactyla > Delphinidae > Lagenorhynchus > Lagenorhynchus albirostris. Next base: position 63,364,245 of record NC_083111.1, on the reverse strand, counting down.
TTCCAGTTAAAATACCTGAAACTGAATTTCCAAAGTTTTGAAATTAGTTTTCTTTTAATAGGGTTTTTTATTGTCATTGCAAAAATTGAATGTTAAAAAATTAAAAAGTGGATTCAAATTACATTCATTTTTCAGCTTACTGTTACGGATTAATTTCTAATGCCTTGGAAACAAGTTTAAAAGAGTATTTAACTATAAATACATTTTCCTAGTTGTTTGAGAGCCATACGAGTGCTTCAGAAGAATGGCCATGTGCCAAGTGATCCAGCTCTTTTTAAATCTTACGCAGAATATGGCCACTTTGTGGACATCAGGATAGCAGCTTTGGAAGCAGTTGTTGACTATACTAAAGGTAATGCTTTAGAAATATATGCCCATAATCATTTTATCAATAGAAAGAATTGTTTACCATTTACTATTTAGTTATTAGGGTTTTCATATTATGTACAATACAGATATTTTGATTTTAAATTCTTGACTCACTGATTGAGAGTTTTTGGTAAATGTAGAATTCATATAAAAATTAGTAAATGAGGGAAAAGAAAAGAGTTATAGATAGATATCTTTGGTCTTTCTGAAAAGTTAGTGTATCATTTTATAGCTTTAATTACATGTTATTTTAAGAAATAGAAGGTTGGGGAGAAATTTCTAATTACATAAGGTTTCAAGAAAACATTTTGGGACTTCCCTGGTGGCGCAGTGGTTGGGAGTCTGCCTGCCGATGCAGGGGACGCAGGTTCGTGCCCCGGTCCGGGAGGATCCCACATGCTGTGGAGTGGCTGGGCCTGTGAGCCATGGCCGCTGGGCCTGCGCGTCCGGAGCCTGTGCTCTGCAATGAGGGAGGCCATGGCAGTGAGAGGCCCTCGTACCGCAAAAAAAAAAAAAAAAAAAAGAAAACATTTTGTACCTGTCAAAACTGTTATCTGTGAAAGTAGAGCAAGAGATACAAGTAGGAACTTCAGGAGGGGGATTAGGCAAGGCTTTGTGAAGTTGAAAAAAAACATAAGGAAAAATATGAATAAGAGAACACTACATATTCAAAACATTTTCAGAAATACAGAGAAGAAAGTTAAGGAGATTAAAATATTTTTAAAAATTGTCATAACGGGCTTCCCTGGTGGCACAGTGGTTGAGAGTCCGCCTGCCGATGCAGGGGACACAGGTTCGTGCCCCGGTCCAGGAAGATCCCACATGCCGCGGGGCAGCTGGGCCCGTGAGCCATGGCTGCTGAGCCTGCGCGTCCGGAGCCTGTGCTCCGCAATGGGAGAGGCCACAACAGTGAGAGGCCCTAGTACTGCAAAAAAAAAAAAAAAAAAAAAAATTGTCATAAAGAATAGAGCAGGTGGAAGAAAAGCAATAATCCCAGAAATAATAGAATACTTTGAAAGAGTGTAAGTGAGACTGACCTAAGCTAGAGTCTGATGAAATTTAAAATTTTAAGGTTAAGGAAAAAAATGTATAAGTTCCTAGGAATATCAGAACCCAGTTATTGTACAAGGTGAAAAAATACTGTGGCCTGTAACTTCTTCAGAATAAGAAGAGTTCAAAAGACAGTGAACACAGGCTAACATAATGCTTAGGGAAAATTATGACCTAAGATTTTCTACTTTGCCAAGTTGTTGTTCCTATAGCCTTGAAGACTTAGAAGTACATTTCCTATGTAACATTTTAAAAAACAAAATTCTGAAAGATAATTTTCAGCTGACCTGTAAAGGAATCAAAATAATAACTCAAGATTGATGAAAGTGTGATATGAAAGGCCCAGTGACAAGCAACTATGCCTATAAAATAAAGAGCTAAGCTTAGATATTTGTTAACATGGTTGTAAAATTTAATGCAAATTTCAAAGAAATTCTTAAAAAATAACATGTCAGTATAAGAACTATGTAAATTAATCTAAAATTCCAGATTATACTAAAATATGGGAAGAATAAAGAAGTTATGATAACATTCTCATCTGAATGTAGAAAGAGAGGAATGGGTGAGGGAAATTCTTTAGTAGATACTGGTTAAGTTTCTCATGTTAAGTAGAGGAAAATATACTCAAATCCTTATAATTTTTTGTAAATTTCAATAGAAATACTGCTTCTAAAAAGACATTATAAAAGAGTAAGAACAATATAGTGTGTGTGTTATATGTGTTGGCCCAAGTTCAGAAAGGACTGTCATTTGTTCTTCCTTTTTGTTGAGGGTTAAAGTAGTCTTTCTTTTAAAAAATGCTGGTTAAAATAAGAACGTTTTTTCACGTATTTCTTGGCAAGAAAAAAAATGTAATCTTATGTCAGTTTTCAGTTTTATTTTGCCTTTTACCAATTTGTGAAATATGGAAATCTTGAGGTCTACCAAATATGCCATTATTCCCAGCCAAGTTATATGAATGATGTTCACTCACATAAATCATATAATATGAAGAATTCATGAATTAGTACTACCTGAAATCAAATAGAATGCTAATATTATGATTTCCAAAAAGAATGCTAAATTAATAAGTGTAATTTAATTGAGAGATGTTTAAGTGTGAACCATAAATCCAGTTCATTAGAAAATGAAAAAGTGGAAAATATTAGAAATAAAATTCTAAAAATAAAGCTTTTCAAATCATAAAAGCAATACTTTTTGAAAAGGTAAGTGGAAATAGCTAATAAGTTATTTTGTTAAAGTTATTTATATTTATAGTACTAGTTTTGCAGTTGTTTCTTATGTTATAGTGAAAAGTTAAGGCTGCTCTTTTGTCTTAAATGAAAGAAACCACTTGGGCAGAAACAGTTTACCATACTGTATGATATAGTTGAGATACCATTGAGTATCGAACCTCTCTATAATTTGATTTAAGCATCTAGAAAAACAATTTAAACACATTTCCATTTAGAGTTAATCATCTCTAATTTAGAGCTCTTAGTAAATTACAATTTGTTTTATGTTGTATTTACTGTTGATTTGTGCCTTAGTGGAAAATATACTCTTGGTCCTGTTTTATGTTTTGGCTACATATATAGCACAGTACTTTTAAAATTTGCCAAGTGGCCTGTTGCATTAAAACATGTAAGAAATCACCTACATCCTTCAACTCTGATTGGAAATACGGCTAAGGCAGAATCCTAAATATTAAAGGCAGAATCCTAAATATTAAGTATAAATTCCCTATTTGTCACTTGTTTAAATTTGTTATAATTAACAACAAAAGTATTTCTTTATTTTTATTTTCAGTGGACAGGAGTTATGAAGAGTTGCAATGGCTACTTAATATGATTCAGAATGACCCTGTACCCTATGTAAGGTTAGTTTTTTTATGCTGTAATATTTTGTTTTTGTAAGTCCTAAAGTAAATAATTTCAGAGCATTATACTTGTTCCATGTATATGGAACATGTATATAATTTTTGAAAATATAGGAATATGTTATCCATTTACTCATGTCCTTTTTTATTTTATTTGCCTTTGGAAAGACATTTTTAAAAATACATTGTTACTAAGGGTAATTCCCTGAATTTTACATGTGATTTCTATTGTAACTTAAAGAAAAGCTTGTGTATCCGTTTTTAGTGCACATGGAGGAAGAAAGCCCTTATCCTAAAACCTCTGTATCGATTGATTTAATCTATTTTAAAAGTAAATAAAAGCAGTGTTTTGATGTATCCCATTTGTTCCTTTCTATCTTATATAGAATCTTAATTTTTAATAAATGGACTTAGGATTTTAAAATGTAATATGACATTGTTAAAAATTTAGAAAATAAGGGATAATAAAAGAAAATCCTGGTCCTGACGTGGTAACTATTTTCATTTTTGTATTTTCTTCTTCATTTCTTTCATTTCTGCTGCTTTCTTTTGCAAAGTAGGATATTTATAGTGTATTCGTGCAGTATTAAAATTTTTACCATTTCTGCCGTCCTTTCTTTACACCTAGTAGACTCAAATTTGTGTTCACATGTTGTAATAATTCAGTCTCATAAAATGAAATTTGAAAGCTGGAAGATAATTCAGATTTTAGCTATTCCAACTAGAAATAAGAACACAGACCTAGAGACATTGTCTTCTTCAACTTTACACATCAGTTGGCAGATATTTTTCATCTAAAAAAGCATACAAATAAACTCTGCCTTTTTTTTTTTTTTAAACTCTGCCTTTTAACTTCACTGAAATGCATCTGAGCATGAAGAATCCATGTAAGGGATTTCAGCTAACTGAAATCTATATTTCAAGTGTTTTAAATGATGCTTATTAAATAAATATTCTTTGTACAAAGTTCTTCTCTTTGTATTTCATAGTTCTTGATTTGTGATCTGAATTGTATTTTAAATAATTTATCCTTGTATTGATGTGTACCAGGGGTAAGGTTGACATGGACAAAAATCTCATAATCACCCATTCTGAAGTAAATAGTCATATAAAAGAGAATAGGCAGGAAACCAGCCTCATCTCTTTATCTGCCAGAGCTCATGCATTTGAAAGTTTATAATAAGATGCTGCTGATGACAAGTAGGGACAGAAAGTATAAATACAGTATAAATAAAGCTTATCATGTATTCATTTATGTTTTCAATTCACATCAAGAACAACATCAAGGCACATATTTCTTTTTTTTAAATTAATTTACTTTTAACTTATTTTTGGCTGCATTGGGTCTTTGTTGTTATGCATGGGCTTTCTGTAATTGAGGCGAGCAAGGGCTACTCTTCCCTGTGGTGCACAGGCTTCTTGCTGTGGAACACAGGCTCTAGGCACGTGGGCTTCTGTAGTTGTGGTGCGTGGGCTCAGTAGTTGTGACTCACGGGCTCTAGAACGCAGGCTTAATAGTTGTGGCGCACAGGGTTAGTTGCTCCATGGCATGTGGGATCTTTCCGGACCAGGGCTCGAACCCGCGTCCCCTGCATTGGCAGACAGATTCTTAACTACTGCGTCACCAGGGAAGCCCCAAGGCATATATTTCTGAGATCTTAAAATTGTGTTTTGAGGATCATTTTCAGCAGATTATAATATTATATAATACTTGTAGTTATGTTTCTAAATTATATACTGTACAGTCTAAATGATTGCTTTTGAAATGTGGAGCTGTTAATGTCATTCAAATTTTAAGAGCACTGTTATTTACATTCTAAACTGAAAATCTGTATAAAGATATATTTCATGATTATATTTGATGTGTTTACTTCATAAGTGATGTGATTCATTTATATCACGAATAGGGAACCTCTTAGGCTTTACTTAATGTCATCTAGCCCATAGTTATAGTTAAAAAAAGTTCAACACATCTTAAAGAAAGTCTTTAATGGCAGTGAATGGTCACAGGATAGGAGTGTTATTACCACATCAACAGTTATTGTATGTGTGTATTATTTGGTGTCTTGGGATATCTGTCTCTATTTTTGTGGGGTTTTTTTTCCTCTATTTTTTATGCTTTGAATAGGAACTCTGTCCTTTTCTCTTTGTCCCCATCATTACCTTTTCTTTTCCTTCCTCCCTTCCTATCTATTTATATTGAGGTGTAATTGACATATTAGTTTCAGGTGTGTAGCATATTGATTCCATATTTCTATGTTTTAGAAAATGATCACCACTATAAGTCTGGTTAACATCTATTACCATACATAGTTACAGATTATTTTCTTTTGATAAGAACTTCTAAGATCTATTCTCTTAGCAACTTTCAAATATGCAACACAGTATTACTAACCATAGTCACCATGCTATATATTACCTCCCCATGACTTATTTATCTTATAACTTGGAAGTTTGTACCCTTTGACCCCATTCACCCATTTCACCACCACCCAGCTCCTGCTTCTGGCAACCACCAGTCTGTTCTGTTACTTTTTCTTAAACTCGTTGAGTAGCCATCATATAGAACTGCTATATTCTGCTGTGTTAATTGGATAGAATTCTCAATCTTAAAGGTAGGTAAACGTTTCTGTTTCTGTCTTAAAATCAGTGACATTCGTCTCTCCTGCCCCCAAAAAAGCGTTTTATTTTTATGGCTTTTGGTTGATTTTTAAACTCCTAATAGTAAGATGGTCATTAATAAGAAATTTTTTTTAGCTGTTGATTTAAAAAATTTCTGTATTATTATGTATATCACAATTGCTGATTTTTTTAGAGTTAGATAAAGCTCTGAAGAATTTGGGGGCTGAAACCTTAAAATTTAGAGGAAAGAAATTAGTTACTTGTAATTACTCCTGTACGCTTTAAAGCTAAATTTGAACACCATTTCTACAAGGATACTTTCTTGACTACCTGCACTAGGTCAGGTCCCTCAAGTCATAATTGCCCATAAAATCCTACAGTTGTTCCTTTACTCAAGTACATACATAGTTCCTATGTATGTGTTTTATTATAGTTTGATTTTTTTTGTTACTGCTGTCTCCCCCATGAGAGTATAAGTTTTAAAAAGACAGGGACCTTGTCTCCTTTTGCCACTGTATGTCTGGCACATAGCATGATGCTTTGCATATAGGTAATTAAATACGTGTTAAACAAGTGGTTGAATATAATTTTTCCCCCTCTAATCATATATATGTTTAACTTAATTCATATGTTAAAGAAAAGTGATTTTATCTCTGTAGTGACAACTGTATGTAGAAAAAAACCTTAAGCTGTTTAATTATTTTTAAATGTTTGGGAAAGTTCTTGGTCTTTTATTTGGGTTTGATGTTTTAAATGTAATAATAGGGTTGTTGGCTTTCCTTGTATAGTCTTCTCTCAATAGAAGATTTTCAGGACTTCGCTGGTAGCCAGTGGTTAAGAATCCGTCTGCCAATGCGAGAGACACGGGTTCGAGCCCTGGTCCGGGAAGATCCCACATGCCGCGGAGCAACTAAGCCCGTGTGCCACAACTACTGAGCCTGAGCTCTAGAGCCCATGCTCCACAAAAAGAGGAGCCACCGCAATGAGAATCCCTTGCACCGCAACGAAGAGTAGACCCTGCTCACCACAAATAGAGAAAACCTGTACGCAGCAACAAAGACCCAATGCAGCCAAAAATAAATAAATAAATGAAAGATTTTCAGATTGTAAATCAGTTCTTTATTAGGATATCTTAAGAATTTAAGTAAGTGTGCTTTGGTGCATTGTTTTTAAAACAAATTTACATTTTTGAAAATTACAGTTTCCTTTCAATGGGAATAACTTAAAATGCTCATTCAGATTTGCAAAAATATAAACTCACATTAAGAAGACAACTTAAAAATAGCGTATAATTATTTCAACCAGAGCAATAATTCTTAACATTTTGGATTATTCCTTTCCGGTCATTTCTATGCATGTATATTACTTTTTACATTAATAAGAAGAACTTATTAAATATATTTACTTTAGATTTGGGTAGGATTATTTTAAAGATGACATGGAATTATCTTCTCATGTTGGAATCAAGCATGCATATATGATCACAATATATCATTTCCTCAAGGAACACACTTACACTGAATGCCTTTTCTCCAGAGAGATTTTGAACATTTTTCTGGTTTCGATTTGACTGCATTTCTTATAGATAGTGATTGGCAATGGGATTGGACTAGTCCACCAAGAAATTTGTCAGTTGTTTAGGGAAATAATGTGTTGTTTTTGCTACCATGAACATGGCATAAACCCATGATTTTCTCAGCATTTGCTTCAGGTCTGTTTCGTATATCTGAAGTGTATGCTTATTGTGAATTTTGTTTAATCTCTTAAAAATTAAGCATAAGATTCTCATTTTCTGCCCTTAAACTTTATCTCCTCTGAGTATTGCGTTGAGTGTTTAGTCAGTTATAAATACTTCCTTGTGAAAGCCTTTCTTCTATCATCTAAACTTTAAAGAAAAATAACTTTTGAAAAAATGCTTAATTTACTAAAAGTAGTACACATAATAATCATTATTGCTCTTTTAATTATAATTTCAGAGCTATCCCCAGAGTACCATTTACAATTCATTGGCATGGCTGTAAAGAGTTTGTAATGATCTGAGTAAATACCATGAAGTTTTATTTGTTGGGCCCTACGGTATTTGGGGTAATTGGGGAAGCAGCCGGATAGAAACTTAACTTTTCTTCTTCATGCAAATTAAAAGTATTAACATTAACATCTTCTAAAGAAAAATCCATCCACGTTTTAAACGGTGTTATTTACCTGTAATACCGATCTATTCTTACAAACAGAAATTGCTCATAAAGATATGAAAATATCTTTACTCATAAAGATATGAAAATATGGATATGAAATATCCATAAGGTATGTATCCCCTTTCGTATTACCTATGTATAAATTGCATCTATAACCACATTTCACGTTTGGTTCTCGTAGCCTTTCAATAGTCTTCAGTCTTAAAATGTCAAATCACAAAAGTATGTTAACAGTGAAAGTCACATCTTTCAGTTTTACAGACAAGATATTGAAGCCAAAAGGGGTTAAGTGACTTAAACTACAGCCTTGCAGTTCTACTTTCCTCCCATCTTTTTTTCAAGTACAAATCCAATTTGATCTCTTGCCACTAAACGTAAAAATTTCCCAGGTTCAACTTCTTTAAGGTCTTGCTAACTTCAACAAATATAATGACCTAAGTTTCTTTCTTCCTTAGTTATACCCAAGCCTTCCATTATTCTGAGATCTTGAATTTCTCAGACCTAGTCCTAGACCTGGCTTTTATCCTGAATGCTAGACTACTGCCGTGGCTTCCTTGCTTCTTTTCTTTCTCTATTCTTTTTTTATGGTGTCTCCTGCTCGTAGCATTGGCCATTTGTTTTTCAGATTTTGTATTGGTCACATTGTCCTATTTTTCAGAAGACTCCATAATGTGTTTGGGTAGCCTTTCACGTAAGATAAAAACTCCAATAGTGGAGTTTAACTCCTATCCTCTGTGAGGATACTTTTCTTAATTGACTCTCTTAAGCTTCTGCTTATTTTGAGGAAACTTTTTTGTAATCTCCATATTTAAAATAGTGCTGCACATTTTTATGCTTTGCAAAGTTACTATATTAATAAAGTTTATATTGTCTCAAATGTAGACTTCTTGGCCTACATGTGATTTTTTTTTTGCCTCATTTTAAGATTTTTATATTTACTAACCAGTCTTTTTTGTAAACTTTTCTAAGAAGAGTAAAATGTTCATTTTAGAAGTGGGTTAGGAAATGTTGGTTAGGAATATATAGAGTCAGGTTTTAGAAGACGTCATTGTACCCTAAGGCACTTTTAGAGAGAACAAATCCACCAGAATTTTTTAGTAAAAAAACAATAGTAAATGTTTAGAATGCAACATAATGTCTTTTGAAATGGAACTAAAACACAAAGCTAGATCTCAGAAGAGAGACGATAAAATAGGAAGGAGGAGCTGCAGATAATTTTCAAAAGTTTTTATTTAATGGTTAGCAAAAATTTAATTTTTCTTTATCTTTCAGACATAAGATTCTAAACATGTTAACTAAGAACCCACCATTTACTAAGAACATGGAGTCTCCCTTATGCAATGAAGCTTTGGTAGATCAACTTTGGAAACTTATGAATTCTGGTAAGACAGCAATGGCTTTAAAAATTTTTTTTATTATTGGGGTATTTTCATTTTATAACAGGTTATCCATACTAAAGAACTGTGGTTAATTTTTGTCCTTTTTTTTTTTTTTTTTTTTTAAGGAGAATACTTACCTTCACAGTAGTGGCTGTGATTATATTTGCTAAGGACATAGACACTCACTTTGCCCCACAGGGTGGTTGAGGAAACAAAAATATTAATTTATGGGAAAGTGTCCCAAATGTTTAAAGAGCTGTAGACATGAATTTGCAAATATTATTATTTTTATTTCAGAAGGTTACAGAGGGTTGAAAAAATGGCTTCTCACCTCTTTTCCCTAGCCTCCTAGTGGCCTTTCCCAGAGGTAACCAATTTCTTGTGTATCCTTTTCAGAGCAGTGCATATTGTTACTGTTCTGCACCTTGGAGATCATGGTATCTCATCACAGTTTTAATTTCCATTATTTAAGTGAAGTCAAGAGGCGGTTAGTGCTCCCAAGCATGAGCTCTGGAGCTAGTTTGCTGAGGGTTAAGTCTCAGCTGGATGACTTACTCTCAATGTGACTTGTCTAAGCCTATCGTTTTTTATTTTTAAAATGCAGGTGGTGATGGTACCTACTTCTGCAAACTGAAAATTAAATGAGTTCATATTTGTAAAGCACAGTAACTAGTTCATATTATGTGCTCAAAAATGTTGTTATACTAACATAGTAATGATATCATTATACTTCTCATATATGTCAGCTATTTGTAGTTCCTTTCATGTAAGTCATTCATATTCTTTGCCATTTTTATTTAATTGAATTATTGGTCTTTTCCTATTGACTTCTAACTGTAGTATATATGTAAAAAAAATTTGCCTTATGTCTCTGATATGTTGAAATTGTAATACTGGTTTTGATTTAAAATTCACTGGTTTTGATTTAAAATTCAATCAAAAGCTAGGCTGAAAAGTGTTTTGCTTAAAGACAAGTTGTTACAGATAGACGGTGAGGGAGCAGTGGGTATTTGTTCTAATAAATATGTCACTTTACCTTCTTTCTAGAATATTGGAAAATAACTTGCCCTGCCTATCTTATTAGTGACTGCTTCACTGAATCACAACTAAATACCAAGTTCTGATTCTTTTTCAAAAATTATTTAATTTACTATCACTGAGATGTTGTGGTTGTATAACTTCTGTCCCTCAGTTTCATAGTCATAGTCCAATAACCCCAAGTAAAGGCACCATAGTAGATATTTCATTGAAATTTAATAAAATTGAAAATAGAATGGCCCTTGTCCTCAAAATATTCAGAAAACAACACATAATCCAGTTTATGTCGATATTGCCAAATTATTATTCTCATATTTTACCTAATACCTAGAAGAATAAGTGCTACTGTTTACATGTTTTATATTTTGCTACTGGTGGTTACCTTAAAGAATGTTGTGATTACTGTCATTTAGATCCAGGGGATGAGCACACAAGTTCACAAACTTGTAAAGGATCATTCAGCAGTTAATATGTGGCACAAACTGTACTGTGTTGAATATATTCTTAGTAAGAATGCATGATTCCATGGTTGTGATGGATTACAACTTTGAGGAAGGCATAATGAAGTACAAAGAATTCTCATATCGCCTTCTAGGGAAGATTTCATGGACAAAATAAATGTGTGTTTAAGATTAATGAGACAATCTCTGTAAAACATTTGAAGCCCATTGGAAGATTGTGGTTATACAAACTCAAGGTCTGATTGATGTTTAGTATTTATTTTTGATAGTGTTCAGTATAAAGTACAGTTACTGCTTCAGTTTGGAATTCTCTGTGCCAATAATCTAAACAGAACAGATCAGTGAGGCCATGGTCATAAGCAGTTTTTTGCTTGGTTCTTCAGATAAATAACTGGGAGCAATATGAACAGTGGGAGTGGCACAAATAATTGGGAGGGTTTTTTGGTTTTGTTTTTCTTTTTAATGTTTTTGGAGAACATTGGGCATTAGGGAAGATTGATTACAAGGTTGCCCATTTCCCTTCCAAGCCTGGGCCTCTGGGATACATAAATGAATCTGATCTAAGAAATTCCTTTAAAGTTTTTTTTTCCAATAATAAGTAGTATCATGTTGCAGAGTTTATCTGCACAAAATAACATAAAAGGAAAATACCATATAATTTCATTATATCTCCACTGTTCAGATTTGAGTGTATTTGGTCTTTAGGGAAAAAAATTGCTTTTTGTGTATATGTGTATGGACATAGTTGTAGTGAAGTTTTTAAATTGCATTTTATCATGAGAATTTTTCACATTGCTATATTATCTTCTTAACAGTTACTGTTTTAAGAAATGTTAATGAGAACTCACTTGTAACAAAAGGAGCTAGATAGAGCATCATCTAAGTCCCTAAATCCTTTGGAACTCTGCCTGCCCCTTACTCTTTATTGGGGTTCCTGGGTTATCACGTCACTTGAGATAAGCATTATCTTGATTTACATATGGAGAACAAATAAATTGTGGGCGATAGGGATTTAATTATATTTAATTCATTTATTTTTGTCCTGTTCCAAGGTGGATTTGAAAGGTGTTGACTTTGCTTAGTTATAAAATTTTTGAACTCATTTGAAATATATGGAGACGTATCATGGCAGTTAAGGAAGGATCATCTTATGAGATGGTCATCAGGTACTCCTGAGGAATCAAAGTTTCTTTGCTTAGCTGGTTTCAGAAACTTTTCAATAAGAGATTAATTGCAGTAGGATACATAGAAACAGGATTTAGAAAATTGAAATTAGTTTGAAAGTAAGATGAACTAAGAAATCACATTTGTGCTTTTTAAAAAATTGATATATCATTCAATGACTATTAGTAATACTCTTTTTAGAAATGTACCAGGGGGATTTTAATGGCTCTGTGCCAGAAGGAGTGTTCTCAGACTTCTACTCTCAAGATGCCAGGACTGCCTGGTATCTGCACTCTGCCTGCTGTGTGGTAGCTCCACTTATCCTTGAGTTTTGGGCGCTACTCAAGTATCTTCCTAACAGTTTTTGCTGTGAAAATACACACACACACACACACACACACACACACACACACACACACACACACAACTATAGATGTATGTACACGTGCATACTCATATTAGATATCTTAACTCATTCACTGGTTTAATTTTCCCATATAACATTTTCTCCCCACCATTTTGTTTCTAAAATTTTCAAAGCTTAGAAAAATTTAAAAAATGGTATAAAGAATAACCATATATTGAATATTTTCAGCTCTGTTAACTAGTTGTTAACATTTTACCATATTTACTTTCTCTCTTTTCACTCTCTGTGTATATGTTACAAACCCTCTTTTTCTGAATCATTTGAAAATATGTTGCCTCATGATACTTTTCCCAAAATACTAAGCATATATTCCTAAGAATAAGGACATTCTCCTGCATCTACACAATACCATTATCATATATATCCCATATTCAGGTTTCCTCAGTTGTCCCCAAAAATGTCCTTATAGTTCCCATACAGCTTTTAAAGTAATAATCCTCCACAGAAAGTAACACATTTTTAAAGAGAAACATCTTTCACATTATATAGTCTTCATCCCTCGTTGCTTAAGAATCTTAAATAGTTTTATTTTTAGTTAAAAATATTACATTGTCCAGGGGCAATTCTTTTTAAGGGTTTCAAGTATTAATTTATTCATCAGTTATTTCTTGAGCACCTCCTGTTTGCCATTGTGCTATGTTTTTTGTTTTTTTGTGCGGTACGCGGACCTCTCACTGCTGTGGCCTCTCCCGTTGCGGAGCACAGGCTCCGGACGCGCAGGCTCAGCGGCCATGGCTCATGGGCCCAGCCGCTCCGCGGCATGTGGGATCTTCCCAGACCGGGGCACGAACCCGCATCCCCCGCATTGGCAGGTGGACTCACAACCACTGTGCCACCAGGGAAGCCCCTGTGCTATGTTTTTGCATACAAAGATGCCTTTTCCATTAACTTAGTATAATGGAAAGAGAGAGATAGGAACAGATAGACCATAATACAAACAGGTAGTTGCTAAAATAAAGAGAAGAGCAAAATACCCTGGTAACCTGAAGAACAGAACCGTGAGCCCTGCCTGGAATGCTGGACTATTCATGGAGTGGTGATATTTGAGCCAGCTCTTGAGGAATGGAAAAGAGTTTATCAGGAGAAAGACATTTTAGGTAAGAGAATTAAGTATATGTAAAACCTTTGAGTTCTGAAAGGATATTTGGAGAATAGTGAGTGTTAATCTGGAAAGATAGATTAGGATCCAAAAGCAAAGGGCCTCAGGAATTTGTGTTTTATCCTGTAGGCAGCGAGGAGCAGGTGGAATTATGACCTGTCTGACTTCTGTTAGCTGTATGTATTTTTTTGCACACTGAAAAAAATCGTTTTCCTTTCCCAAAGAAAAATGTTTCAAAATTCAAAATATATGAGATCCTACTTTTTGTAGCTTTTAGGTAAAGTACTGGATTATAGCTCAACATGACAGTAATTTAAAAAATTCATTTAAAAAATAAAAACCTAAGAATCAGAAATTTTTATTGGTGCTTTTTTTTTTAAGTCAGTATAGTGTTTATTTCCCAGTTATAACAACTGCAACAGGTGTAAAGTCATTCTTTATAAAATTCACAAATCAAATTACTGAACATAAAATACAAAATTCAAAATTGTAATCACAGTCATAAAAAATGTTAACTAATTATAATATAGTAATTTGTTTAAAATAATTACACATCATTTTTCCATGGCAAATAAATTTATTACAGCAATTCCAGTATTTATTTGTAACTGTGTCTTATTCTATAGAAATGGCCACTGGACTAGACTACATTTTTTGTAATACTGTAGACCTTAAATCATGTTTAATAAATTTTCAGTTTGAGAATAAATTCTCCACTGGCGCTGATATTGACAGAGTTACATGTAAACTGACAGCCAGATAAGTGTTTGGAACTGTGTGCAGTAAATTAATGCTGCATGATGATGTCCCATCAATATGTTATTCATTAGCATGTTCATCAGTAAATTTCAGTTGTAAATTTTTATGTACTTGTACTAATTCATTTCTACAGATTTCAAAGTATATATGTCATCTAGAGCAGAGGTCAGCTAACAGTGGCTCTAGGGCCAGATCTGACCCACCGTCTGTTTTTGTACAGCCCATAAGTTAAGAATGGCTTTTACATTTTTAAATGATTGGAAAAAATGTTAATAGTGTCTCATGACACCTGAAAGTTTTATGAAATTAAAATGTCAGCATCCACCAATAAAATTTTATTGGAACACAGTCCTGCTCATTTGCTTACGTATTGTCTATGGCAACTTTCACACTACAGCATCACAGCTGAGTAATTGAACAGAGACCAAAAGGCCCACAATGTCTAAAATACTATATTTTAAAATGTAACTACTTTCTCTGGTCTTGCCTGCTTAACAATGCTTTTTTTCCCCCTTAAGATAATAAGCATTCATTGAAGAGATACTATATCATCATGAAGGAAATTTTAGCCCTTACTCACAAGCTGCTCTTCATTGTTTGGCACTTCACTGTAAGAATGACATAAAAACATTTATGTAATTATTCAGAACATTGAAGGCTGTTTATTTACATCATAACTTTTAATGTTTGAAAGTTTACGGCTGTGCTCTAGAGGGTAGAATGAAGGACTACTTAAAATTCAGTTCGGTAGGATTTGCCAGGTTTCGGAATAAGAAAATAAACAATTTTGATATTAACATCAGATTTCAAAGTTCCGCCCCTCTGTTTCTCTCTCCCCCAAACCCTTCCTCTTAGAAATAGGAATGGTGGAAGAAAATTAAAACATTTTTATTAGACGTAATTCATTTTTTTGTCAGAAATTATATATGTAAATGCACACATGAATATATATGAAATTTGCTGTGTTTTTTTACTTTAGTGTAAGATAGACAGAAAGATCAGGACAGAACTACCATATGGCAGTCATACTTGTGTGGCCTAGCTGTACAAATTTTTAAGCTTCTGTCATCAATAAGGAGTGCTGGGTTTATTGAAAAATGTCCTGGGGAATTCCCGGGCAGTCCAATGCTTAGGACTCTGCACTTCCACTGCAGGGGGCACGGGTTTGATCCCTGGTTGGGGAACTAGGATCCCACAAGCCACAGGGCGCAGCCAGAAAAAGAAAAATGTCCTGAAAATGGTGGCTTTTAAAGTGAGCTTTCTTCTTAGCAGCTTTTTGGCTTGATCAGCTTTAACGTCAGTTACTTCAGAAAATGAAGTGATGATCTTTTTTAAGATCAGATTTGTTATTTGGAGGATTTGTCTTTAGATACTTTCTGATTTGAATAGAGAACATCAACACTGAGCATTGTTCTTCTGATTCAGGTAAGCAGGGCTTGTCCCAAAGTATAACTGCTAATGAGACCAGAATGGACAGCATTTTTACCTGAGAGGAAAAAATAATGACTTGTTTTTCCATATATATGGGCATTCCTTGCCATATAAGTGATTGTGTTGGGAGGGGTAGCTAGAAGATTAAAGAAGGGTCTTCAGAATGCTATCACTGAGGGTAGAAATCAGGAGCTCTTCCAGGGCTTATTTCTCATAGAATTGGTTGATTTGGAATCATGGAATTTTAGACCTGAGAGGACCTTAAAGATTAAGTTAATTGTTCTCATTTTATGGCCTGGGCAGCTGAATTGCCCAAAATCACAGAGCTGACTAGTAAGTAAGCAGAAGTGTTTTTTCCGACTGTATTCCACTATAAAGTGACAACCATTTTAAGATGTTATGCCATGATTTTGAAACATGATGTTCTCATTTTTTTTCTGTCTTATAATTTTAACAGAAGCGCTGCTTATTTTTTTAGCTCCCTCTTATCAGCCTTAAATTGTAATATTTATAAGTCAGTTTTTTGTGGGAAAAAAACATTTAATCAAGGACTTCCCCCAGGAACAGAAGAATAATGCTCATTCCTCCCTACAAATTGAAGGTCTACCAAAACCTTTACAAATCCAAAACCAAAAAGCCCACACAGAAATAAAAAGTAACAAAAACCATATTCTAGAGGTTCAGTGCTTTTAGCAGCTTTCATTCACTGTGCTGCCTAACCATCCTTAGCTGACTTTCAAAAAACAAAACACCCTAGCTCATCAAAATATACATTATCTACTTGCTTTTTAAAATTAATTTTTTAAGAAACTTTTAGTAATTCATACTCAGTTGCCTGACTTGTTTCAATGTCATCTACATTGTATAAAGATTCCAGGATCATTATTTGCAGTGGACATAATTGGGCAATACTGCTCTTCAAGGTTAAGTTTTATTCCAGTGTAAATGCACCCTAAGCCATTCTAGCTTCTTTACTGATAAAGTGCCTGAGATTCACTTCTTTTCTTGCTATAGCCATGAATAAATAGATAGATACAGGGCTAGCTGCTCTGGCCAGATTCCCTCCCTTTCCTGAGAGGGTTGAGCCCCTCCAGCCTTTGTAATAAAAGGCCCAGGAATCTGATACCTATCCTTTGTGGAACATTTACATATGTAAAATTCTTTGAGAAGAATAATGAGTGCCTACAAAAAACTAGGCAATGTCAGTCCATTAAAGTATCCAAATATGGATATTCCAGAGAAGGAAATGGATTTCCAGTATAAAATCCTTACTTTCACTCTGTACTGTTCTTCCGATTTCTGGTTTCTCTGTAGTTTTTATGATATAAAAACTCATACTTCTCAAGCTCCTGCCTCTTTCTCTTGCTTTCAGCAGTGTTATGTATCTGTTACCTTATCACACAGTAGCAAAACTGAAGATGTCTCAAATAGGATTGATAGCTGTTTAATGGCATGCATATTGCCAAGCAAGTGTGTAGTATATAGTAAGAACTCTGTAAATTAAAATTATAAATCCATGTGGATGTTCTTTGCACATAGTTAATATAATAGTTACCTATCTGTCAGAGTAAATCTTATCAAAATCGTACTTGCTTACAATGTATTTACTTATTCTAATATTTGTTGTTGAAAACCACAAAGCTTAATATTTATGCTGTCTAAAGTTTGCTGTAGCAACTTCTTTCCTTTTTGTTTCTCCTTTTTAAAACATTATGGTACCTGTTTGAAACCACATTTCTTGGCCAAAATTAAGTATTTATATGGTTTATTTTTCTTATCCAGAAGAATATTTCTTATTCTCACATGTTTTAAATTCTCTAGGTCATTTTAGATTCTGCCTAGAAACCATAGAAATTATCTAAACCTAGATGATAATTTCACCTTGACAGTTCTGTTTGGTGGCAGTATCTACCTGGCGTGTTCCACTGGGGAAAAGAAGGCAAGTGAGGAAGAGTTCTGATGTCACTGTGCTCTGGTCTTTTATTGCTATAGGGTAAGGTATAATCTGAGACCAAAACCCTTATTTTGGAGATGAAGACACTGAGACTCATCAGAGAATTTGGAAAGTGTCTCTACTTTAAACTGAATTTCTACAGATGCAGTTTTCTTCTGGTTAATACATGTTTTATGACCTGTTGCCATCTCCGGGGTTTGCTTATTTTTGTTTTTTGGTTTTTTAAAATAAATACCTACTAGAACAACACAAATATGAAGGTGTTTAGCAAAATAGTTTACTTCTCTAAAATAAGTCAAAGTTTAGAATTGTGTTATTTCAAATAGTTGTAGGGTTTCTTACTGTATTTAAAACCTGAAAGTAATAAATTTGAGGGTTAGGAGAATTTGTTTCCAGTGGTAGGGTTCATGAAGGCTCTTGGTGTGCTGTCTTCCTAACAAGCTATTCAAGAAGAAAATCAGACAAGATAAACAGAATGAATGAATGTGGAGCAGTACCAAGGAGGAGGAACTAAAAGGAGGATTTAGGGCTTCCCTGGCGGCACAGTGGTTGAGAGTCCGCCTGCCGATGTAGGGGACGCAGGTTCGTGCCCCGGTCCGGGAAGATTCCACATGCCGTGGTGCGGTTGGGCCCGTGAGCCACGGCCGCTGAGCCTGCGCGTCCGGAGCCTGTGCTCCGCAACGAGAGAGGCCACAACAGTGAGAGGCCCGTGTATAGCAAAAAAAAATAAATAAAAGGAGGATTTAGAGCCAGAAAAAACACTGTTTTGGGAATATTAGATTTATGCTAGGTGTCTGATTTTTATTTTGTAGGAAGAATGAAAGAATAAAATATTTCCAGTTGTAAGATTCATGATTGCATTTGAACATTTATTGTTTCTGTAGCAGTTGTAGGTTCCCGTGTTATAAGAAGCGTCTTTAGAGTGGAGGGTTTGCCATTGGGGCCTAGGTCAATAGGTGGCTCCTTTAGGTATCATAACCCTCTCATCCCTTCCCTCTGTACAGGTTCTGGAGCATTTGAAAAATGTATGGATAAACGTGTATGTTGACTTTTTATTATTACTGTTATTTACTTCCTAGGTACTTCACATGACTGGCGGTTACGGTGTGGTGCTGTGGACTTGTACTTCACACTGTTTGGCCTCAGTAGACCTTCCTGCTTACCCTTGCCAGAACTTGGCTTGGTCCTTAATCTGAAAGAGAAAAAAGCTGTCTTGAATCCAACCATAATTCCAGAGGCCATAGCAGGCAACCAAGAAGCTGCGGTTAATCCAAGTAGTCACACACAGCTAGTTGGATTTCAGAACCCTGTAAGAATCACATGTGTTATAGAAGGTGTAGTTTTATTATGTAGAGCTCTGAAGAAGAGAATTGTTTCTTTTGAACTGGTGAATTTTAAAGCCACTAACAGCTTCTTGTGCCATTTAGAAAACTGCTAGCTGACATTAGTTTAGCACTCACAATTTATAAAGTACTACTGACAGCTATTGATACAGAGCTGCACATAACAAATGATGTGCTGCTAGTCCATTTACTCCTTTTTTTGTGATGACAATGATTTTTTTGTACTTGAGCATAGAATTTCTGCTTTGAGTAGTAGAATACTGAAATGAATATTTAACCTATTACATATTAACCTATCTTGTCCATATATTGTAATGGCAAGCTGTTTGAACACAGGGCCTTGACTTTTTTTTTTGCTACTTTGCATAATAGCACAATTCTAAACATATGAAGGGTGCCTGGAAAATGCTTATTGAATCAAATAAATAACAATGAATGGTCAGGTAAAAGCGTAATCTGATTTTGGGAGGAGAGTATGCATTATATTTTTAAATTTACATATATGTGTATGTGTGCTTTTAGAAAAGCTTTTATTTCCAACTATGCATTATGAAATTACCAAACTTTTTGTAGAAAGACCTTTAGGGTCATATCAATTATTTTACTGTAATTTAAAGAAAGTTTTCCAGAAATGATTTTCTTATTGATGACAAAATGTCCCCAGTACTTGAAGCTTCATTTTTCACCAATATTTAGACCAGATTACTTGCCTGGCAATTCCCTGCTGGTGTTTTGACACTTTAAAACTCAAATTTCTCTTTATGCTAGTTAGTAATAGTCATTTAAAAGTACTTATCCACCTAGATTTTCTGAAATATAACCATACTTATTTGTTATAAATTTAAAATATATCCTAGAGTTTGGGTTATGAAGAAGTAAGACACATCTTTTAATAGAAAAAAAAGAGTCTCATTAAAGACCTCTTTTATATCTGAATATTTAGAAACCAGTGGAAATGAATATGTTTATAATTCTTGCCCATGTATATTAAGTTATCCACTTTCATACTTGGAGTCTTTAGGATAAAAGAAGAAAATGACACCAAAAGATATATGCTTTGGGGAAAGCTTTAAAAGTTCACTTTACTGTCTCCCTTCTCCCCCCCAAAAGACCAGCAGATAGGAAAAGGTGAGATTTATTTTAAGCCCATTGCTGATTACTTTTAGGCACTGGGCATGCTCTAATCTGCATGGTTGCTATAGGTATTAGTTTTCAGCTATAACATGAGCTACTTGTCTTCAGAAATCTAATTTTGATCTTGAATATTGCCACAGGAAGATGATCACCTTGCCAAGGAAGCATCATGTAATATATCAGCTCATCAGCAGGGAGTGAAGAGGAAGGCTGATACACCACTGGGGTCCCCACTAGAACCTGGTCAAATACTGGAGAAGAATGAGGATAGCAGTAAAGTCAAACTCAAAATCAGAGTAAGAAATACAGGTTAAACCTGTATTAACAGTGTAGGATATTCACCTTCTTGTAAATCTTTTTGAATACTTGCAATGGTTTTTCCTTAGCAGGAACAGTTGGGACAGACTGAACCATAAAAGAACTCAAATGTCCATCTAAGACATTCCAATTGATTGTTAACCTTCTATTATCACATACTTCTCTGTTTGGAGGAGGAACTGTGTGTGCACAATCTACCACAGCTCACTATTTCTTCCCACAACATAGGAACAGATTTTAGTTGCTATTATATTTCCTGTAATTTCCAATCAGCTTCTTTTGGAGGCTGAACCAAATAATCTTTTCTTTCTCTTAATACTTTTTGAGAAAAAAACTACTTTTCCTTTTAAGATTTTTTGGGGGTATATCCTGTGGCCTTTCTGCTACCTTTCTTAAGAGCAAAAATCCAAACATAAAGTGATATAATGGCTCTTTTGCTCCTTTGTTTTGTATGTGTGTGTTTTAGTTTTCAAGCTCTCAAGATGAGGAGGAGATTGATATGGATACTGTTCATGATAGCCAGGCGTTCATTTCCCATCATTTAAACATGCTTGAAAGGCCGTCAACTCCAGGTAAGATATATTGCATTCACTCGGGTTGATGGAGAAAGTTCACGCGATATCACTATTTTAAGGTGTGTTGCTTTATTTTGAAGAGAACAACTATAAAGTTTAGAAGTAGCCAGTATAAAATACTAGATTGTATCAGATTATAACACATGTCAGCAAAGGAATAGAGTTTTTCAAAGTATTTCATTTGATTTTTACTTTATTATGGTCCTTTTTAAATATTCGGCTTACTTCTAGATTTGTTTTTTCAAAAATCCATGCATCAGATTCCTTCCAATAGCTTTCATTTCTTTTTTTTGTTTTGTTTTTTGTAGTAGGCTTAACCTCAAAATAAAATACTAAATTTGTTTTTTTATAAATAATGTAACCATAATTATATACAAAACTTCTTGACTACAGTAAATGCAGCCTGTAACACAACTACTTTCTCTTCTTGACTGCCTGTTCCACATAATATTATATCATATCATAGATTTTTGCATGCATCACTCAAACATCATAATCATTTCTTTTGAAAATGTTACCTGAGGCGGTATTGAGTTGATACACTTGAATTTACCTTATTATTTCCCTGTGGGCAGGCATTTGTTTCCAATTTTAATTTTTTGCAAATAATTCTCTCTGAATATCTTCATACAAAAGGTTTTGTTTTTGTCAAATTATGCTCTTAGGGTAAATTCCCCAAAATATATTTTTGGTGATTTTTTAGCTTTATTGTAAGATACTTATCTTTAGAAGATTTTCATAGCTCTTGATATTATTGCCATAATGCCCTTTGAAGAGATTATACCTAGTTCATGTCATCAGCGTTTTTAAATTTTCAGGAATAAAGCTTTGATGTAACTTGCATGTAAGTTGTGAAATACAGTAATAAAACAAATATTGGTGAACCTGCCACCCACCTTAACATGTATATTATACTCCATGCCGTGGCCATTCCCTTTATGCTTCTTCCCTGATTCTGTTCACCTGTCTTTGCATTACAAGTAAATAAATACTGTCTTGAATTTTTTTTCTTTTTCTTAATCATTCTGTTGCTTTTCTTTACAGTATACCACATATATATATGATCTATATGTTTACTTGCCCTTAGTTTTTGAATTATATGAAAATGGTATGATGCTCAGTATGACTTGGTCTTCTTCACTCAACCTTTTGCTGCCCAAATTCATCCATCTTGATCCATAGGTGTAATTCATTAATATTTATCATTTTTGTATCTCATGGTACTATTTTATTGTCAGTGTAATAACTTAAAAGATATTTATTAACTATAAAATGATCATTAAGTTTATAATGCATTTCTTTTATTATGAATATGACTATTTTTCTTTTTTGTGGGGGAGGTCCTGTTCCTGTTTCTTTTTACTGGAAAATCCTATTTATACTTCATGCTGCTTGTGGTTATATTTTATGATCTTTACATTTGAATGAGGTTTGTTTTTTTTTTTTAACATGCTGTATTTGTGCAAGTCTCCCTTACCTACCTTGGTCTGCTTTTTGTTTGTTTGGCTTTTTGTTTAATTTTATTTGTAAGACCTAAGGTACTTTTTACTATCTAGTAATCTAGGATGAGCTAGTAGAAAACTGGCATCAGGTAGAATATGAACCTAATTATCTTTGAAAACTGACAGGTCGTGAATTCTTTGGCTTTTATACTTGTAAGAGGTCTTAACAGTTATTTATCTATTCTGTCAATTTTACAGACAAGGAAATTTAAGCAGAGAGATATTAAATGATTTACCCTAAACGACACACCCAAGTAATAGCCAACTCAGTGCTAGACCCAAATCCTTGAACTTTTCCATGTGACAAATGAAATTGAGGCACAAAAAAATAAATGTCTTACCTGGACTGTATATCTAATTTGTGGATAATTTGGAATTAGAACCTGGGTCTCCTGATACTACAGTGCTGTTCACGTTATACCATTAAAATGTTCCTGTTTTAAATATCTTCTGTAATCCCTAAATTATTTTGATCTATTTGTTGAGTAAATATTATAATAGAATTTATTAATAAGTTTTGGGGGGAGCAGGCATGCTTTACTATATGCAAAGTTCCACATAAATAATAAAAAACATGACATGGTTCTGCCCCAGAATGTAGACTCCAATTTAGATGTTCAGCAGTCCAGTCAGGTATACGGTCTTTCTTGAATGTGTATTTTTCTCAGACTTAAGTATATTGGAACCATGACAAAGAAGTAAATCAAATGGGGGATCTTCAGTACTTTAAAAAAGTAGTATTCTTTTTATTATTGGAATTTTACTGTTGAACTGATTCTGGCTTTAAGGTTAATTTATAAAAACCTTCAGACTGTTTTCTTCTTTGGGGAAACAAAGAAATAAATCCCTGTTTTCGCTCTTCTTTGGCATTTTAGGGCTCTCTAAATACCGGCCAGCCAGCGCCCGATCTGCTTTAATCCCCCAGCACTCATCAGGTTCTGATGGCACACCCATCACAAAACCCCAGTGGAATATGGAACTTGCACGAAAGGGAACAGGTGAAATTATTATTATCATTGCTGTTGTTTTGCTCAAGAACGAATCTATTAACTTCATAAAGTTTCTTTATCAACTTAAAGAATACATTAAAAACGACAGATCTCAGGACTTGCTTTTCTTGTAACACATTGACTCTATATTATCTGACATAAAGACTTTTTTTTCAAATGTAAGCTACATATATTATTATTTTTTATTGAAGTATAGTTGATTTACAATGTGTTAGTTTCTGATATTACAACACAGTGATTCAGTTATACATATGTGTATATATATTCTTTTTCAGATCCTTTTCCTTTATAGGTTATTACAAAATATTGAGTATAGTTCCCTGTGCTATACAGTAGGTCCTTGCCAGTTATCTATTTTATGTATTATAGTGTGTATATGTTAATCTCAACCTCCTAATTTATGCCTTCCCCCCTTTTCCCCTTTGGTAACTGTAAGTTTGTTTTCTTTGTGGGTCTGTTTCTGTTTTGTAAGTAAGTTAATTTGTTTTTTTTTTTTAGATTCCACATATAAACAAATATCATATGATATTTGTCTTTCTTTGTCTGGCCTCCTTCACTTAGTATGATAATCTCTAGGTCCATCCATGTTGCTGCAAATGGCATCATTTCATTCTTTTTTATGGATGAATATATACAGTATTCCATTGTATATATACACCACACCTTCTTTATCCATTCATCTGTCGCTGGTCATTTAGGTTGCTTCCATGTCTTGGCTATTGTATTTAAATAGTGCCACTATGAACATTGGAGTGCATGTATCTTTTTGAATTATGTTTTTCTCTGGATAAAGGCCCAGGAGTGGGATGGCTGGATCATATGGTAACTTGATATTTTTAGTTTTCTAAGGAATGTTCATAGTGTATTCCTTAGTGGCTGCACCAATTTACATTCTTATCAGCAGTGTAGGAGGGTTCCTTTTTCTCCACACCCTCCAGCATTATTATTTGTAGACTTTTTGATGATGGCCATTCTGACTGGAGTGAAGTGATACCTCATTGTAGTTTTGATTTACATTTCTCTAATAATTAGTGATGTTAAGCATCTTTTCATGTGTCTGTTGGCCATCTGTATGTTTCTTGGGGGAAGTGTCTATTTAGATCTTCTGCCCATTTTTTGATTGGGTTGTTTACGTTTTTGATATTGAGCTGTATGAGCTGTTTGTGTATTTTGGAACTTAATCCCTTGTCAGTCTCATAGTTTGCAAATATTTTCTCCCATTCTGTAGGTTGTCTTTTCATTTTGTTTATGGTTTCCTTTGCTGTGCAAAAGCTTTTAAGTTTCATTAGGTCCCATTTGTTTGTTTTTGTTTTTATTTTTATTTCCATTACTCTAGGAGACAGATCCAAAAAGATATTGCTACGATTTATATCAAACAGTGTTCTGCCTATGTTTTCTTCTAGGAGTTTTATAGTATCCAGTCTTACATTTAGGTCTTTAATCCATTTTGAGTTTATTTTTGTATATGGTGTTAGAGAATGTTCTGATTTCATTCTTTTACATGTAGCTGTCCAGTTTTTCCAGCACCATTTATTGAAGAGACTGTCTTTTCTCCATTGCATATTCTTTCCTCATTTGTCATAGATTAATTGACCATATAGGTGCATGGGTTTGTTTCTGGGCTTTCTGTCCTGTTCCATTGGTCTATGTTTCTGTTTTTGTGTCAGTACCATACTGTTTTGATGACTATAGCTTTGAAGTGTGGCCTGAAGTCACAGAGCCTGATTCCTCCAGCTTCGTTTTTCTTTCTTAATATTGCTTTGGCTTAAAGACTTTTAAATTAGGCGTTTTGCTATTTCAAAAGTAATATACTCCTATTGTATAAAACTTTGAAATAACAGAAAAGTAGAAAGGAGAGAAAAAAAGCATCCCGTATTTAATGCCATTTAAAGATACTCATTATATTAACATTTTGATCTTTTCTTGCAGTGCTTTTTCTAAGAATACTGTAATATGAAAATGTCAGCCTCAGTAGCAAGTGTGAAATCTAAAGCTTCATACTTCTATAAAATATAAAAATCAACTACTTACTTCCCTCTCAGCCTCCCCCTGACAGGTTTACAATTGGTCATTCATGGTCAATCGTGAAGACTTGATGCTATATATACCTAGAAAACTAACATATTTTGTCTTTTAAATTTATTTCATACTAATTGGACTTAAGTTTATGAAAGATAATTCAGTTCAGATGTGGCTATTACCTGTTTTACTATTGTACATTGTCTTCTACTTACCCTGTTCATCTTTTGCTTAGAAGACTATAATCCAAATAAAGAGTAAACTTGTGATGCTGATGAACAAAGATTCAGTTTTCAAGTTTTGGAGGGACAGGGAGTGAAAAACAAGATACATAAGCAAAATCATTTTTAAAGAATACTTCTTCCAGAAGTCATTAGTCAGGCTTTAAAATTCCAACTGATGGATTTTGTTTATATAAACCATGTTTTTATCATATAAACAAAAGAGTAACTGTTTAATGATTTGAGGAGCTTAGGGATCAGCTGTGATTAGTAGGAGACTGAACAAAAGCAACACCTCAAAATATTTTGGTATTGAGACCCCAGACTGTTGGTTGCTTGTATCTCTTTGTGTGTTTTATGCATTTATTGTAACAGATTCTCACAAAATATATTTCAGAAAGAAGTCAGCTGGAGACTTCAGCACTTAACTTTAATAAGTGAATTTTGACATTTCTCGGCCCTTGCCGATTTTGTATTCTGTTTTTGCTTTGGGATTTGGTGTAAATTTGCTTTATTATCATTATACTTATTAAAACTTTTTCAGACACGAAAAGTTTTCTACATCTTTTAAAATTATGAAGCGTAGGGCATATCAAACCTCTTGATATAGTTTGAGAGTGATGCTTCTGCCTATCTTCCATGCCTTTAAAAAAAAGTAAATTCTGTCTAAATTCCAGCAGTCAGATAAATTCTTGTTCCAGTAAAAATTCTGAGTATGTTTGTTTGGTTTATCCTAGTGATGTGGCATGCTAACATGTGAATAGAAACAAATCTTAACACCTTTTTGTGCCCACCAGTGTGCCTTTGTTTCATATTGCTTTAAAAATTACATTTTTACTTTTTTTGGAATCTCTTTACAGTCTTATATTTCTCATGGCATCTTATGGGAAGACTAGAGAGGAGATAAAGGGGTAGTGGTAGGGAATAGGAAAACATTAACATTTTAGCTTTGGTTGCTTCAGTGTAGGGCCCTTTTATGTCACGAAGTAAATTGTATACCAGTATATTATATAGACTGATCTGTAAAACTTAATTTTGAATATATTCTTTAACGTGCCTTTGTAATTTCCCTTAAATGTAATTATGCTGTCCAGTACCCTACGACCACTGAGCAAGTCTTAAAATTCAACAGTGTCATTATTAGAATTTAGAAAACATTTGTTTTACCAATGGTAGTGTTCCAAAAGTTTATTTATACATGTATTTATTTTGGAATTCTAAAAACAGTTTTCCCGTAGACATATTGTTATATTTGATAAGTAGCTTTCCTGAACTAGCCAACAAAAACCCTTTTTAACTTATACTGAAGAATAGAAGTATCAAACCTAACCACTGTGTCACAGTATTTCTAAGAGAAAGGGTACTAAGAGCTCTATATTTTGGGCTGTTGGAAGCACAACTTTAACCTAACCCAGGTAAAGTTGGCAGTAAAACAGGAACAGAAGCTGGGATCTCCTACTGTGGTAGCTATCTTGGCCTGGGGTTGAGAGTTGGGGGTTCTGGAGAAGAGGCACAGAATAGTGGTAAGGGAAGCTGTGATCTCTCTTAAATCTCTAGGGATTCTAGATTAAAGTTAACAGGTGGGTTTGAGGGGCCTTATTGAAGCTTATCCAACTGAGGCATCTTTTATTTGGCTATAGAATTCTTACAAACATTTTTGAAGTAGTTGACTAAAAATGAAGAGACTGCAAATAAAGATTTGGATTTCCAGCTTCTCTTGAAAAAGAGTTAACTGAGAGGCCCTCTTAGGCAGGGATGTGCTTTCCATGCCATTGATTCCTTCTGTGTTTGCACCCGGTAGTCTGCTTACTCATTTATGCTGTCTACTTAGGTTGAAGGCTTTTGAGTTTGAGACCCCTGGTGTTTTTTTTCATGTGCTGAGATGAAGTCCGAGATGGCTGCCTCAGAGCCAGCGTGCCAGATGGCAGTTGAGAACTGGAATGTGTTGCAGACGTCATCTGGAAGGGGTGGACACTGTTAAGTAGAGGATAGGTCGTGGTTTACTTTTTAACACCCCACCAGTTTTCTCTTTCCTTGCATATGATAGTGAGGGGCATATTTTAGGGTAGGGATGATATGTGTTTGGTAGGTTAAGCCATTTGGGGTAAGAAAGGAGAAGCGGGAGGGATGTTTTCCTTCATTGCTTAACTTTCTCCTTCTCCTGAGTTAAGGAAGGGAATCCGGGGAAAGGGCTGCGTGGGTCGCATGGTGTGATGGCTTGAGCATACCACGTCGTCTCCTCTCCCACCGCTGCAGCGCCTGAGGCCGCTGGTCTGTCTCCCAGGTTGCTGCGGGGATTGCAGTGATGAGGAGCGGAGGGAAGTCCCTGGTGGTTTCTGTAGGGAAGAAAAGAAGAGTTGCTGCAGTTGCCTAGCCAGGGCTACTGTACTATGTGACAAATTCTTGCCTAAGTCAGAAAAGCACTATTCTGGTATAGAAATCCGTTTAAAAAAAAAAAAAAGCTAGAGTTCTTTCTTTTGAAAGTGTAATATGAAAAAGACTTTGATATTTTTCTTTAAATTATAATGATATAATTCTACACTTTACTTTTTTGATCTAAAGAAACTGAAGAACAGACTTCACACATTTCCTAATAGAAACTGCAGGTTTTGTGTTAAATTTAAATGTATACCTAGTGCGATAAATTTAATAGAATTAGTAGGTTACTCACTGTTACCAGCACTTTTATCAGATGGGCCCGAAAGCTTCCACCTTAGGTGTGTATTAAGTACCCCTTTCTGTTTGTTTTGCATTTGTTAAATTGACTGCAGCTAACCCTTATCCATAGTGAATTCAGTAGGTCTCTAGGAAAGATTTTATGTTAGATAGAACAACAAAACTGAACATGTTTTTTTCTTTCCCTATAACATGAAATAGGCAAATCATAATATTGTGAATTATTTTTATCTCCTTTTCTTGGTATATCTCCTATCTGCAATAGAGACATATATTTTGTGTCACTAAAAGTGCTTTCATTAGTTTTATTTTTAATTTTTTTAAAGTTTTGTTTTATATTGGAGTTTAGTTGATTTACGGTGTTAGTTTCAGGTGTACAGCAAAGCGGTTTAATTATAAAAGGGCTTTCATTAGCCTTAAAATGAGTGGCACCTAACCTTGGGTGGGCCTCAAGTTCCCAGGCATCTTGTAAACCCCTAAAATGATATGTGGGATTATGCATTGTGTCACAGGGATGGTAATGTATGCATTTTTCTCAATAGAGATTCTATAGTTGACCTCATTATGCTAGTGTGAAAGTAAGCTCGTATGTATCCCAAATCTTACTGTTATACAGGTCCACATGAGAGGGAAATTGTACTTTCTTATCACCTTGAATTAGACCTGGTAAAAATTATTCAGGAAAGAAATTAAACAAATAAAAAATATATATTGTCTATAATAAATGAAAACTTACGAGCTAACGGTTAGTGGTGATGCTAGGGTAACATTAGGTTTTATTAGATGTTCTGTTGTTAGAAACACTATTCTAATGAATATTTCTGTATATATTTCTTTGCACTTATGCATGAGCACATTTGTGGGATATGTTTCTAGAAATGAACTTTCTAATTTAAAAAATATGAGCATTTAACATTTTCACGAATAGTGCCAATTTGCCTTAACTTCTCCTTTTTAAAAAACACTTTTATTATAGAAAACTGTGAAGTAGTCAGACTAGTATAATGAACCCCCATGTATCCATTACTCAGATGCAGAAATGATCAATCAGCTCATGGCCAGCTTTGTTTTTTATCTATACCCTTTCCCATTTCCACCGTTCTGAATTATTTTGAAACAAATCCCACATATCATTTTATGCATAGGTAATTTTGTGTGTATCTCTAAAAGATAAGGACTTTAAAAAGTCATAACCACAATAATATTCTTGTACTTTAAAAAATAAATGACTTTTTCATATCATTAAATATACAGTCACTGTTTACATTTCAGTTGAATCATAAATGCCATTATTTTTATTTTAATTTTTAACAATTTATTTGTTTGGATCACTGTCCACATAGGGTCTACACATTGCAGTTGGCTGATATATCCTTTACATCTTTTAAAATTAAAAGTTTCCAGTCCATTGTTTTTTCCCCTTTACAGTGTTATAAACTCCAGGGTTTTGATCTGTAGTTTTCAAGTCTGTATTTTGCTAATTGTATACCTGTGGTGTAATTAACATGTTAGAGTCCTCTGTATTTCCTTTAAATTTGTAATTATATCTAGAAACTTAATTGGATTCAGGGTTATAGATGGTAATGTGTTCTTCCATCTGGAAGCATACAATGTCTGGTTGATTTTTTGTGAGGTTAGCCACTAAGGTGTTCAAGGCCTGGATCCATTAATTCATTAAGGGTTACAAGATGGTGATATTCTAATTCATCTTTCTGTTTTTATTTATAAGCTGATTATTTCTATAAAGCTAACTTGCCCCTCACCTGCTGTTAGCCATTGGTATAGATCATATAGCAAAAGAAAGATAAAGACTTGATTCTCTCTATGTATTTAATAATTTTCAAAATAATAATTTGGCTAGCATCCTCCAATGGTGATCAATTAATTCTAGTCCATTACAGAATATTATCAATTATCAGTTATCAATTACAGAATATTATCAATATTCAGATTTTCCCAGCTTCGATTGGTGAGAACTCTTGACTCTTGAGTTCTTGAGAAGGCTTTAAACTTCCTTTCTATTATTATACCAGATGTTTCAGGCTCATCTTGTAAATATTCTAGCCAGACCTGGAATCAGCCATTTGTCCTAGGAGTCCTGGTTTCTAACACCTTTATCCTTGGATCTAGCTAATCCATTGTCTTCTTAATAGACTTCATACAAATCAAGAGAAATGCAAGAATTCTAATCAGTATATCTTGAATGCAAAGTGTAAGATTGCTAGACAAGAGATTGAATTTACTTTTGAAGTGGCTATTAGTATTCCTTGGAAAAGAGTACACTCAGTTGTATACTTGGCAGTTGCCTCTACTGGGAAGTACAGTTTCTAGTATAATCGTTGGCTTTTCTGCAATCCAAGTAGGTGTTTAGGATTAGATGATGAAACTTCTCTCAGTGCAGAAAAGGACCTCAGACTCCCAGTAGTGCAGACAGCCAATTGGAAAGCTGCAAAGTCTCTTGATGTAGACTGACTAAATAATGAGATAGGAGTTAAAGGAATTTGTTTATGAAGCTCTATTACTCCTTCTTGTCACTTGGCTATACTCTGTTAGGTAGGGACCTATATTCCCATATTTATAGAATCGAGAATATATTTATATAGTTCATTTAAAATATAAATTAAAATTATATAGTGGCATATTTAACTTAACTATAAATCAGATATCTCTCAAATTTTTTCTTTTTCTGAAGAATATCTGGGCACCAATTATTGCAAAAGATAGAGTCCCCAAACTAGCTTATATATATAAGCTCTCTCTCTCTCTTTTTTTTTTTTTTTTTTTGCGGTACGTGGGCCTCTCACTGTTGTGGCCTCTCCCGTTGCGCAGCACAGACTCCGGACGCGCAGGCTCAGCGGCCATGGCTCACGGGCCCAGCCGCTCCGCGGCATGTTGGATCCTCCCGGACCGGGGCACGAACCCGTGTCCCCTGCAACGGCAGGCGGACTGTCAACCACTGCGCCACCAGAGAAGCCCCCCCCCCTTTTTTTTACATTACTGTTAGTGTTAGCTTTACCAAAAAATCATGAATATAAAAAATGTAATTTGGGGCTTTGCTGGTGGCACAGTGGTTGACAGTCCGCCTGCCGTTGCAGGGGACACGGGTTCGTGCCCCGGTCCGGGAGGATCCAACATGCCGCGGAGCGGCTGGGCCCGTGAGCCATGGCCGCTGAGCCTGCGCGTCCGGAGTCTGTGCTGCGCAACGGGAGAGGCCACAACAGTGAGAGGCCCACGTACCGCAAAAAAAAAAAAAAAAAAAGTAATTTTGCGGTAGTAAAATGTGAATAATTCTTGCGAACAGGAACTGTAACACATTAGCTTGTTCTAAAATATTGGAACAGTGCCCGACACAAAGAAGGTACAGTAGTCCATACCAGTTTAATGAATGGTCTATAATAGTTTCTCTACTTTATTCCTCTCCCTTCAAAATCAGTGACCTTCAGAATGCATTTAGTTTGACTAAGTTCACCTGACATCCTATTTAAAAAGAAACACAACAGTTGCATAATTCTGTTATATTCATTCATTCATTTAGCAAGTTTTGGGGAGGTGGAGGTATGAGGATGCTAGATGCTGTGCAATACACTGGGATACAGAGATGATGCCCTATCCTCAAGGAGCTATGAGTCTAATGAAAGAGACCCCAAGATAAAAAGATGTGCGACAGTGTGCACCATGCCATGTGCAGATGAGCAGAGTGGCTGCGGGCACAGACTCTGGAGTCCAGGCTCTTTGATTTCGTAGCTCAGATTTGCCAGTACCACCTTGGGCAAGTCACTTAATTTCTCTGTGTCTTAATTTCCTCGTCTGTATTATGTTGTGGGAACTAATTTTTTTGGGCAGTTTGGGGAAAACTTCCCTCAAAAATGACATTTAAGCTGTTTTAAATTAATAAGAACCTAAAATGTTTTTTTCTTTTCCTTTCTCCTCCTTTAGGTTACAGTTTAAACATAACTTCCTTGGAGAAGTTTGTCTTTGATTCCCACTGCCCCACTAATTTAAGTCTCCTGTTGTGCTCCTGTTTCACTCTGTGTTTTGTCTTTTTATTAATCGGGAGTACTTATTCAATTTCGTTCTTCTTTGCTACTTTGTAAGCTCCAGGAGAACTGAGATCTGTCCAGTTTATCCCTGTTTTTCCAGTTCTCATGTAGTTCCTGATATTTGTAAATGAATGTGCAAGTCAGAAAAGAAATAAGGGAAGGGCGTTCCAAGCATAGGAATAGCATTTACAAATACACAGAGTTACGAAAGGGCTAGTCTGGAATATATAGAAAGGAATAGTGGAAGATAAGATAAATTCAAGAGAGATTGTAAACTGTCCTTAAAATTAGTGGTGAAAGTGATTTTTAGAAAACTTCTATGGTGATGCTTGTTTTGGTAAAAACATGGCTTGGGGCCGGACTGGATCAAAATCAGCACTGAGAATTTACGTTTTAAAAAGGAAAAGAAACTACTGCATTAAAGTCCATTTTAGTGAAAAGCTTGGTTTTTTGACTACTCTGAATAAAGAATATATTTTTTTTCAGAAATTGCTGCACTGAAGTCTAAGGATTTTGTTCTGCCAGTAGAACTACCTGAGTTTTTAAACAAGTAATCATGATAGCTTTGTTTTTAGGAAGATAACTATGCAGCAGGGCCTCTGAACTTCAACACTGTTGACATTTTTGGCCATGAGAATTCTTTGCTCTAGGAGGCTGTCCTGTGTTTTGAATGTTTGGCAGCATCCCTAGCCTCTACGCACAGTCAGGCTAACACTTCCTCCCCCCATCCCACCCTAATCGTGACAACAAAAACGTCTCCAGACATTGTCAAACAACCCCTGGGGAGAAAAGTTGCCCCTGTTTGAGAACCGCTGCTGTGAAGCTATGTAAAGTGTGGATTCAAGTGTAAGACACTTCAGGCAAAGAAACCAGTTCATAGGAGACTAGTACTGTGATCCAAATGAGATGAGGTGGTCTGAATTAGTACAGTTGCAGGCGGGATAGAGAGGCAGATTAAAGAGATTCTTGTAAGTAAGAATAAACAAGATTTGGTAAGCAGCTAGATCTGGAAGGGAGGGCACCTGAGATGATTAAGTTTTTTTCTTACTTGGCTGCATGTAAAGCAGTGTCATTAACCTAGAGTAATACAGAGAGAGAATTCTCTGGGTATGGCCCAAGAATTGTAGGGTATGGAGGAAGCAAGAAATTCCCGTACACTAGAGTCTGAGAACTACTCACTATTATAGATTCCTAGGCTGATAGAACATTGGAAATGGAAAGAACCTTCAAAGACATTTGATCCATTTCTAGGTGAGATAAAATAACATGCTGAAGTTTTTGGTTTGACATTGCATCTAAGTTATATTTATACTATACTGTAGTCTACTAAGTGTGCAATAGTGTTGTGTCTAAAAAAATGTACATACCTCAGTTTAAAAATGCTAACCATCATCTGAACCTTCAGCAAGTCATAATCTTTTTGCTGGTGGAAGTATTTTGAAATATTGCAAAAATTACCAAAATGTGACAGAGTGACTAGAGGTGAGCAAATGCTGGTGGAAAAATGGTTCCAATAGATTTGCTCGAGGCAGGGTTGCCACAAACCTTCATTTGTAAAAAGCGCAGTATATGCAAAGTGCAATGAAACGAACTATGCCTGTAGTGCTAATCTCCCCCCCAGCCGAATACCATAGAGCAGAACTGTGGTTAAGGAGCTATGTTTTCATTGACCAATGTCAGTCTTAATCTCTAACACACACATCTAGTCATTGTCACTTCATAGTACTTTAAAATATTGAATATTAATTTTTAGAAGATGGTTGGATAACACACTGGTATATATCATAATCTGTATAGACTACAAGGAATTGAAATACTCACTTCCTGGTCACAATGCTGAAAACTTACCTTTGTGTAACTAATTGGATGTCTTACTTGGATACTTCTCCCATTCCTGATTTTTTTCATGGAAGTGATATAAACGCTTGGGAGTCCATTGTCTTTTCTGTACTGTCACCAACTCCCTCTTACTTTCATTTCACTTTCCTTGTTATTAACAGGAATTCATTTGGGTGTTTTTAATCTTGAAGGTAAAGAACAATCACCTTTGGAGATGAGTATGCATCCAGTTGCAGCAGCTCCGCTCTCAGTATTTACTAAAGAATCTACGTCCTCCAAACACAGCGACCACCATCACCACCATCACCATGAGCACAAGAAAAAGAAGAAGAAGCACAAACATAAGCATAAGCACAAGCATAAGCATGATAGCAAAGAAAAGGACAAGGAGCCTTTCACTTTTTCCAGCCCCGCCAGTGGCAGGTCTATTCGTTCTCCTTCTCTTTCAGACTGAGAAGGGGACAAAGGAGACCTTTTCCTCAGTGTTCAGAAGAATATATGTAACTAAAGCTTTGTCAGCTATAAAGAATGATAAAAGGAAAAAAAAATAGTTGCCTCCCATAGAGATTCAAGTTCTAAACATTTGATTTACATTATTTATACAATTGAAATCTAATTAGGAAAATGTGTTTTATAGTTCTGAATAAACCATTTCATCCTGTTTCCTCCTTAAAATACACACACACACACACACACACACACACACACACACACACACACACACACACACACACACACACACACACACACACACACAGCAAACCCTTTCATAAGGCCCTTATATCCACTGGCAGTCCCCATTCACATCATGATCTCCATGTGTACTGCCAAAGTCAATTATGTTTTAAAGCCTTTGATGGATGTTATGGAGCAAAGTTATGTTTTAAACAGAAGCTACAGCCAAATCTGTGGTAAAACCACTATTTCCAGTGAAATATTGTATAACACCATTTGGAACTACTGAAAGACAGAGGCTTTTCTATAGGAATCTTCTCTATTACATATTTTTTTGCGTGTTAACCATAGAAACTAAGCATCAGAATTCATAAGCAAGAATACATGATGTTTTCTTTTGCTCTAAAATACTGGAATTTTCAGAAGCAGCTTTAAAAAGAAATTTGAATCACTTTTTTGATAGCACATTTGGTGATTATGATGTTGGAATTTAACAGAACTATCAAATCCACAGTTCTCAAATCAGATGTTTAAATTTTAAGTTCCTTTTTTCACTAAGTATGAGTGAATACATTCATATGTAGAATATGTTTGCCAAATGTGGACAATTTAAATGCCCAATACATATTCTAAAATTATTTCTCTAAGTATGGTACCTTAAAAAGGTGTTTATATACTGTTTATTAACTTGGACACAGACAGTTTGGCTCTCATGTGAGTATAACAGAAGCATTTAAAAACATACGAAATGTTTTGCTTTCATACTTCAATAGTTTGTATGTTTGTGTGTTTTTATTTTTATTTCTAAATTTACCATGTGCTTTATTGTTTGTTTGTTTTAAAATGTTATTCATACCTGTTCTATTTTTATCATTTCCCTTATCATTAGAAAGTTGGACAAAATACTTCTTCCCAGAATAGATGTTTCAAAGGGATCCAGTAAAGTTGGACTTTTGAATATACTTGTTTAATAAATAACTTTTTAATTGATCATTCTGCCTTTGTATTTTCTTATATCTTTTGTTGCCTTTCTCTTTGTGTGTGTATGTAATACACCTGTTCACAAAGTTTGAGGAGAGCTTTGTGGATAAGCAGGATTTGAGCTGGCCCTGTTAGGAAGAGTGATTTCAGTAGGCAGATGGGGTAAAGTTCTCTCAGCAGAAGAAACAGTATTTTCAAAAGTATGGAGGAAAGCAAGGACATAGTCAGGAATTGTAAAGCAGTGCAGTTGGCCGAGAGTGTAAGTGCAAAGGGTGTGTGATCATACGTTGAAGAGCCTAAATGGCAGTTGTTTAAATATTCCCATTAACTGAGTGTTGGCCAACTGAAATTACTTCTGGAAAAAGGAATATTTTTTATTACAGTGTTTAGTGATACCATCTATAGAATTCTCAACTTTGAAAATAGTAAGGATAAATTTCAAAATAATTATGTATTGTCTGAAGACAGTGACGAATAATAGCTACCTACATAATTTAAGCACCTCTTGTATATCAAGCATTGTACTAGGAACTGTATGGTATGCATGGTATTTCTAAATTGGATATTTATATTGGATGTTTCTTACGAGGAACATTTTTTTATGGGGAGCTTTCAGTTATTTAAGTTGATGCATAGAAGTAAACAACGAAAAATATTCATATTTTTGTAGATAACTACACATAAGTAATACAAGCTCTAGTGTTAGTTTTCTCAGTCTCCTCCCCCAGAGGTAGTCACTGTTGCCAGTATTACATGTTTAGATCTAGTCTATACATATATCTATACAGTGTATGCATTTTTTTAACAAATGATACTTGCAGAAATTTTTTATTTTTGTATAGTTTTATGTAGTTTTTTTAATAGTCATTTCTGACTACCACATTTTGTGTCATACCAACAAAGGTTTTTCTTATTCCATGATTGTAAAATAATTCTGCCATTTTTTTTCTATTGGTTTTAAAGTTTTATGTTTCAGATTTATATCCTTTATCTAACTAGAATCCATCTGGAATTTATTTTGATAGAAGATAGGAGGTAAGGATCCAACGTTTTTTTTTCCTTCCAAGATGCTACCTAATGTGTTTAAAACTCCATCTTTTCTCTCTTGACTGCAAGTGTTCTATACTAAATTCCCTTATATATTTGGGTTCATTTCTGGACTTGGTCGTCAGTTTCATGGATCTGCCTACTCATCTGCCAGCACCACACTGTTTAGATTATTTTAGCACTGTGGTATGTTTTGATATGGTAGAGCTAGTTTCTCCTCGTTACTTTTCTCTTACAGAACTTTTTGACTATTCTTGTGGGTTATATTCTTTTTCTGGCACACTTATTCATATACAGTAGAACTTATTCTTTGTGATGTACATTCCTCTGGATTTTGGCAAATTCTTGAACTTGTGTATCCAACCAGCACAGTCCATCACTCCAAAACTCCCTCATGTTGCTCTTTT
This sequence comes from Lagenorhynchus albirostris, assembly GCF_949774975.1. Classification (NCBI taxonomy): domain Eukaryota; kingdom Metazoa; phylum Chordata; class Mammalia; order Artiodactyla; family Delphinidae; genus Lagenorhynchus; species Lagenorhynchus albirostris. The sequence continues at coordinate 63,326,652 of NC_083111.1, read as the reverse complement.
GTAGTCAACTCCCCCAACACCCAACCCCTGGCTTCCACTAATTGATTTTCCACTCCTGTTATTTTGCCATTTTTTGTGGATTTATCTTTCTATATTAATATTAGAATCAATCTTTCTAGCCTTTCCCTGAAATTGTATCTGTAGGTTGATATTGGCTGTGTGTTAAGTCAGGAGTTAACTTAGAATTAATATCTTGGTGTTGATTATTCTTATTAGGGATGTCAGTATAACTATTAATATAATATTTCTTTTTAGTTTTATAAAGTAGCTTATTTTTTTTTCATTTAGTATTCTATAAATGATGTCTTTTCATTATAAGGTTATATAGTCCTTTATGCTAATTTTGTGCTTTTGTTACTGTATTCATCAATTCCAGAGAAACGTAATATATATTTGTTAAAAAGTATTGACTCAGATGATTATGGAGGCTGAGAAGTTCTACAATCTGTTACCTGCAAGCTAGAGACCCAGGAAAGCTAGTGGTGTAGTCCAAAGGCCTGAGAGCAACAGAGTCCGCAGTGTAGAGTCCAGTCCAGTCTGAAGGCCTAAGAACCAAGACTGCGAGGGCAGAGGAAGATCAGTGTCCCAGCCTTCATACAGTCAGGCAGAGAGGGGATTTAACCCTCCTCCACCTTTTTGTTCTGTTCAGGCCCTCAGCGATTGGACGATTGCTCACCCACGTCGGGAAGGGCCTTCTGCTTTACTTAGTCCAGCAATTCAAATGCTAATCTCTTCCTGAAACACCCTCCAGACACAACCAGAAATGATGTTTAACCAGCTATTCCCACATCTCTTGACCTAGTCAAGTTGACATGTAAAATTAACCATCACAGCCAGGTTACTAAATTCTCAATATTTTAAATGCGTTTCTTGGGGTTTACTTGAAAATAATCACATCTATAAATGATGGGTAATTTTTATTTATTTATTTATTTTTTACGGTACACGGGCCTCTCACTGTTGTGGCCTCTCCCGTTGCAGAGCACAGGCTCCGGATGCACAGGCTCAGCGGCCATGGCTCACGGGCCCAGCCACTCCGCGGCATGTGGGATCTTCCCGGACCAGGGCACGAACCCGTGTCCCCTGCCTCGGCAGGCGGACTCTCAACCACTGCGCCACCAGGGAAGCCGAAATGATGGGTAATTTTATTACCTCTTTTCTAAGGTTTGTGCATTTCATTTTCCGATTTCTTCTTTTGTCTGACTTCTTTTTCTTGCTAAGTTTGCCTGAGAGCTTCAGGGATAGGCATCTTTCCTCAACATCTTCACTCTGCATTTGATAGCCCTTCCTCATGTGTTGTGGGTTTGCATTTCTAATTTCTTAGAAGTCGAAGTTTACAATTTTTGTTTCATGTTCTTACTTCTTTTGGATGATTCTTAAGGAGGAAATGGAAAAGCTACTTTACTACACAAGCCTTGTAAACTCCTTAAAAAGACATTTTGATAAAAATTATTGAAATCCTTGTCTGGTAAATAGCTGGAAAGCTTCTTAGTTTTCCCATCCTCTTCTCCTGACTCATTTCTTCTGTTTCCAACTTACTGTAAATAAATGCAACTCTTCATGTCAAATGTGCTCCAGCCCAAGCCCCAAGCGCTTGAGGACTGGACTGGACTTACTGACTCACTTCTAAAGAATAGAGTATGGAAAGGGGACAATAGTAGCTTTACAGCAAAGAAAGGTGTTAGGACACTGCCTTAACCAAGTGATCATGGTAAACATCACCAGTGTTAAGTCATGTCCACATCATGTTCTGATGTGATGAGAAGGGTACCTCTATAGCTATACTTCTCTGTGAGTATAAAAGCCCACAATCCTAGTCTACCCAGTCTAATCGTGAGGGAAAAAAATCAGACAAACCCAAACTGAGGGACACACAACAAAATACCTGATTATTGTTCCTCAAAACGATTGGAGTTCTGAAAAACAATTATGTGAGAGACTGTCAAAGATCAGAGAAGACTAAGGAGGTATGACAAGAGTATAATGGGTTTTCCTGGATTGGATCCTGCAACAGAAAAAGGACATTAGTGAAAAAGCTAGTGAAATCTAAATACATTCTGGAGTTTTGTTAATGTACCAATGATGATTTCTTAGCTTTGACCAATATTTGGTGGTAAGTAGGATGCTAACAATAGGGGTAACCGGGTGAAGGATAGATAGGAATACTTGCTAAGAGGGAAAATTTACTAATGCAGTTGTAATCCTTCTAAGCTATGAGTGTATTTTGATCATTTCTGTAACCTTATTTACTTCATGAAGAGATATAAAAATTCGTTTTCCTCACCTCATGATTTTAGAAGAAAATGTATGTACTTAATGGAGGAATATTTGAAGAGAGGTCAAAGGATAAAGACCCGAGGGTTGAAAATTGTGAAACTTAGGAGGAGAAATATTAAAAAAAATAATTTTTTCTAACGAAGAGAAGAAAAGGCTGAGGAGCTTTAAAAAAAAAAAGAATTTTAAAGTTTCCAATTAAGATGCTGTAAGAAAATGAGGACTTTCTGATTCTGAGTCTCAGTTCCAAGAATTCTTATAGTAAAGAAACATGTTTAACACAACATTTTCCCAAACTTACTGGACTGTGGACCTTTTTCCTGTTAGAATTTTGGAAAATTCTATTCCATAGGTATGATTTTCAGTGTTACCCTGATATTTATACTGTGTTGACTATTTTATCACCAAAATAGGGATTTCTCAACCAACTATTCTAGAAAATTTATTGTCATTGAATAATCAGGCTTTACTTAAAAATATCCTTACTGTTTAATAAAACAAAACCTAATTATTGAGTTCCTTCTTTGTTTATCACACTGGTGGAGTACTGTGACTTTTAAAGTTTCTTGGCAAACAGTGGTCTATATTTTTTATTTTATTTTTTATTAAAAAATTTTTATTGAAGTATAGTTGATTTACAATATTGTATAAATTTCAGGTGTACACAGCACAGCAATTCAGTTATACATATATATAAGTATATATTTTTTCAGATTCTTTGCCCTTACAGGTTGTTACAAAATATTGAGTATAGGTCCTGTGCTCTATAGTAGGTCCTTGTTGGTTACCTATTTTATACATAGTAGTGTGTATATGTTAAGCCCAGCCTTCTAATTTATTTCCCACCCCCCTTTCCTCTTTGGTAACCATAAGTTTGTTTTCTGTGTCTGTGAGTCTCTTTCTGGAAATAAGTTCATTTGTGTCTTTTTTTTTTTACATTCCACATAACGATATGATATTTGTCTTTCTCTGTCTGGCTCACTTTACTTAGTATGATAATCTCTAGGTCCATCCATGTTGCTGCAAATGGCATTATTTCATTCTTATTTTTTAAATTTTTTAACTTAATAATTATCTATGTCACTTAAGCACAATAATTGAATGACTATACACACCACATTTATTTATTTTTTTGCTAAAATAAATGTATTTCCTCTGGTTTAGCCCAGTGATCTCCAAATATTTTTGTTATTCACTCCATTAGTTTAAAAAGAAATTAAGTGCATATATCAGATGTATGTACATTTGTTCATAAGTATGTAGTAATGCATAACAGTTCAGTCTGGGTGGTGGTTTTTTTTTTTAATCCATGCTGACAAGCTTTGTCTTTTCAATAGTGTATTCATATCATTCACATTTAAAGTAATTATATAGTTTATAGCTGTATTAATATCTACCATATTCATTATAAAAAGTATACAAGAAAGCATCAGATAAAGATGAAATAAATTTTGTGTATATGTCCTGCAATTTGTGATAGCCTTGTACTAACTACTTAATATCTCAAAGCCCAGTATAAACTTTGTTCAAGTTTCATTAGTAACATGTATTTGTCCCTCCATCTTTCAAATTAATAATTTATTTTTTTCTTCTCTGATTTGATTAGGAGATAATAAAAAACTTTCTATGTACTATGCACTAGTCTAAGTACTTTTTATGCATTAACTAATTTAATCTTAACAACAACCATATGAGATAGGCGTTGTGATTATGATCAAGAAATTGAGGCGTAGAAACGTTAAGCCAAAAGTCACACCTTGTAAGGGAAAGCATTTGGACTCAAACCTAAGAGTTGTTAGTAGCCACTAGCCACATGTGGCTATTTAAATTTAAATTATATTTGAAAAATAAAAATGTAGTTCCTCAGTTGCACTAGCTGCATTTCAACTGTTCAATAACCATATGTTAGTGACTACCATGTTGGACAGCGCCCATCAAGAGCATTTCCATCATCGCAGTAAGTTGTATTGGACAGCACTGACTTACACGATCGGTCACCATGTTTCTATCTTGCAGCGTGGCTTTGGAAGAGCTCATGCTATGAAACAAGCATGGGCGTAGCTCTTTTTCAGTTGTTTGTCTGTGCTTATATGATTGGTATTGTCTTCAATCCAGTGTGTTTTTTTGTAGGAATCTTTGCAAGACAGTTGTCTACTTTGTTGTGTTTGGTTTAGTTAAACCTAGAGGATATAACCCATAAGTCCATTTAACTGGGCACATATAAACTGCAATATGTCAGAATACAGGAACAAGCGAGGATACCACTGTCCCCAACCCCTTGCTGTTGTGAAATACCTCACATACTGTCTGACACAGGATTCAAGTGAGAATCTCAATGTCATTTGTATGTAGATAGATCCATATAAGCAGATGTTCTAAACAGTCTTCTTAGATCTCTTGCATGCTCCTTGTAGTACATAGGCACCCTACTTGTAAGGTCCCTACTGTAGATCTTTGACCTTACACTTTTGACCTGTTTATCCTTCTTCTTCAGTGCCTCGCTTTTTAAATCATTGTTCCTCTGGCCTGTGCTTTGCAAAAGAATAAGCAAACCTTAGGGCTTGAGACCAGCAGGATTTGCTCAGCAGGGGAACTGAAATCTTAACAGGACACAGATGTTTACTATGTGGGATACAGGGCCAGAAGGAGACAATAAATAAAAGGATAAAAATAAGAGTTCTTCAAAGTTGCTTTCTTTGATTCTTTTAAGAAAAATTGTGGTTGCTTCTTTGGCAAGATAAAAATCCTTTCTTCTTAACATTTCTTGCAAACACATTTTCTTCTTTTAGCACCACTCTTTTTTTTTTTTTTTGGTGGATAATTTTTTTTGAACTTCTTTTTAATTGAAGTATAGTTAATGTACAATATTTTATGTTACAGGTGTACAATATAGTGATTCACAATTTTTAAAAGTTATACTCCATTTATAGTTATTATAGAATATTGGCTATTTTCCCTGTGTTGTACAATTTATCCTTGTAACTTTTATACATAATGGTTTGTACCTCTTAATCCCCTACCTCTATGTTGCCTCTCCCCTCTTCCCTCTATCTGCTGATAATGACTAATTTGTTCTCTATGTCTGAGTCTTGTTTCTTTCTTTGTATTAAACTTAGTGTCACATTTTCTGTTTATTTACCATTTCACTAGAAATTCCTCCATGCAATCATAAAAGAAATATGACATTTTAATTGAATTTATTTCACAATTGATAGGGCCTGATATTTGTTTTTTTAATGTGTATGAGACAATAAAATTGGGATTAATGTAATTCCTTTGCCAATACTTTTTTTTTTGGCTGTGTTGGGTCTTCGTTGCTGCCCGCAGGCTTTCTCTAGTTGCGACGAGCGGGGGCTACTCTTCGTTGCGGTGCGCGGGCTTCTCATTGCAGTGGCTTCTCTTGTTGCGGCACACGGGCTCTAGGTGTGCGGCTTCAGTAGTTGCAGCATGCGGGCTCAGTAGTTGAGCTTTGCCAATACTTGTCAAACAGTTGTCTGTGTAGTGTTTTAAAGTGAAAGGTGACATGAAACTAGTAGACTTCATTATCTCTTGAGAATACACTGTGCTTCTCAATGGGAGCACGATTAGGCAGCTGGGGTATTTTGTGAAGGACTGTCCCACATGTTACTGGACATTTAACACTCTGGTCCCAGCCCGATAACAGGCCCAGTCATTGCAACAGTCAGAACTTTCTTACCTATCTTCAAATGCCTCCCCTGGAGTGGGTACTGCTCGGGTTGTGGACTGTCTGGCTATCAGTATTTTCTCCAGACTCTCATTACTGTCTCTCAGCTTAAGGGAGAGAATATTATGAAAAATCTCTAGTTAAAATTGAATAAAAATTTCCATTCATAAAAAACAAAACAAAACAAAGCCTTATAATTTCTAACAATAGCTCTTACTCATTAAGCATCTACCATGAGCCTGGCACTGTGCTACATACCTTATGTGCATCTTCTTGTTTCATACTCATTGTAACATGTGACATGAGCGGCAGTATTCTCATTTTACAGATGGATGAGGAAACCATTATCAAATGCATAATATGTGATTAAAATTTATCATCCAATATTTGTTAAGTACATTCTACGTACTAAGCACTGAGATAAATTCATGAACAATATAGACATATTTTGCCCTCAATTAACTTGCCCTGAGTTTACACAGCTCAATAAGAAGCATGAAGATTTTAACCCAGATCTGTCATTTCTAAAACTGTCTCCTATTTCTACCACTACCTCTACCCCAATTGTCTTCCTGAAGAAGAATTTAGTCAGCCAGAGTCATTGTAACTGATGAACTGTAAATCTATGTAGGTGACAAACAGCATTCGGCAGTAAGCTTTCCGTTCTTTCTCCTCCTTAGGGTTGCTGGGGTCCATGTGAACAGCCCTCTTGAGGGTAGTGCAGTGTACAGCCTGCACGGCTGTAAATGAGCAAGAGACATCTCTGCCTGGGATACTTTCCCCTTTCCTATACAATGCTTTCCTGACTAAGGAAGTTGTACCTTGTATTGAGACTCCACTAAAATACCTCCTCTGACCCATAGGTTTTTCATGTTCTAATCAACCAACCTGCCTCTCTCCCTCCCTTCCATCCGTCCTTCCTTCCTTCCTTTCACTCATGCATACGAGTATTTTTGAATGCCCACTACACTGTGATCATAGTGTCAATAAGATAGACAGTCCTATCCTCAAAGATCACACCTCTCAGAACTAGTCTTTCCACTCCCACCTTTCTCATCGTGTGTATAACTCATATAGTGCTGCATAGTTTATTAGGTACTAGTGTGCCCTTCAGTACTTTACTATGATGGCATTTGTTTGGAACATTGATTAGAGTAACACTGATGGGCATTCACTTAAGTGACTTTCTTATTTTGATTGGCATGATAGCTGCAAGTTTGTATGCCAGTGTATAGGCTAATGTGCAGGGTTTGGTACAAAGGAAAATTGCATAAAATATATTATTTCATTTTCTTACTTTCAAACATTGAGGAGTAGACTCTTTGTTTTTTCAGCTAGTTGCCTATATCAGATGTTCTATGTAACATGCACATATTAGTTATTATGCATATAGTAGAGAGAGAGAGAGGAAAGGACTCGGCAAACGGGATGGGTCAGAAAGGTTAAAAATTTTTTTTAATTTCTCAAGATAAACTTTTACCCCTAAAACATGTTCCTTGGCTATGTGAAGTCCTTCCCATTTGATTATGAGTCACTGAGGGTAGAGGTCATGTCACTATCCTGTTTATGATGCTTATTCTCCCTTAACCATCTAGTATCACTGCAAGTCACTGTTGGAACTTCACATGGGCTCAGATTGTATTGAATTGACTATGAGAGCAGAAGGTGATTTCATCACCTTCTGAATAATATTGTGGAGAGATCATGACATGGTTCTGGAAAACAGGAAACCTGGATTCTATGTCCCAACTGGAATATCTAGTGTTATGCCCTCAAATATATCACCCAACCTCACTGGGGCCAGTTTTCTTGAAAAATGAGAAGACTGGATAAGATTGGCTCAAAGTTTCCAAAATCCTGTGATTATTCTGTTACCACTCTACAGTAAATGCGTAGGGAAATTTACACATTGGGTAAGAAATCTAGGTTGTAGAGTCCTTATTTCCATTTTTAAATATAGGTAGCCTTGATGGGTTTTATTTGAACTTTCTAAAAAGGACTTATATTTCCACTTCAGACTGTCTGCAAATGCTAGGAGCATATGCCTAAGACATTTTGTAGTTAGATACGTGAACATGAAAGTTTTCAAATGACTGTAAACTATTTTTTCTTGTCTTTTTGGAGAGACTGATCTTTTTCCCAAGACCAGCTCCCAGTGATGCTCATCAGCTGCTATGATTCGTTTTTAGAACTTTTACAGACTTCACAGTCATCAAACCCACACCAAGTCAGTAGGTATCATTGAATGCCTGCTGAGTGAGAGATTCCATGGAGAATATAAAGCCCCTGCCTTCAAGGTGGCTAGGTTCTAGTAGTAGAGTTAAAATCAATACATAAGTAGCAGTAATAGGAACTTGAACCTGGAGTCTAAGCTTCAACTATTGAGATATAGATAGACCTTCCTCGATTTGTTATGGGCTATATCCCAATAAACCCATCATTAAGTTGAAAATATTGTAGATAGAAAATGAATTTAACCTACTAAACATCATAGCCCAGCCTACCTTAAACATGCTCAGAACACTTACATTAGCCCACCATTGGGCAAAATCATCTTAACACGAGCCTATTTTATAATAAAGTATTGAAGAGCTCATATAATTTATTAAATACTGAACTGAAAGTGAAAAACAGAATGTTTGGGTCCAGAATGGTTGTAAATATATGGGTTCTTTACCCTCGTGGTCACATGGCTGAGCTGGGGCTCCCTACTCCTGCCCAGTATCACAAGAGTATCATACTGCATATCACTAGCCCGAGAAAAGGTCAAAATTCAAAAATCGAAGTACGATTTCTACTGACCACATATGACTTGTGCACCATAATAAAGTCAAAAAATCATAGAGTGAACCATTGAAAGTTGGGGACCTTCATTCAGTACTTTAAGGCAGGCCATGAAGGGAGTAGGGGAAACCTTGCCAAGTTCTCTTCTCCAATTACAGATATGCTCTAAAAACTCCTGGTGAAGATTTTTAATTGCATACTTTCTAAAATCCTTGGGCCCTGCCTGTAATTCTATACCAGAGAGCCCTCTTACCCTTGAAATCCAGTGTCTAGGAAGTCTATCCAGGACTGAGAGAACAATGCCAGGACAGATCCTATGACTCTTCACTGTTAATCTGTGCATATCAAGTAAAAAAAAATAGGATGAGGGAGTGAAATTTTAATAAAACTCATTCCTTTTACTTGGAGGATAAGTATGTCCATCCTAGTTGTTTGTGTTAAAAAGTCCTTTTCTGAAATGATGACAGTGGTAGGTGGTTTGTTTGGTTGGCTGGTAGATTGTTATGATTGTCGTTTTAATGTTCCTACTTGGCAAGGTCAAAGTTGATAATCCTTGAATTCCCCAAGTGTAGTAACCACTGCTGTCAGTGCTATGCAGACTTAGCTTATGTCTCCATGGAACTTATCTTCTGCTCTTTCACCCTATCTGAGGAAGTAAAGCCAGTAATACTCTGCTCATTTTATGGTTGAACAAACAGAGTTGGAACCATGTGTTCTACATTTTCTATTAATGTAATACAGGCTTGTCCTGGCATTGATTAAAAATCTGCTCTCCAGACACCTCTGTACATAGTCATTATATGCATAGAGTTATATATGAGGTCACCAGACCTCACATGTCCCTTACACCTTGCAAATATGGGACCAAGTCCTTTCATGCGGTAGGGAGGCATCATTCTCTAAATATTGTGGTTTTAATTAGTAATGGTAAGGGTTTTTTTTTAACTGAAAAATGGAGATGTCTATTTTCCTGGCGAAAACTTCTAACATCTTTTGAATGTCTTGCTTTGAGGGGACACTTCACACATCAGGTTTTCATTCTCATGCAGTTGTTTTCCATTCCAGGAGGAGCCAACTATTATCCTAAAAGGTCAGTATTTGGTTTCCATGCTTAATCAAGCAATCGAGCTTCATGACAGTTTTTCTATTAAATACAGAGGGTTTTTTTTTGTTGTTGTTAAAACAGATGTCCTTCTGTTGCATCTTAGGTGATTGCCTGGTGTTTCAGAAGACTTAACGCAAGAGCTGGCTACTTCTTCACTTCTTTTTCCAATTATTCCTGCAGGGGCTCTAGCTGAGGCGTGCCTTCGCATGTCTATGAGGGGGGAAAAATGTGAATCTTAAGTAGAGTACAAAAAGTAATTCAGGAGCAATGGAACCGGTTAAAGACCTCTACCCAGTTGTCCTAATGACTCTTTACATTGTTACTGCTTAGGCTTTGGAGTCCACAAGGCTGCCTTTGAATCTTGGCCTCTGTGATGTAAAACACTGGTTAGGTGCTCACCCAGTCGTATTCGTTCCGTCCTCTTGCTTACAGAACCTTAATTTTGTGTGCGTGAAAATGTGTCTCCTACTTATTTTCCTTTCAAGCTTCACTTCAGCTCAAGGGGCCGTATATGACAGAACCCTGGCCATCTGCTTGGGTTCTGTCACAGCTTTCCTGATAAAAAGAGGACGCTTATGGCTCATACCCTCTTCTGCTCTCTTTCTGCCTTAAACATTGACATGATGTCTGGAACTGCAGCAGCTATCATGTGCTTCTGCAGAAAAGGCTGAAAGAGTCACAGATACCAGCCCCCTGACATTGTTGAAAAGCTAATCCAACATCTGCATTCACCATATTCCAGATTGTCAATTATGTAGAAGAATAAACCGTTATTTGTTTAAGCCATGATATTCATATCCTTTGCTTGAAGTTGAATACATTCCTAACTGCTACAGGAAGTACCATTCTTATCTCAGAGGAAACTGAGGCCCAGATATGTTGAATAATTTGTCTGCTTTACGTAGCTAGTCATTGATGGAACTGGAATTCAGACCCCACAAGGCTGAATTTAGAGCCTGAGCTCTTAACCACTTACCTTATGGTTTGCGGAGGAATGAAATGAAATTACTTATATAAAGCATTTTAGCTTAGCATGGTGCCCAGCTTGTAGTACATGCTCATTAAAGTGTTGTGCCCAGCTTGTAGTACATGCTCATTAAAGTGTTAAGACCTTTCCCCAAACCATAGCTCCTTGTTAACGCTTAACAACATAATCCTCAGGTTTAGATTTTGATGAAGTTATTTTCCATTCAGAGAGGAGTCAGCTTTTATCCTGCAAGGTCAGTATTTTGTTTCTGTGCTTAACTGAACAATCTAGTTTCATGACTATAGTAGATGCTCAGTAAGTTTGTTGAATGAGTGAATGAATAATTCTCTTTAAGAAAATTCTCAAGTACCACGCTTAGGAGGTTACTGTATACATTTTTGGTATCAGTATAGTACAAAAGTTCAGTAAAAGTTCTAGAAACTAGTCTGTCTCGGTTCAAATCCAGCCTCCACCACTGACTGATGAGCTGTGTGACCTTAGGTAAATCACTTAATCTCTCTGTGCCTTAGTTGCTTTATCTGTAAGAAAGGGATAATAATAATCCAAATTGCCTCATAGTAATGTTGTTAGAATTAATTGAAATAATACAATTAAAACAATTTTTGTAAAGCCCTGGTATATGCACTGAACAGATGTTAGCTTTTACAACTATTAATTATTTTTATTAATCTATATGTGCCCTGCCAAAAGTGGCTCCAATTAATTAAGCCATGTTGAAAACAAGATTCTCCTGTAGTAGATGCAGAAATTTAAGTGTGGATTCATGGTGACTTACCCACATTCAAATATAATAGGATCAGAATAAAAACTTGGGAGTCTTAGCTTGGTAGCCAGTTCCTACATGCTTGCTTTCTTTTGTAAAATATAAATTCACTTTAAGTCTTGGTATTTGCCTTTTAACACTACAAAGAAAAAAAAAAGTGTACTCTTAACTTGACAAATTATAAAATGTCATTCCCACTTGGTTCCCTCTCCCCATTTCTGTTTTCAGATGTGCATATAAATTTATTTGAGAGGAGTCAAGTCAACTTGATCAGGAAAAACTAGCATCTACCTTACTAGCAATTATCATTACAACTTAAAAATGAAACAGTAAACAACAATGACAACAAAAACTGGCAATTATAATGTTAGCTTACAGAATTCTATTTTTAAAAAGGGGCTAAAACTTCTGGAAAGGTATGAAGAGATCTACAGACCCATTCTTTAGTGAAACAACCATAGCTGGTGAAAATGATAAAAAAACACAACCATTTAAAGTCTCTGGAGGGACTTCCCTGGTGGCACAGTGGTTAAGAATCCGCCTGCCAATGCAGGGTACACGGGTTCGAGCCCTGGTCTGGGAAGATCCCACATGCCGCAGAGCAACTAAGCCTGTGCGTCACAACTACTGAGCCTGCGCTCTAGACCCCGCGAGCCACAACTACTGAGGCCCGTGCGCCTAGAGCCCACACTCCGCAATGAGAAGCCACCGCAACGAGAAGCCTGCGCACTGCAGCAAAGAGTAGCCCCAGCTCGCCACAACTAGAGAAAGCTCGTGCACAGCAGTGAAGATCCAATGCAGCCAAAAATAAATAAATAAATTTATTATTTTTTAAAGTCTCTGGAAATTGTCCTAGGAGCATGTAGCAAATGGAGAAATATTTATTCGGCAAAATCTATCAAATATGTAAGACTAGTGAGAATCAGTGGCACTTGAATCATAACCCTTTCCCTCACTCTCTCTCCCCACTAGCTGAGCTTGAAGAAAACTCTAGTCTAGGCAGGTGTGGCCAAAAAGACAGAATTCCCATTCCCTCAGTTCCCATTCAAGGGATGCAGTATTTTACCAGAAGGAACAGGCCAACAACATTTCTAATCCCATCCAACTTCACGTCACAGAGGCTAAGTTCCTGGTAAGTGCATCCACAAATTTGGCTACCTCTGTCTGCCAACCTTTGCTCCCCACTCCCTCCCCCACAGGGTAAAGGGTGGAAGCTTACCCTAAGCATGGCAGTAGGAGAATAATGCAGCACCAATTATTGCCACCCCAGCTAACTCATAGGATGAAGATTCCATGCCAGAAGAGGCAAGCTGAGAAGGCCAGTGGCTACTACCCCTCCCCAGATCTCTGCTCATAAAGCAGAGGTGTCACTCCAAGAGAAGCAGGCCACAGTCACTGTCCAGCACCTGGAACAGTGGTTCAGAGATTTTGCCCAGGGGGGAAGATGCAGCCAATAAGAACAAAGAGCTCTGAGCCTGTCCCTGAAGAGTTGACTTTATTTGAAACAGAGTGAGGGGAAATTCAAGCCTAAAGGCATTCTCTAAAACAATGGAGGCTTGGTGGTAAGAAATTAAGAGAGGCTGGTAGCTCTGAGAGCATCAAGTTAAACCATAGGCCAGGTAGTTTGTTAGAGAGAATCAGGAAAAGAGACAGCTTCTAAGAGCCTTCCTGATCTGAGAAAAAAAGCCTCAAAGACTCACCTCAAACTACCCATGCCTGAATTTAATTAGATAAAACTGAGGAGCAGTTTATGTCCCAGGGCATTGTCAAAAAGAATAGGACAATCTCATATAATTAGTGGAGCCTAACAGCCAAGTGTGGTACAAAAGAGACAGACAACTAAACAGAGAGATCAGAGGAAAAGAAGGTCAAAGAGAGCCCTGCTAAAACCATTGTCATCCCAGGATGACTGTGTTCATGCCAAGCCTTCACATTATGGGGGGTGGGAAAGGAGAATTAGATTTCATTAAAGCAGTATAGCCAAGCCACTAAACAAACAAGTGCACGCACATGCACACACAAGAAGCCCCAGAAGGAGAGGAGAAAAATCAGTATCCAGAATTGTTGCTATATGTTACCTAAAATGTCCCATTAAAAAAAAAAAAAAAGACAAGACATGGAAAGAAACAGGAAAGTATGACCCATACATACAAGAAAAGCAGTCAATATAAACTGTGAGGGGCTAGATCTCAAATGTAATAGACAAAGCCTTCTAAGCAGCCATTATAAATATATTCAAAGAACTAAAGAAACTATACTTAAGGAATAAGTGAAGGTATGATGACAATATCTCATCAAACAAAGAATAACAATAAAGAGAAAGAAATTATAAAAAAGAAGCAAATGGAAACTCTGGAGTGGAAAGTATAACTGAAATGAAAAATTCACTAGAGGGACCAACAAGTTTGAAAGAATCAGTGAAGTGGAAGTTAGATGGATAGAGATTTTGCAATCCAAAGGACAGAAAACAAAAAGGATGAAGAAAAATGAACAGAGCCTCAGAGAAATGTGCAACACCTTTATGCATAAACATGCACATAATGGGAGTACCAGAAGAAGAGGAGAGAAGGGAACAGAAAATAACATCACAAGAAATAATGGCTAGAAACAACACCCCAAATTTGATGAAAGTCAATCTACATATCTCAGAAATTCAGTAAATTGTAAGCAGGAAAAACACAGAGAGATCCACAAAGAGACACATCACAGTAAAAATGTTGAAATACAAAGGCAAAGAGAAAATTCTGAAAGCAGCAGGAGAAAAAGGACTCATCACATATAAAGGAATCCCTCTAAGACTAATATCTGACTTCTCAGAAACAATGGAGGCAAGAAGGCAGTGGAATGACATATTTGGAGTGTTGAAGAGAAAAACTATCAACCAGTTATCTTACATTCACCAAAGCTATATTTCACAAATGAAGGCAAATAAAGATAGTTCTCGATAAAAGCTGAGAGATTTTGTTGCTAGCAGACCCACCTTACTAGAAATAATAAAGGGAGTTCTTAAGGCTGAAAGCAAGTGACTGCAGATGGTAATATAAACCCTCATGAAAAAACAACACTGGTAAAAGTAATTGTGTAATTATAAAAGACAATATAAATGCATAGTTCCCCTCCTTCTACTCTTAACTGATCTAAAAAGCAATTGTTGGACCTAAAACATGTAGAAATGTAATACATCTAACATAACAGCACAATGAAAGTAGGTGAGAATAAAGCTGTATTGAAGTAAGGAAATGACACCAGATCATAATTTGAATCCACAAGAGAAAAATGAAGAGAACCAGAAGTGGTATATAAAAATGTTACTATATCAAACTCTATAAATAATATTTTCTTTCATTTCTCAATTTCTTTAATAGACATAAGATTATATTATGCCACATTTTTAACAATATATTGTTGGTTTTGTAATATATAGAGATGTAATATGTATAACAACAATAGCACAAAAAAGGGGAATAGGAAATAGAAATAGGAAATAGGAAATAGCACAAAAAAGGGGAATAGGAAATAGATATGTGTAATGTTTCTATATCTCATTGAAATTAAGTTAATATAAATCTAACCTAGGTTTTGATAAGTTAAGGTGTATATGGTAAACCCTAGAGCAACCACTAAGAAAATAACTCATAAAAATATAGAGAAAACAATTAAAGGAAATAAAATGTTACACTTAATGCAAAAGAAAGCCATAAAGGAGGAATAAAGAAGGAAAAAAAAGACATGAGACATAGAAAACACAAAGTAAAATGGCAGATGTACATCCAACTATATCAATAACAAAACTAAATGTGAATGCATTAAACAATCCAATCAAAAGGCAGAGATGTCAAACTGGATTAAAAAATAAAAAACAAGATCCAACTGTATACTGCCTATAGGAGACACAGTTTAGGTTCAAAGATAGAAATGGGTTGAAAGTAAAAGGATGGATAAAAATATATCCTGCAAAGGATGAAAAAGCTGTAGTCAATTTAAAAAGCTGAGTGGCTATACAAATACTAGGTAAAAAAGATTTTAAAACAAAAGTCTGTTATTAGAGATAGAGAGGGACATTTTATAACGATAAAGGGCTCAATCCATCAGGAAGATATAACAGTTATAACTATATATGTACCTAACAACAGAGCTCCAAGATACATGAAGCAAAAATGGAGAACTGAAGGGAGAAACAGACAATTCAATGGTAATAGCTGGAGATGTAAATATCCACTCTCAATAATGCATGGAACCACTAGGCAAAAGATCAGGAAGTAAATAAAAGACTTGAACAGGGGCTTCCCTGGAGGCGCAGTGGTTGAGAGTCCTCCTGCCGAAGCAGGGGACACGGGTTTGTGCCCCGGTCTGGGAAGATCCCACATGCCACGGAGCGGCTGGGCCCGTGAGCCATGGCCGCTGAGCCTGGGCGTATGGAGCCTGTGCTCCGCAACGGGAGAGGCCACAACAGTGAGAGGCCCGCGTACCGCAAAATAAAATTTAAAAAAAGACTTGAGCAATGCTATAAACCATCTAGATCTAATGGCCATCCTTGGAATACTCCACTCAACAAAAGCAGAATACATATTCTTCTCAAGTGCACATGGAACATTTTCCAGGATAGACCATATGTTCAACCATGAAACAGTCACTGTAAATTTGTAGGGATGGAATTCATACAATGTTTTCTGAACACAGTGAAGTAAAATTAGAAATCAGTAAACACAAAGAAATTTGGAAAAATCACAATTAGGTGGAAATTAACAAACTCCTAAATAACCAAAATTCAGAAAATACTGTGTGATGAATGAAAATGGAGGCTCACATACCAAAACTTACGGGATACAGCTAAACATTGCTTAGGGGAAAATTTATATCTGTAAATGTCTACATAAAAAAAGAAGAAAGATCTCATATCAATAATCACCTTCTAAACCCAAATCAAGCATAAGGAAGGAATAGTAAAGACTGGAGCATCAATAAATGAAGTGGAAAATAGAAAAACAATAGAGTAAATCAACAAAATTAAAAGTTGTTTCTTTGAAAACATCAACAAATTTAACAAGTCTTTAGCTAGATTGACCAAGGGGGAAAAAACTCAGATTACTAAAATAAGATATAAAGAGGAGATATTACTACCAAGATTCCAGAAATGAAAAGGATTGTGAACATTGAAAACATCATGCAAAATGAAAGAGGCCATTTAAATTAAATGTCCAGAATAGGCAAATCTATATATATAAAGAAAGTTGATTAGTGGTTGCCTAGGGCTGGGTTGGGAAGTGGGGGAGATGAGTCACCGTTAATGGGCGCAGGGTTTCCTTTGTAGTGATGAAAATATTCAGAACTGATGGTGATGCTGGTTGCACAATTCTGAATATACTAAAAACTATTGAATCTTACTCTTTAAATGGGTGAAATATATGAATATATTTCAATAAAGCCATTATTAAAAGGGGAGGGGTGATAAGAGAAACATGCCTGTCAGATGGCAAAGACAATTATAAGGAAGAGCTAGAGAAGGCTTTGTCAATACGTGGGATCATAAAGTAGGAGAGGAAGAAGGTTAGTAGTATGCAGGGTGGGAGGCTTTTGTTAGAGGAGACTTGGAATTGGAAATTTCACAAGTATGCATGCAAAGAGAGTTGAGGAGTGGGAGGGAGAATCATGGATGTTAGGGATTTGAGGAAATGAAAATATTCTCCTACAGTACTTGCAAATGGCACCTGCTTGCAATGCTTTAAGTTGCATGTTTTTCTCTTTGCAAACTGGAAAAATTTATATTTGATTTAATATCTACTTATGTCCCAGAAGGCAAACTTATTTTTTGATGCTGAAACACAGCCAGTTGGAATAATTGGTTGCTTAGGCTGTGTGTTTGCACCAGACCTTGCTTTTCATCTCAAGGAGAGAAACTTCTGGAAATTACTGACCTCAAACCATTTTCATGCAAAAATGAACCAAATTAAAAAAAAAATCCTTTGATGCAATATGAATTTTACAATGATAAATTAAGCCTTGTCTGTCAAAGTATATTCCTATGATTTGATCTTTGTTAAGATGTATTTAAAAGTAAAGGCATTGGCCTGCTAATTGGGGATCATTTTGCTTTAAAAACCTTTCAGCAATTCCATTTTTGAGAATTTTATTCTAATTGAGTCAGCTAAACAGTGATTGTGCTATAATTAATTACTTTAGTATTGTAGTTTCCACTTCCATATTTGACTGATATGTTCCAAAGGAAATGCAAGAGTAATTTAAACCCTTCATCATGAGGTGGTGCTAAAAAAAAATGGTGGGTATGTATTTACAACACCAGGTTTAATATAATCATTACTGTATGCTAAGTAGTGAGGTTAAGTGCTGGAGGTATGAAGATATGAAGGGAAATGAGATAGAATAGTCCCTTCTCTGCAAGGAAATTTTCATCTCAAGGGACAGGTTGTCCTAGAAACAAGTAATTTCAATACAATGTGGGAAATATTATGTTGGATGGCAGCCAGGGTGCCCTGTGACAAAGATGAGGGCACTAGGCAGGCAGAGGTGGGCAGGGATAGTGGAAAAGACAGCTTGGTCAGGTGGAGATTTTCAAAGGAGGCAAAATTTCAAAAATATGTGTTTGAGGCAGAAACATACACACTTTCCTTTTCACATCCGAAATTAATCTTTATTAAATAGCAAGTAACATATTAAAACAATTTTTAAAGAAATCATGCCAGTGATGCACAGTTCCGTCAGGAATTTCTTTCTTTTTTTTTTTTTACTGTAAATCTTATTTTTATTTTTTAAATTAATTTTTATTGGAGTATAGTTGATTTACAATGTTTTGTTAGTTTCTGCTGTACATCAAAGTGAATCAGTTATACATATATCCACTCTTTTTTAGATTCCATTCCCATATAGGTCATTACAGAGTATGAACTAGAGTTCCCTGTGCTATATACAGTACGTTCTTATTAGTTATCTATTTTACATACAGTAGTGTGTATATGGAAGGAACACCATCTGCTTTCCTGGGTCTCCAGATCTTGGACTTCTCAGCCTCCATAACCACATGTGCCAGTTCCTTAGAATAGATCTCTTTTTGGCATGGGAAGGAGCAGTGAGAAGGCCAAGAGGTTTAGAGCAGTGGTTCTCAAACATTTTGGTCCAGGACCCTGTTGTGCTCCTAAAAATTACTGAGGATCCCCAAGAACTTTGCTTATTTGGATGCTAGCTATATTTGTCATATTAGAAGTTAAAATTGAGGAAATTTAAAACTACTTACTGATTCATTTAAAATTATAATAATAAACACAACACATGTTAATATAAGTAATATTTTTATAAAAAATAACTATATTTTCCAAAACAAAAAATTTTAATGAGAACGGTAGCATTGTTCTGCATTTTTTGCAAATCTCTTCAGTGTCTGGCTTGCTAGAGGACAGCTGAATTCTCATAGCTGCTTCTGCATCCAATAAGTTGTAGTGTGTTGTTTTGGTTTTAGTATATGAAAATAATCTGGCCTCACACAGATACGTGGTTGGAAAATGGAAGGTATTATAATAGTCTTTTCAGATATTTGTGGTTATTCTCTTTTGATACTGCATCAAAACTCAACAAGTAGGCTTCCCTGGTGGCGCAGTGGTTGAGAGTCCGTCTGCTGATGCAGGGGACACAGGTTCGTGCCCCGGTCCGGGAAGATCCCACATGCCGCGGAGCGGCTAGGCCGGTGAGCCATGGCCACTGAGCCTGCGCGTCCGGAGCCTGTGCTCTGCAACGGGAGAGGCCACAACAGTGAGAGGCCCGCATACCACCAAAAAAAAAAAAAAAAAACTCAACAAGTGATAGTCTTTCACAGGGTAGTTGCAAAGTGGGATCTGAAACCGTATCAACAAAATATTTGTTCTCTGGGGACATAGACATGAGAAAATAGACCTGAAAACAACATCTTAGTATTAGGATAAAAGAAATCTTGATCTCCAGATCCCAAAAAGGGTGTCAGGATGTATGTTTTGAGAACCATTGCTTTAGAGCATAGTAATTGAGGAAATAGTGGGTGAAGATGTCCTCAGAGAGTCCATGTAGGAACTTGCAGGTTGTGAGGAGGACTTGGAAATTTATTCTGAGTAAAATTTGAAGTCATCGTAGGGTCTTGAGCAGAGAAATAAGTTGGTCTAACATCTCAGAAGTTCACTCTCTGTGTTTGTGGAGCACAGACTACAGAGGATGAGGGTGAAGCAGAGAGGTCAGCTAGGAGGCAGTTGCAATCATCCAGGTGAGAGATGACGGTGGCTTGGACACAGAGGACATCTTGGAATATCTCTGGAACAACAGAAATGGAAGCCTATCTTTACCTAATGTCATTTTGCCACTGTGTGAAAGTTGATTAAATGAATTTAAGCAGAAGCCTCTATTTTCCTTTGTGATACTTCTGATCATCTACAAAGGCTCTTGATGCCTCAAGGAATCAAAGTGTGTCAGAGCATAAAAGAACCTTGAGGAGCATCTTTGTCAGTGATTTCTAAATTATTCTCTAAGGAGTCACGGGATCTCTCTGAAGATTCCATGTCAGTAATTATAGAAATTAAAGGAAACGAGTAGGGTAGCACTAGGCTCCCCCATCTCTGCTTCAGCCTGAGCAACTTCACTTTTATCTGTTTTATTAATAGAGTCTTTAAAAGTCGTTTGTCCAGGGAAAGCATTCTGTGGCTAACAAGCGTCTGTGAATCAGTTGGGCCCTCTGCTCAGTCAAGGTGCAGCCTCAGAGTTCTTCTCAACGAAGTATTCCACTTATCTATGAGTAACAGGTCAGAACTGGCACTTTAGGTGGACAATGTTTGCCATTCCTCATGTAAGTCCAAACTTGGTGTCTTATCACACAGCCATCAGTAAATTTCAATGCCTCTCACTGACTTTACTAGTTTCTACTTTACAGCCACCCTACGCTCATGGCTGTGTAACTGTCATCCACATAGAGATCACAGAATGGTCAAGCTAAAAGAATATTTATAGAGTGTTTAGGGGTTGAAAACTCAAATGCCTTCAGAGGACAAGTGGACAGCAGGCAAAGAGTAGAGACCAAGTGGGAAGATGAGCCCAGAGTGTGGATGTCTTGACTAAAAGGCAGTCAAATTCAGAATTTTTAAAAATTCCGGCAAACAATGACAATTAGTCAACAAAACAAATAAAAACATTCCACAATGCCTTATGGGCTTTTTTCCCCCTCTGGAATCTCAAATTGGTTCAACTTGCTCGTTTTTCGGAGGAGTCTTTTCTTTTTATATAAATTTATTTTATTTTATTTATTTAGTTTTGGCTGCATTGGGTCTTCATTGCTGCATGCGTGCTTTCTCTAGTTGTGGCGAGCAGTGGCTACTCTTCGTTGCAGTGCGTGGGCTTCTCATTTCGGTGGCTTCTCTTGTTGCGGAGCACAGGCTCTAGGTGCGTGGGCTTCAGTATTTGTGGCACGTGGGCTCAGTAGTTGTGGCTTGTGGGCTCCAGAGCACAGGCTCAGTAGTTGTGGCGCACGGGCTTAGTTGCTCCGTGGCATGTGGGATCTTCCCGGACCAGGGCTCGAACCCGTGTCCCCTGCATTGGCAGGTGGATTCTTAACCCCTGCACCAGCAGGGAAGTCCCTCGGAGGAGTCTTATAAAGGTGCCATGACATGAGCGATTGTGTAGTTTGGGGACTTACAGCTTGGATTTTAGAGTCAGACTGACCTGGTTCGTATCCTAGGACCACTGTTTGCTAGATGTGTTATCCTGGAAATAATGACTTCCACAAGCCTTCATTTCCTCATCCTCACATCCACAGAAAGCACATGGTCCAGGGCCAGGCACAGTAAGTGCTCAGTAGAGTCCCACACAACTAGTCTCGTGCAAAGCTGGAAGATTCCCCATCATCCTGCGATTTTACTTTGAGGAAGTCTATGATTGACTTCTGGTCTCTGAGTGCGCATGCTCACGTGCGTGCGTGGACATGGCTGCTAAAACATAGCAAAGAAGAGGATTGGAAAAAGAGGAGACCTGGGCAAGGGGACGAATTAAGGGATAGTTTGTGGCACGACACAAGCTTCTCTCAGCCTGATGTTGTTTCTCGGGAGCATCTGTTTTGCCTTAAGCATGGGGTCCCTTTAGGGGATGTTTTTAAAGGAAGTTGATCTTTTCCTCAGGTTTTTCCCAGCTCTGCCATGTGGTTCCGCAGAGGCCAGTGGCATCCAGAGTTTGTGCACAGGCAACACTGCCTCCTGGGAGCACCAATTTACTGAGAATGAATATGGACTGCTGAATGGCTGTCAGGAGGGAACAATTTTCCGTCAGTTCAAATCTAGAACAGATGCCCTGGAATTAAAAAGTCATCCTGTCTCTGGTTGAATAGAGAATGAAGTTTGCAAATGCGGTTTTAAGCATGTTGGTTGGATGGGCTTTATGTTGCAGTATACCCTTCTCTAGAGTGTTAAACACTTTATGAATATCTGTTGGCTCTTTGGGTACAGTATGGTTTTGATTAAATTAGATTCACATTTCTGGAGAAATGTCCCTGACATATCCATGTAGTGTAGGTTTTCGGTACTTAAAAAGAAATGCTTTTTTAGAGGGTCCACTCCATCGATTCAGGACCTTGAGACTTGCAAGTTAATTTCTTGTAATTAAATCATTTATAATGTGCTTAAAGGGGAGAGGCAGCATGGTATAACGGTAAGAGTATGGGCATCAAAGTCAGGAGGACAAATCCCAGCTCTCTGCTTTCTTTCTAGGTGTCTGACTTCATCAAGTCACTTACATCTCTCTGAACCTCTCTTTCTTCATCCCTTAAATGGGCATAATAACATCTCCTACTCAGGACAGGGCTGTTAGGAGATTCAAACTGCATAATGTTGAGTACTCAGCTCAGTGTCTGGGAATTAGTGGGTGCTTCTGAACACCAGATCAACACCCTCTACTATCTTAACAGCCTTGATGAGCAAAAATAATGAATCACATCTGTACAGTCTGAATTAGCACATCATGCATTTAGGTGTCTTTAGTTCAGGGGGAGCAATCTTCAGTAGTTTTCTTATCATACGGCAAGTTCTGGGAGGCAAGTCGAGCAGAGAACTGAGGATGACATCTTTTTCCCTTTCCTGGGCTTTCCAATGATCACTGATGTTCTGCATTGGAAAAGTGTAAAATAAAAAAACAACCGCAAAGGAAAGCAATAACTGATGATGCCAAACAAATCAGGCTTGATTCACAGTTCTAGTAGATAGATCGTGAGATGGGAGGCAACTACAGTGTGGGCTTAAGTCTCCTGAGAAAATTTGAGAGTTAAGAAAAGGAAGTTTGAGAGCCCCAGAGAGATAGGTAGAAAGGCCAAAGGACCAGGCATAGTGGCTTCCTCAGGGTTCCCGGAACCCAGACTGCCCTGGAGAAGCACCATCCCTGGGCTCTACCGAGAGGCGTGAGCATGGGTGTTCTGTGTTCATCCGTTCTGCTTGACGGAGCTGCACCTGCAGTGATTTCTGAGCGGTACCTCCGTAACTCCTGAGCTCAGCCCCCAATTTTATCCCTCCCTCACCTGCTGAAATGCTCATAATTGCCTTTCACGTGAAGGTGTTTTTCTAAACCAACCACCCTTTTGTCTCTCATTAAAATAAAAAAGAAAAATCTTTTCAGGAGAGTTTTCCAGTTATTACCTACTTTGCTGTGTGTCAGATGGGTGTTTTCCAGTGAGACAGCTTGCCGAGGGTGGGGCTGAGAACACAGGGCTTGTGATTTTGAAAGAGGAGGATGTGGTGCCTGACGCACTATTCTGGGAAGTCTTTTAATAAGTGTGGTCTGAGCACCTATATCACAAATCCTACCTAGACTGCTTATTAAAAATTCAGATTTCTGTGCCCTACCAAATCAATCTTTCAGGGGCAAGACCTGGGAATCTGCGTATTTAATGAACGCTTGAGTGATTTGATCACAGCTTCGAGAGTCCCTGCCCTGGTGGAGAATCCCCAGGGGTGAACTACATTAAGGTTCAATCAGTCAAATGTATGACAGATTTGCTTACATAATTGCCCCTAAGACAAATTCCATCTACTGTACCTCAGCATCTTTGTAGAGCGCATCCTGGTACTATTTCTCTTCCATGCAAGGAATGCCTGTACCAACGGGCTTGAGACGGAGAGGCAGGACCAGGGGGGCGAATAATCTTCCTTATCCCCTCTACACTCACTCCTTATTCTGCACTAACAAAATCATCACTCCCAGGTAGAAATACACAGGTCCTTTGATCCCAGTTGTGTTCAGTAGAGTACCACTGTGAGCATATCTGAATTGTTTTGTTTGGAGCTTCAAGGAGGAGAGAAAAAGTGTTTAGCAGCTCCCTACAAGATCATCAGTCCATGACAAAAAATCTCCAGGGAGCAAGTGTTGCCACAATCTGTTGTACAGAAACACACTAAACCCCGTTCCAATTTTGTAAGACTGGTTTGCATGTTCCGTAAGTTCTGTGGTGATCTTTTGCTTTTTGTTTTGTTTTGGCAGAGCTGGAGGAAAACTATCATGGGGGTTATTTCCCGTACTTTTACCATAAATTTTTATTTATCCAGCAGGAAAGACAAGAAGCAGTAGATTGAATATTCTGCTCTTAAGAAAGACACAAGCAGGAGGAAGGAAACTCACAAGGCTTTTAATGGCATCATTTACAAAGGAAAGTCCTTAGAACCCTTCAGTGCTCCAGTAGGACTTGACTGGTTGGTGTCTGAAGGAAATGAATTGATTCCTGTTTTTGTACGCAGGTGGAAAGAGCATTAGAAGTTATGAATAGTGCTTTTACCTTGATGCCTGTCCTCCAAACTTGCAAACAGAAATAAATGCCCTCTCTCAGAAGTATTTTCTGAGAGAACCAGTTTAACCGAGTGAAGGGGCATCTCTGGTGGTCTTCATTTCTGGTTGGAAAGGAAGGATTTTTGTATCTTAAAACTTTTTTTATAGAAGAGTATGCAAGGAACGATTTTTGTGTCTTAAATGTTTTTTAAAGAAAAGTAGTAATAAAGGAATGCTGAGGTTTGAATTGTGTAACTGCTTACAAATAGTTTACATGACTCTATACATCATAAATTTTCTTACAGTTTTTACCTCTACTTTTTTTTTTTTTTTTTTTTCGGTATGCGGGCCTCTCACTGTTGTGGCCTCTCCCATTGAGGAGCACAGGCTCCGGACGCGCAGGCTCAGCGGCCATGGCTCACGAGCCCAGCTGCTCCGCGGCATGTGGGATCTTCCTGGACTGGGGCACGAACCCGTGTCCCCTGCATTGGCAGGTGAATTCTCAACCACTGTGCCACCAGGGAAGCTCTACCTCTCCTTTTCATATTAGTCAGACCAAGGTCATAGCAGAGGCTGTGCCACTTAATTTCATAATAGTTGTAAATGTATTGAGCATTTACTTTATGCCAAGCATTATAATATTGCTTTAGAAGTCTGATATTGTAAAAAATCAAAAGAGTTAAGTATTCTAATTTTTATGTTTCAGATAAGCAAACTGAGACTTGGAGATGACCAAAGTTAATCCCTTCCCAGCAAAAAGTAGTGGAAGATCTGTAACTTGAAACTAGACCATCTGGTTCCAAAGTGTGTGGAGTAAGTACAACCATAAGCTTGTAGTTTTCTATAGTACTTTGCTATGGGCATGCACACTCGTGCACACACACACACACACACACACACACAGATGGATGATTATTCCTTAGGGACAAGTTATTCCTTTACTTCATTTTTTATACTGGCATTGGTGGTATAGTGGTGAGCATAACTGCCTTCCATTTTAAAGGGACCAGGTTCAAGAGAGAGAGGAGGGACTTCCTTGGTGGTGCAGTGGTTAAGAGTCTGCCTGCCATTGCAGGGGACGTGGGTTTGATCCCTGGTCCAGGAAGATCCCACATGCCACAGGGCAACTAAGCCCATGAACCACAATTCCTGAGCCTGTGCTCTAGAGCCCGCGAGCCACAACTACTGAGCCCATGAGTCACAACTACTGAAGCCCGCGTGCCTAGAGCCTGTGCTCCGCAACAAGAGAAACCACCACAATGAGAAGCCCGTGCACTGCAAGGAAGAGTAGCCCCCAGTCTCTGCAACTAGAGAAAGCCCGCCTGCAACAATGAAGACCCAAGATAACCAAAAATAAAATAAAATAAAGAGAGAGAGGATATTAGAAGCTGAAACAAAGAACCCAGACACTTGGGAAAATAGGTCAGGGCTGTCAGCCTTCTGATACTCTTTCAAATCATTTTGGTATTTTAGTTTTATTCTTTCACTAACTCTTTATGTTCTTATTAGCAAGTGCTAATGTCCTTGACTCTGGGTTTTCTCATCTGTAAAAGATGGAGCTGGAGCAAATAACCATTAAATTCCTTCAGTTTCTAACATTCTGTATGTATGGTTCCTGCCTTGAAGAAGCTTGCAGCCTCTAAGGCAGGTGTAAAAATACAAGCAATGCATGATGTAAACAGAAGTTCAAGTGAGTGATTGAGGTCTCTCTTCAGGTGGTCTTGGAGTCGTTGCTAAATGAGTGGTGAAGATTGTAAGGAAGGTGTAGAGATGACTCAACCCTGGTGCCATCTGAAAAGATTTACCCAAGAGGATAAAGTGTAAGCTGGGTTTATAAAAAGTTCAGACAATCAGACTTGCAAAAATTGACAAATTGAATATATGCTCTTTGTAATGAGTCAAATGCTACAGGAGTACAGAAGTTGAAAGGTAGCCAGGATGGGTAGGGAAAAAGATGGGAGTCCTTACTCTAGTATAGTTTGGTTTTTCATTGTGCTGTGTTCCCCTTAACACTTCAAACACATTGTGACTGACTTCACATCACATCGTTGTCGTTCACTCTTGGCACTTTGAGTTGATCTGGAATTCCTAGATGACACTTCTAGATCATCATATCTGGTACAGTGCGTGCAGCAACGATGCACTTAGCAAATAATCGGTTGAATGAATGTTGTTATATTTTGGAGATGTTTGTTCACCCATTTAAACAACAACAGTACCTCAGTTGAACACGTTGTGGGCCTGGCACCACGTGCAAAGATTAAAGTGAGATTGATCTTGCTCTCACGTATCTCCATAGTCCCATGGGGACGTGTTCATAAATGCAAAGTAGGAAGGGAAGAATTCCTCAGGAGAAATTTTGTAATTGAGACTCTTCCAATTTGGATGGACTAGAAGGAAGGGTGCAAGTAAATTTTCAACTCAATAAGGCCTAAAGAGAAGACATAGAATGGGAAAATATAGCCCCAAATAACTAGGTGATTTTCTTTGTCATATCAGTTCCCCAACTCTCAAATGGATTAGTACCCTTAGACCTTGGATATTGACTCAAGTTTTCTCCACTATTCCAGCATCTTGTAAGGCTGTATCCAAGAGACTCAGATCACTTCCTGACTTGTGGGCAGAAGTGTATCTAATTCTAGAAGAATCCAGAACATGTATGAAAACAATATAACAAAAGTGTTGGTTCTTATCACAGACTGAAAAAGAACTCAGATGGAAATGCTGGCCTGAGACTGAGGGGGAAAGGCGAGGAGAATAAAAAGAATAGGCTAGTCTTTTAATTTCCATATATCACCTCACAGAGAATTAAGCATGGCAAGTCTAGGTGAGTGGTGGTTCCGTTTTTAAATTAATTCATTCGTTTGACAACCACAAATGGAGTGTTGATAATGTCCAAGGCAATGTGCTAAGCTCTGAGAGACCCCAGAAACTCACCATTTCTGTAAATCTGTGACAGAATATTCAAAGTGTATTAGTTTACTAGCGCTGCCATAACAAAGCACCACAGACAGGGGTGGCTTAAACAAGAGACTTTTATTTTTTCACCATTCTAGAGGTTAGAAGTTCAAGATCAAGGGGTCAGCAGGGTTGTTTCATAGACCTTTCTCCTTGGCTTGCAGATGGCCATCTTCTCTTTCTATCTTCTCACAGTCTTTCCTCTGTGTGTTGCCTGCATCCTAACCTCCAGTTCTTATAATGACACCAATCATATTGGATTAGGGCTCAACCAGATGTCCTCATTTGACCTTCGTTACTTCT
Source organism: Lagenorhynchus albirostris (assembly GCF_949774975.1). NCBI lineage: Eukaryota > Metazoa > Chordata > Mammalia > Artiodactyla > Delphinidae > Lagenorhynchus > Lagenorhynchus albirostris. Next base: position 63,299,027 of record NC_083111.1, on the reverse strand, counting down.
TTAAAGTCCCCGTATCTCCAAATATAGTCACATTCCAAGGTACTAGGGGTTAAGACTTCAACATATGAATTTTGAGGGGACAAAATGTAGCCCATAACATGAAGCTTCAAACACTCAGCCTCAATTCGGGAAGGGGAAAAGCTTGGGGGTGTTTATTTTATTAAAATTTACCTTTAATAGGTAAATAAATATAGGTTCTTTTAACAAAATGAAAACCAGCTTGAAGAATCCAAAGCATTAAAATTTTCCATTCACTCAGGGTTTGATTGTTTGATAAAGATAGTGATTTAAAAAAATTTTTTTGGCACTAAACTCCATTAACCAGCCCTGACTGTTTTGTTTACTAAGTCCTTAGTTACAGCCTAGAGTTGATGTAGAATATCTTACTCTGGAAATGTGTACACATTGTACAAACTCTAAAAGAAGAAAAAACATGATACTTTGCTGGCTTTAGGGTATTTGCTATAAAAAGGATTTCAAGGGTGTTAAAACATGGGATGGATGGTGCTAAATAATTTTCTTCCAATGGACATAGGCAAATTGTTTGGACTTGGATAAAAGGAAACATTTTGACTTGGGATCAAGGGGAACAACGCGACATTAAGATTGTTGGTTATGCTTATCAACAGGAACCGCTATGCTTATTAAAGGCACTTCTATTCCCATAGAGGTCATTTTCATTTATGACCTTAGTCATGACATATAAGGGCCTGTGCAAAAAGATGAAAGATAATGCAAAATTCTATCTCTGAGTCGATTTTGTTATTATCACAGGGTGGTAACTTAAAAAAAAAATCCTAATTTTGTGCATGGAATATTAGATTGAGGTTATTTAGATAGTACAATTTATATGGATTTTAAATCTAGTAATGTTATTAACTTGATTTTTTCCATCGAGAAAGAATAATTTTCATAATGCATTTATAGAATAGTTGAACTCTATGACGTATTGTAAGGCATTTTGTTCAGCTCCCTTATCTTACAGGTGAAGAACCTGAGGTTAGCAGATGTGGCATATTTCTCTTAAGATTATCCTGTGAATTAGTGAAAGAATCAGGACTTAACCCAACTGAATTCAAGGTTCTTCAACTTCCTATTTAGGGCTTGTTCCAACTAGAGAGTCACAGAGCATTTGTGCTAAATGACCTCGGAGGCCGTTGAGTCAAATCCTCTTGTTATAATTGATTACTTCATTGTTGTTAATTAAGGGACTTGCAGCCCACAAAGGTGAGACAGTCTGCTGAGGGCACAGGGAATTGATGGCAGAGCCAGGATCTAGAACCTACATCTTTATTCTCCAAGTCCCTGAGAGCCTTCCTCCAGGATTTCTCTCGGGATGTTCTGAGTGTATGCTGTGCACAGAGCTAGTTAACGGGGCCCTGGCCCTTTATCTCCCAGGGGAAGGAAGCGTGGGGTTTGGGGCTACTCTTCTTGGAATCTTTATCTTCCTTTTGTACAGAAGGATGATGAGACAGGGCTCAGAGATTCCAACAAGAAACTAGCCAAAGTTCCAGTTTTACTTACGTGCAATGGATCAACTGAAGAATATTTTTATCAATCAGTCAAACTACTGAGTACCTGCTGGTATGCAAAGATAAAAAACAAAAGAGCCCCAGAAAAATGCACTCTTTCTATGCTTTCTCCATCATCCATGTAGGGAAACTAGATATAAACACTCCAGTATATACCTAAAAATACACTAAGCATAAAACTTTTCTACTCGCATACCAGGTATTCCCTTTCTTTTAGTCTCAGGGGCACGTCTCCTCTCCCCTTCTAAATGGAAAGTTCCTTGAAGTAAAACTGTATCTTAGTCATTTCTATCTACAATATTTATCATGTCCAATACCAGTTTAACTCAATGAACTTGCATTTAACAACAATACAAGAAAGATTTCATAATACACAAGATGTCATAAGGCATCTAGACCCAACTGTGGGAAAAAGGAAAGAAAAACAGTAGCTTAAACAAGAAGAGACATGTTTCCACCCCACATTCAAGAGGTCTGTAGGCAGTAGCCAGCGCTTCACAGTGCAACTGGTCTAGACATCTTCTTTCTTATTGCACTGCTGGGTATGACTTCCATTCCAAAATGGCTGCTAGAACTATAGCGATGACATGTAAATCCTATCCAGCAGAAGGGAGGGAAGTGAGGAAGAATGATATGCCCCCTTTTTTAAAGAATACTTCCAAGAAATTGCATACCCCACTTCTGCTTATGTCACATTAACCAAAATTTAGTCATGGACATAGCTAGCTGCAAAGGAAGCTGGGAAATGTAGTCCCCCCCCCCCGCCAGGACCATAAGAATTCAATTAAATATTAGGGATTTGGGCTTCTCTGGTGGCGCAGTGGTTGAGAGTCCGTCTGCCGATGCAGGGCACACGGGTTCGTTCCCCGGTCCGGGAAGATCCCACATGCCGCGGAGCGGCTAGGCCCGTGGGCCATGGCCGCTGAGCCTGCGCGTCTGGAGCCTGTGCTGCGCAACAGGAGAGACCACAACAGTGAGAGGCCCGTGTACTGCAAAAAAAAAAAAAAAAAAAAAAATCAGGGATTCAATTACTGGAGGAGAAGGAAGATCAGGGAGAAAACTGGCAGGATCTGACACAACTTCAAGCTCCTGAAAAAAGTATTTCACTGCAGTATTTCAGTATTTTTTTCTTTTTTAATCAGGGGAAGGTCAGCCATCTCTAGTCTTATGACTAAGATTGTAGATTTAATAATAAACATCTGATTGTACTCTGGTTCTGCTGATTACTGCATGTGTGTGACTTTGGTTAAGGAACTTAACTCATAAGATTGTTGGAAGAACTAAGCCACAGTCTTGGCACAGATGCAATGTGCAATAAATGCTGGTGTTTATTGTCATTTTTTTCTTACTAATTTCCCTGTTGAGAAAATATATACCTCAAAACATGTCTAGTAAAAGATATACCATCCATCAGCTGGAGGATGCATACCTTATAAGCTGCAGTCACCAGCGTGCCAAAACAAGGAGTTGTATTTTTCCTTCTAATTGAGTTGGTCTGGGGAATCATTGCTGTGAATATTCTGTATATATGGGTCTTGGTCGTGTAGCCCCATGGGAAATGCCATTACTTGTAGGATCCTCTGTGTTTGCAGGGCAGGTGTCCTGGATGGAAATGGCATACAGGAATTCCAGAATCTTCATTGGTTGGTTGGTTTTGAATTAATTGAGCAATGAGGCTGAGCACTAGTTATTTACCCCAACCTTGGTGTTTTCAGGCTCTTTTTAACAGAGGCAAATAGGTTATAGAACCACCTGCAGTGACCTCGGCCTAGAAAAAACAACTCAGTAGAACAAATATCCATTGAATATGTGGCAGGCACCGTATTGAGCAATGAACAGCATTGATATCTTGTGGCAGAGACAGAATCCAAGGGAAGAGATGATACCCAGATAAAGCATAATGATAACAGAAGCTCTCAGGTCAAGAAAGTTTGCATATTCATCTCTGTACAATGTAGCTGGAAATGAATATGTGTACAGAACTCAGGTTGGACAAATTTCTATTAAAGAATGAGCAGGAAAAATATAAAGCTATTTGCATTGTGGCCTTTCTTTTGTCACTATTTTGTGACCTCTGTTGGTTTAGTTACCGTTTCCTGGGCACTTAACTATTGACAGGGATGAAGCCAATGCAGTCTGGCTGGTTTACAGGAGGGAGGCTAATAGGCTAACATTGTACCTACACAGCCCTGGGTACAGTGATTATGTTTTGCATGACAATCACTAGGAAACTATGATCTGAAGTATATTACATTTTTTAGTTTACAGGTATTAAGTTATTGTAATCTGACTTGGAAATTAGCATAGTGGAAACAGGATGGTGCTTTGAATGCAGGACAAGCTTGTGTGTAAATCTAGCTGCCTCCTTAGCTTCTGTGTGATGGCACAAGGGTTACTTAATGTCTGTTAGCCTCTGTTTCCTCTTCTGGGGGATTTTTGTGAAGAGTAACTGTAATGATATATGCAAAACACTAGTATATTGCCTGGTATGTATTAGATACTTATTATTAGTTTCTCATTTTCCCCTCCACTCTCCTTCCTTCCTGCCCAAATTGCTCTCACCAATTGCCAAATTCTGTGGACAATTTCAGGGCTTGCTTTATAACCCTTGTCAGCACTGGACACTGCTGACTGTACACCCTTTCTTGCTTCTCTCTCCTGTTGTTTTTCATAATGCCGCTGTTTCTTGTTTTCTTCCGGCCTTTACAATTCTACCCTTCATGGGCTCAGCTCTCCCCACCAGCCCCTTAAATACTGGTGTTCTCCTGCTTCCATCTTCATCCTCCTCTTACTCTATACTCTCTTTCTCGGCAAATTAATCTATTTCATGGCTCCAGCCACTACAGCTTTCAATGTGCTGGAGACTTCTAAATCCACACCTTCTGCCCTGACTCCTTCCTGAATCTCAGTTCTGTGTTTCCAACTGCTTGCTTTCTATCTTCCTCTGAATGTCCCAGGAACTTCAACAGATTAAAAAATAAACTTTTCCCTCTGCTATATTTCCTCTCTCAGCTAATACATGGCCATCCACCAAGTTATGTTTTTCTTTTCCACTTGGCCTAATCTTCCCTTTTAATCGGTTACAAAGTCCTGTCAGTTTGGCCTGCAGAATTTCTCACAGACTTTTTCTCTTCCCCATCACTGCCACCACCACCCTAGTTCGGGTTTGCTTCACCTCTCTTCTATTTTGAATGAGCACGATAGCCTCCTAATTGGTTTCCCGGCCTCCATTATCTTTCCCCTCCAGTCCATCTGTCAAAATCATAATTAGTTTTATATCAACATATTCTCTTCTACTTAACTATTTTCAATGGAGAAATTTTGGCTAAGACAGGGGTGGATAGCTGTTTCTACTCCAATTCTATTGACATCTTCTAAAACCAACTGAAAAAAAGAGAAAAGAGAATTTTTATTTTCAAAGAACTTAGGAAATACCTATAATCTCAAATTCTGAAGAATAATTGCTAAGCATAGTAAAATTTGGATCTAATTGAGGAAAGACAGTAATAGTAAATCTGTATTTCCACAGTCGTCTTTAAAAAGAGGCAGCACATCATTAATGAGCCAACTGTGCCTGAAACAGCAATGTGTGGGGTTGTGGATGGACTAAGAAAGTATCTAAGTTCCAGTTCCCCACTGTGGAGTGTCATGGGAAGTGGAATCAAAAGAGAATCCTGCAGACATGCCATCTCTACAAGAGTTCTCAGAGTGAGAGTGTACACTAGAGAGGTGAAAATCATATCAGGGTCAACTGACATATACAGGTAGACACGTACACACCAAACACTGCTGACATAAGAGCCTTTGCTGTATGCCAGGCAGACTCCTTGTTCTTCCAGCAGGTAGTTCTCTCTAAAGAAATGAAAGGAAATTCCCTGGCAGTCCAGTGGTTAGGGATCCAGGCTTCCATTGCAGGGGGCCTGGGTTCAATCCCTGGTCAGGGAACTAAGATCACACAGGCTGTGCAGTGCAGCCAAAAAAAAAAAAAAAAAGTGAAAAAAAGAAAAGCAGACATATCGAAGAAGATAAAAACAGACCACGGACCAAAAGTTAGAAAACAGAGGAAGCATTAAGAATAGAAAACATAACAAAGAGAATGTAACTAAGGACAAACACCTCTATCCTGTCAATAAATTTAAATGAGGGTAACATCATCTTTTAAAAGAAAGACACAAAGAATGAAAAACTAAAATCAAATCTATATATGACACCTTATAGCAAAACAAACTCTTGATTGATTAAAGCTGTAAACATAAAATAGGAAGTCATAAAAGTATGAAAGAAAAAATGGGTGGATTTTAAAATAATATTGGAAAGGAAGAGACATTTCTAAGAACTGGACAGAGCCCAGACTGAGAAGCAGGAATAAGCCCCGTACTCTGGGATGAAGACAGGGACTCATTGTTTATGGCCTCCATTTGTACTGCTTGAATAATGTTTCAAATATGTGTATGGTTTTCATAATGAGAATAAAAAGGCTAAATACAAAATACAATCAAATTCAAAAGAGAACATTTCAAATCTCTTTAATGATCCTGTATTACTTGTAGAATAAATCCAGAAGCTCTGCCTCTCATGGTTAGCTAACCCAGCTGACCTTGCGAACACCAGCTCCCAGCATTTCTCTCTCTCTCTCTCTCTCTCTTTTTTTCGGCTATTATGCATAAAGTTACTCAATGTTCTTGTACTAGTATTTTTGTGGCTCTATGTATTAATTCCTGTAGACATATTCCTAGGAGTGGGGTTTCTGGGCCATAGGATGGGTATATGTTTAACTTTATAAAAAACTATCAAATAGTTTCCCAAAGTGTTTGGACCACTGATGCCCCACCAGCAACATATGAGAGGGTCAGTTGCTTCATTGCCTTGCCAGCGCTTGAGATGGTCGGTCATTCTTTTTAATTAATTAATTATTGATTGAAAGATCTTTATCAGAGTATAATTGCTTTACAATGTTGTATTAGTTTCTGCTGTACAAAAAAGGGAATCAGCTATATGTATACATATATCCCCATACCCCCTCCCTCCTGCATCTCTGTCCCACCCTCCCTATCCCACCCCTCTAGGTGGTCACAAAGCACCAAGTACTATGCGGCTGCTTCCCACTAGTTATCTATTTTACATTTGGTAGTGTATATATGTCCATGCCACTCTCTCACTTCGTCCCAGCTTCCCTTTCCCCCTGCTCGTGTCCTCAAGTCCATTCTCTACATCTGCGTCTTTATTCCTGCCCTGCCACTAGGTTCATCCATAGTGTTTTTTTAGATTGCATATATATGTGTTAGCACATGGTATTTGTTTTTCTCTTTCTGACTTACTTCACTCTGTATGACAGACTCTAGGTCCATCCACCTCACTACAAATGGCTCAATTTTGTTCCTTTTTATGGCTGAGTAATATTCCATTGTATATATGTACCACATCTTCTTTATCCATTCATCTGTTGATGGACACTTAGGTTGCTTCCATGTCCTGGCTATTGTAAATAGAGCTGCAAAGAACATCGTGGTACATGACTCTTTTTGAATTATGGTTTTCTCAGGGTATATGCCCAGTAGTGGGATTGCTGGGTCATATGGTGGTTCTATTTTTAGTTTTTTAAGGAACCTCCATACTGTTCTTCCCCAGCATTTCTTTTGATCAAAGAAATGAATGAATAAATGGATGGATGCATAAACATTTTTTTAAAAAAAATCTTGCACTCATGTTTCCAATGAACATCACATTTTGACTAAAAGAGCTCTGAAATCTTACTGTGTACTGTCCTGTATTTGTCTTAAGTATTTTTTTTTCTGCCTTCACAGAATGCATTTGAAAGTGTGAAGTTCTAGGAGCTGGGAACTCAGCTCATCCACAACCACGTCTTTCCCATTTTACAGACTAAAAGTGTCAGACTTCTTTCCTTGTAGTATTGATGGATGTTTCCAAATGCAAAGATGCTGGGTTTTCTAAGATGTCTTCACTCATGGGTCTGCCCACCCACCCCTGACATTGCCTCTCCTCTAGCCATACCTATCTTGTTATAGTTTCTTGAGCACGTCATGACTTCATTGTCTTTATTTATTTCCCCCTTTTGCATGAATGTCTCTGATTCCTTCCCAGAAAATTGTTAGTCATCCATTAAGGCCCAGTTCAAATGATGCCTCATTTATGAGCTCTGACCCTACTGTTCCAGGCAAAACTAGCTTTTTCATCATCCTTGCTCTGGTAACACTTTAATCTGAGAGAGGCTAGATTTGTTGTCTTCTCAGCTGCTCTGTGAGTCCCAGGAAGAGCAGGTGAATCTGAGCCCCCTTCAGAGCACCTGATCAGGGCTCCAGTTGCTGGGAGAATTGACTCATTCCCGTGGGACTTCCGCGATTAGGGATTGTGTTGAATGCCAGTTTGGGCTCCATGCTTGCTTGGGCAGGTCACCATACAGGAGGAAGGGGACAGGAAGGGTCTGGACACGTTTGCTAATATCACACACGTATGTGTTTTACATAAATTACCTCATTCATTCTTCACCTTTCAAAGTAGGTCTTATTATCGTCGTTTTGGAAATGAAGAAATCTGAGGCTCAAAGAGGTTAAATAAATTACCCAGAGTAGATGGTGGAGTTTGGTTTCAAATTTGGGACTTCCTGGCTCCAAAGCCTGTCCCTGTTCAATTCTGGAATCTGTGTTCTGGGGAGGGAGATGTTCGGCTGAAGCAACAGTATTCTCACTTGAGAGGCTACATCTCCAAACTCTCTTTTCTCTTCTGCTGTGGAGGTGACCAAGGGCGGGGCTGAGGGCAGGGATATGGAGGGCCATGTTGGGGAAGCGGGGTCTGGGAAGATGGGGAAAGTCATGTGTGGCAGCTTTCCCTCTGCGTGGCGTTTACTCTCTAATCCTCTGTGGAAGTTCTGGATTTGTGGATGCTCTCCTGACCCCAGTCCTGTCCAAAAGACCAGCTGGAGTGATTATGTTTTCTGGAATAACACAGAGAAGATGATGATTAATACTTGGCAAACTTCGGAGGAGGAAATGTGAAACACGTGCCTGTTTGGGGTTCCTTCGCATGTTTCTAATCAACCAACCAGATTTCACTAGAATCTTTTATGGCTTCTCTGAAATTTGTAGTGAAATTGAAAGCCAAGTGTAGCCCTTGGACCAATTTGTGGTTGCTATAATAACTATCCCTTTCCCTGACTCCTTCCACCACTTAGTGAAAATTATTATTGCAGTAAAGTTTCTTAGTCATACTTTCCAGGGGGTTGAAATTTCTTAGCTTGTCATATGGATAAATCTTACATTTATGTTAATATGAGAGCAGCATGGTTGGATGAGTCTTTGCATGGAATTTGACAAAAGACACAGTTGAAATTAGTTATTGAAAATTCTATATGTAGGATGTTCTCCACCTTCAATTCAGTTTAAGAAGCATTTTGAACACCTATTATGTGTGAGGTATGTCTGAAACTGTGTGTGCAGAGATAATTCCTACCTTTACTTCTTAGGAAAGTCCATAACTTAAACTGAATACATCTTAGTGAACTCTCTATCCTTATAGTCCTGAGCCCAGATGATGATACCACCAGTGACCCAGTTGCTGAAGCTAGAAATCCTAGGATCTTTTCTGATTCTTCTCCCTCTCTTATTACCATATTTAACCAAGTCCAAGTGATTTTTTCCTCCTCAATTTCTAAAAAAAAATTTGCATCCTTATCTCCATTGCCATGATCAAGCTCTAGGCTTTCATCATCTCTTGCCAGAATATTCCAGTGGCTTTCATTCTCACTTCCCTGCCCACAGGCTCTCATCTTCCTTACCCCTTCTAGAGCAATTGCTCAAGACACAAAAATGAATATGACACTCCCTTGTTTAAAACTCTTCATGAACTCCCTCTTACCCGCAGGATGAATGCAAAACTCCTCATGAAAATATTCAAGGCCTTCCCTGTGTTGCCCTGGGTGCCATGTTGGGGGAAGGTGGACAGGCCCATGAGTTGAAGACACCTTGGAAAGACCATCATCTTTTCATTTGGAAACATCTATCAAGGCTACAAAGAAAGAAGTCTGGCATTTTTAGTCTGTAAAATGGGAAAGCTGTGATTTTGGATGAGCTAAGATGAGTTCCCAATACCTAGAGTTCCACCCTTTGAAATGCATTCTGTGAAGGCAGAAAAAAATACATTTAAGCCCATTATAGGACAGTAGGTAATAAGATTTTGGAGCATTTTTAGTCAAAATGTGATGTTGATTGGAAACATGAGTTCAAGGTTCTTTAAAAATATGTTTATGCATCCATCCATTTATTCATTCATTTCTTTAATCAACAGATATCCATTGAATACCTAGACAAGAAAGTTACAAAGAACCATGGTACAGTCCCTGCTCTCAAGTAAAGAGATAAATAGGCAATTATAAAACCATAGAATGAGCACACTGTTATGAAAAACACATGGTGCTTTGAGAACACATATTGGGGGCTCCTAATCTAATCCAAGAGGGTCAGGGAAGGCGATATTTAAGTGGAGAGAAGAAAGAAGAATGTGACTTACCCACGTGAAGAGAAGAATGAAGAAAAGTTCAAGTGGAGGAGAACATGGGCAAAGAGTCAGAAGCAAGACAGAGGGGAATTTTGAGATGCTAATATGGCGGGATTATAATGCTGAGGTTAGGATGGAAGCACGTATAGGGGCTATTAGATATGCACCTACAGCAGGAAGTAATAGGTCATCCAGGGGGGATCTCCAGCCCTTCCTGTGTCTTAGGCAGAATGGGCCAGTGCTAGGGCTCATGGCTTGGCATGTGGAACACGGACCAGGTTCTAACTCACTTGACTCCTTAGCTAGAAACTTTTGTCTATAGGCAGCAACCTTGACCAGATTATCGCTAAACTAGATTATGGAATTAACACTTTATCTTTGGGACAATGGGAAACCCTGCAGTGTATTAAGCAGAGGAATTAGGTCAGGTTGGAATTTTAGGACGATCTGTCCGGCTGCAGCATGGAGGGTAGGTTAAAAGACTTCAAATTGGAGTCAAGGAGAATGGTTAGGTGACTTTCTCAGCGGTCCCTATGAGAGGTTATGGTGGCCTGGCCTTAAGGAGTGGCATTCACTGGAGTTAGTGCCAACACATGAGGAGTTAAGAGAAACTCAGCAGGAGCCTTCGAGGAGCCAGGCAGGAATTCTAGTCTTGCTCTTTCTTACAAAAAGCCCACCTTGGTGAGAGACACAGAATAGTGGATTTGCTCCACCATGATTTTGACTCAGTGAGGAAATAGTTTCTTTTTCTTTCTTTTTAAACACATTTACTGAGGTGTAATTGATATAAAAAACCTGCACATATCTAACGGATATAATTTGATGAGTTTGGCCATATGCATACACCAAATCAAAGTTAACAAACATAACCATAACCTCCAAAAGGACTCTTAACAATAGACATTCAACAAAGGAGCAGGTAGAGAAACAGCACGAGATTCTGTTTGTCCTCCAAGCTGGCCCAAATGAGTATCGCCTATGACCTTTTGTTGTATAATCACCTCACCTGAGCCTGAGGGGCACATTGATGTTTGTGATAATTTGTTCTGTTTTTCCTCCCATCGGAAACATTTTCACGAGGCAATTGAAGAATCTCATTCATTACCCCGAAAAGCAATTTGAGCTTTCGTGGTTGTGCAATCGCACCAAGTTAAATTTTTACAGGCCCTTGGTTGGCCTGGGGTGGGTGAGATGTGAGCCAGCAGGGGTGGGTGGGAGAAGGACAGGGAGTCAGACGGTAAGGGAATTAGCCACACTGCAGATCTGCACTGATCTGTGTTAATATCCTCCCTCACCAACTCAGGGGTGCTTTGAGCGCTAGTGTTTGATCTGGAAAAACCATTAATGAACAAAAGAATCATTCATATTTTCTCCAGTTTTCTAACCATGTTCAAAAGTCTGTTATTTTTATTTTATTTATTTAGTTTTTGGCCTCACCACGCGGCGTGTGGGATCTTAGTTCCCTGACCAGGAATCGACCTGTGACCCCTGCAGTGGAAACATGGAGTTGTAACCACTGGGTCACCAGGGAAGTCCCCAAAAATCTGTTATTTTAACCAAAGGAAAAAAAAAAAATCCCTGCCTTAAAAGAACAATGTGTCAGGAGAGTTGAATTCTATCCCCAATATTTTCCTTTCTCAGGCATTGTAGAAACTTGATAAGACACAACCTTTTCTGGGCTTCATTTGCTTGTCTCAAAACTCCTTTCAAAGTGAAACTCCCGTGCTTCTCTGAAATATTTGCATTTTGAAGTGTCAGCCCATAGTAGGCTCTCAATATATATCTGTAAAATTGGAGGAGCGAGCCTCGTGTGCTAGGCCCAGGGCTATTAATAGGAGACACAGAAATAAATGAAAAAGGTCCTTGTGTTTTAGTTGTTCACAGTCATACGCACAGGTGATGACTGGACACTGTCTAGGCTCTGCCCCACAGGCATGTACAGGGGCTGTGAGATCACAGAGGGGAGGAAGTCAAGAAAGAGAGACAGTTGAGCTGAATCTGTACAGAGGTTTGCCAGATGTGCAGGAAAGGCCATTCAAAGCAGCAGAAGTCAGATGAAGGTCCGCGAATTACCCTCTGTAACTCGAAATAGACACTGGATGCTTATAGGCAAGAACAGCACCCCTGGAGCTGGCAGGATAATTGACCACTTGATAGCAAAATGGGTAGATCCTGTGCCCACTTGCTACAGATGGATGTGTCTGACCATTGGATTGCCTACCAAGGGTCAGCCACTTACGTGGTTTTTTTTAAATTTATTTTTTATACAGCAGGTTCTGATTAGTTATCTGTTTTATACATATTAGTGTATATATGTCAATCCCAATCTCCCAGTTCATCCCACCATCACCACCCCCCCACCCAGCTTCCTGCCTTGGTGTCCATACGTTTGTTCTCTACATCTGTGTCTCTATTTCTGCCTTGCAAACCAGTTCATCTGTACCATTTTTCTAGATTCCACATATATGCGTTAATATACAATATTTGTTTTTCTCTTTCTGACTTACTTCACTCTGTATGACAGACTCTAGGTCCATCCACCTCACTACAAATGACCCAATTTCGTTCCATTTTATGGCTGAGAAATATTCCACTGTATATATGTGCCACATCTTCTTTATCCATTCGTCTGTCAATGGGCATTTAGGTTGCTTCCATGACCTGGCTATTGTAAATAGAGCTGCAAGGAACATTGGGGTGCATGTGTCTTTTTGAATTACGGTTTTCTCAGGGTATATGCCCAGTAGTGGGATTGCTGGGTCTTATGGTAGTTCTATTTTTAGTTTTTTAAGGAACCTCCATACTGTTCTCCATAGTGGCTGTATCAATTTACATTCCCACCAACAGTGCAAGAGGGTTCCCTTTTCTCCACACCCTCTCCAGCATTTGTTGTTTGTAGCTACCTACATGTTGAATTCAGATGTACCTAAGAGACACCGTAGGAGGGCTTAGCAGAGGATGCCAGAGGCAGGGCTGACACATAACAGTACAAGGAAAGTAAAGAAATTGCTGGAGAGGAGTGCAGATAAACAAGACAAGACACAGGGTCCATTTAGCCTACATCCTCTGCCTGCTAATGGCACTGATGAGCATTTGGTGGGAAGAAGTAGGTTCTCTCCATCAGCTTTTTATGCCAGGAATGGACCTAATCCGTCTCCTCCCTCCAACTTTCCATTGACAAGTACTCTTTGGCTTCAGCTACATCTTGCCACTGTCCCTACTGTCATCAAGCAAAACACAGACGACCATCTGGCAGTGGGTATCTGCATGGTGTGTGAAATTTTCCCAGAATAACGGTTTGAATTATTTTGTAAAGCAGCAGAACCTTCTTCGCATATTAAATTTTACTTAGAAGAACAATATGAAAACAGCTGTAGTCAAACATCGACAAGTACCACACCATAAATATTTATCAGGCACTTGTAATAGCCCAAGTGCTGTGCCGTGCACTTGCTATGCATCCCCTCATTTCATCTTTATCACGATCCTATGATGTGGTGCTTATAAGGTAGGGTTGTTTTTATCCTCTTTTTAGAAATGAGGTAGCTGGGAATGAAGAGTAACAGCTAACATGTGGCAAAGCTAGAGTCTGATCCAGGCAGTTTGTCCTCGATGTGGCGTCCTTCTGGTGCAGGAAGTCCTGTCCCAGTGGCCTGGCTGTGACGGGACTGGTGTGGCAGAGCTGAGCCATCCGGCAATCCAACCACTCTCCCTTTCTTCTGCGGTAGCAGGTGTAGCTAATCCCTGTATCCTCCTTCCCCCAGCTCAGGAATTTGGTAATTTACCAGGTTGCTGTGTAATGTGGTCTAAGAAATACTGCTTTGGTTTGTCCTCCAAGATCTCTCAACAGAGTCCATAATCTGCCACATCGACTCAATATGAGAGGGATCCTGCGGCCAAATAAGTCTTCAAATGTGGAAGTAAATGCCTATCACACACACACAAAAAAGGAGTGTATGACTCCATTTATATGAAATGTCCAGAAGAGGCAAATCTATAGAGACATAAAGTAGATTAGTGGTTATCTAGGGCTGGGGGGCTGAGCAGTCATGGGGAGTGATAATTAAGGGGTACAATGTTTCTTCCTGGAGTGATGAAAACGTTCTAGAATTGATTGTGGTGATAGTTAACCCTGTGAATATCCTAAAAACCATGACTTGTACCATTTAAATTGAGGAATTTTATGTTACGTGATTTACAGCTCAATTAGGCTGTTAAAAATCCCCAAACAAAAAAAAAAACATAGAGCATCTCTTTAAAAACTTGTTTAATGTGGTAATCCATTAATTTATCTCTAGTTGGGCGGTCTGCAAGACATGGGGGTACAAGGAGGAAGGATCACCGGGTCAAAACCAATCATGACACAGCTGCTGGCGGCAGCACAACGGCTCTAACGGGGACACGTGCAAAGAGAAAGGTGAGCCCTTTGGGGACACTGGGAAAGATCTGGCAGAGGAGTTGGTATGGAGCCCCAATCCAGATTTTACCGGGAAGTCCAGAGGCAAGGAAACTCCTTAGACAGCTGAGATGCTCTATGGGTGCTCTTGGTAGAGCTGATATCACGTGAAAGCTTGGAGCAAGGACAGTGCAGGACTTGTTTTGCGGTTTGCATGCCTGGATAACATGATGAATGGGAGGACTCAGGGGAAGAAGATTGAAGGATAAGCTGGAGCGAAGTGACCCCATCCCTTGAATCATTCATTCATCCCTTCATTTCCTTCTCAAGCATCACCCACGTGTCAGGCAGAGGTTAGGTCAGTGGTCTCAAGCTTGGCTTTACGATTGCCTGGAAAGCTTACCAAAACTGGTACCAAGGTCTCATCCCAGAGGGTGCTCTGGGCATCAGGATTTTTCAAAACTCCTCAGGGAATTCTAATTGTAGTCAATGTTGAAAACCAGTAGGATGTCTGATGGAGATAAAAAATTAAAAAAAGATTAAGGCGAAGATGGTGTGGCACCTGGGGGTTTAACAATCAACAAATGTTTTCTGAGAGCCTATTAAGTACACCCTGGGCACTGGGGATACAGCAGTGACTAAAAGATGGGTCCAAGCCCTCATGAAGGTTCAGACTAGTGGAAGCAGCAGGAAATAGGCAAGTAAGGGAACAAGGGAATCTCTCATTACAACATGGGATAAATGATGTGATGGACATAAAGAAGGCTAACAGGTAGCTGATGATGAGGGAGAGGATGGTTCCCTATATTGGCTGTCAGGGAAGGTCTCTTTGAGGAGGTGACTTTAAGCCTGGTTCTAAAGGAAGGAACTGACCTTGGAAGATCCACAGGAAGTATGTTCTAGACAGTGGATACATGTGGTGTGTGTGTGTGTTGTTATTGTTGTTAAAACGAACAGGCATGTATTCAGACCGTATTAGGAAAAACGGAGTACATTGTATGAGAGACAGTTGAATATGTTTAGCGACTGTGATTTTTTTTTTTTTTGCGGTACGCGGGCCTCTCACTGCCACAGCCTCTCCCGTTGCGGAGCACAGGCTCTGGACGCACAGGCTCAGCAGCCATGGCTCATGGGCCCAGCCGCTCCGCGGCATGTGGGACCCTCCCGGACCGGGACACGAACCCGTGTCCCCTGCATTGGCAGGCGGACTCTCAACCACTGCGCCACCAGGGAAGCCCCTGTGATATTTTATTTATTCTTGTATTCCTAGAATCAAAGATGCTGACTGTCATGTGATTTATACATGCAATGTATAAATGTCTGATGAATAAATGAACTAGTGAAATCAGTAAAGAAGAAACTGAAGGATAGAGGGATGGCTGATGAAAGAATGTTCCAGAAGACATGGGAAGAGAGGGATTCCATAGCATACAGAAGGAGGGCCACTTCGAAAGTGGGAGGCAAGGTGTGGAGACTGGAAATAAGTTTTCTGGTGCAAGGACAGGAAGCAGAGTTCCCTCCTGATAGTGCTTGTGCCCTTTGCTGGGGGAGAGGAGGTCGTTTGCTGAAAGTCAGCTGGGAGTGGGGTCCGGGTTCTCCAGGGGTGGGAAGAGTGACTTTGTGGAAGTGAAGAGGTGGGCTGACCAGGGACACTCATAAGGAATACAGTGGTGCTGGACCCGGCACCTAGGCTGCAGAGCACACACAGGTGGTGGTGCCAGTGGACACGGTGTGTGATGCTGTGTAGCTCTAGCAGACCGTTACATCGTGGCTGAGGGTTTGCAGATGGTATATGGCAGTGGTTGGACCAGGAAATGAACAAACTGAGGTGGAAGGAGAGTAAGATCGAAACCGACATTAAAGTCTAGGCTGGGACATAAAGGAAGGAAGTAACGTCGAGAAGGAGGAACAAAGTGGAAAGAATAAAGGACAAACTCTAATGAGTCAAAAGCCAAAACCGTATAATGGGGAGAAGGGAATGAGCTGGAAGGAAGGGAGTTCCTATTCCATGGTAGCTGCTGCACACATTAAAGCATCAATACTTTAAAAGACAACAGTAGCTACCTGTTGCTGAGCACGACTGTATGTCAGAAGAAAGGCAAGGGGTTTTACCTACATAATTTCATTTAATTCTCATAGCATGTACCATAATCCCCATTTCACTGCTGAGAAAACTGAGGCTTACTGAGGTTAAATATATTGCTCGCATTTTTTTTTTCGGCCATGGCTCACGGGCCCAGCCACTCCGCGGCATGTGGGATCTTCCCGGATCAGGGCACGAACCCGTGTCCCCTACATCGGCAGGCGGACTCTCAACCACTGCGCAACCAGGGAAGCCCGCTCGCATTTTTGTAGCTAGGAAGAAGAAGAAACTGCATCTGTCTGATGAAGCCAATGCCCATAACCACCAAGCCAGGTTGATATATATATTCTTCTTGTTGTAGAACAGCATAGGACTCCTGCATCCTTTTCTTATGAGCTGGTAACCCGGAGCCAGTTATATTAACCCATTGGGCTCCGCAGGATGAAGTCCAAATTCCTTCAGGTGACACAGGAGGCTGGTCAGAGTCCAAACCCACACCCTCCTCTCTAGACACAGCCTCCCACACCCTCCGCTCTTGTCTGCAGGAACTATTTTCAGTTTGCCAAAGGCATCAGGATAGCTTTTGGACATGATGTTGTATGAGTCAGTGATGTGCTTCTTCCTCTTCTCCTCCTGGCTGACTCCTTCCAGTCCTGCCAGGCTGAGTGTGAGTATCACGAAAAAATGAGGGTGATGCCATTGGCCAGACCAGACATCTCTGGAGCATCTCCGCAGACCCCCATCACAGCTCTCCTCTTCACACTAAAATCAGGGAGGCTGCCTCCTTGTTCACGGGGGCTTTCTTTACAATCCCACAGCCTCTTCCCCTTCTATTTAGCATTTTGCCATCTGGAAGGACCCAGAAAAAGGAGGGAAAAAGGCTCTGGTCATGACTAGTGACAGACTCTCGAAGCAGCCTCAGGAACCCCTAGGCTTGTACCAGCACTTCAGAGTTGCCAGTCTGGTTCCTATAGCATTCTTTCAGCAGCTGGTAAAGAGAAAAAATTAGACCATAAAGAAACGTGGTCCATGAACTCAAGATATCTGTGGATATCCTTAACCAAAACAGCTATTATTTTAAAACACTTCCTAACGCTTTTATAATCCAAACATTAAAATGTTCTATAGTTACTCTTGCTGTATATTATGCATTATGACATGTGCTTACGTGTTATAATTAAGTTACTGGGGTGGGTCACCCAGCAGGGAGGTGGGTGCTTTGGGGATGCGGACAGGATGTGATTGAGAAGACTCAGATTTCACTTTCTGGTTGGGTGATTGGGCAAATGTCTTATTTTTCTGGAGCTTCTTTTTCTTTATGTGTAAAATGGTAGTAATAGGAGAGTCTTCCTGGCATTGTTTGGGAGGCCAAGTGACAGCATGATTGTCACAAGCCCTTTGTCAATTGTAGCATGCTTTAGGCGAAAAAATGGGGGTATTATTTTCCAGAGTGTTAGAGGAATTTATACAACATACTGCTCGCGTTTAACCTGGGAATGCTAATTCAGGGAAGTCATCAACAACACGGCAGGAAACTTCGGCAGCAAAATCCTTTCGGAAACCCCGGATAAAGAATCCGGCAGAATGAGGGAGAAATGGCAAATCAAACCTCACAGAGACTCTCCTTGAAAGATTACGGGATGAAAAATTAACTTGGCACTGTTGGGGGTGGGAATGCGGACGGCTGCCCTGGATGCCCGGTCTTCAGCCTCCGGTCACTTTCCTTCCCCAAAGCCATTTTAGTCAAAGGTCATGTGTGAGTCTTGTCAAAGGCCAGCTTCCAATGGAATCATTGTCCCCCGGGACAGCGGCCCCCTGACTACATCTGCATTGGAGAAATCCCAAAAGCAAACGGCCCAGTGCAAACAAGAGCAGCCCGAGGCAGCCGTCCCGGGGCAGAGCTCACAGCAGAGGCCGCGTCCGCAGCGCCCGGGCCGGAGCAGGCGCCCAGACGGCCGCAGCAATGAGCCGCCGCGCCGAGCGGGTACGGTAGGCGCCTCCCTCTCCCCGTCCTCCATTGCTTGGGCTCCCGGGTCCCAGCTGCTGTTCTGTCAGCCGAGAAACCTTGCAAAGGGCCTCCGGATGTGCCGGAAAGCGGTCCCCGTTGGGCTGCGTTCCCGTGCACTCAGCTGCAGCGATTTCCAGGCGCGCGAGATGCAGAGCGGAACTCATTTCGAGCTTTGGTTGCCAGGGAATGTTTGCGTTTGTAAATATGTATCTCGTTTCTGGAAACCCAGCCGGTAGTCCCTGCAGAGAGGGGCCGTGGACGAGTCTCCGGTCACCGCGGCTGGAACCTGTGCCAAGTGGGAGCTCCCCTGGGCGCAGCGGGTCTCGGGGTTCGGGGAGCTCGGTCCTCCGGGGCCGCGAGAGGGCTCGGCGTTTGGTGGATTACCTGTTGGACCAGGGCTTTGCGGAGAGGATAGGGATTTTTAAAGTCATCTGCTTCTGTAATGTGCTGTGGGATCCCACACTTGACTCCAAAGGCAACAGACATCTCGCAGATGGAGGGAGCCCGTTCCACATGGCCGGGTCCCCTCGGGGGCTCCACAAAGGGAAGGTGTTGCCCGGCGTGCACACAGCCGGCGGCGGCACAGCCAGCCCCCTCGGCCCTTTGTACTTCACTATTTGAACAAGCTGACTTTCAAATGAATCTGGCTCGGTTTTGGAGAAGAGTTGAGGGAACCCGGAGTCTCAGCTGAGCAGGGGTGCTTCTGATCCGGACTTGGAAATCTCGCAGGGCAAATACGGCAGGTGGGGAGGGTCGGAAGGGGCAGCCGGCGTTCAGGTGCGAGCGGTGGGTCCAAGGCTTTCGATGGCTGTCCTGCTACACACTCTGGTTTCATTTTAACAGGTTCAGCCCCGAACCGAGCCGCTTCTCACTGATAAAGACAATGAAAACAAAAGCCTTTCTAGCGCTCAGCAGGACGCAGAGAGGGAAGCCGGTTCTGGCATTTGTTTATGAATTTTTCACCCAGCCAGGTCTGCCGGGAATAGGACGTCTTCCTCACTTCAGTCAATCGGTGTTTGTTGAGTTTCTGCACTTCCTCTCTAGCTGAAAAATTTTTTTCTCCTTTACCTTCCCACCAAACGTTTTTTATTTAAATAAACAAATTTATTTAATTTTTGGCTGCGTTGGGTCTTGGTTGCTGCACTCAGGATTTCTCTAGTTGCAGCGAGCCGGGGCTACTCTTCATCGTGGTGCCCGCGATGCGGGCTTCAGGAGTTGTGGTTCGCAGGCTCTAGACCACAGGCTCAATAGTTGCTCTGCGGCATGTGGGATCTTCCCGGACCAGGGCTTGAACCGGTGTCCCCTGCTTTGGCAGGCGGATTCTTAACCACTGAGCCACCAGGGAAGTCTGCCCCACCAAACTTCTTGAACGAGTGGGTGACATTCACCATCTCAATGCCCCCACTACCTAGTAACTTGCTCATCCACAGTCAATGGCTTCTGCCCTCCCTTCTGAAGACAAACCTTGGCCAGGGCCACCAGAGACCTCTTGGGAGCTAAACCAGAGAGTGTGTTGTGTTCAATCTCCCCCAAGTCTTCTCTGTGTCATTTTGAACTGTTGGCCATCCCCCCCCATCCCTCTCTTTCTTTTTTTTTATTAAACTCTGTCCTGGATTCTTTGATACCACACTTCCCTGGTTTTCCTCTGATCTTCTGAGTTTCATTTAATGCCTCTAAAGTTCTTCCCTTCATCAGCATTGGGGTGCCCCTGTGTTCCTTGACTCTCTTCCCTTTCCATCCAGTAGTCTCCCTAGGAAACCTCTTCCACCCCCGTGGGTTCACCCACTACATACAAATCTATAGCCTATCCAGATATTTCTCCTAAATACCAACCTTTTTCTATAGAGCATCTCCACTTTAAGGAGCATCTCCACTTTAAGGTGCATCTCCATGGAGCACCTTAAAATCAACATGTTCAAATTGAATTTGTCTTCTCTCATTCTCTCCCAGGCCTGCTCCTCCTTTTCTATTCTCCAGTGCTCAAATGGCATCCCTAATTGTCCAAGCCAGACATGACAGAATCATCCTAGACAGAATCATCATTCCTCTCTTTCATTCATGACACCTAGTCCTATCTGCTCTCCCTGCTTAATGCATTTCATACACATACCTGTGTCTCTAGCTCAGCTTCCACTGTTTTAGTGTAAGTCAGTACCACCCCAAATTTGATTCTGGTCACAACTTTCTGTTAGTCTCATTTGAGGCCACTACTACCCATCCCCATGCCCCCTGTCTTGTCACCATACTGTATCAAATGATCTTTCTAAAATGCAATATGATCATGCAGATCTTTTTTGAAAAGTCTACCGTGGATTTCTATTTTTTTCCTTTTGAGAATAATGTTGATGTACACAGGTTCTCTGGGACTTGCCTTTCTCTTCCCTTTTATCTCTCATCAGTCACTCCCTCTACACATGTTATGCACATTTTAATACACACTTTATGCATGTTGTATGCAAATTTATGCATATCAAACTATTTACTAAACAAGACTTTCCTCTTTGTCCTTCTCTTAGGTCTAACTTCTATTTTTCCCTAAGGACTCAGCTGAGAGCCACTTTCTCTTGGAGACCGCCCCTCATCCTTCAGAATGGGTGGGTGGCTCTCCCCTTTTTTCCCAGAGCTTCCTCTGTTCCTTCTATCAGAGCATTTACCATTCTTTTTTGCAAGTATCTATTTACTTGTCTGTCCTCCACTGGTCTGTAGACTCCTCGAGGGCTGGCATCAGCTCTGTTTGTCTGAGCATACTTCGAGCCTATAGCCTGGACCCAATGAGGATGCTCAGTAAATTTGTGGGAATTCTTGTACAATTCTTGTCAATGACTATGATCTCCAGGCATTGAATAAGATGAAAGAGATACAATGTATAATACAACATGGTAAAGAATGAAGAATGAAAGTCAACCCTGATTATCAGGAAAAGGTGTAGTCTTCCAATTATTTAACAGAAGAAGGGTGTAGACTTTCTGGGTACTTAAGATAATCCCCCAACTCTCCAGATCTACCAGCTCCCTCTCCCATCCACATCTCAGTGGCTTTCTCCTACTGCTGTCCACATCTATCCCAACCTTGCCCAAGGCTGGGAAAAGCTGCACAAAAAGCTGTTTGCAATTTTGCTTTGGCTTTGTGAAAGCGAGGGAACCGTTTTCAGTATAGTACCTGGCCCAGGAAGAGGTTGAAGACCAAGCTAGGTGGACTTGTAAGAGAGCCTTCTGATAAGCTGATATCAAAGATAAAAGCTGGCATCTTTTGATACCAGAAGGAAGGCTCAGAAGGGACCAACAGGTGAGATCTCTAAGAGCTGCTAGAGAGCGATGGAGGCTACAGATAAAAACATTCAGTTCTTCTCCGCGATGAAGAGTGGCCCCCGCTCGCCACAACTAGAGAAAGCCCTCGTACAGAAACAAAGACCCAACACAGCAAAAATTAATTAATTAATTAATAAACTCCTACCCCCAACATCTTAAAAAAAAAAGAATTCATTCATTCAACAGATATTTGGGAGAGTAGGTGGTGATTAATAGGAACCCACGTAAGTCCAATAATGCATACTCTCTCTTTTAGAGGATCTCAGTGTAATGTGTGGTATTCAGTTTGGAGTCACAGGACTTGGGCTCATGTCCCTGCTTTGGCACTTGCTCGTTGTGTGACTTTCTCTCTGAATGATAGTTTTATCATCTATTAAAAAGGATAGTAGGTGTTGGAAATGGTGACTAAAATAAAGTTTGTGAAAATACCTGGAACATGGTTATACTCACTTAACATTAATCAATTCAAAAACCTTGGTTTTAGGAAGGGCCCAGATCCTGTGATATTCTTCTGGATTAGAAGCATGCACGTGGGCCGGATTAATGACAGGATGCGTTTACTAAAGAATGGCTGATTGACAGATGGACGTCTTTAGGATGGTATGCTATTGGGGTCCATCTTCATTCCTGTTTTATTCAATATTCTTAACATCCATGAAGGCATAGCACACTGATCACATTTGCTCAGAGAAAAGGCATAAGGATTGGGAGTCCAGAAGTTATCAATTAGTTGTAGCATACTTTGACTTTTTATTTTTAGAAGCAGTTGCAAAAATAGATATAAAATATATCATGTATGGCTGCCAAAAATCAATTGCAAATTATTGGGTATGTGTGACAGAGAGAGAGAGAGAGAGAGAGAGAGAGAGAGAGAGAGAAAAGAGGGAAAGTTAAAGACAGAAGTGGTGGCTTCATGTAGTTAAGGTTTAGGGATTTAAACTGACAATAAATCAACCATGAGATGTTTCTTCTAAAATAATGTTAGGGGGCTTCCCTGGTGGCGCAGTGGTTGAGAATCCGCCTGCTAATGCAGGGGACACGGGTTCAAGCCCTGGTCCGGGAAGATCCCACATGCCGCGGAGCAACTAGGCCCGTGAGCCACAACTACTGAGCCTGCACGTCTGGAGCCTGAGCTCCACAACGAGAGGCCGCGATAGTGAGAGGCCCGCACACCGCGATGAAGAGTGGCCCCCGCTTGCCACAACTAGAGAAAGCCCTAGCACAGAAATGAAGATGCAACACAGCAAAAATAAATTAATTCATTAATAAACTCCTACCCACAACATCTTCTTTAAAAAAAAAAAATAAATAAAATAATGTTAGGTTTTATTAAAAGAGGTATGGTGTATAGCACATGGAAAACAATAGACCTTCTAATCTGTATTATGCAGACCACATTTAGAACAATTGTACCTGGTTCTGCGTGCTACACATTAACACATTTTTTGAGCACATACATATATCTTTTATATATATATATATATATATACACACACACACACACACACACGTGTGCACACGCACACACACACACACACACACACACTATTTGCCAATCTCTGTGCTAGACACTTATGACAACTGCTGAAAAGAGCAGACCTGCTCCCAGAGTTCACAATATAGCAAAAGTGTTAGATGAATAAGCAGGTGATTTTAATTAAATGTTTTACTTGTATAATAGGGGAAGCTTAGGTCCCTGAGGAACCACTTAAGAAGGGGTTTTTAATCCAGACTTAATGGAATTGGGGTAGACTTTCCGGAGGCAGTGATGTTTAAATTGAAACCCAAAAGCTGAGTAGGGGTTATCAAGGCGCAGGTGGTATAGGGAAGAGGGTTCCAAGTGCAGGTGACAGTAACTTCCATAGGGCAAAACTCCTGTGCAAGGAACTGAGAGAAGGGATACACACACAGAGGAGCGGGGATGAGGGAGATGAGACTAGAGTGGTGGCCGGGGATAGAACTTCATGCTCTGAAGCCGTAATCGATCCTGAGAAGAACAGGGAGCCATTGAAGGTCGTAAGCACAGCAGGGTCACAATCAGTTTTGTGTTTTGGAAAGGTCAATATGGACAAAGCGTTGGAGGGATGGTCAATGAGAGGGAGAGAGAGAGGGAGAGAGGGAGAGAAACGACATAGGAGGAGTTATTATAGTATAAGCAGGAAGGGATGGTGGCTCCAACAAAGATGGTAGCAGGGAGATGACAAGAGAGGAACATTTTAAAAGCTAATTAGGAGACACAAAGCAAATAGTGACAGGGCTTCCCTGGTGGCGCAGTGGTTGAGGGTCCGCCTGCCGATGCAGGGGACACGGGTTTGTGCCCCGGTCCGGGAGGGTCCCACATGCCGCGGAGCGGCTGGGCCCGTGAGCCATGGCCGCTGAACCTGCACGTCCGGAGCCTGCGCTCCGCAACGGAAGAGGCCACAGCAGTGAGAGGCCCGCGTACCGCACACACACACACAAAAAAAGCAAATAGTGACAAACTTCAGGGATGCTGTAGCAAGGATGTCTGTAGGACATTTAACCTGCAAAGGAGAAAGTCTAGAGACCTATAGTATCTGTCTTTACATCTTTCACTCTCCATGGGAAGAGAGATTAGTATTGTGCTTTTCTCTCTGAGATGGCAGTGCTGGGCCAAATGGGTGGGAGATACAGGGAGATAAATTTCAGCTCAATACAATGAAGAATTTTCTAACAGAGCTGTTCCAAGGCAATGCATTCTTTGTCACAGAGATATTTAAACAAAGGCTTGATAAATATGCTTGGAAATTTTGGACAGGCAGGGATGGGGTGGCCAAGCTCGAGGGCATTGACATTTCCTTTCAACCCCAGGATTCCAAGACTGTGTGTATGAAGTTCAAATATCTTACTTAGGCTGGCACTTAAGGCTCACTGTGACCCAGCCCTTTGTAGGGAAGTCTTATGTCCTGGTTTCCCTGTATAAGCCTAGTGCATGCCTGGTGTCTCCTAGTAGCTATTATGAGCACTCAACGTTCAGTCTCAAAAGGTCCTAGTTTGAACAATAAATTTTATGATCATCCATCCCTTGACTTAATGTTCCTGCCTCATGCCCTGGCATTCTGTGAGAAACCTTACAAACAACTCATACTGAAGTTTTTGTTACTCCCGGAGGAAACCTGGCATTTTGCTGCCTGTTTGTTTACTTAGGCCGTTTCCTATGTCAGGAATACTCCTCCTCTGTGCATTCTGCATCCTTCATTGAGAATATACTTTTTCATCAAGGCCTTTTTATAACACCACGGGTTGCATTAAAGTGCTAAGTACATAATTATTTTTATAAATATTTGATCTCCCCCTATTATCCCCTAGAAGTCCAGTACTAAGATCTGTGAAAAATAGTCAGCCAGTGGTATGAATGGTACAATGTGTAAGGCAGTAACGTTTCAGAAGGAAATTCCCATTTATTAGAAAAAGTCATATTTTCATTTTTAAAGTGATTCATGCATTTTGTAGAAGAAGTTTAAATTAAGGAAAGTACCAGGAAGAAACAAAGGATTGTCTACAATCGTAGCACCTATAGATAAGCATGTGAACATTTCAGTGAATATCCCTTCTATATTCTTTTATACACATGTAGTCTTAAAATTGGAATCATGCATATCCTTCTGTAACCTGCTTTTCACTAAAACATACCAAGTGTGTTACCCCATGTCATTATATATTTTTCAAAAACGTGGTCTTTGGGGGTTGGTGAATTGTGTTCCATTCTGTAGCTGTCTCATGCTTTGTTTAACTTCTGGTGGACATCAGGTTGTTTCTATCTTTTGATGTTACAAATAATGCTTTGATGACCCTCTGAGACATATATCCATGTACCCATATATCCATCTGTATGGGACATTTACATTTTCTAAAACTGCAAGATAGTTGACCAAAAACTGATATTGAGTTGCTAAGAAAGCATGAGTTTAAAAAAGGTCTAATTTTACTTTAAAAACTTCACTATTATTCTATGTTATATAAATCTATTATATATGAGATATTATGTGCATGTGTGTGTGTGTGTGTGTCTCCACTTATTAATTCTCTAATTTCATGAAGGTATCTGATTTGAAAATGTATCAACAATCTGTGGGCTTGATGCAGAAGTGAGAGATAACAAGTGAATACATTTCTTGAACAATGAATTGAGCTTGAAATCTAAAAACTTCAGTGACTGTATCAGGGTGACAAATTTTTGTTTCCAAGCTAAATATAAGGAAAAGTGATGACATGTATGTTGCAGGATAAAGAGAATTCTCTGAAAAGAGAGACACTGCCTAATGTTCTGGTGTCTGGAGGAGATATGTGGCCATGGCCTTAGATCTTTATTCTAAAGTAAATAATTCATCTTCTTAGACACTCAAGGAGCAGGTAGGTCTCCACTGTAGAGTGAAATGTTTCATCTTGGTTGGGAAACACTGTGAATCATTTTGGTGACTTTTTAACAAAATAAATGAAAGATCTTGTCATGGGTTGATTTGTATCTATCCGCCACTCCTTGAAGTCCTAACCCCCAATACCTTTAAATGCGATCTTATTTGGAGATAAGTTCCATACTAGTCAGGGTTCTCCAGAGAAACAGGATCAATAGGATATACACTTGACCCTTGAACAGCACAGGTTTGAACTGTGTGGGTCCACTTATACGTGGATTTTTTTCAATAAATATGTACTACATTTCTACTCAGTCTGAGGCTTGTTGAATCCATAGGTGCGGAACTGTGGGTACAGAAGGCTGACTATAAAGTTATACATGGGTTTTCGACTGCTCTGAGGGTCAGCACCCAACCTTGAGTTGTTCAAGGGTCAACTATATACATATATCTATATATAGATATATGTATATATACATATATATATATATATATAGAGAGAGAGAGAGAGATTTATAATAGGAATTGGCTCACACGAGTACGGAGGCTGAGAGGACCATTGATGTGTTGTCTTCAAGCTGGAGAAGGAAAACTGGTGGTGTAATTCACTTTGAGTCCAAAGAATTGCGGGGTTAGTGGTGTAAGTCCCAGTCTGAGTCCAAAGGTTTGAGAATCAGGAGCACTGATACTGAGGGCAGAAGGAGACGGATGTCCCAACTCAAGCAAAGAGAGAAAATTCACTCTTCCTCTATCTTTTTGTTCGATTCAAGCCCTCAGTGGGATGGATGGTGCTCACCAGCCTCGTTAAGGGTGATTTTTTAAAAAAATTTATTTATTTACTTTCCTCATTTTTTTGGATGCTTCGGGACTTAGTTGCGGCACATGGGATCTTTGTTGAGGCATATGGGATCTTTCGTTACGGCGCACAGTCTCTTCGTTGTGGTGCACAGGCTTCTCTCTAGTGGCGTGCGGGTTTTCTCTCTCTAGTTGTGGCGGCTTGTAGTTTGCGGCACATGGGCTGTCTCATTGAGGTGTGTGAGCTCAATAGTTGTGGCGGGCAGGCTTAGTTGCCCTGCGGCATGTGGGATCTCAGTTCCCTGACCGGGGATGGAACACGTATCCTCTGCATTGGAAGGTGGATTGTTTACCACTGGACCACCAGGGAAGTCCCGAGGGTCATCTTCTTTACTCAATCAATTCGAATGCTAGTCGCTTCCAGAAACACCCCGCAGACACCCCCAGAAATGTTTTGGCAGCTATAGGGGCATCACTTAGCCCAAACACATCGACACATAACAATTAACCATCATAGGGTCTTTACAGAGGTAATCAAAGTAGAGTGAGGTCATCAGGGTGGGCCCTAATCCAATAGGACTGGTGTCCTTATAAAAAGGGGAAATTCAACACAGAGACATGGAGGAAGATGATGGGAAGAGACACAGAGAGAAGATGGCCATCTACAAAGCCAAAGAAAAGGGGCCTGGAACAGATCCCTTCCTCACAGCCCTCAGAAGGAACCAACCCTTCTGACACCTTGATTTTGGACATCTAAGCCTCCAGCACTGAGAGTCAGTACATTTCTGTTATTTAAGCCATCCAGTTTGTGATACTTTCTTATGGCTTAATACAGATTTGAATTAATATAGATTTCATGAGAGCATAATCCCCTTAGCATGGCTTCAGCTGGTAACAATACAACATTATTTTGCTCTTTGGTAACCAGAGATTACGGTGTTGTCCCTAGGAATGACAGCTGACGATATATTGCTGTTTCAGTTAGCAAATATTTTCATTACCGTGATCTCCTTTGACCCTGATCAAAGCCTAAGAGATGGGCCTTCTTACATCTCTGTAAGAATGCCCATTAGGGATAGGAAACAGAGGCTCAGAGAGACTAAGTGAATTATTCAAAGTTGCAAAGCTTGGAAGAGGTAGACCTGAAACTCAGATATTGGCTTTTGGATACTAAATACCACACTAGTTTAATGAAAACACAATGCTTTTCACCTTCGTGGACATGTCAAATGTCATCTTCCTTCTTTGATTTGAAAGACACGTTTGTGGCATGCTGAGCCAGATTTTTCGTGGTTTTTTTTTTCCCCCCCTAAATCCCCTGAGAATGATTTTATAATCCTACTTGTTGGAAGATCTCTGATTGGCTGAAGGCACCTACTCCATCCACGTCCTCGTTATCAAATATTTATCAGGAATTTAGGCACCGTGTTTATGTGCACAGAATATTTCTTCTCCACACAGAAGCTTTGTTTACTGACAAAATGGACTTTCTCAGGACACGGTTTGATTACTGACAAATCCAACTGCGAAACTTTGGATGTGTTGGATATAATTGAGTTTTTCCATCATTAATTCTGCTCAGATATTAATTCAACATAGTGACATGAGGGGCGCCAAGCAGTTTCCAGGAAGCTGCTTGACTTTAATCAGCAGGAACAAATGCAAGATTATTGCACTTTTTCCTTGGGTGACCTAAGCTTGTTCTTGGCACCCGTGAACGCAGAGCGCTGGTTGTCTCATAGTGTTTCAGTGGCTTCTACCCAGGGGACTTATTAGTTTTGAACCTTAGGGATAATTCCATAAGAATGTAATTCTTTCCCTCCCTGAAAGAACAAAATGTTGCTTGTGTTGGGCTATTCTTGTTATGTGATAAAACCAGTGGTTCCCAAATTGTGGAATCACAGAGATCTGTAGGTAGGGTCGTCAGATTTAGGAAAAAACGGGCAAGGGAACCAAAATACACAACAACAGTAAAACCTCCAGGATGCCCCAGTTTAACTTCAATGGCAAATAAACAAGAAATACTTTTTTAGTATAATGATGTCCCCGATATTGAAAATACTAAAAAAAGTATTGTCTCTGGCAACCCTACCTATAAGGTTATATTGGGGGTAGAGTGTTGATAATTTGTCAATATTTCAAAAGTTATGAAAATTATACATTTACACAAGTAAGACTTCAGAGGTTCCTGAAAATGTGAAATTTCCTTGATTTTGGTTGGGATTTTTTGGACCCAACTTGAAAGCACTGTCATCTCACGCTGAAACCATAATTTTATTACCGTTTTTGATGACTTGTGTTCCAGGGATCATGCAAAGCACATGCATTATCTCATGTAATCCTCAAAATCAGAGGTCGGACGACTATAGCCTGCAGGCCAGATCCGGTCACTGCCTATCTTGTAAATAAAATTTTGTTGAAATGCAGCCACCTCGTTTGTTTCTGTATAGTTTGTGGCTGCTTTCATGCTCCAACAGCAAGTGTGTAGCTGTGATAGGAGATTGTTGTATGGCTCACAAGACCTGAAATACTTATTATTTGGCCCCTTGCAAGCAGAGTTTGCCTACACTTGCTCAAACCCACCCTTTGAAGGAGTTACCTATATTCCCATTTTTAGAATGAAAACATGAAGGCCCACAGAGTTTAAAAAACTGGGTAAGTTCTCACAGCTCTTAGAGTTCAAACTAAGGTCTGTTGAATTCCAAAACTTCTGACTACAGCTGACCCTAAGGCTGATAGTCAATTACATTTATCCTAAATGGGTTTAATAATGGAGAAACTGATTTCTGCTTAAATACTGTCCATCCCGAAGATGAGGCAGAAGGAATGGGGTCGTGGTTAGGCACCAGGCTCTGGAGGCACAGTGCTTAAGCCCCAGCTCTACTGCTTAATTTCTCTGTATCTCAGTTTCCACCCTTGTGAATTGCAGATGATAATAATTCCTATATGTGTGATTGTTACTGGGGTTAAGTGAGACAATGTCTAAAAAAACGGGAAGAGCAAAACAAAACAAAACAAAACAAAACGGGAAGAGCATTTGCCTAGTGGTCCACTAGGCATTTATTATTTTTATTTCAAATGACTGTTTCAAAGCAAGGGTAAAATAAAGAGTTTGGAAAAGTTGGGAACATCTGCCATGGTTGATTGACAGAACAGTTCAGGCAGGAAGCTCAGAGAGCACAGCGGCCCCTACTTGTCAGATCACAGCACGGAAAGATGCTTGTCTGGCTTCTTTATACAGGCGTATCTCATTTTATTTGCTTCACTGTGCTTCGCAGATACTGTCTTCCGTTTTTCTTTACAGACTAAATGTTTGTAGCAACCCTGCATGGAACAAGTGAACGGGCACCACTTCTCCAGCAGCAATGGCTCACTTTGTGTCTCTGTCACATTTTGGTGATCCTTGCAATAGTCCAGACTTTTTAATTGTTATTATATTTGTTATGTGATCTGTGATCAGTGATCTTTGATGTGACTATTGCAAAAAGATTGCGACTTGCTGATGGCTCAGACAACAGTTAGCATTTTTTAGCAATAATGTATTTTTAAATTAAGTTATGTGCACTGATTTTTAGACACAATGCTATTGCACACTTAACAGACTACAGGATAGTGTAAACATCATTTTTATATGCACTGGGAAACTAAAACATTTGCGTGACTTGCTTTATTGTGGTATTTGATTTATTGCAGTGGTCTGGGACCAAACCCGTAATATCTCTGAGGTGAGCTTGTAAGAGATGTCTTTGTTCTGAAAGTGCCTTTTAGTCCTTGGTTGGCCGTGTTTGCCTTGGGAAGCCGTGCTGTGAGATGTTACAGGATGTTCATCCAGTGCTCACTGGACCTTAAACCCCTTATTACTATTACCTCTGATATTTATAGCCCTAATATCCACCCCCAGTGGCTCCAAATTGACTAAAAATATAGCCAGGCTGCTGGAGAATAACCTTCTTAAATAGCACAAGACAGGCAATTGTCCTCAGAAACACCTCAATCTATAATTTAATCCTTAGGCAAAAACTAGAAAAAAAAATCAGTTTTTACCAGTATTCCTCACCCTCCAAAGCATATTTTGTGTATGGAGTCACTATGAATAAAATCTGTATGTAGACCCTGTTAAATATATTAGAATAGCCTTGATCTTTTGAGGAGACTAGGAGATAAACGTTGTTCCCTGAGAGTGATGGAATTGGATGACTTGAAAAGACTGGAAAAATCTGCAATATTGTGTATAAACCATTCAAGAGCTAAGTCAATATGTAGTCATTAAAAACATGGCCAAGACTCCTGGAGACTTTGCTTTGCAAAAGTGAAGTGGCATGAGCATGCATGGCCATTATCAGCAGGGTTTTGCAATTTCCTAGCGTGCCTGGGGTGCATGGAAACAGGAGCAAAGCAAGTGGCATTATTTTCCTAGGGTTGGCTTAGCCATCCTCTAGGATCTAGAAAATCCTTGAGAACTCTAGCCTTGGAGGTGGAGGGAGAAGCCTCCAGCAACTCTGCTGCCATTTTACAGAGCATAAAGCTGCAGGACAGTTGCCTCATCCCTGTTCTCCTCTGTCTCAGTCCTCCACGCTCTGGTTACATTTCCCTTCCTCTCTCGTCACAATCTTCTTCCTTTGTTAATTCATTGAACCAACATTAATTGAATGTCTCTGTGTGCCAGGCACTGTGCCAGACTCTGGGGATAAATGAGAAGAGGCATAGACTTGGTTTCTAATCTCATGGAGTTTACAGTCTGGTGGGAGAGGCACACAGGCCGGGAGTTGTTACCGAGTCTAAGCTCATACTGCTCGCCACACAACAGGCCGATAATGGAGAGACGAGTTGCTGGGGCAAGGAAGAATGACTTTATTCAGAAAGCCAGCCAACCAGGAAGATGGCGAGCTCGTGCCCCAAAGAACTGACTTGCCTGAATTAGAATCCAGGCTCCTTTTTTACTAAAAGGGGAGGGAGTAAAGTCAAACACTTCCTGGTTCCCATCAGCCTCCGGAGGGGATGTGTTCATTTCTTCCTCCCTGTAGTCATTCACAGGTGGACCTGGTCAGGATGTTTCCTGTGAGCTAAACAAAGGTATTTTAGCTTAATGCTCATTACCTGGGAAGCAGGGTTCCCAGAGATGGGCCATTATCTATAATTTAAGCTTATAGGCAACATCCCTTTAGTGATTAACTTGTGATAGAATACGAAGGTTCTTCTCTATTACAGTTAGAGTAAGTATTGTAAGGAGTAAAGATTGGGGAGAAAGAGAATAATGACACGTGTGTGTGTGTGTGTGTGTGTGTGTGTGTGTGTGTATGTGTGTATGTGTGTGTGTGTGAAGGGTGTGGATGGGGTCAGGAAGGCCTTTCTCTGAGCTGAGAACTGAAGGCTCAGTGAGAGCAGAAAAGTCTGTTGAGTTGTTTCCAGACACAGCCAGCTAGTGAACAGTAGTCCTGAAGTTTGAACCTAGGTTTGCCTGACTTTGAGAATTCTCCACTCTTCACTAAATCTTAACCCAGAAAGAATTATACTTGCTCCCCAAATGTTTACATTTAGCTGTGTTGTCCTCCCATGAAGCAACTTGAACAACAGTAAGGAGAGAAATCATTCATCCTTCACCCCATCTGATCATTCACCATGGGCTAGCCACGATGTGTATGCAAGTGCAGAGCACAGCTGTGACCAACGCCAAGGAATGTTGAGGAAAGCATTGTTAGCCCGGACTTGGGGTGATGCGGCCAGAGTCCGCATGCTCTTCAAATGCATCACAATGCCCTCTTTGCTCCAAAGGATCCTGGCCCTCATTAAAATGCAAGGCATGTGCATCCCACTTGCTTATTCCTTTCATTCCTAGACAAACACAAGTCTAATAAAGAGGCAAACAAGTGTGTCCAGGTCATAAGTCCACTTGGGAAAATGGGTATTTTGGGGAGGTTAGACTAATGCTAGCAGGTTGCCATTGCATTGTGAACTCTGAATGTCATTTGGCACTCTGGGGTTCAAGGGTAATATTGCCTGCAGTACTAATTACACACTGCAACTCACTGCCAAGGGAGGTTGAGGAGGTCTGAATGTTAGAATTGGCAGCCATATTTCTTGGGTATTTAGAGTTCTGTTTGGGGAATGTGGCTGGTCCAGATGGAGGAAGTTCAACACTTTCTATGCCAGATGTTGTGGAACTTTCAGGAGATGATGGAGAGGCAATCCCTGTCCTCAAGGAACTTTCAGTTTAGTAGGAAGAATTTCTGACAAAACAAACTCAACCCAGGAGGCAAGGTGTGGTGAAAAAATCAGGAATTTGAACCATTCAGTTTGGGTTTTCTCCACCATTACCTTGTAGTCTTGAGGAAATTATTTAACCTTTCTGAGTCTTGGTTTCTTCATTCATAAAATGGGGTTTTATAACTACTTCATGCCATTGTATAACTACCTTAATAGATGGTGACTAGTAATCACTGTTGCTGTATTTATTACTGTTAGTATCAGAATATGGCAAATTCTGCTCTAACACTGAGTGACTTTGGGCAAACTATTCAAATCTTCGTCTGTAAAATAAGATAATTCTAATGGCCTTATGTGTGTAGTTCAAGAGCTAACTGCATTCTCTCATCACTCTTACCACCCTTTTTTATTCTTTATTTGTAGCTCCTATCACTCATTGACATGTTTGTATATTTTATGTCTTTTTCCATCCAAAACAATGTAAGCTCCGGCAAGAATCTGGCTGCTTCTGCTAATTGCTGGTGTCATTTGTGCCTAAATACAATGCCTGGAACATAATATGCTCTCAATAAAATATTTACTGTGTAAATGGATGAGCAAGTGAATGAATGCTAACTCCTAGGTTAAATATTTAGCCAGCTGTCGGCTCCCAGCACACGGGACCTGTCCTTGTGCTTAGTGTCATTACTAGGGGTGGAATATGGTGCGTGCCAGGTCAGGACCCAATACAGAAAGATTGCTCCCGGCCCTGTCAGGTGGTGATCTTTGTTCTTAGCACTGGCATCTTATCAACTGTGTTGTAGCTGGGAGAAGCAACCGGGTCATTGTCAATAGTAAGGTCACATGAGACTAATTGTAAAAATAAGAGTTTCAGAATTTTTATCAATTCTCAAGAAGAAGGGGAAACAGCTGCAGAAAGGGAGGAAAGTCTGGGAAAAGGAGAAAACAGCATCTTTAGCAAAATGTTTTGTCACATGGGACCATAGGCTATAAGTCTCTGACTGAGACTTACCCAGCTCCAACCCTAGAAGGCATGCAAAGCAGCTGCCTCGGTCAATTGACACGAAGATAGTACACTGGTAAAGGGCCCCAGCCTGGAGTTGGTGCCAAAGTGAGAGACTGTCCTTGACAAATTCTGTTCTGTTTCTGAATTGTTAAAGGCACTAGGAAAAGAAACTCTCAACTGCCCTTCAAGTGTGAGATCAGAGGAATTTCTTTTAAAAATAATAAAACAAAATATAGCATAGTGGACTATAGCAAGAAATACTTAGAAGCTGGACTCTGGTTAGGCAGACCCGAGTTTGGAAGCTGGATTCTGGTTAGGCAGACCCGAGTTTGAATGAACTTGTGTGAACTTGAGCAAATTACTCAAACTTCTGTGAGCCTCTGTCAAAAAGAGAAACCAATATGTACTTTGCAAGATTGAGAGAATCCAGTGAGTTCATTCCTGTACAATGTCCGGCAATTCTAGGGGCTCAATAGATGGTAGCTGTTATTGTTAACAATGAACACTACGTGGATTATTTTGCTTAATTCTGCAGTAACCCTATGAGAAGGTAAGGGGATTCTTCCCATTTTACATATGAGGAGATGGAGGTCTAGGGAGGTTTTCTAACTTAGTCAAAGCCACACAGCTAGTGAGCATCTGAGTCAGGACTCTAACCATGCCTGAGAGCCCAGGATTTTCCTAATTAGCAAGTTGTATAACATCTCTCATAAGAGCAACAGAAGCTTAGCGGGACAACGGAAGGTCCAGGACTTCTGCATTCTCTTGCATAATACTCTAGTGGCAAGCTGGGGTTATCAGATTTCAACTTTTCAGTGGCTCTCTGTTTACAAAGCATTGTAAGAGACCTATAAGGCTGCTAGAGGCGATATAAGGTCAGCTTGTCTTATGCCTGTCTTCTAGATCCATCCAGAAGTAGATTGCTTCATATCTTAAGTCCATCAAATGATTTTGTGAAAGGTGTTCCTCCTTTTCTCAGCCCACTCCTGACAGTGTTCCCTTTAATTAGCATGAATTACATTGTGCATGCCATAGGTATTATATATCTATCTATACCTATCTATATCTATATGTATATTTCCTTCAGGAAATGAAATAGTAAGAACAAGGTGTGTATAGGATCCTTAGCTTTCCTTTGGATTTACTCAGGAAAAATAAAACCAAGTTCTGTTTATTTAATTTAATTGAGTAGCTCTTTGCTGGTCATTATATAGAGAGAGAGAACTCAGCTCCCTAAGAGAGTTGTAAGAAGAGAGAAAAATAATAGATGCGTAGAGTTGGAAATGACCATAAATGTTGTATAACCAATCTTCCTTTGAATTTAGATGCTTTATAAGACCAACCTTTTCTTGAATAGTAACCATGAGTTCATTTTTTATAAGAGAACTCTGGCAGCACGGCTGGCTAGAAAGTTCATTTTATTATGAGACGAAACATGCTTCTCTGTGCCTTCTAGTTTTGCTCAAGGAAGTGCAATGCCCTTCAAATATCTGAGAAAGACAACCACACCCACCTTCTCCCATCATGCATGCAAGGCACCCGGGAGGCATGGTCACAGGTTCCTCAGCCATGGGCCATGAGGGGAGCCCATTAGATGTCCATTCTCTAAATATTAGTCAGAGTGAGCCTTTTGAAACAGAAATCGGATCATGTCACTGCCTGACTCAGATCTCTCCAGTAGCTTCTCAGCACACCCAAAATGAAACATAGAGGCTCACTGGGTGACCTGGGTGGTCCTACATAAACCAGCACCTGATCCAGTCTTTGATGTCCTCTGAAATTGCTCCCCCATCTTTCACTCCACTCCAGCCACACGGGCCTTCCTGAACACACTGAGCTGTCCCTACCTCAGAGCCTTCCCACCTGCTATTTCTCCCAAGAGACACCTGGTTCTTCCCTCACTCCATCCAGATTTTTGTTCAGAGGTCATCTCTCCAGAGAGACCTTTGTTGCCACCCAATTGAAAATAACTCCTCCCATTACTCTCTGTTCTCTGCTCTGCTCTGTTTTCCTTATCATTTATTAATTACCTGACATTATTATATTTCTCGCCCACTAGAATGTGAGATCCATGAGGCAGAAGTTTCGTTTTGTTCACTTTGCATTTCCAGTGCTAGATACATACAAAGTGCTCAATAAAAGTTTGTTGAATAAATGAACAAATAGATGAATGAATTAATAAATGGATTGGGTAATAGGGACTGCTCATCATCTTGGTCCTGCCTCTCTCAGTGCTATCTGGTTCTGTAGTGACCTAAAACAAGCGGTCACTTAAATGAGATATCCAGAAGTGAAAACAGTCCAGACGGAGTCCATGCAGTGCCAGGCTCAGCTGAACTTTTCTCTCCTGGATCTGAGCGGTAATTGTCTATTAGAGGAGCCTAAGATAAAATGAGGTCATTTAGAGTTGTGGTCAAGCATAGGCTCCTATAGAACTTGCAGGTACCAAAAATTCCCAGCTTTCTTTTGTAAGGATTGTTTTCAGTTCTGGTCTCTCCTAGTGTGAAGTTTTATAACTGAATTTTGTATTCTAGTTCAAGAATCTTACCCCAGACAGATTGATCTGGCTCTCTCTCTATTTCTTCTAAAATCTTTTGACTTCAACCTGTCAAGATATTTTTGAATTTCGATTCAGTCCATGGTACGTAGTACGTGGCACCTAGCTGTTGCTGGAATACTGTGTTCAAGAACATACCCTGTATCCATGATTCAGGAATCAAGAAGCTACCATCTCTGTCACCCCCGCAGATGTCTCCTAGGGCATAGGAAGCTGGAGAATGGACACTGAAATAATGTTTCAGAAAACCTTCCACTTCCACAATCTTATTTGCACAGAGAAGCAGCTGAAAGGGGCTGGAAGAGAGATCCTGTCTTCATTCTGCTGTCCCAATCTCATGTACATAAAGACAATCTCAGCAGCATAACTGGCAGAATCTATAAACTGTATCTATAACTCATCCTACAAAAAGCCTGCAAGACAGGAGGGCTCCCTGGAAGTGGGGTGGAGTAGAGATTGAAGGAGCCAGTTCTCAGTCTCTTCCACACATAACCCTTGCATACCTCTACAATGGAACTCACCAGAGTGTGTTTAACAGACAGTTGACTTCCATTTCTTCCGATGAAAACATGCTTTTTACCTCAATATCCCTGATACTACGTGGTACTTGGCACAGAGTAAGCTTTTACTAAGCATTAGCTTCTATTATAGGGAATGCTTACTAAATCTGTGTTGAATCAACACTATATGAATTTGTAAAACTCTCACACTCCAAAATTTAGAGCCATTGTCTGACAATGACCTGCATTCTCTCTGATCCCT
Source organism: Lagenorhynchus albirostris (assembly GCF_949774975.1). Lineage (NCBI taxonomy): Eukaryota > Metazoa > Chordata > Mammalia > Artiodactyla > Delphinidae > Lagenorhynchus > Lagenorhynchus albirostris. Next base: position 63,261,492 of record NC_083111.1, on the reverse strand, counting down.
TAGGAACTTTGAAATGACATGGTTATGATGCCCATGGCTCTGATCACTTCCTCATTACCAACTGATTCTTTTTTTGGGGTCAGTCTAGAATAGAAGTTAATCTGTGGCTTCTGATATGTTCTGAAATAGGAAACATTATCAAGTATCAAGGCTTATCAGACACTTATCAGATTCTCTGCTTTTAATAGAATCATGTTTCTTCTAGAAAATAGTTGAAATTCCCATTCCTTTTAGATCTTGCTAGTTTTGTAATTTTCATTGGGAAATCATGGAGAAAAGAGGGCTCCCCCACTTAATATGTACTTGAACTTGGGCAAGTTGCCCAAGTTGAGCTTGTTGACAGTGATAATAATCTGAAGGGGTTTATGAGGTTAAATAAGGCAATATATAAAAATATCTCTAGTTATGTTGCTGGGCAAAAGGCAGGCACTTACTAAATACTAGCACTTAGGGGGTGTCTGATCCATGCCAGGTATGGTACCACTCATGCATACTTGCTTTTCCCTTTTCCTTCACCCAGTCCTGAGCTGTCCTGATATCCCAACCAGAGCTACTTTAGCTCTGTGACCTTGCCTACGAGCAGCATTTCAGTTTTATTGATTGCAAAGTGGGAAGACTGAGTAAGCCTTAATTCTTCTAACTCATAGCCCTTTTTTTTTTTAAAGAAATGTTCTTTAAATGTTAAGACACATTTTTTTAAATGAGGTATAATCAACATATCACATTATAGTCATTTCAGGTGTATAACAATGATTCGATATTTGTATATATTGAGAAATAATCACCATAGTAACTCTAGTTGAGATCCATCACCACACATAGTCACAAAACATTTTTTTCATAATGAAAACTTTTACGATCTACTCTCTTAGCAACTTTCAAATCTGCAATGCGATATTATTAACTACGGTCACCATGCTGTATGTTACACCCCCATGACTTATTTATTTTATAACAGGAAGCTTGTACCTTTTAACCCCCCTTCACCCATTTTGCCCTCCCCAACCCCCTGCCTCTGGAAACCATCAGTCTTTCTCTGTATCTTTGAGCTCTTTTTTTTTTTAGGCTCCTCCTATAAGTGAGAACATACAGTATATGTCTTTCTCTGTCCGACTTTATTTCACTTAGCATAATGCCCTCAAGGACCATCCATGTTGTTCCAAGTCATTGTTCTTAAATCCCCACAACTGTCCCACAGACTCTGGTTACTGTTTGTTGCCATTAAATTCGAGCCCCTTGAGATCTGTAGGTGAAATGACAGGGCTACAATGCCTTAGGTTTTCTTCTTAGGCTACTTTATTTGAAAGTAAAATGAAGCAGGAAACTGATGAAGCAGAATGGCAGAGACCCTGAAGTGCTCTAAAGGAGTCCCAGGAAATTCTCCTATTTTTAGGGAAGTAGAGGGTTTCATCACACATCGGGGCTAGTTAAAATAGGTCCACACCACAACTCAAAATGCTTCAGTTTTCCTGTTAATTATCAGGTTTGGAGGGTAACTGAGGTGACTCTGGAGACAGCTTTGAAGGCACTGACCCAAGCTGCAGATCAGGATTAATATTCCTTTTCTGTGGGTCCAGATGCTTTGGAATTTGCTTCACTGTGAGAATAATCTCACTAGCTCTCTTTTATTTTAGCAGCAATTTTTGAGATATAATTTATAAACCATAAAATCCATCCTTTTAAACTGAACATTTTGGTGGTTTTTAATACACTCACAGAGATGTGCAAACACCACCATAATGTAATTTTAGAACATTTTCAACACTCCAACACAAAACTTCATATCCAAAAGCAGTCACTTCCACATCGCCTGACAACCTCTAATCTACTTTCTTTCTCTATGGATTTCCCTATTGTAAGTAGTTCATATAAATGGAATCATACAGTATGTGGCCTCTGTGTCTGGCTTTTTTCACTTAGCATGATGTTTCCAAGGTCCATCCATGTTTTAGCATGTATCAGGACTTCATTCTTTTTCATAGCTGAATAACATTTAATTGTATAGATATACCAAATTTTGTTTCTCCACTCATCAGTTGAGAATTCTGCTCTGGACATTTGTGTACAAGGTTATGTGTGGACTATGTTTTCAATTCTCCTGGGTATATACCTAGGAGTGGAATTACTGGGTCATACGGTAACACTATGTTTAACATAGAGTCTAACACTTTGAGGACCTGCCAAATTGTTTTCCAAAGCTGCTGCACCACTTTGTAATCCTATCAATAATATATGAGGGTTCCAATTTTTCCACATCCTTCCTAATACTTATTCTTTTCTGTCTTTTTAATTTTAGCCATCCTGGTGGGTGTGAAGTAGTATATATTTCATTGTAGTTTTGATTTGCGTTTCCCAAATGACTAAATGATATTGAGCATCTTTTCATGTCCTTATTGTCCATTTATATATCTTCTTTCTAGAAATGTCTATTCTAATCCTCTGAACATTTAAAAAATTGGGCTATGTGTCTTTTTATTGCTGAGTTGTAAGAATTTTTTCCATATTCTGGATACTAGACCCCTGTCGGATATATAATTTGCAATTTTTCCCCCATTCTGTGGACCATCTTTTCACTTTCTTGCCATCTTGACAATAATGTTTTTCAATCCATGAACATGATTGTCTTCCCATTTATTTAGGTCTTCTATAATATATTTCAATTATGCTGTCTGGTTTTCAGAATACAAGTCTCACACTTGCTTTGTTAAATTGATTACTAAGTATTTTAGACTTCTTGATACTATTATAAATACAACTGCTTTCTCAATTTCATTTTAGATTGCCCATTGCTAGTGTACAAAAATACAATTGATGTTTAACATTTAGCTTGTATCATGCCATCTTCCTGAGTTCATTTATTAGTTCTATTTTTTTTTTTTTTTTGGTATGCGGGCCTCTCACTGCTGCGGCCTCTCCTGTTGTGGAGCACAGGCTCCGGACGCGCAGGCCCAGCACCATGGCTCACGGGCCCAGCCGCTCCACAGCATGTGGGAACCTCCTGGACCAGGGCACAAACCTGCGTCCCCTGCATCGGCAGGCAGACTCCCAACCACTGTGCCACCAGGGAAGCCCAGTTCTAATATTTTTTAAACAGATTCATTAGGATTGTCTATGTACAAGTTTATGTCATTTGTGAATAGAGATAGTTTTATTTGTTCCTTTCCAAGTTAAATGCCTTTTGTTTGTTTTTCTTGCCTAATTGCTTTGGCTAGAAGTGCAGTGTTGAATAGAACTAGTGAGAGAAGACATCCTTGTCTTGCTCCTGATCTTAGGGGGAAAGAATTCAGTCTTTCACTGTTAAGTATGATGTTAGCTGTGAGTTTTTCGAAGAAATCTTTTATCAGGCAGAAGAAGTTTGTTTCTATTCCTACTTTGCTGAATGTCACTAATTGTTGTTTGATTTCAAGGGGAATCACAGAAATGGCAGTTTTGCTTCCTCCCTGAGAGGGTACCATTGTACTCTAAGCATGTGATGATGCCATTCCATTAGCAAGTATAAACTTCCTTTTAGGTTTGAGTTCAACAACTTTCTTGAGTTGAAGCTCAAATTCTCGGGACTTTCCAATTCAAATAGAAGGCCTTTATTATTGTAGTTAAAACCTGCACCTTGAAAGCTGTCTCCAGAGTCACTGCACCCTTTTCCAAATAAGTGCTGCCCATTTTCTCTTGAGGTTAGAGAGAATGTGAAAAAAAAGTTGTTTATAACATGTCTAACTTAAACCTACATGTAATCTCTCCATAAGTAAAGGCAATTCTCCTAGAACCTTTGTCACTACTAAGCACCTATTACGTGCCCAGCCTTTTGCTACCTACTGAGAATGAAACGGAGCAGGGCCCTATGGTCTGTTCCCCCCTTGTCCTCAGCCTGCCTTTTGTCTGTGGAAAGATTTTAGCCAAAGAATAAGTTTAATCAGAGAGGTGAGAAATTGCAGAAACAAAGGAAAACAGTCAAAGGAGACCAAATAATAATAGTTTAGTCATTAAGCATAGTCAAGGACCTTTAGTTCCTTCTCAAGGGCTATAGATCATATTCTGAGCCATATCCTGTGAGCTGTCTTATAGATACTGAAACCCCCGCTAGGTGGAAGAAGTTAACTCCAGGATGACCATTATGACATGACTATAGCAATGACATGAGCTGCCACCATTCTGAGGACTGGCCTCAAAGAAACGGAAACAAACTGACCCTGGAACTGAAGATTAACTATGCCTAAAACCATCAAGATGAGGCTGGTCAGACCACCAGTGACCAATTTCAAGATGACTGTCAGAGCTGACTGTGCTGTTTCTGCATGTAGCCCCTTCCCTCTGTCTATAAAAGCTCTTGCCCCCTGATTGTCTGGGAGTAGGGGGGAGTCAGCCTTTGGACCGGCATCTGCCCTCCCCCCACCCCCTGGGTGCCGGCATCCAAAAGAAAGCAAACTTTCCTTTCCACCAGCCTTGCCTCTTTATTGGCTTTTGAGCAGAGAGCAGCCAGACCCCACTTTCAGTTACATGAACATGATAGTAGATGATGAAGTCTTTATCCTCCTGGCTTTAATAATGGCTAATATTTGTATGTTTCCTATGTTCAAGTACTGACCTACCTGCTTAACATGCATTATATCATTTGGTCTTCATATCAACCCTGTGTGATGAGAACTATTATTATTTTTATTAAAAGAAATCTGAGTTTTAGAGAAGTTAAGCAAGGTCTCACGCTTAAAAGTGGCAGACCTAGGTTGGATGGACTCCAGAATCCAGACTCTTGTTTCTTTCCCCTGCTCTCTGGGGATTTATATTCTTATTGCTGAGACAGGAAATACTTAAATAAAACAGGCAATACTAAAGAACAAGAGATAAATGTTTTGGGTAGAATCTGTAGGTTCTTGAGGATAGCACAGTGGGGATTGCAGTTGTGAGGAGGGTTCTTGTTAAGATGCTGAGCCTCGGGGAAAGGAATGGATTGACTAAGATTTGTATGAGCACAAAGGAAAGAGGAGCAGGGCTGAGAAGTAGCATAAGGAGAAGTGTGGAAATTAGCTTAGACTTCTGGGGGGAAGAGTCTGACTAAAGTGAGAGTTTCTGTCATTTATCAATGGGAGATCTGGTTTGGGGGTAATTTGGGTCATATTTTGGTGTGTGTGTAGGTATATGAATACTACAACAAAGGGTAGGGTTTAGAAAAGTATTTAAGTAATGGAATTAACTTACTTATTGATTGTTTTTGTTTGTTTTTACAAACTGTACTCCTTGAATTTCCACATTTCTGAGAAAGTGCCAGAGAGAGAAGGGAGGTGGCTGCTTAGATGGGATCCTGGCTTCCCACTCGCACTAGAGCAGCTCCAAATTTAGATGTTGGTATTCATTTTGAGATTTTATTTGAAAATAAGGTTTTAATGCTTAAAAAAGTGTTTCAAACCACTGAGTTAGCCCAATAATCCTGCTTTACAGATGAATAAATATGGGCTTAAAGGGACACAGCTAGTTAGTAAGAGAGCAAGAATTCAAGTGCAATTCAAGTTCCAATTTAAACTTCTTGATGCCAAGTGCTTCATTAGACAAACATTTATTGTCTGTTTGTTATATCCCAGGAAAGATTCAAAGCTCTGTGGAGTGCAAGGATGACTGGTCCCTGCATTTGAAGGACCACAAGGGATAGAGATGCCTAAAAAGAGATTATAGACAGTATGGGAGGCCCATTGCTCTGCATGGGAAGGGAAAAATCAGGGGGTGCTCCACAGAGGAGTGACACCTGACCTGAATATTCACGAATATGTTGGAGTTTGCCAGGGAGAGTAGGTGGAGAAGAGCATTCTAGGCTAAAACAACAAGGTGTATTAAAGAAGGAAGATGTAGGAAAGCACAGCTTAATCAGGGACTAGCAAATAGTTCTCAAATTAAGAAAACTTACCCTTTATTTAGCATTCTCCTGTGTCAGGCATTGTGCTAGGCAATTTACATGGATTATTTCATGTAATGTTCTTAAGAATCCTATGAGCTGGATACAGATGAGAAAACTGAGTCTTAAGGTGGAGAAGTAATTCACCTAAGGGTCATGTAAGGTCTCACAGTTAAACAGTGGTAGAGCTGGGATATGAATCCGGGGAGCTTAATTTTGGATTTAGAGTCCTGTGCACCTTGCTAAGCAGTTTGGATTTGATCCTCTAGGTCAGTGGTCCTCAAATTTGCAGCAGAATCACCAGATGGGCTTGTTAAAACATAGATTCTGGGCTCTACCCCTGAGTTTCTTAGGTAAGACCCAAGGATTTGCATTTCTAACAAGTTTCCAGGTGATTCTGACCCTCCTGGGGATCACACTTTGAGAACTGCTGTGACAGGAAGCTACTGGAAGGTTTTCAGCTTGGGGGGAAATCATCAGATTTGCCTGTATTTTATGCAGGGCTCTCTGGGTGAGGAATGGAAATGAATTACAAGTTGGATAAGAGAGACCTCAGTGAAATGGTGTTTGGAGGGGGAAGAGAAGGCACACAGGAAGAATAGTTATGAGATGAACTTCTAATGTGTGTCCAGAAGAATGAAGATGAAGAGATAAATCTAAAAGTAATCACACAGAAAGATAATTTAGGTATTAATGGCACTCAGCAGGCTCTGATAAAGGATAGTAATAATTGTAATTAATAATGAGACTCTGCAGACATGGTTTCTGATTAGAAACAAGAGATGAAAGGATTGTAGAACAAAAAGTGGTTTTAAGGTTTCCATGAAAAGACATTGGAGAGCAGAGTGGCTGTTGAGGTAGCTGTGTTTTGAACGTGCGAGTTGAGGCCCTTGTGTGGCCTCATAGAGAGACATCACACTATAGTGGGAAGAGGACCAAACTAGCTTAGGAGGTGTGGTTTCTAGAAACTCAGTCACTCATTCTACCATTTTGAGATGTCACCTATCTCCATCTCTTTATCTACAAGTGGTGTTGGCAACAGCTTCTCAGCCTGCTTATGTGAGACTGGAGGGTAAAGGCTGAACGTTTTCGACCTTGTGTTGATACTTTTAGCAAAACAATTTTCTCTAGTCACATACCCACCGATTCGTGCTCAGATGTTACACAGTCCACATGGCAAAGTAGACTCAAACGTCTTTCATTCACCTGGACTTTTACATGCACGTTTCAGAGTAGCCCCCCCAAAAAAAAGACTTAAATTGAGTTTGAGATTTAAAATGTTTTATTATAACCTAGGGTTAGGAACAAAGCTGAGTTATTTCCTGGGGGGTAATTCTTCTTAACCTCAATTATGAATAAATGCATTTTCAAGTTTTCAAGTCTACTATAACTTTACTTTAAATCCACTGCCTTAGAAGATTTTTAAGACTACTGACACGTTTTAAAGCTATTAACGAGATCCCTTATGTTAACTATTTAATTCTAGAGTGTTAGCAAATGGATACACGTCTCTAAGTCTTTCTTATAATTCCATTAAAATTTAAGAAGTGACTTTGCTGGTCATCACGATCATTGCATATTCATTCACTCAGGAGTCATCACGTTTAACACCTGCCTGCCCCTCAACCTCCATACCCAATGCATGAACAAGTCCTTTTCCTATAACTCTCCCCATTTTCTGCCTCTCCACCAACACCGTAATTTTCTTGGTGCAAAATATCACTCAGTGTCTTTTGTCTGGATTACTGCTGTCATTTCCAAACTAATCTACTGTATCCATTTGACTCCCTCCAATTCATAACCACACTGTACAGAGATTAATGCTTCATATCTAATTAAGCTTCCACCGACTTAATCCCTTTAAAGGCTTTCCAAAGCTTTTAGGATAAAGACTATACCACCCTACAAGACTGATGAGGCCCCACATGGACTGACCTCTACTAACCTCTCCAGTCTTATTTCACTCCAGGCTCCCTTTTATCTCCCTGAACTAGTCAAACGGGCTGTCTTCTCTTCTAGTGGATGCCTGGTGTCTCCAGGCTACAACTTTTGCGGCTCCTGTTCGCTCCACCTAGAATCCTTTTCTCCTCTCTTATCTAGTTACTCCCCTCTATCCCTCAAATCACGGCTCATCTGACACTTTTCAGAGTCTTCCGTGACCATCAAACCTGAATTACACGTTCTCATAGCATCATAGACTTCTTTACGTCTATGCTTGCCCCAGCTGCAATTTTACATTTATTTCTGTGTCTATTTGATTGATATGCAGCCAGGGGACTATGTTTGGTTTGGCTCCTCGTATAGAACTAATGCCCAGAAGAGTGCTTGGTACACAGCAGGAGCTAATGAACATTTGTGCAATGAATGCATATTCTTAGAGTGTGTTCCAGTTGCAGGGGCTCATGCTTAGATACCATTGGGAGTAAATGTAATGCATAGAAGTGTATGATATAAGTTGATGTCATTGAAAGAGGTGACAGTGTTGATTTCAGCTTTCAATTGTGTAATAAGTAATAACACAAGTACTGTTTTCATTTGAATAGGCGTATGCTATTTCTCCACTGGAGAAACCCCCGGGACCATAGATTACCCATAAAACTTTGCCTCTGTGGTTTAAACTCTTAAGTGGTGTCTACTTTATACATACAGGCAGTCCTGGGTTGTGGGAGCGATTGAGCCTGCTTGTTTTTCTATTAGCTGTCATGAGTTTTTGCTCCATTTAGATTGGCAAATCCCTTTTGCAGAGACTGTTGTCCGGTTTTTACTCTGAATTTTCTAATAGTCCTCAACCACAGCAGAATTGAAAAACAAGACTTAAAGAGTTTTAAAATAGGATAGGAAGAATACACATGGGTGCGGTTTTCTTACTTTCCTGGTGTGTGTGCTGTAGTGACTGCTAAGTGGTACCCCTGAAAATCAGGTGGTCAATGACTGTCTAACACCATAGTCTTAGAAGTATCCTGGGACTAGAATTAAGTCGTCAAGGCACCATGATTGCAGTTAATTTTGCACCATGAGAAGCTGGACATTGATAAAGTTTGAATCCGTTCATGAATGCTTCATAATTACTGCAGGAGGCAAGAGTGACATCCCTCAATTACAGATCTTTCAAATCTCACTGTTAACCTCAAGCCCTCTTACCGTAATCAGGGCTTGGGAACAAGGATTCACAGAAGCATTTCATGAAAAGATGGACTGTGCATTTGTATAAATGCAACCACTGTATTGCAATTAAGCAATACACACACTGCTGCTTCGTACCACCAGCAAAGTAAATAAAATACTATTCTGCTGCTTACAGTTTGGAGATGATCCCCATGGAGGAATAGCCACGGTTTGTCATTGAGATTGAAACTTTAATGTCCAGTTAGTAGTGAATGCTATTAATGGTATATTAAAATTACATTATGAATTAGATCAAGCAAGTCAACCTTCAGGGCAGATATTAACTGATTCAGAGTAATTTATTCTAATGCTCTGCTGTTCTTACATGATTTGTATCAGAATGTGGTCCTTACATTGCTTGCATCAGAATAGCCTATTGTGTCAGTTCTTGTCTGGCTCCTAAACCCCCTTTCTTCTCCCCACCTCCTGGAGCTAATGAATCAGAATCTTGGGGGTTAGACGATAAGCATCAACATTTTAAACGAGTTCCCAGGGTCATTCTTATGCCCAATAAAACTTGAGACCCACAGAATGATTTTTAGGGCCTGAGACTTGTCAGATTGTTTGGGTTCTCTTCTGCCAGGGGGCAGTGTTCTCTGAAATATGGCTGGATTAATAAACCAAGCTGAAAGCTAATTTTAGTCTTTCTCATACACTTTCTTGTTTACTGACCCCAACCATGCTTGACCTTATACCAAAAATCTTAAATACCAGAGCAGGTGAACTTTCTTGATTCGGTTTTGTTATAGAAGGCTTTAGACTATATTTCAGTCATTTTAGTTGAGTTTCTGGACGTGCGGTATCAGGCTTTTTGGGTTTCTCAATTTTAGATAATGAGGGGTAATTTTATTTTGTGTTTGATTTGATGCCCAAGATAGGGACTTTGGTCATGCTACTGACAGTTAATTTATAATGATGTCTCTTAGTAAAATCCTGTGTAACTGTGTTAGATGGGGTGTGTGTGTGCGTGTGCGTGTTTGTGTGAATGTGTTCCATGCACACAATGACCTGGTAGAAGATAAAGTTCTTTGGCAGATGGTTAACAGAAATAATGGCTGAGTTCAATCCTCTTAGATAATTGGTAACAAGTGCTGTACAGAAGCCAATTCTGGATCACCCTGGCTATTACACTTCAGACTTTCCCCCCCTGCACAGCTACTCTGCATGTCAAAAAAAATTAATGGATAATGTTCAGCTTCTGAGTCTAATTTTTTTTTCAAGGGGGGCCTTCACTGTCCTCATGCTGGATTTCTACCATCAAATGTCAGACAGATTCTAAATCTGCTGGACTCCGGTGAGGGCTGGGGAAATTGGCGAGGGCAGGGGAGCACCTTTGGAACGCTGTGCCATCGAGTGCAGTCACAGGACTGCCTTGAAATTTTCCTTTTAGCTTTAGAGTTGTCCTCTGTACAAGCAAGCCTGCATCTTGAAATTGAACATAAAGAGTAAAAAAAATCTTACGTGGGGTTAACATCTTTCATAAGCCTTGCTAAATGCAGGACCCCAAATCATTTCAGTATGGCACAGACTAAAGCAAGAGACTTCCATAGGAAAATTCATAAGCCTGCCATCTCTGCAAGACTGCGAAATGAAAAGGACGTTAGAAAGGCAGCTAAAAGTTTGGCACTGTGTTTTTTTCTTTTGCTCAATTAGCTGTTACTAAATTCTAGAATATCTAATGAAACCCAGGACTAATGTGCAATCCACCATAAACAAGTTCTGGCTTTTGTGCTATCAGGTTTTATTTGAGCTGAGCCACTGCTTCCTCAGTAATTTGTTGCATGGTAAGCGCCGTATTTGTTTACATACACACATATGCTGTGTGTAAGAACCATGGTCACCGGGTCCAGCCAGAGAAAATCCAAAGATAAGCTTTCCTCCCTCATTTGAATCCTAAAAGTGTACAGTATTTAAAGACCTCTCAGATTTTGAGGCCTTGATTTCTTTTAGGAGTCTCCTGATTGCCAACTAGGTTAGTAAAGAGACTTTAATGCTCACGATAGCATCAAAGGGCACAGTGTTTGGTGGCTAGATGATAATTTATCTGGGAAAAACCTAGGGAAGCAATTCTTTAAAGCTAAATTCTTGCTGCCATTGAGATTTCCTTCCTCAATTCAATCATTAATAAAGCTTTCCCATCCCACCCCTGCTGCTCCCACACCCCTCCAAAAACACAAAAACAAAAGCAAAAAAACCCAAAAAAAACCCAAACCCAAGCTGACAGTTTTTTCGGGAGGAAGAGGCAGAGAGACGTGAAGTTATATTGTCCCTCCTCACCGGACAGAAGAACTGTGTTGCTTAGTTTGACATTCCCAGTATTTTGATAAAAGTTACTTCTCTAAACTCTAACAACAACATGGGGAAACATAATGCTATCTCTTGTGTTTAGTTACAATCGTGGGAGATTTCATCGTGAGAAATATTTGAGGAGTCGGGAGTAGCTGAGAATGTGGCAAAAGGGACAGGGTCGTTTAAACTGCCAGAAAAATAAATAAATAGGCAAGACAGAGAAAGTTATTAGGTTTATAAATTATAAAACTTTCCTTTAAAAAAAAATAAAGTCGTGGGGTTGACTACATTGAATAACTACATTGTAAACCTTAAAAGCTTAGAGCGGGTAGAAACCCTTTTATGGCTCTGTTTCATTTTTATCGGATAAAATGCATTTGGTTTCTTTTTTTAAAACCATGTTTTTAGGAGGGAAGAAAAATGAACATGCAGTGTTATTGGCTACAGCGACATAAGAAACCCTTATGTTACCAGAGGAAACCACATGAAAGTATCTGTGTGTCAGGGGAGGGACAGATAGGGGGTGGAGAGAAGGAGAGGGATATTTCAAGCTTCTTATGCTCAGAGCTGCGATTTGTGAACAAACTGTGATGAAATCAAGCTGTGGACAAATCAGAGGAGCCTGTCAACCTCCCAGGTGGGATTACTTGTAGTTAATAGACTGGACTCAGCCCCAAAAAGCAGTGCATTCAGTGTAGGCAAACAGAACACACTGCAAAAGGCTTTCCAAGAACCCTCTGCCATGGCCAGGAGAAACTCCTGTCAGCTGTATCAGGTAGGAGAATGACAGAATGCCACGGGAAAGCCTTGGTTTTCAGAGCTGCTTCCTGATTTTGAATTTTCTTTTTGTTTCTAAAATGAAGACAGCACTGTATGGTGCCTTTGGGAAGTTGTGAGATTGGGTGGTGATGTTGAAGGCATTTGCATTTTGCCTTCCTGGAATTTGATTTAGGCTTCTCTGGCTGCATTGACAATTTGAGCTCTTTATTCCCTTAGGTAATATCCCTGTTCACTTTTGCTGTTGGGGTCAATATCTGCTTAGGATTCACAGCAAATCGAATTAAGAGGGCAGAAGGATGGGATGAAGGCCCTCCTACAGGTAAGTGTAGCAACTATTCCCATTTTCAATCTTTAAAAAATTTTATACATTGGGTCATCAATGTCAGCTCACTAAGAAATTCATCTTTAAACTGATCTTGCAGTGTAACTACTTTAGTCCTAGATGTCTCTGGAATAAAAGCAGCTCTGTGTATAATTCAGATAGGATAATGTGGTTTAATGAGAGAACATTTATGATCTCTTCATGCTAGATCACTGGCTATTTAAATCTCTGTCCTCTGAAATTTCTAAATGTTAAGATAATATTAAAGCTCTTGTGAATTGACAAGGCTGAAACAGAAGCGGTGAGAACAGGTGCTGGCTTAATATTAAAGATACATGAATTTGATTGATTGTCATGTGGTATGAGATGTAGTATTTGCTTCCAGAAAGTTCTGACCTAGAGAAAAATAGGAATGGAAGTAAAAAAGGCAGGGAACTCTCTTTGTGAAACTTCAGGGCTATGAGATTAAGATTTACCTAGAACAGGAAAAATATAAAAGAGAGGAGGTGCCTAGAGGAGCTTACAAGATTGAGTTGCACTCATTGATCTTTCTTTTGGACTGAGGAGGGGTAAGTTTTAATAGTGTACCTTGACTTAACTAATAGAGCTGAAGTGAAAGAGTTTTCTTTTACAATACACTGTGCCATAAGCAGTGTGGGAATTCTTATGAAGGAGCTCCTTGTGCAGATGGAGGAGCTTAACTGACCAGGTCTTAGGTAATGAGTTGGTTAATTTCCTGGAAATTGGAGCTGCCGATGGTTTTATGAATAAAAATTACATATGAAGTAATGGGTACTCTATGGGGCAATCTTTTCTTGACTGTTCCTGACATCTCAGCAGGTTCGTCTGCCTTCCTGTGCATTTTGTGTTTCTCTGCACTGTATTTCTTGACCTGACTCATAAGAGACTCTCACCTGTCTCTGTTTAGCCAGCACGAGCACTTATTAGCCAAGTTATGATCCATACATTGATGGAATACTGAGTCTTCCTTACATCAAGCAACTTTTGAGTAAGGGTGAAAAAATTATATTAGAAGTAGTTTAGTGAGTCCAAGTGGGGTGTGCTTGGGGTGAAAAGTGAGAAAATAGATCATAAAAAATTGCACCCCTGGGCTTCCCTGGTGGCGCAGTGGTTGAGAGTCCGCCTGCTGATGCAGGGGACACGGGTTCGTGCCCCGGTCCGGGAAGATCCCACATGCCGCAGAGCAGCTGGGCCCGTGAGCCATGGCCGCTGAGCCTGCACGTCCAGAGCCTGTGCTCCGCAGCGGGAGAGGCCACAACAGTGAGAGGCCCGCGTACTGCAAAAAAAAAAAAAAAAAAAAAAAAAAAATTGCACCCCCAGGGAGCCAAATGGACAGAATGAGTTGTCTTCTGTCGGGGAAGGGGAGGAAAGTAGATCACTAGGCTGGAGAATCCTGTTTTGATTGATAGCAAATGCTCTCTTCAAAGACTTCTTTTTCTTGTTCCAGACAAGCATAACTCCCATTCACACTGACTGTAACTGTTCAGACTGGAAGGGGGGAATTGGATCCTTAGTTTGGTCACGTGGGCAAGCTAACATCTTGAGAGCCCATTGCCGGTTCTTTCCAATGGACCCTAAAGGAACTTTTGTCCTGTATTGTATTAATAGATTACTTTGGCTAAAACTGATATTAAAAGTGATTTCCCTGATGAATGTTGTAAAATCAAGTCGCCCATTATTTTCAAAGTTGACGTCTTTGGAAAATGGTCATGAAAGTCCTGGACTGGCACCCCGGATCTGTATCACTTGCGGGGCCGTCTTGGGGAAGTCACTTATGAATTCTGCTTCCTTAGTTGTACGGCAAGGCACAGGCCTAGATGATTTTTAATTTTCATTCTGGAGTTGAAAAAAAAAAGCCCATGATTCTGTCCACTCTGTTTCATTGCCTTTTGAATGTGTGTGCTCTCTTCAGGAGAACTTGAAAAATATAGACCAGATTTACTAATCCTTGAATATATTTTGTGTATAATAAATTATTTCCATATATTATTAAGAATAACTATAAGAACTAATTAATCAATGCTACTTCTGGAAAAATAATATAATCTAAATTATCATCTACAAATCGAAGTGATCTTAAACATACTACAAAATATTTGCTTCTTGAATTATTTAATTAAATCATTGATTATTTTCAGCCTTTATGGTATCTTCTAAAAAAATTTATTAGTGAAAATTCTACAGCTAAGAAGTTTTAGTCTTGGGACACAATGCCATTTAAGTCTGAGTTTTGGGATTTTGGTATACCTGACACTTTTTATTTTAAATTTTCTGTTGATATAGCTTACCGGCTGTCTAGGCACTGTGGATGATTTCTCCTGAATAAAGACCAAGATGTACTTTGGAAACTGAGTGAGAGCATAGTGCAGAGAATTTAAGCATTTTCATCTTTTTAAATGTTATATGTGCCTGAAATGACACATATAGTTGGTTATTCTGTCAGCAAAGCCTACACATCGGAAAACACTGGGTGAACGGTTACTTATGTATTAGAACAAGGTACTAGGAGGAAAGGCTGCTACGCTTATTTTCAACAATGCTTTCATGTTCCAGAGAAATCCTGGGAAGCTAGATGCTTCGAGATCTTTCCACCAAATAGAAGGAACATAAAGGGTATTGACATACGGCCAGCTTCAGACTGACCGGAGCAAGACCTCTCATTCACAAGCGTTCAGTTTTTTGTTGAGCAAATGTAGGTCCTCAGAATCCTCAACTGTAGCTGAGAACGTTCTATATTCATGCACACCCTTGCTGCCGTACTACAGACTGAGGTGTTAAGTTTCAAGGCTGTGGCAGTGCAAACTGTTATAATTAATTAACTAGCACACTTGTTAGCTGGATTTTTTGTTAGGATGTTGGGATCTATTGGAAATCATGGTAGAATAAGATTTCCTCTACCAGATCATAGAAGATCTATAGATTTATTAGAAGATATGAAATGAGCAGACGTAATTATAATTCTGTTGGGTAAATGTAACGGGCCATCAGGTAAATGAGATGGCTGGAATAACTTTTCAAAGAGAATGTAAAGAATATGTGCAATTCAGTTTGACATCCTTGTTGCATACATCTGATGTAGCCAGCTTGATTTACCTTTAAAATTGCAAGCGAATTTATGTGTATACAAGTGTGTGCACACTCATGTAATGTGCATATATGTGTATGTTTGTGTTGTGGTGGTGGAGTCTATTTCACTGAAGTTGGTGATATGTACTCTTCCAGTCTCCAGGTGGACATGGGATATCCTCTGAGAGAAGCAAGTTAATACTTGAAAGACAAAGGGAAATTTATAAGCTTGTGAATAACTGGCTAATACGGACTGGAAAGCTCAGTCCTCATTCTACAATGAAAAGTCACTTAAATGATAGGGTGGCAGCATGTAGGAACTGCAAAGCTGACAGATATATCAGTCATTACTCTGCAAGGAAAATTAAGGGGACTATCACGTCATGGGATTTTATGTTAAATCTAGTGTAGAAATCAGAGGGAGTTTAAGTCAATGGAATGAAATAATTTGAATTAGAATTTAAGGAGGGCATGGATTTTTCAGTTCATTTTTAATTGGTGCTTTGGTGCAGTGGTTTTTCATTTATCTTAAAAATGATACGGAATCTTCTATCTTGTTGCATTAACCAGAAATCTCCATCTTCAATAGAGTTCAAATAGAATATATCTTCCAAGATCATGTCTTAAAAAGAACATCTAAAATTCAGAGCTTATGCACATAATTTGAAAAATCCCTTGTTAATGAAAATGGCGTTGTAGTTATAGTCAGATGATCTGAAATTACAGCTAGGCCTTTGCTAACTCAAGTTAGGCCTAGAGCTCTGCTCTTCCAACCAGGAAAATGGGGGTAATGTTGCCTCTTTATCCGAAAAGATTTTTTAAAACAAAATGCCATGCTAAGACTGATGAGAATATAAAGTGTTAAGTATATGATGATACACTTAATTTACCTCCAATTTTGTTTGAAGGTCAGTGTCTAAATTTTTACCCTATCAAGTTGACAATACCTGCTATATAAAATGATGTTTCATTGTTTGGTAGCAGATTTGTAAATCGTTCAGACTTACACTACTGACTACTCTCATAAATGCTATTTGAGTGGTTTATAAGTGAAATTAAAGTCTTAAATTTCATTCAAGTCATCTAGAAATCTGTTTTCTTGTAGTTTATTGAAAGTACAGGTGTTTGAAAACTTCCCAGGTGGACCTATTTATTAAAAAAATTGTCTATGAAATCTGGTTCAGAAGCTGTGAAGAGGAGAGAATAGTGATGCCTAAGTAATAGGTATTTATAGAAAGTGATGTATTTAGGAAGCAGAGATACAGACATGTAGGCCGGTATGTAAGTGCTGCTTTCTAAGGGATGAGGTCAAAATGTATGGACACCAGGGGGGGAAGGAGTAGGTGGGATGAACTGGGAGATTGGGATTGACCTATATACGCTACTACATAGAAAATAGATAACTAATGAGAACCTACTGTATAGCACAGGGAACTCTACTCACTGCTCTGTGGTGACTTAAATGGGAAGGAAATACAAAAAGGAGGGGATATATGTATAATATAGTTGGTTCACTTTGCTGTACGGCAGAAACTAACACAACATTGTAAAGCAACTATAAAAATAAAAATTAAATTAAATTAAATTTAAAAAAATAAAATAAAAATTAAAAAAAAAGAAAAACAAACAAACAACAAAAAGAAAAAATGACTTCAGTACAGGAAGGTATGACCAGAAAGAACGAATCATATACTCCAGAAGAGGCATCAGACAGTATTAAATCCTGGAGTTGGGTGGTATCTTGAGTGTCGTTCATGTTGTCTGCCTCCTTTCCTTGCATTTTATATTTCAAACAGGGCAGGAAGACACAGGAGAACCAGATCTGTTTCAATGCTCTTGAAAAGGAGGCGACATAACCACAGTCTGTTTCATTTCAAGCTTTTACTCTCACTGTCAGGAAATACTAGGGCTGGGAACCATGGAGAATGGGAGGAACAGAGAGGGTGTCATATCACAAACTCTGAATGCAGGACCAGACAAAACGTAGAAGAATCATCCAGCTTTATGCTGAGCTAAATGTTTTCAAACTTAAATACAGCCTCCTTCACTGGCCATCATCCAAATCTGAAAATTTCCATTTTGCAGAGAGAGTTGAAGGGAAATATGATTGGGACTCCAGGATGAAGTAATGTTTAGGTCACAACACTTGTCATGAATTAGGTTCTTTCCAATAGTCTAATTAAATTATCAATAGCATTTCTTCTGTATATAAATGACACCAGAATTCCACAATGCTACCTCTGTGTCGATACGGTAAGATGGAACGTTTTAGAAATAAGGTTTTACTTAAAGAAATAAAAATAATTTCACTTGTTTCTCTCAGAATTATGAATTTGAATGAAATAAATCAGGTTTTATATTGGTGTTTTTTCCCTAAATCATGAAATTATGCTTCTGTGAAAAAAAAAGAAATGTATAACATTGTTTTATGCATATCATACACGTACGTTATACACATATTTAAAAATTTAAAGTCCCTATTTTTATTTTTTATTTTATTTATTTATTTATTTTTATTTTTATTTTTTTTTGCGGTACACAGGCCTCTCACTGTTGTGGCCTCTCCCGTTGCGGAGCACAGGCTCCGGACGCGCAGGCTCAGCGGCCGTGGCTCACGGGCCCAACCGCTCCGTGGCATGTGGGATCCTCCCAGACCGGGGCACGAACCCGTGTCCCCTGCATCAGCAGGCGGACTCTCAACCACTGCGCCACCAGGGAAGCCCTAAAGTCCCTATTTTTAAAAAACTTCCATCTGTGTAGATCTGTAACATTTATTTTTTAAGATTCTGGAACAGACTAGTTTCTTTGAAGTAAAATAACACCATTTAAGTATGTTATTAAATTGGCAAATGTCTCATACAAAATTTCAAACCCCCATTGCACCTAGCACAGATTTCTGACTTGATCGTTTTCAAGTTTTTTGTTTGTTTGTTTGTTTCATTTTGTCTTTATCTTTCTTGTTAGTTCTGAGCTTATTAGGTCTGGAAAAGGAAGGCTTTACAGATTTTAGACTTCAAGCAAAGTAAGTCAGAGAATCTTTCCATGTTTGATCATTCAATCAGGTATAATAAAAAGAGAAGTCCTAAAATCTGTGCTTAGCCTGGTGTGGGGAGAAGGACACGGGACCTCGGCATGAAATGAAAAAGCCAGCACATGGGGAAGAATTACAGAACTACAGAAAGAAGCAGCGCTAGAACTTGTTATGAAAGAAGATGGCAGGGATGGAATAGGCCCTGGAAAGGCAAAGCGAACTTTGTTCTACTCTATCCCTTTATTTTCTTAGAAAAGTTGCGGCAGTTCAGTTCTTGGGCTCATCGGACTTGAAGAAGTATACGGCTCAATTGTTTATCTTCCTATTTCTCTTCCTGCCATTGTCAGCTGAATGCAAGTCAGCCAAGAATGAATTTTGTCATATGTATCCCTAATCCACATAGACCCAGGAATTCACTCTCATCTGAAAGCTGTTGGTAACCCAATCTTGAGCACTTTTATGAGATGTATCTTTGCATTATGAGTGTAAGGGCAAATCTTTCTTAACAAAGCTGTCTTCAGTTTAAGGGTTGGCAAGGAAGATTATAATTGATAGGGGCAAGCTATTGAGGGAAATTCAATTATTTTCAAAGACAAAGTAAGGGATAAACTTAGAGAATAACCAACTTTGTAAGAAAAGAGTAAAAATCACGTTGATAGAATGGATGAAGAAAGGTTTAAAATGGCTAAAATTTTGTACAGATATTTTGAAAGGAAAGAAAGAAAGAAGAAAGAGATTATGATGAGGGGAAAGCAAAGGGCATGAATGGAGGAAAATTTCACATGCAGGCTGGGATGCTATGAAGAAGAGGAGCCAGGACAAGTAAACAACTACAAACAATGTGCCTTTGGATCTCTTCTGATTATCTCAGCTATAAGTGTAGCCAAGCATATTTAAGTATGCAGCTCATAGGCATGAATACTACTCAGAATTTATTAGATGGCTGTTGGAGTGATTCTGTCTAAGCAGTACCCTTAAAAAAGGAAAAATTCAATTATAAGCATTTTTCTTATCTTTATCTTTTTTCTTATCTCTACTATAGGATTTCTCTATTTTTCCTTTTTCTACTTCTCAACCCTCCTCCCCTCATAGTTTCTTAGGGTCCAGCATGCACTGTTGATTGGTTGGCCAAAGTCAATAGAAAAATGTCGTTTAGGAACCAGAGGTAACGCATTGCATTGGAAACCTGACGTTATTTCTTAAACCAAACTGGTGTGCTTTGTATGTATTTCAAGATCCCAGAATGAACCATGTAAAAGCGTTTCACATCTCATGGTCTAGTGAATCTGTTTGCTTTAGTTGAACTGATCTAATGCCATATGGGTGAGGATTGGGTGACTCTGACTTTAAAGAGGACAAAGAACTAAGGGATGAACAGGATGTTCAGATAAATGGCTTCGGTGAACCTAGAAATGTCATTTAACATCTGTTCTCTCCCTGCCTCTGGTGTTTTGATTTTATAAGTAATGAATACTAATCATAAAAAAATGAAAAATTTGTAAATGTAAATAAGGAAATAAAATTACAAATATCATGTTTTAAATAACATTTGTTAGGATATTTGTATATCAAGATTATATAACATATACTTTATACACATATGTTCACATGCATGTATACATATATACACGAGAGAGAGAAGTAAGCAAGCAAAAACCCAAAAGGACATTTGTAAAATGTTAGACGTTTCAAACTGCAGAAAAGTAAGAAGTCTCCTTGTTTCTCTCTTTCTCATTTTCCCCAAAGGTAATTCCTGTAAGGAGTTTCTTACAGTGAAAATAAAATGGTTATTCATACTGGCACCGTGTCTCAATGCCTCTGTTCTCACCCTCTGTCTCATCTCGAGCTCTGGCCTCTGTTTTTATTTTATATTTATCTTTATCCTTATTGCTTTGGCTCTATTTTTAACACAAAATATATCAATTATATGTACTATTTACTACTATAACAGTTTTCTGTACTTTGCTGGTTAAAAAAATGTGTTTATCAATTTTGTAGATCTTTCCATATTAGCCTATGCAGATCTGACTCGTTCTTTTTAAGGGCTGGGCAATATTCCATTTCTGGAGATAGTGATTCTTTCTTGTACGTGTATCTTGGCAAACTTTTGCAAATATATGTGAGAGAAAAATTCCTAGTAGTAGAATTTCTGGGTGAAAGATTCATATGCATTTAATAGTGTTGATAGATACTTCCAAATTATATAAAATTTTTAATAAAAATTTTCATTCCTAGCAACAGGTATGACACTGCTTATACTTTCCATTCGTCAGAAATTAATTATTTTGTAAGCTAGGATGAGGATCCAGATTAATTTTTCCAGTCAGCCCAGCACTACTTACTGATAAATCTTTTTTTCACTTCTTGATTAATCCTTCTTTCTTTCTCTGATTTAAAATGTTATTTTCATTATAAAATCACTTCTCTTATATTTGGTCCTATTTCTCATCCTCATGCCCAGCACTGATCTACTTATTTTCTATAACCAATCTGTTTTAATTATTTAACTTCAGAATATATTTTACTTTCTTTTCAGTGTTTTTTGTTTTCATATATTTATTTTTGATAAGCATTTAATATCCTCTCAAGTTTCAAGAATTCCTTTTTGTATTTTTATTGTGATTGCATTGAATCTTTAAGTTTATTTAGGAAGAACTGACATTTTGTTGTTGTTTTGTTTTTGTTTTTGTTTTTTTCGGCTGTGCCATGGCTTCTGGGATCTTAGTTCCCTGACCAGGAATTGAACCTGGGTCCTCAGCAGTGAAAGCACAGAGTCCTAACCACTGGACCACCAGGGAATTCCCGACATTTTTGTAATATTGATATTTTTACCTCCAAGATGGTATGTTTTACCACTTAATTAAATCTTTTAAAATATCTTTTTTTGTAGAGTTTTACTGTGTTCTTCATGTAGGTTCTAAACATCCTATTAAATTTATACCTAGATGTTTTACCTTTTAGGTACTATGATGAATGGAACTTCCATTTAATTTTTGAACTTATATTGCCTGTATTTTACAAATTTGTGAATTTTTATCTCATTGAATTATTTTTTCCTAAAAGTTTTAGTCGGTTCTTGAGATTTCTAGATATACAATCATATCATATGAAGATAATGTAGGAGGATTTATGTTTGAAAAGCCGAGACTGTAGAGTTTGTGTTTGTGTAACCCTCGTTATAGGTGTAGATTTTATGGCTGGAAGAGATTTTAAGAGTCTTCTATTCCAATCCCATCTGTTCAGACTGTTCTCAGAACATTTAGGCTCAATTTTCCTTACAAAAGCTATGGATATTTGAATAGGGGAACGAACTCTTCTTTCTGAGTATATACTTCAAAGTTCTGTTCTCTGTTGGCATCACAGCATCCACAGAGAAACTATCCCTCATGTTTGTGGTAATAATCATTGTAAACAGTAGTTTTGTGGTAATAATCATTGTAAACAGTAGCAAAACCAATAGCCAACATTTGTTACTTTCTACATGGCTGACACCCTGCTCAGTGTTTTACATGGTTTGTTTCATTTAATTCTCATTGTAACCTCGAGTTGCTTCTATTAATCCTCCACTCTACAGATGAAGAAACTGGAACAAGGAACCTGCTGAAGGTACATAGACGGCAGGTGATGGATCCGGCTGCTCAGCCAGAGTCTGACTGCATCACCGCATTGTATTGCTACACAGGGTCACCCCTCCATAGCAACATACCCCATTCCCTAATCCCCTTGCCTTTGTCTCTTGTATCTTGTAGTGTTATCAGACTCCCCCTGGACCAACACCTCTGGATCTTGCAAGGGCAGATGCTTTGAACTTCAAGAGGTTGGACCCCCTGATTGTCGGTGTGACAACCTGTGTAAGAGCTACAGCAGCTGCTGCCATGACTTTGATGAGCTTTGTTTGAAGACAGGTGTGTAAGTTTTGAGTCTTCTCTAGCCTTGATTAGATGGCTTAAGACCCCCTGCTGTTGTACAACCTGCCATTGCCATTCTGCTTTGGCCAAACCAAACCGTGAGTTTTAGTTTTGTTTCTTGAATGATTATCAGTTTTATTATGAGCACACCCTATGTGACTGTTGTGTCCACATAACACCCACCCAGCGATGGTTCTTTGCAGCTGCAGTCATTATTTGCTAGTTTTGGAAGTATTTGAGGCCAGCCTTTTTTTTTTCATCTTTTCATTTCTGTCTCTTGCTGTCAATTCCCTCATTCACTGCTAGGATACCTGGGCTGAAACTGTGCACATTCTTAAAGTGTTGGGGTTCTTTTGTTGTTGTTGTTTCAACTTTAATTGTTTTGTTTGCCTGCCCAGTTTCTAACGTTTGTTTTATTTCATCTTATAGTCTACTACTATACTACTTTGATGTCATTCCCTGTTCTCAGTGCAGGTAGAAAATTGTTATAGAATTCTACTTGGGGTCGCGTGCTCAAGGCACCTCTCAGATCTTCCTCTACAGGTTCCTGACCTTTCTTTGCATTTCTTCCCTATTGGAAGAGTCAGTAGAATATACAGGCCTCTGAGTGAATGTACATGAGTTGAGAAGAAGCACTTTGGAGACTCCTGCCATTCTACCTGCTCTGTTTCCAAAGCCTAACACTTTAGAGGGGACTTTTGAGATACCTTGTAGGCTATCCATCATGCCTCTGGGCAACATCACGTTCAAACTTTCTGGGAAAGGTGATGAGCAACCCTGCTCTTAACACCATTAGATACAATGATTCTACAGCTCTCTTGATAAATTATTACCTGTTTGCAGACATTTATGGTTAGATGATTCTTTCAAAAATCTGACTTATATTATCATTAACATTAGTCTGAGTTTTCTAATGACATCATGAGAAACAGAGACATTACTCTCCTTTACTAAAGAAATAGCCGCTGATTTACATGAAAACCTATGTCAACCCCCTTACTAGTTCTGATTTGTTTGTTTTCTGCCCCAGATAAGAAGAATTTTATTAGACTGTTTTTTTGCATAATACATTTTCCAAACATTTGGCCATTTTTTGGGTTACTTTCCTTTGGAACTTCTCCCAGCTTCCTTAGTTGTGGGTTTGTAAACTTAAATGCTGAGAAGCTTGTAACCTGAATATATGGATGGAACAGATGTTCCAGGAGAGCTTTTGGCTCTAAAGTGTTATTTCAAACCAGCGGTCTGTATTTGCTTGGCACTGAGGAACTAGCTAATGTTGTGTGTTTCCTCTCTACCTTGAGTATCTTGTCCCTGACACGTCATCTCAGCCCTCCAGATTCCTGATCTTGGAGCTTCTTGCAAAGTTTAATGGATCTCCTGCCTTTAGGTTAGCTCTCTCTGAATGTAGCTCATGCCTTTCTTCCCAAGTTTAATAAGCATGGGTTATAATAGCACTTTAAAGTAGTTCGTTTCCCTGTGGAAATGAACAAGGCCAAATGTGGAAGAATAAAATAATAGCAAAAGGTTGAAGGAGCAAACAGAAATCTCTGAGATTCTACTATGCTGACACAGCACTCTCTAGAGATAAGCACAATATATGTTTCAATGTAAACTCTGAGACTGGGTGTGTGTTTAGAATGTGTGTACACATTTATACATGTGTGTATTTATGCCTGTGTGAGGTGTATCTGTATTTGTGTACCTTTGTACACGTCCCCCTTTTGAATGCCTACATTGTATTCTATTGGACAGATGCAGCCTACTTCATTGAGTAACTGATCAGCATTTATGTTTCGGTAATTTTTGCTATTATGAACAATGTATCAATGAATATTTTTCATACATATTCATATTTTTGCCTATTTTCCTTGAGATAAATTCTGAGGAATGGGATTTGGGGATCAAAGCGTATATGCATTTTTAAAATTTAAATATATATTACAGAATTACACTTCTCAAAGTTGATATTTCTCTCAAAGGGCACAAGAGCTTTTCAGCACTCCCTTTTCAGCATGTTCTCATTTTAAATAATATTTTTCTGATAGGTAACTTTCTTGTTATCCAATAAAGTTCAATGTTTTTTGTGTTTATTCCCATATTTGCTTTGAAAATTATACAGCTGACTGAATCATACCTTACTTGTAGTTCACTGAGTTTTTAAAAATTTCATTCTTGTACAAAGTTAGTAATTTCTCAATAAACCTAGCTTGTTAATAGTGATGCTGTTTTGTGAGCAAAGGGATTTTCTTATGGAACTAGGGAGGAATAAGCTAGGAGAGGAATACTGGTTGATAGAGTTATCTCTGAATTGAGGAAAAGGACTCGCATGACCTCTATCAGTCAAAGTAACCTTGGAAAATTGCTAACCATTGGGAATAGCATACCCTGGGCAAGAGAATTCCAAGCATTTATTCTGGTTGGGAAGAGAAGGCAGTGGAAATAGGGGATATAAAAAAAAATCAGAGAATGGAATCAGGATGCAAAGGTAATTCTAAAAGAATGGAAACTAGACAGTAGTTGCATTGTTTTCTAGTATGGCAGCTGTTATCCCCTTATCCATTTATTCACATAGCTGTAGTATCTCTAGGTAGAATATTATTAAGGAGCAACACTGCTTTCTTTTCTTTTTTTAAATTTAATTTAATTTATTTTTTATACAGCAGGTTCTTTTTTTTTTTTTTTTTTTTACGGTACACGGGACTCTCACTGCTGTGGCCTCTCCCGTTGCGGAGCGCAGGCTCCGGACGCGCAGGCTCAGCGGCCGTGGCTCACAGGCCCAGCCGCTCTGCGGCACGTGGGATCTTCCCGGACCGGGGCACGAACCCGCGTCCCCTGCATCGGCAGGCGGACTCTCAACCACTGCGCCACCAGGGAAGCCCCAGCAGGTTCTTATTAGTTATCTATTTTATACATATTAGTGTATAGATGTCAGTCAGCACTGCTTTCTAAAATCATTGCTTTCCACTTATGACATGTTTTAAGAGGTGAAGACCTGAAGTGTCCTTTAGCTCAAAGAAGCGTTTCTTGACCATTCTACGTCAAGTAGACCGGGCCCACCCCTGTCACTCACTATCCATGCCATCCTGTTATTTCCTTCACAGCACTTAGCACACGCTGAAATAATCTCATTGACTAGTTTACTTGCTTATGGTCTGTATTTCCCAATTGGAATGGAAGCTCCATGAAGACAAGACCTTGTTCTTCACTACCTCCCCAGCACCTAGAACACGGAAAATATAGTAGATGTATTTATTGAATAAATGAATTAACTCTGAAGTTTCTCAATACAGCAACCCCAAATTTAAAGAGTCATATTTTATTTTCATGGTAATTCTCAATTAGATTGAATAAGTGTTCATGGACTACCTGGCGTGTGCCAGGTAGATAGACTCAGGTACTGGGGATGTAGCGGTGAAAGGAGCGATGTGATTTTTCCTTCCATGGAGCTTACAGTCTAGCAGATGAAAAGTCACACAAAAAGTACAGCACAGTCTTTAAAATAAAAATATTACTTTTCCGAAGATATTTTCTTGGTAGAGTTGAGTGTGAGCTCCCAATCAAGTATGCTCAGATAGAAATCTGTAACCTAGCGACTGACCTCCTTGAAAAAAGGGCTCTGACCTCTGATTGTGGGTAGGGCCACAGTTTGGTCAATGCTTAGAGCTGTGAACGTTTTTAGTATACCTTTATACTCTTCATATCTGTTTAGGACTTTAACCCCCAAGTGCATCTTATAGCAGGTAGAGGCCATTTAGTTGCACTATTATTTTTTTTTAACTTTTTATTTTATATTAGAGTGTAGTTGATTTACAATATTGTGTTTGTTTCAGGTATACAGCAAAGTGATTCAACTATACATATGCATGTATCTATTCTTTTTCAAATTCTTTTCCCATTTAGGTTGTCACATAATTTGAGCAGAGTTCCCTGTGCTGTACAGTAGGTCCTTGTTGCACTATCATTTGTATTTAAATCAAGCTGATTAAAGTTTAAATAAAGCTACTTGGGAAAATAAGAGTCCAGCTATAGCAACTATGCCTACAATGGTAGGTATCTCTATCACAAACCTTACACACTATACATTGTATTGGGTCATTTAGGACAGTTGGCAAATGGTTAAGGGTTTCATTTTTCCAAAGGATCCCAGTGGCATTTGGCTTTGTACTCTGATTTGAAAAATTAAAACTCCATCCTATTTGTAAGCCCTCCAAATATCATCTAGGCCTCAGGCCAACTCTAATTTCACAAGCAGATTAAATGATGTGGGATTTTAGCTCTTTTTCTTGGCAAACGTTGTAAGCAATTGTGGCCTCTTTTATTTGGTTTGTGTGAAGCAGTGAGTGTTCTGTTGTGCCGATTTCAGCTGGCGGCTGGGAGTGTACTAAGGACAGATGCGGAGAAGTAAGAAATGAAGACAATGCTTGTCACTGCTCAGAGGACTGCTTGGCCAAGGGAGACTGCTGTACTAATTACCAAGTGGTTTGCAAAGGTACATGTTTCCTTGGGTTGGCTTGATCTTTAAAAGAATAAAAACTGGAGATGTTTGAAGAGACCTTGGATATTGTGGATATATCACCTTGGATATGGGCTTGGGAGGCAGGAAGGAGTTGTCCTTCCTAATTTCTCATGCTTCTTTCTTAGTTTTGCTTCTCTGCATTTCACTGATCTGAAATAACAAGGAAATAACCCCAAGTTCCATAATTAGATACAGCCGGAATAATGAGGAGATTTCTAAAAGAGTTCCTGCCTTGGTCCTAGGTCAGGTTTCCTAGAAGCAGAGCCTGAGACGGGAATTCTGTGTATGGAATTTATTGGAAGAGTGCCCTGCAAGAAAACCGTATAAGGGAGCAGGGGATGTGGGAGAGGGGAAAGCAAGCAAAGATGTGGCCTCAGGGGAGGTCTCACCTTGGTCTGCCCTACTGCGGGCTCTGGAAGGTAAATCCCAGAGTCCTTACCTTTGAAGCAAGGGGCTTGGCTTTTGTACTCACTGGCTGTAAGCTGTAAGGCAAAGCACGAGCAGCAGCATGGGGATGGGGGTACTAGCTGCTAAAGGGGATGGGACACCAATAGCTCCTCCAAAGCCATACATGCATGTGTGCTGACTTTGTGTGGCTGAGTGTCAAATATGATGGTTTTATTCCAATAATAAATACTACTCAATGGACTGCCAAACATATAAAAATATGCAGTTTCTGTCTTTAAGGATTTTTAAGTCACCATCGCACCCACTTCTAAAGTTAATGGAAGGATCCAAGGATCTTTGTGTAAAGTTTGCAAGTCATTTTTTAGTGTCTAAATTAAGTCCTCTTCCTAGCTGTGACATGGAACATTTAAATAGAGTTTCTGTTCAAATATTTTGGGGGAAAAGCAAATCAGTTCTGAAATATGCATAGTGTTTATTTATGGCAAGGCATACTGCTTGAATGCTGAGTTTGAAAATTTTTCCTACCCCAGATGATTATTGGAACTGTTGATAAAGCATAAAACTCGTTGAGAATTTATTTCCTTTTCCCTTTTATTTCCCTAGTAAATGTACCAATAAGCCACAAAGGCTATTAGAAGAGAAAATAAAGTCCTAAGTATCACTGGTCGTTGAATCATGAAATGCTGGCTTTCGCTGGTTTAAAATTCTAGTTGCAGTACTTTTGTAGGGCCCATATGTACGCCTGGGTTATTACACGTGTGGTAAAGCTTCCCTATTTTAAGGAGCATGGTACTTACACAATTGTCAGTGGTTAGATTCTTATTGACCAGGGAGATCTCCAGTGCTCTTTACATGGGAGCAATTTCTCCAAAGTCTTGGTCACAAATGTTACTTATGTTCCAGACATATGCTTTTTTTTGTTTTAGGAGAACTTAAAGCACATGCTTTTTGATAATTTTCATTTTCTCCAAAGTAAGCTTCATTTTGTATCTAAGCCCTTTTCTGTTCTCTATTCTTGGTGGGAGTAACTCAAGAAAGACATAGCTTTATGCTTCCAGATCTCAGTGGAAGATAAAAGTGAAAGATAGCATTGGTTTTTATTCCTAAGTGCCAGGGCTATACACGGATCCATTGGCGAATAACCTGTCTATTGCAATATTCCATCTATCATCTCTGAGGAGCCTAAATCTTCTTCCCCAACTAAAGGGAAGTTGTGCCATGTTTCCTACGGCTATGAGATGTTTGGTGGCCTAGGAAAAAATGTTCTGTCTAATGACCAAACAGTTTATTTCTGGAGGGAAACAAACATGGAATTTTGTTCACTGACGCCACTGGTGTTTTTATCTACAAACCATTTAGACTCGGAAGGCTCAAATAAACACCACTTGGGGTTATTAAATCTAGACTTTCCCATCATGTATGGGTGTAGTTTAGTAAGCCAAAACAGACACTAGGCTTTATTTCAGAAGTTCTTTTTAGATGGCGCCCCATAAACAATGAGTATCAAACAGGACACAGGTCCTGCAATTATACACTTCAAGGCTCTGGATGATATTTATAATTAGATTCATCAAAAAGTCTACCCATTTTTCCTTACAGGAGAGTCCCATTGGGTAGATGATGACTGTGAGGAAATAAAGGCCCCAGAATGTCCTGCAGGGTGAGTGCATTTTATGAATATTATACGGTTTTAAATATTTATTGATAAAATATCACAGGCTATGGATGGGTAAATGGTTAAAAACAATGTAAAACTGAAATCCTCTTAAATAGGCAAACTTATGAGTACTTCTGAGTAATTTACCAGTCGAATGCTGGAATGTACATCTTGAAGTAGGGAATTAAAAAAATTTTTTTTCTCCTATCACCTGCACATGTCAGAGACTGAATATCCTCTGTATCTCACCTTAGCCGAAGATTTTACGAAGTATATATAAATAACGCTGAAGAAGAAAAGAAACATTTCTGGCAGTGATTTGGTTTGTTTTCCTGTGTTTTTTCCTGAAGTGCTGCTTTTGCTTTTTGTTTTTTTGGTGACGGTAGTGGTGGTGGGGTGGCTGAAGGGAGGACTACAGAATGTTTCGAAAATATTATCCGCGATGGTAACTCCTACCAGATGCTACAGAAACTTGACAAACCACTACAGCCCTGCTTTGCTGGGATACAGCCAAACTTGAGTGACACCCCACAGCTCAAGTGGGACCAGCATAAGACACTTATTACGCCTTCCAGGAAACTGTTGCAAATTCATGGACCCTTAAAATGCCTGGCAGAAAATAAAATGTTCTACAAATGTGTTTTCATGAATGTATTTGATCGAGTGTCTTTTTGTTTTAGGCAGCAGAGCCTGGGACACAAAATCCAAGAATTTAAATATTTTTATTTTTGTCTCCTTTTTAACTTTCATGAGCTACTTGAACTTCTTTGGACTTTTAGAATGGGATGGCAATAGTTTCTGAATGTTTAAAATGTGTTCAGTTATTTTGGAGGTGAAAGCAGTCTATGTGGTAGAAGCGTAAAATTATAATAGTTATGATAATAATGAACTCATATAGTATTGTTCTAAGTTCTTTATATGTGACTCTATTTTAAGTGAGTCATTTAAAATATGCCTCATTTGGGACTTCCCTGGTGGTCCAGTGGTTAAGATTCTATGCTCCCAATGCAGGGGGCCTGGGTTCGATCCCTGGTCAGGGAACTAGATCCCGCATGCTGCAACTAAAGATTCTGCATGCTGCAACTAAAAAGATCTCGCATGCCGCAATGAAGATCCCGCGTGCCGCAACTAAGACCCAGCACAGCCAAATAAATAAATAAATATCTTTTAAAATGCCTCATAAGAAATGTAGCTTCAAGTAAATTCAAGCCCGTGCTTGCTGAAGTATCTTCAAACTATTAGAAACAGTTTTGCACATAGTTTAGCATTCTCAAGTCTGATCGAACAACTGTATCTTTAGAATATAACAAAAGGCCTATTTCATCAGTCCTGCCCTAGTTAGGTGGATAGTCTAGTTCTTTATTGATTGATTTTTAGATCTTCAACAATTTTAATTATTTTTGAAATTATTTTGTAATTAAACTTAAAATAATTTTTGTATAAGTATTTAGTTCTAGTGACAGGAGTACTACTGCTATTAATTTCATCTCCCTCCCTTCCTCCCTCCTTCCCTCCCTCCCTCCCTTCCTTCCTTCCTTCCTTTTTTCTTGTATGTGATAAATATTTGTTGAAGCCCTACTATGGGTCCACAAAATAAAAGATGAATAAGACACAAACTGTGCTTTGAAACGAGTGAAGAAGGTAAACATGTTAATATAGCAATATAATATAGTATAATGTATATATGAATGATAAAAGAGGTATTAATTAATATCTTAAAGGGATTCAGAAGCATGACACCTAATACTATGAAAGAGGAAATCTTAAGCTGAATTTTAAAGAACGAATAGGAGTTTTTCAGGTAGCAAACGGGAGAATCAATATTCCAGGCAAATATAGCAGCTTTTTACATTGTGAAAAACCTTGTTTGCCGTGCAAGAGGCAGCAGTGGAGAAAGTACATTAGGGGAAATCTGGAGTCCAGTCCGTTCCCTGGTCATTTAACTCTGCACTTAAGTTGCCACAAATGTTATGTGGCTAGAAGCCCAGGCTTGTACAGAATCCTCACTTGAAGTTTCATCTTGGAAACCCTCGGTTCCAATTATTGAGAATGACTAGGCATAAAGCAAAGCTGTGACAATAATTTTTCTAAAGCTTAATGTGTTACTGTTTAAGGTTTGTCCGCCCTCCATTAATCATCTTCTCTGTGGATGGTTTCCGTGCATCGTACATGAAGAAAGGCAGCAAGGTCATGCCTAACATTGAAAAACTAAGTAAGTCGTTTTCATACTGTGCTCTTATCTGTAATCCATGATCTGCCCAGTAGCCACTTAGCTGTCGGTTTTGAGATGTATGGACACATGACTTTACCATTTGAAGTTCAAAAGTGAAGGTAGCACGTGTCTTTGCTCATTTATAGAATGGATTTGCATACATGAGGTGATTCCTGGCTGTTCTCTTGCTCTAATACCTGAATTCTGTTTCTAGGGTCTTGTGGCACTCACTCTCCCTACATGAGGCCCGTGTACCCGACAAAAACTTTCCCTAACTTATACACTTTGGCCACTGTAAGTATTTTTTCAAGTGGTGTAGATTCAAAGCGCTGATTTCATGCTGAAATGACTTAGAGAGATTTAAAAAACATGTTCCTTAGTGTTCAAAGAAAATCTTTCTCTTTTTCATCTTACCTGTATCAGTTGTTTATAGTAAATGCCTTTTACAACTCTGTGGATGACTGAACTTCATTGCAATTTTAAAACCTTTTTTTTTTTTCAGCTGCAGTTCTGTCTGCATATATACATTCAACCTCTCAAATACCACAGGAGCTATTCTTTATTTTCCAAATTTTCAAATAAAAAATGTTGACTTCAGAGCTGCTATATTTAAATTTTCAGATACTCCCAATTCTACCTTGCTTTCTTCTTTAAAAAATATAATTTATTTAGTTATTTTTGGTTTGGAGTAGAAATAAAACCTAGGAAAAAGGAATAATGTATTTAGAAACTTTGGAGGCACATAAGTAAATTTCATTCTAAGGGGTAATTTATTGTAATAAAAATTATTGTCATCTTATTAAATGCAACAGTTAAAAAACATCCCAATATTAAATTTCTTATAATCATGTCAAGTTTCACAGATGGCTTATAATCAGTCCATAGATAATATTCCTGTTTGCTAAGACAGACGGGTATAGAGGTTATATATGTCTTATATAAAATTGGAAATTAAATATTGTTATAAAACCTTCTATGATAAGAAAATTTATGATAGAACTATTATGTGTGGATTATTTTGACAATAAATTTGCTTTTCCACAAAGGGCCTATATCCAGAATCACATGGAATTGTTGGCAATTCAATGTATGATCCTGTATTTGATGCCACTTTCCATCTTCGAGGGCGAGAGAAATTTAATCATAGGTGGTGGGGAGGTCAACCGGTGAGTTTTGCATTTTTTTATGTGTCTGTGCCTTGAAACATTTCACCCACCCCCAAATTTGTTACCTTTTGAAAAGATGCATTTAATTTCCTCATACTTGGCAATGTTTCTGTCTTTTGATATTGTATATATATATATGTGTGTATGTGTGTACATAATATATGTGTATCTATATGTGCATATAATATGTATGTGCATGTGTATTATGTATATATATACGTATGTGTTAACATATGTGTGTATGCAATGTATATATACTGTATATACATATGTTTATGTGTCTATGTTTATACATGTGTGTATGTGTATGTGAGGTTATGATTATAAAAGTGTGTGATGATAAGGATCTCCATTAGGGTGACAGTGGTAGAAATGGTGACATAGGGGTAACTTTCAGAAATATTTTGAAGAAGGAATACTCAGATCTTATTGATTTACTAGATTTGTGGACACAATGAAAAAGAAGTGAATGACATGACTGCCACAAAATTTTAGCCCAAGCGCCATATGATCAGGAACAGGGAAACTTGCTGGGAAAAAAAAATCTCAGTGAAACCCACAGTAAATTTATGAATTCTTCTGTTTAATCCATTTTTTAAAAAATCTTGGAAGTTACGTATAAGTGGAATCTACCTTGGTTCTGGACCAGCAGATTGATACTTTGAAAGAAATCATCCTATTTACTTCAGATCAAATGGCTGGGCAGAAAGTAAAAAGGGATATAGGTGGCTTTCTGCACAATATTTTTCCTGTGACTGTGTGTATGTGTACGGTCAGGCAGCTTGCTTTGGTCAGAGGTGAGCAAAGCAGCAACATAAATCCACAGCTGTTTAATGTGCAGAATTGAACTAAGTGCACGTGACCCTGGGTAGAAGGATCCGAATCCCCGTAGGAACACATCCCAGTACACACAGTCAATCAGAAACACGTAGAAGAAGGATGGCAAATGGTTCCATCTCATGTCTACTCTGACTGGGGGCCACGGCTCCCTGGAACACTGGTGGGAAGGGGGGCTGGGAGGCTTTTGTGCAATCTGCCATGGCATGAAGAGTGGGCAGTCTGCACATATCCACGTACCTACCATCCCCAAATGATCTCCTACCTGGAAATGTTTGCTTCAGTCTATGGGCTAAATAGAGAATATAAAGTATGAAAAAAATGGTATTGCTCTTTGAGAAAAGGTCATCTATGACAAAAAAATTCATATTGCATAATCAGTATGCATGGTTAAATATGGGCTTTTCATTTAAAAAAAAGTTGGAAGACTTGTATATCTGTAGAAGTGTTTCTTTCTATCAGAGGTTCTGATTCTGCTGTCTTTATTCAGGCTAGACTCCCAGAAGTCTGTGATGTCTTACGTTGTAAGCAAAGTGAAATTTGTTTACAGTGTGGATTTACCAAACAAAGTTTATGATAGAGGAAGATTTTAGGTATAAATAAAATAATTGAAATTTGAGTTCTGTCAAGAGCTGTTGCTAGTTGGTGTTTTATATTAATTTTGTCATGGAAGCAAACTTGCTTGAAGAACCACAAAGGATATAAATAGTAATTTTATCAAATTGGATCAACTTCCACTGAGTGTGGATATTAGGCTTCCTCTGGGTTGGCATGACTCAGAAGATGAGTCCACATATTCATTAACTCCTGCAGAAACAGAGCAGACGGAAAGCTGTGAACCTGCTCAATGAAGTGAAACCTGTTTTAACCCTGTTCGCCTGTTTCCTCACTAACTCTCTAAGTCGACACATTTCACTAAGTTTAGTAATTCCCTAGTGCTGACGGAGATTTGCACTGAAACTGATTTGTGTTTCTGTCTATCTTCTTGAACAAGATGCCACCATAAGAAATCCAAGGAGCACAGTAGATATCATTTAAAAACATGTTTTATAGAAACTTGGCACATAGGAAAAATATATGGACAGGAACTATAAGAAACTACAGTATGAGTATAAGAAATTATAAGTGCTATAAGAAAAGATGAGCCTTAATAAATACTCCTTAAGCATAAGAGGCTTGTATATTTCACAGTGAAAAAATAATTGGAGTAGAAAAAATATTTATAAAAATCTTAAATAGGCAATTAAGTCAAACAACTTATTTTTTACTGAGTGATTAAACCATGAAAGACATTTGGCTAAATAATATATGA
The DNA here is from genome assembly GCF_949774975.1 of Lagenorhynchus albirostris. Lineage (NCBI taxonomy): Eukaryota > Metazoa > Chordata > Mammalia > Artiodactyla > Delphinidae > Lagenorhynchus > Lagenorhynchus albirostris. The sequence continues at coordinate 63,226,921 of NC_083111.1, read as the reverse complement.
GTCATATTAAATGGTGAATAAGAACCATTCTTATTCTAGTTTGAAATCTTATATATGACATGAGGCATTTGTAGTGTCCATTCAATTTGAATTGCACCATTCAACTTCCAAAAATAATTTCTATAATTTAATTTTATTTTTAAAACCCTGATATAGCCACTTTAGCAAAGTGGAGTCTGCTTTTAATTTGTTGATCTTCAGAATGCACTATTAAAAGTTGTCATTCACTGTACGATCCTACATTTCTCCTACATATTATAATGGGATTCCTTTTCATGTTGTTTTGAAACTAGTTACTTTTTTCTCATTACAAAAGTATGTTCCATACTCTTAACAGAGTGCCATAAGTGTGTTTGTTTCTTTGAAAAATCTCTCCATTCTAATCCTGCAATTTCTAATACTAAGATAACTCAGTGAGGAAATTGCCTGTTCCGTTCAAAGCTGGACTCAGAGAGGTGGAGAGTGAGTGAGACTCCACAGGGCCCACTACGTGTGACGATTTGAGAGATGAGTCCAGCACCCTACCATGGTGCAAGTCCTCTGGAGCCATAGTTTCTGGAGGAAGGAGGATTCTTTTTAAAAATTAAAAAAAAAATTTAATTGAATGAAAGATTCTTTAAACTCTATAGTGCTTTACAAGTTTCAAAAGTTTCACACACATGATATCAGATAATCCCATAATAACCCCCCTTCTTTCCCTTATCTTTATATTGCCCCCTTCCCCTTCCCTCTCCTCACTAGTAACCACTAGTTTGTTCTTTATATCTGTGAGTCTGCTTCTTTTTTGTTTTATTTACTAGTTTGTTGCATTCTTATTACTTCTCAAGTTGCTGGGCCTATGGTGGTTTTCAGCCAGCATTGGTGATGCAATGAGTTGGTCCTGAGACCATCCTTGTGAATTACTGTAGTGTAAGAACACAGGAAAGATGGCAGGTTCAAGAAAGAGATAGCAAAGAGAAGAAGAATGACATTAGAGTAGGAGTGAACTTCCAGGCCAAAGGGATTGGCCTGATGGAAAATGTTAGTCTTTGCTTACCACTTTGTCTAACAGGTGACTTTCTTTTTTATTTTTTCCAGGAAAATTTTACCTTTTCTTTATTGTGTTTCTTTTCCATATACTGCGATAAATCTATATTTCTTTCTCATTTTACTGTATCATAATGTACTTAGGATAGACTCTACTCTCCTGGTCCCTTTACTGCCAGGCTCATTTCTCTTTCAAATTTCACTGTAAGCAACCTTTTCTAAGTAGATTTCACTAAGCTCCCTCAGCCCTCGCTAAGCTCAGGGACCCACTTTTGGGTTTTCTTGTTATTTCTATCATAATTGTGACCATATCATTTGAAATTATTCACATAATCTGCTTTCGTCTATGGGCCCCATGAGGGTAGAGACTTGATTTATTTATCTCTTTACTCTCAGGACCTAACCCACAGCCTAACACATTTAGGTGTCCATTTATTATGTTTTGGATTGAACTGTTCTACAGCTCCATCTGAGGCGTGTTTGCCTGTACTTCTTCCTGGATTTCATCACTCACCTTCTTCTGGCCCTAATCACCTGGAAAGAGCCACACTGGTTCACAATCTATTCTGCTGCATCCCCGAACCCTCACATCTTTAGTTTGTTCCTACTCTTGAATCTCAGCGATTGATTTACTCCTGCTGATACTAGGGCCCCGCCCATTCCTCTGGTGTCCCAGAATTCTATTTCTTCTACCTCTGTGCTTTAGAATGCAAAGGAATAATTTCCCTGCAAAGAACTGCTAGGAAGACTACAATAGTAGTTCATGGTTTTCAAAAATGTTTTTTTGCATGTTTTCCTTTTTAAAACATCTCCCCTTCTCCCACAGCTGCATATTCTCCTGAATTTGAGAAAGTGTTGGATTTCGCATTTAAATGCTCCTGGTCCCAGTGGGAGTTTTCTTTTCTTTTTTTTTTATTCCTGATAACATATCAAGAAGGTACAATATTATTTCCATTTGTCCCCTTTTCAAAATGTAGCATCTAGGACACAAATGTTGAAAACTCTGCCTCTAGATAAAGGAAAGCAATGGCCGAAATACTGGGATTAAAGGTGGGAAGGCCAGACTCAGTGTCTTCTTAGCTGATTATTTTTTAGCTGTGTTGTTTGGCCCATCGCTGAGGAAATACAGATTACATTCAAATTCAGAATGGGAAATGGGAAATTATAATTCCTATTTCTCTGACTTAACAAGAAACTAGTTTTATGATTTCTGTTTTATGATTCTCCCTCCCCTGCGCCTCCTCCACTTCATAGACCAAGAGGCTCCTTTTCATTTATCTTCCTTTGGACCAATATTTTACTGCACTTTTTTCTCTGTAATTACTAGATTTAACTTTAGAGTTCTGAAATATAATATATAACTTGCAAAGGAACTTTTATAACTGCTCATGATCTGATTTAACTTAAGAAACTTTCTTCATGCTTCAGTTTCATACCATTTGCCAAACCTTTGACCGACCAGCTTCATTACTGCTAGGGTCCTTTCCTTTGAGATTTTAAAATGTTTTTTTAATTCCAAGTATTCTCTCTTATTTGTTCATTCTTTGCACTTTTCTGACCATGCTCCCAATTTTCTTTTAGAAAATGCGGCCAACACGACTTGTACCAAGAAGCAGGGAGAAATTTTTTGCATCTTTTTTGGAAGAAATAAATAAAAAAAATTTACCTTTAGCTTGTCTTCATAATTCACATTGCTTTTCACAACTGGTTAATTTTTTTTTTTTTTTCTGATTACCAAGATGTTAATTGTCACTACAAAATTTTGGGGAAGTACAGACAAGTACAAAAAACCAATGATTCTGATTTTGCCACTAGGATAATTTTAGGCACCCTCACATCTGTCGTCTCCCCTAGTGCTCTTTCCTTATACCATTGCAAAGACTCCTTTGGTGATCATTCCCCCTGAGGGTTAATAAGTTAAAAGTTACTTATAGGGCTTCCTGTTGCTCTGATAATGCCAACATCAGCATGTATTCCACAATATAACTTTTGAAAATGTAGGGTCATCATTTGACAAAATTGTATTAAAAAATTTCCCGTTAGAAAACCCCAGATTGATTTTACATTTCATATCTGCCAAATATTGCCTAATACAACTTCCTTGGAAATGTCAAGGCACCACAGTTTCTAGGAAGTTGTTTGGCTGTGCGTGCACCAAGGTTGTGTCTCTGAAACTAAAATAAGTATGCGAATAGATCACTTAATATAAGAAACTGATCTCTCTGGGATCTGAGGTGGCTTTGAGGCACCTGCAGGGTGTCCAGGACTCGGTTTGAGTTCACCTTCTTGCTAAAGGAGGCACTGACACAAGACTGTATGAAACTCCAGGACCCATTTGAGTCCTCCTTGGCTTGAGGATACCCAGAAATGCCAGAGTTTATCTATAAAGCAGAAGGATACTTTGGACCAAACCCTGGTAGGATGCTTAGAGCAATCTGAGGTCCTGATCTCTCTGGTCCATCCTAATGGGACAAGGACTCCACCTTTCCCATGCTAATGACATCCGCTGGCAGCTCAGACCTCCAGGAATCTGGGGGGGCGCTGTATGCTCTCCTGCCCCATCCCTCACTTGCCAGCTGCAGCAGCTGTGATTTTGGAGCTGGGGGTTTCCAGTCCTCCCCAGGGGCCTGGGAATCCTTGCAGAATTCTCCCAGGCCAGGCGTTCCAGACCTTTCTGAGGCCATGGCCAAGCTCCTGAATGCCCCACACCTCCAAATTGCTCCTTTCCTCAAAAAACAAAGATTTTAACTGGAGTGAGTAAAATACTATCAAATTCTGGAGACAAAGAAACCAGAAAGGAGGTTGGTTGCAACTCGTAGACCATTTTTGTTTTGGTCTTTTAAAAAACCAAGCTACACTTCTTTTTCCTGTTTGCCTCCTAAAGCTAAGGGGTTTCTTCCACGGACTTCTATTCAATGGGACACTGGCCATTCTAAGTTGTTTTTAGTGTCCTGAAAATAACTGGATTATATTTATTTCCATTAATGCATAATAATTAAGATGAAAATTGATCTAGTGTTTACCAAATGCTAAAACACTGTTTTTAAGGACTTTACATGTATTAACTCATTAAAGCTCAGAATAATCCTATGCGCTAGGTAATATTATCTATATTTTAAAGGAATGTAGAGACCTTAAATAACTAGCTGAAGGATCACGAGGCTAGTAAGTGACAGAGGCAAGGCTTAAAATGCAGCTAGCTGGTCGCTGGGCTCAGGTTCTTAACTGCCGTATCTTCTACCTCCCAACAGCATGAGCTGGAAAGAATATACATATATTGGCCACTCCACGGGGCATGAGGGATCTTAGTTCCCCAACCAGGGATCGAGCCCATGCCCCTTGCAGTGGAAACGCAGAGTCTTAACCACTGGACCGCCAGGGAAGTCCCTGGAAAGAATATTTTAAAAGCCTTAATGACATGCTTGGTTCACCTAACTTATCCCAGGAATTTACTCCTAAAATTCCACTTACTAAAAGGCTAAGTAAAAGGTACAAGGGGAAAACCAGAATAAAAAATAGCCCCTTTTCCCCATTTCATTCACCTCATTTAAAACAAAACAAGACAAAGCTAGGTTCCGAGATCCTGGCATCTGTGTGCCAAATTGGGGTTTTCCTCTGTAGGCTTTCAACAGTCAAGGAAACATATGGTCACTCGGGGTCCTTTGATGAGCAGAATTCTGCCATGTAAGTGAAATGTTCAAAACAATGATCAGAAAAGACAGGTACAGAAGAGACTCTTGAGATTAAATAAAAGTTTTTTTAAAAAGAGCCACTATAATCATAGCAGAGCTTGAAAGCTTTTGCAGAGAATGTTTTGAATAACATTTATGGAAAGAATAATTCTGACTTCCAGATGTGAAAAAAAAAAGGTTGCAAATATTGGGAAATTTATGGTGGGGTATGGTAAAGTATAACATATCTGAGCTAATATATTTTAAAACCTTTTTCTTCTTTGACCCAAACCCAGAATATGTTCTAAGCCTCTTATATTTTCCTCATTAGCTATGGATTACAGCCACCAAGCAAGGGGTGAAAGCTGGGACCTTCTTCTGGTCTGTGTAAGTTACCTCTATTTTGTCAATGTAAAATTACAATTATGATTCCATTTAAGAAACATTCATTCAATTTGATTTCACTTCAGTTAAATGTTAACATACTCCAACGTATGAATATTTTCTGATTCAAAATAACCCTCCATTTTTTTTTAAGAGATCCTCTCTGTCTTTTTCCCTCTCCATTCTCTTTTCCTCTTCTCTCTCTCTTTTCCCCCATCTTTTCTTAATAGAATGTAAGGAAGATTTTCTCTGCTACATCTAGTCACCCTTTAGAATTTTCTGTCCCTGTTTATAGGTTTTTGGTAACTTGGCACCTAGGGAATGTATATTTCTCAGGCTATTTATTGCTGTGATTTGAATTATCATTTTCTATAAATATATTACAACATTCTATATTTATTTTGGTTCACAACTTTAAAAATCGAATATGGTCTCAGACAGCTGATGTAGTGGTCTACAGACTGGAAACTCCAGACAGGAGACAAGAGGAAGTCTCTGTTTCCACCCCATTTTCCCACTGAGCTCCAGGATTTCCCTAATAAGAAAAAAGGAACTACTTCTCTTCCCCGCAGAGGTGATGGGGGGATTAGTAGTTAATGTTCATAAAATAGCCTTAAGATGAAACTTACCTAATAAAAGTGTCAACATGTTGATTATTTTTGAGGCTCCTTAGTAAGAAAAGGAATCTGTTTCAACTTTCATGGGGATTTTGTTCCCACTGAGATGTTCTTTCCATCTTTATTTTTTTTAACCACCTAAAGCTGTTTCCATATTTGCCTCTTATGCCGTAACCAAAATATGACTATTCTGTAATAGTAGTGCGCTGAGAGCAATCACAGGTTCAGATTAACACAGAATGGTACCATCTATATTCTCCAAATTCAGGAATAAAGGTAGCTTTTTCAGATTTGAAGGGCTAAATTGAAATTGAGTTTGGTGATTTGAAGCTAACACAGAGTGTCCCTTAACAGCCTCCCACCCCCCTTTTTAAAAAGAGATTTTCTCTGTTGAGAAATAAGTATATGTTAGAAATGACATGTAGATTTACCAATTTAATCTTATGCATTACATTTTTTAACCTTTGATTGCCATTGATACTTATAGAAGTGATTTCTTCTGCTCCACAACATATTTGGCTGCTAGAATGGAGAGGTGCCAACGGCATAATTAATACCTAGTCCCCACCCTTTACCCCCCGAAACTGCCGCAGAGCTTCATTGAAAAGCCTTAGTGTTCCGGTTTTGAATGGTAATTTTTTCCACCCATTTCAAACCTTATAAGAAGGTAGCTTTTTTGCTCCAAAGATGTCTGTAGTTTGCTTGCTTCTCAGACTATTCTTTTATTTCTATATCCCGGAAGTGACTTGGATTCATTTTCTTTCTTTCTTTTTTAAAAATCTCTTTAGAACTTAAAAAAACTTGTCATACTTCCAGGTATTTAATAATTTAATATTTAATATGTCAAGGAAATCTACACATCATAGATTCTGAAAATTTAAAAATTTAAAACCAGATTCAGCCATAGACTTAGACTTTAAAGGTCATCTTTTTAACCTGGTTCCATGTTGCAACCTAGAATTAGTCTAGCTGTTCAAAAGATAGCATTTCATTTCAAAATCATCCTCAGCTGAGTCTCCATTACATTCTTTTATGTCAATTCATGTTCAAAGGCAGTAATTCCCTTTATATATGGGTGTCTAGATTGATTCCAATCCCAGCTCTGTCACATAATAGAGTGCTGACCTTGGACAGGTGATTTAATGTCTCGATAAATGAATGTCCTCATCTTCAAAGAGGAATGATAGTGTCTTCATCATAGGGTATCGTGAAGGTAGAATGAGTTAACTTATTTAAAGTGCTTAGTAGGGTACTTAGTACATAGAGAACGGCCAATAAATGGTATCTGTTTTCTTATTCACATTACCTCTTTCAACAATGACCAGACAATGGCTATATATGACCTAAGGTAATTTGTTCCCCTTTAGCACTAAATCACTCATCTGGTTTATTGAAACTCATCTAGTTTATTTTCCATTTTTCCTACTTCCTTTTCTTTTTCTAAAACATGTCTCATGTACTTGGTGTCATGAGAAATTCTATATCAATCAATAATGGTAAAGGCAACAGCATGAATCCCATTTCCCTTTCTGTTTGGAATACACTCTTCCTTTGTCAGATCTGTTTGTGCCGTGTCTGCTTCAAATTTTAAACATTAATGGCTAAGGGCCATGTCTTTTTTGGTCTCTGAGGTTATTTCATAAAGATAATCTAAAGCGACTAGGAAACTTAGAGACCACTGTGTCTGACTCCTCACGTTTGAGATCAGAGTGCCAAGGCTTAGAGAGGTAAAATGTACCCAAGGCCACAGTTACGGTGGATACTCAGGCCTCCAAAGTACTCATTGCTCTTACCACACACACGTATTCATCCCCTGCCCAGAAAATGGCAATTACCTGCCTCTCGTTCCAAGCAGAGAATGGTGACTTCCCCGCAATAGCTTTTTTTTTTTTTGGTAGGAGTATCTTGTATCTTTTTTCGTATTCACAGAAATGCCTTGAACGTAATACGCTTTTAACAAATATTTCGTGAATGAGTGTACTATATCTGTGGGCCTGTGAATCCAGTACATAATGATAAAAGCTAACTGCCACGTGGCTTGTGGAATCTCAGTTCCCTTACCAGGGTTTAAACCCTGGCCACAGCAGTGAAAGTCCGGAATCCTAACCACTAGGCCACCAGGGAACTCCCGTAAAGCTAACATTTTTCAATGTGTCAGGCACTATTCTAAGTATTATCTTTTTTAGTCCATACAACAACCTTATAAGATAGGGACTATTATTCTCCTCATTTTATAGAGGCACTAAAAGGTTAAGTCACTTGTCAAAGTCTCATCCAACACAAACCCAGGCATTCTGGCCTCAGAGCTGATGCTTTTTTTCCCTGCTCCCTACTTGTCAAGTACCCCATCCAAAGAAGGCATTAAAGGGTGAACATTTTGAGCTTGAAACAAATTCTATTAATTTGTATTTTTCCATTAGCATCAAGTGATTCCATCAGAATCCATTTTTGTGACTTAACACCAATTACATAAAATAAAGCAGCTTGTAGGTAGGTAGTGAAGTAAGGTAAAATGAAAAGGCTACAACATTCACTTTTTTTTAAGTTAGGAAAGAATTCAAAATATGTAATTATTTTGTTCAGATACAGGGGATTTCTAAGGCTGAAGAATTAAATACCTTCAGCGATTAACCTGGCTTTGCTATGCCTACTTCAAATTCAATTATAGGTTATAATAGACAGGATCGCATTTATTCAATAGCATTGGAATTTGTTTAAATGAGAACTTGTTTTATGGTAAACATGACTTTTTGGGGGCTGGTAGGATAGTTCTAGGCAGAGAAGGCGCCAGAGAGAAGAATGACAAATCCCTTACCTGTTGGAAATAGGGGGAGGCTGCCTGAGTAGAGTCCCTGCCAAGTCTAGCCATCTACCGTGGCTCTGAAGGTTCGTCTTTCCTCCTACCTCTCTCATGCTCATGTCTACCAAAAGTAAAAGCTGAAATGGCTCACCCAACATCCCACAATAAATTTTTAGTAGTTTATTTTTTAGAGCAGTTTTAGGTTCACAGCAAAACTTAGCAGTGGGTACAGAGAGTTCCCATCTACCTCCTGCCCCCAAACACGCACAGCCTCTCCTGGTATCAACATCCCCACCAGAGTGGTACCTTTGTTACAAATGATGACCCTGCATTGACACATCATTATCACCCAGAGACCATAGTTTATATTAGGGTTCACTCTTGGCCACAGTAATTTTTATAGTTTATATGAGGGTTCACTCTTGGCCACAGTAATTTTTACTATCTACAATTAAACTTAGGCTTCAGTTTAAATTCATCATAAACATGCTCTAATACTTGGTCTTGGATGGGGAAGCAGAAAAGTATGTTGTGTTCCTTGTTAGGAAAAAATAAGCAAATTTCCCCACAAATAAAGACATCACTCAGCCTGTGAGCATCTTAATGTAACTCAGCCCATGATACAATGCTATCATGTTAGCCGAGAGCTCTTGAAATGAGTGCCAGATTGAGGGTAATTATATTTCAACAGAGGAATGAGACTTAAACACAAAAGTCATTGTGGGTGAAGATTATACCCTTTTTGTCAGTCTCATAATTATATGTGCCTATTCTTGATAGATTTTTATAGAGCTAGAAGAGAATTTCAAGCATACCTTTCCTAAACACTGACTTTATACACGAGGAACTTAAAGTTTCAGATTAAATAATGTTTCTTAAGTCATATAACTACTTAGAGATCGAATGATAGCTAATCATGATCGTTAATGAAAATAGGGATTATTTTTATCACTCACTATGTGCTAGGCACTGTACATGCCTTTTGCCTTTCTTGTCTCATTTCCCCCTTACAAGCAAGCTGTTCAGTGTGCTTTGCTATCATCTTTATTTTACTGATGAGCAAACTGAAGCTGAGAGAGGTCAAGAGGCATAGAGGTCAAGAGAGGTCACACCAGCAAGAGGCAGATTGGGGATATAAGTCCTGGCCCTTCGGTGGCTACAACGAATGGCTTTACCCACTAAATAGCAATGATTCTGAGTGTGGGGCCCTTTCCGCCTGTAGCTGAGCCTCTGATAAGCATGGCAGATTCTTCATTTGACTGTGAATCAGAGTTTCCAGTGTTGTCTTCTGTAGCAGAGGCCGAGCAGCATGACATATGGCAAATAGAAATGGACGTTTAAACACTAATTGGAAAAGGGATCTTTTACTACGACAAAGTGAAAACAGATGGTGGTAAATAGAGAGCCCTTGGCCTGGGTGCAGGAGTAAGAGCTCATCAGGCTGGAGATGGTAGAAATGCAACCTAACCTCACGCTTTGCCGGTTGCTACCCTACAGGATGATCCCTCATGAGCGGAGGATATTAACCATCCTGCAGTGGCTCACTCTGCCAGACAACGAAAGGTATTTGCTTCCCCCCATCCCACCTGGCTCTCCCTCTTCTTTCTTTAGTACATTTCTACTTTAGGTCGGAATTGGGTGAATAACCAGACGGACTATGCAATAGAAGCACAGCCACTGTTTGGTATTATTACAAGTTTTGTGGTTCTGAGCCTTAAACGTGGCTTCCCTAAGAAGGACTTAGGTTACAATGGACGTAGGTTATTGAGGACCATTTAATTACATGAATTACTCCAGCTATCAATCCTGGTCACCGCAGCAGAGCTCGAGGGAGTTCCCGGCTTTGATAAATAAACCAGCAGCATCCCAAGGATTGGGGAAGCATGAAGACTGACTTTTAAAAAAGATTTTATTTTATTGAAGTACAGTTGATTTACAATGTTGTGTTAGTTTCTACTGTACAGCAAAGTGATTCAGTTATGCGTATACATACATTCTTTTTCATATTCTTTTCCATTATGGTGTATCACAGGATGTGGAATATAGTTCCCTGTGCTATACAGTAGGACCTTATTGTTTATAAACTCAATATATAATAGTTTGCATCTGCTAATCCCAAGCTCCCAGTCCAGAAGACTGACTTTTCACTTGAATGGAGTTGTCCTTTCAGGCTGCAGATTGCATGGCCCCTGTGAATTTTCACTGGGCTCTATTATTTTGGGGATCCAAGACCAGAGTTTGCATTCAGATTTTCCTCATGACTTTTTATTCCTGAAGGTAGTAACCAGGCAGTTACCCCAGCAGGGATGGTGTAGGGTGTGGTGGGTGTTTTTTTTTCTTATAGAAAAAAAACAAGAAAGAGACTTTTTTTCATGCTAAGACTAACAGTGGTTGGGCGATGAATTAACTTGATTTGAGAGGATTTTTTGGTAATTGGTGTAGGGATATTTGATATTCTTTGTCATGTGTGGTTTGGGGGAGATTCTGAACCTTCCAATTTTCCCGTAGGCCTTCAGTCTATGCCTTCTATTCCGAACAACCTGATTTCTCTGGACACAAATATGGCCCTTTTGGCCCTGAGGTTAGTAGCTCATCTTCTGCCTGAGGAGAACCTGTGTCCCTGGGCCGCCTAATCTACTGACCTTATTTCAGGATTTGTACAAAGTCTCTTAGGGTGTTTGTATGTGCCAAGTGGATGCAGAGTCAAAGAACTACAAGAGTAAAAACATTTAAAAGAATCTTAAACATACCTGGTTTTCTTACAGGAACTTCATTTCAGATTGATTTGCTATTCAAACATATCCTAAACTTGGTGTTCATAGGAAGGAATGTATTCCAGCCCTGCAGGCATCAGTCAAAGGATGAAGGATCGGGAATGGTTGGCATTTGCCATCACTGGGATAGGAGTAGAAAAGAATCTGGAGATGAAACCTGCAATATAAAACATTGCAACTGAATTTCAGCTCCCTTAAAATGGTTATGCTGTTCAGAGAGGGTAGGTCAGCTCACTAACCTTAGCAGGTACAAGCAACCTGGAATATTTGATAGCATTGGACATTTTTTATTTGATAAATCTTGACATACGTATATACCTGTGAGACCATCACCACGATCAAGAGTATGAACATATCCATCACCCCCCGAAGTGAAACAAATTCTTAATTGGGAGAAATACACTGTTGAATGAATCTGTTTAGCAGAGCAATGTGACACCCTTGTATCACTCGGGGATCTTAGTAGAAGACAATCTGTCTATAAGGTAGCATCCAGTATAACTTCAAATTCAGGAGGTGGGAAAGGGAAGGAGATATTTTATTATGTTCCTCTTTTATCGAGAGATGGAAATTTTCCCAGTGCTTCAGCATAGATCATTTTAAAAGATGCTGGGATTTGCAAATCTAAATCTTTTAATCTGTGAAATGTTTTCCACCTCTCTTTCTTACTAGGGTGGTGAGGTCTACATCAACATAATAAAACTTGATTTTGGATGAGAAATTGTTTCATAAACTCTTTGAGGATGGGAACTACCTCTTATTCTCTGATAGCCGATGGCAACACTGTTGGCTATAATTAAGTTTGTTATGTTCAGCATAAGGATGACTAAGGAAATACAGATAAGTGTGTCTTGGTTTAAGTATTTCTGACCAAAATGCAGCATGTTTAAACAAAGACAGTAAATACTAAGGAGCCATAAATACTTCTGAATGCTTTAACATCAATTCAGCGGTGATTTCCTTAAGCACTGGAAACTAGAGGCTGTGTGAACCCATTCCTAGTTTACCTTAAATCATTGAAGTCATATAAGTCTCATGTTCTTTTTCCTGTTCCTTTGATGTTTAACCACTGGTGCATGATTATGAAACACAAATGATAAAATGAGATAAACATCTGCACACATGAAACACAAATCTTATTCTTGCCAGAGCAAGCGTGGCTGTTTTATCTTTAGGGTGTTTTTCTTTGAGATTAATCTAAAGTGAACAATAGGAACCTCATTTTATTAAGATGTTAAAAAAAAAAACCCAAACCCTAAGCAGTTCCATGTACCCTATTTAAAGGTTCCATTTTGTTGGGATAATAGTATCCCCTATAAGACCCTGTGGCACAGGCAAACAGCGCTTGTTATAGCCATTCTTTTAAAAGCCAGAGGCTGGTACTTTAAGAGGTTAGGAGTTACTCCAGTTGCTCAGCTGGTAAGCGAACTTGGAGACAGAACTTCTGACTCCCAGACTAGGAAATAATTTAACTCCCCTTTAGTTCAGGAGATAAGCAAAGTGGTCCATTAATAACTATGTTCAAACCACACAGAACGTTTTCTTTATGTCAAAAGTTGGCTTTTTACAACAGAGAGGAGGTATAATTCTTATAATTTTCATTTCCTTAAAAGTTATATGGCTTAGCAATGAATCTTCTTTATTCATTAACATCTCTGGATTTCTAATATGTGTAGTTCAGTTATAATTACTTACTTGAAAGTGTGTTTTTGATCAAGAAATAAACTAAAAGGTTCTTTTAAAGTCCTGAGCAGTGATAAATGAAGCATAATATAGGACACTTTAATTTGCTTAATGATGGTTCTATGTTCAGGATTCTCATAAATATACAAACATTTTTTCCTGAGTATTTTTGAATTAAGAGTTGGAAGTATTCATGCTATGTTCTTTTTAGTGTTAATGCTTCTTATAACTGGGATATTCTCATATATCTACGGGGTAAAACACTTATGATGTATCTTCAGTTATGATAACCTGAGAACTTGGTCACTTTCTCTCGAACAAGCAAGGGATGTTTTCAGATTTCATCGATTTCTCATTTGGTTCTAGGAATCTTATTTTTTACTGAAAGAAAAAGGAAACAGTTTAAAACATGAAACCAAAGCCAGCAAAACCTATTTTTTTGTGGTAGACGAATTGGTTTATCTACCTATATATCCCTCATCTACACTTATTGTGCATGAAGCTGAAATATTATTTTTAAAATCAGTAACATGTTATCTTTTACACCTTGCATTTGAAATTTAATCGAAATGATTCAATCTGGCAAAATGTTGTGTGCTCCAACACACTCGAAGTTTGTGCCTTATTCGCTTAATACCTGAGTATACTTTTTTCAGGACGATTCGCAAACATTGGGCTAATAGCTTCGAGAAATGGCGTATTGCTCCTGGTTTCACAGTGTAATGGTGAATGTTCAGAAAATATGCTTGCTTTTGGTTACTGGCGCAACCTTTTTCTATCTGAGCTTCTGTGCTTTCCCTGTGACTCTCCGTTCAGCTGCTCTTCAGGCCTAGAGGCAGAGCTTTGGCTGGCTAGTTACTACCTCCAGACGGCAAAGTATCCTGAAAAGCAGGGAAAGTTGCCCATCTCCTTCCCATCCTTTTAATAACCTCAGGCTAAATCTTCTAAAGTCAGACTAAAGTATGGCTGGTCAGTGAAAACTTAGCTATTGTCAACCTCTAACATTCAAAGAAGGAAATCCATGCAATATAATCCCTGGATGAAAACTCATTTTGACTAAAATCCTGTTTCTCCTGCCGCCCCTCTAACCTGCTGCCATCAGAAGGGCTACCTTTGGAGCCTTCGGAATGTTGAGGTCTCTTGCAAATGGCCCAGTGTCTGATGGGCAGACTTGAGCGCTAGCTGAATGAATTTGATGACCATGAAATGGTAAACCCTCTTTTTTCCTTTTGCTTCTCATCTCATGGGGAATTGGCTAAAACTAGAGGCATTAAAAAAAAAACAAAAAACAAACCAGAGTCCGTGGGGCTGTCTTTCCATCGCTCTGCCGGAGAGAGAGGATGAGACAGCTGTGGCGATGCCTTTGCAGTGGCTTGCTCTGGAAACAGTGAAATCGCATGGCAGATGGCCTCCTTTTTGGATACACTAACATCGTTCCTCCTCCTGGCCCTTCTTGCGTTTGAATGAGTCTCGGAACAGTCCCACCGAGAGAAATCAGCTAGGTAGACAGCAGGGCTTGCTGCTTTAATTCACCTTTGCACCATCAGCAAATCAGGGGCCTGTTTTTCTCCAGCATTTGGAAGTCCCAAAAGGTTACCTTCCTCATCTACAGTTTACGTGTCAGCCTTTACTGCTCGCTAGATTTTCAAAACAAATGCATAGTACAGCCACTACCCCCCAACCACCGCTAAAAGGGGAATGTCTAACAGAAAGAGTATAAGTAGAATCTTTCTTGATATATATATATGTATACCAAGATGAAGAGGTCTCGATGACTTTTTACATTTGACCTAATTTTACAAGAGGATTTTTAAAAAGACAGTTAGTTCTATTTATGGTTACCTCTTAGCTCAGAGTTCTTCTCTACCAGAAACCTAAATTATCAGTGGGAAGTTCCACAAATCAGTGATTTGTGGAAGTACATTCATGACCAAGGAGGACTGCTTAGTATTTATGTTTCATTCCATCCTTGGTTTAAAATTTCTTTTCCTGATCCTTTCCAATGAAGGTGACAGTTGCTTGGATATAGTTGGTGGTCTGAACAGATACCTGTTAGAATCTGAAATGGAACCACCTCCGTGAATCCTTTAGCACCTTGAAACGACCAAGTGACCAGTATTCCATTTAGTTTTCAGCTAGTACTTTATACATGGAGAGCTTTTCATAGCCAAGGACCAGTCTCTCCGTAACGCAGGAGTTATGGAATGCAGAACTCTGTGTCACCTTCAGGTCTATCCACAGTAGGCCCCTCAACCAAAAGAGACCCACACGACCAGATTCTCTTAAATTATATTCTTGTTCTCAGTGAAGAAGCTGTAACAGCAACATCAAGATCAATCTAGGAGGCTTCTCTCTGTAGAGTTCCCCGAATCATCCCTCATTCCAACTTTTTCTCACTTAAGGAGTCAGTGTTTTTTAACTAAGACTCTGCTGACCCCAGATGGCAAAGTGTGAGCTTTATGATCTGACCCAGAGGGACAGACGACTTCTGAGTCCAGACATCTCTATCCGCCAGTACAGGACAGTAGTTATGGTTCACCTTTTACTCCGGCTAAGAGACCTAAGAGGAAGGTTACCCCTAAGAGGAGACAGGAAAGACCAGTTACTCCTCCAAAGAAAAGAAGAAGAAAATTACATAGGATGGACCATTATGCTGCGGAAGCTCGTCAGGACAAAGTAAGTTTATCTATTGTTCCAAAGCTTTGTGGCGGGCAGGTCTGAGTTGAAGGTTTCCTTCAGTGCCTTGGTTTGAAAATCAGCTGAATATGTTAAAGAAAAAGTCTGGTGTGTCATCCTTGGCTTTGAGTCCAGAAGAATCTGCTCCTTCAGAGGTTAACACTGATGTGAAGACTTCTTGATCTTTCAGCCAGAAAAAAAAAAAACCAACAACTTCTACTTTCTTTAAAGTTAGTTGCCCCAGACTAGTATGAATATTTAGGCTTGAATGAGTGTTAAGAAAGCTATTGGTTTTGCTTGCACTTTCTCACAGAATTTGTCACAGTTTCTTGTAGCCTTGGTTCTTGAGAACAACCCAGCAAGGTAGTCGGGGAAATCCTGAGAGACGGTATAGATTAGAACTCAATAGTATATTGGACTAGATTAGTGGTCTGTACCTTCCAAGTTCAGAAGAGGTCTTAGATGATAGGCAAGGGAAGAGCTGAGACAGAAGGAGAGAGAAAACAATGGGTAGATAGAGTTGGGTGTGTTTTCTTATAGAGATATGAGCAATGTGTACTCTTTTCATTACATTCAGAATAGCCTATAGGTTGTTACTTTTCTTGAAACCTCCGGAGACCTCCGAGGCACTATCTTATTTATGATTGTTTAAACTAATCACTAAGAAATAGGTTCTGGATTTTAACCTGAGTCATCTTTCTGACTGAAGAAAATGAATTTGTTGTCAAGGGTTGACAAAGGTTGTGCATTTGGTATTTCTTTGTCTAGGTGAAGGTCTTAGAGGAGAGCACAGTTTACTCAGAAGCAAATACTGCTAAGTCTACCCTCTGTTAGTCTCTTCAGATTATGCCAGACACATCATTATGAAACTTTCACTTGTGACTTACACCTTGGGACAGAATTTGAAATACTGACTCCTGTCATGAAGAAAACCAAATTTACACCTGATTTTACTGATGACATGATATGAGGAAAGGTCAAGAGTCATCTGAGAAGATGCTAATGGAAGATAAGATTGTGTGTCTGAGGAAAAAAAAGATATGCCGATCCCTTCCATTCTTATCTCTGTCATTTTGGGTGGATATGTGTGACTGTAGCTAAGCTGTCCAATTCAGCTAAAGTTCTGTCAAGTGTTTGTCTGATGGGATGTTTCTTGAAAATCTTTCCATTGCACAGAGATGAGAGGGAGAAGGAACTCTCCAGTAGGTTCTATCAGAAACTTCCACTTGAAACAAGAACATGAGAGATGGATTATGATTCTTATGCTTTGGAAATGTTCTTCAGAGAACTGAGTTTTCAGTTTTCGTTAGGCTAAATAAGAAACCTTCTAGAACAAGCTCAATTATTCACTTCTATTTAAGTTTGAACTCTTGTAGATTTTTATTTTACTCAAAATCAGCTTGAAAGGGACTAAATTGAGAAGTAGTAGCTTGCTTCTTAGAAGTGGTCCTTCTATTAAGAATCTATTGTTGTCAGAAATTGACAGTAAGTTTTTTGGAGCACTAGATGGGTCTCTTTGTATTAATGATGCTCTAATTTGGCATCCAGTGGAAGGTTACCATTTAACCTCAGAACTGCTTTTGATTCACTTAGCCTCCATCTTCTTGCCATGGTTCAAAGCCTAGGTGATTTCACGTAGGGAACAAGAGGCTTAAACTGTCCATCTGACTCTCTCTCAAAATTCTTGGACTTAAAGAACATTGTTACATTTTAGAAAAGCCATTTTATCTCTAAAAAAAGAAGTGCCCTTAATTTTTCTATTTTTATATCAAAGAATCTTGAAAGGGATTGAATGAGGAGAGGTTTTACATTCCTAAAAGAATATAAATAAAAATGCTTAGACCATGTTTCCATTTAGAAAGGCAGGAAAATCTCCCTAGACAAAGCTCTGCCTCTGGGCCTGAAGTTTTCTTTCCAGAATGTTTTAGGGTTAGAAGATCTATGAGATACTGAAAGGAAGAAAAAAAAACCTTCAGGGACTAATTTGCTCCTTTTTCCAGATGACAAATCCTCTGAGGGATATTGACAAAACAGTGGGGCAATTAATGGATGGACTGAAACAACTAAAGCTGCATCGCTGTGTAAATGTCATCTTTGTTGGAGACCATGGTAAAGCTTTGTTTCTTTATCCAGATAGATTACGTTTCTGATGTGCTGGGGAAATCCTTGCTCTCAGAATCCCAGGTTATATTCTTCTTCCTCCTTCCCCCTTTCTTCAGGATGGAGAAAGAAATCGAGCCGTGACTCAAAATTATGAGATGACCTGAGATGACCCTGCATGCATTTTGATCAAAACCAGGGAATTCCTGTATCTTCCTATTCTTCGCAGGAAAAGCCTTCCTACAAAAATCTGTCCCATATTAAAAAGTTGCAGGGAATTCCCTGGCGGTCCAGTGGCTAGGATTCGGCGCTTTCACTGCTGGGGCCTGAGCTCAACCCCTGGCGGGGGAACTGATATCCCTCACGCTGTGCAGCATGACCAAAAAAAAAAAAAAAAAAAAAAAAAAGATTGCAGACAATTCCCTTGTGATATTAAGAGCTTCCTCTGTGAATGTGACATATCCCTCCTAGCCACGTCCCCAAAAGGAGCCCACAGAGTTCATGTGGCTAAAAAAGAAATCTAAATATGATTAATAAAAGGTGGAGACATAGGCTTCTTGTCAAAGAGGTGACATATGAGAAAAGTGATTTCCATGCATTCATTGAGCGAATTCAAGACCCAAGTCAGAGGACCCTGGATCAGTAGAGAAGACTGTTAAGAGAGGAAGAAGCAGTTTAGGGAGCTGTTTTCTAAATCACTGTATAAAGTAGAAACATGTATGGATCAAGAGCATTATAAACATATATGTCTATAGAGCTGGGGTGGGAGGGTGCAGCAGAGAGCATTCTTATTTCACAGGTGTGCAGACTGAGAGTGCCTTCTGCCTTCCAGAACTAGCAAATTGAAATCATGGCTCTGGAATATGGGGCTGCTCCCTTCTAGGAGAGGGTTTGGAAGAAGAAAATTAGTTGACTTGGTAGTTCTGTTAAGAAGGGCAGATAACTCTCCCTAATCAAAACTCTGCTCTGGGCCTGAAGTTTTCTTTATAGAATTTCCTAGAAGATCTATAAGAAATTAAAACAAAAACAAAACAAAGAAAACCCTAGAACTAATATGCTCTTTTGCAGGGACTAAATGTAACCATCTGCAAAATCATGTTCCATGAGTTTGACTCGGTGGAGAGCTGCAGATAAGACAGAGAATGGGGAGCCTGTGACACAGCTGATTTGATTTAAGTTGCCCAGAGGTGTCAAGAACACTTGCTTACATGTTGGAGCCATATGTCTAAGAAGTAGATGGGCTCCAGTGAATCACAGGCTGGAGCACTGTAAAAGTCTTGGCTAGATTCCAGTCCGGTCTTGCCAGTGTGCAGGCTTCTGAGACGAATAAATGGCGCACAGCATCTCTTTCTTAAAAGGTAGTATTGTCTAGTGTTCCAGAGCCTGGGTTTGGGAGTAAGAATGAGTTGCAATGGAGTTCAAATTGCACTGTGCCACTTAAAAGCCTCACGAAGTCTCAGCCTCCTGGTCTGTAGAATGAGAACACTAATACCACCAACGCAGAGTTAGTCTGGAGGGTGAAGGGTGATGATGCTTGAGAAGCACTTTGAAAGCAAGAGAGATGGTTCACCATTGGGGTGGCTTAAGTGACTTAGGAAGGCAGCAAATGGAAGATTCTTCTAGTCTTCCATTAACATGTATTTAGAGACTTCCCCTTCCTGGATTCACAATGTGCTTGAACATAACAGCTGTTTATTGCTTCAGTTATTCCTCCTGAGATTTTAAATGTTAAAAGGCAAGATCTATAACCCTTGTGCTATGTTGGGATATGTTTTTCTCTCTCTTCCTTCCAATTTATATTTTAAAAAGAAGGGTCTGGATCTGGGATCCCAGAAGGTGATAATTTGAATTTCACCATATCTGGGCCACTCTGAGTTATATTTCTTTATTCTAAAACCTTAGGAAATCCTTTACAGAATCATTTAAGTTTCCCCACTTAAAAAATATTTGGATACTGGATTATATAAAGCAATATATTAAACCTTTATAGCTTCATCTCATCTCGTAAATTCTGAAATGACAATAAAGTTCTCTTCCAGCCTCCATAACTTGTGATTCTAAGATTTGAGTTTGTTTTTGTTTTTATTTATTTTTTTAATGTTGATCAAGAAATTCTCCTTGATGGGAGGCAGGAAACAAATCATGGGTGGGAGAGGGCAATATTTGTTGGTGAAGAAATTCCCTACCAAGACCCTTTTTATATTCTAGTTGCTAGCTTTCAGTTTTAACTGATTATATTGTTTACAGCTTGTTTTCAACGTTATTTTGTTTTTCAGTTTGGGTGGTCACTGGGGCTGACATTTTTCTTTCTATCTCTTGTTGCCAGTATTGTTTTGTCAGTAACATCCAAGGCCACCAGTGAAGGCAGAGTGAGGACTGGTGATTATGTACTCAAGTCGCGAGATACATTAGAGAGTTGGAAAATGACATTTTGTAAAAGAGACACAGCTATTTACACCATCCCTAGCTGGGAAGAGTTTAAAGCAATCTGGGATTTTTTTTTTTTAAAGAATAGATCTTTTACATAATGACAGTGTAAATAGATTTTTTTTTTTAAAGATCACAGTTACTTCCTTTATCTTGTTGGTCTTGCTGAATGACTTAAAATATAATTGAGATGATGCATTTTCAGCCTTCTAGTGCTGCAAGATGATATGACTGAGCAATGTCTGATGAAAAGATTATATAATGAAACATTCAACAATTCAAAGTCAAGTTAAGAAACCTCAAAAGAGAGGGATCCTCATGTTAAGTTGTGAAAAACGAATTAAGGAGAGGCCTGAATGTTACCTTTAGTGTCTGTGTGGAGATTTTAATTTTACAGTTGCCTGAAAATACTTTCTTTTCCCTCCCCATAGGAATGGAAGATGTCACATGTGATAGAACCGAATTCTTGAGCAATTACCTAACTAATGTGGATGACATTACTTTAGTGCCAGGAACTCTAGGAAGAATTCGACCCAAATTTAGCAATAATGCTAAATGTAAGTTGACTCTTAAAATACTAAATTGTTAGAAGGGTAATTTAGTGGAGTGAGAAAGGGCTTATTCTCTGAAGCTAGACTACTTGGGTGGAAATCCTAGCTCTGCTGCTCAGCTGAGTGAACTTGAACGAGTCATTGAAATTCTAAACCTCAGTTTTTTTCATCTGAAAAAAGGGATGATACATAACAACTAGCTCATAGGGTTGTTGTGAAAATGAATCTATGTATATCACTTAGAATAGTTCCTGGCCCCTGGTAGCATTATGTAAATATTTGCTCTTGTTTTTATCATGTGAAAAATACACTTAATTTGAGTCATGTGTATAACCATAAACTTCTGCTTACAAGAGACAAACTTTCCAACAAGAGGTTCAGGTTTACTCTTTAGCTCAAGTGAGGGAGTCCATGACAGGGTTGGCAAAAGTGCCCTCAGACCCTAAACCTTCCTAGGAGCCTGGTTGAAGGGAACTCTTTACCTTTAGAAAAGTGATTGACAGAAAGCAGCAGGAGAAACTATTAAGTCCTTGGAAAGTGGCAGCTGTTTTGAAAGATTAGAAATAAAATAAACAGGAATAGTCTTATCACTTCTGTTTTACACATTTGGGTTATGATATGCCACTGACGAGAACTTTGATTTATGGGCTAAGATGTTTTACATGCTGCCCAACCACCTAGCTTTGGAGACGTGTATAGTTTTATTGGAGGCATGCTGCATTTTGGGGAAGAAAAAAATCCTTTAGCATTTTTAGCCTTGGGAATAAGAAACCATTGGCACCAAGCATAAAGCTTTGGAAAATTAAGTTTTTCCCAAACGATGTTACTGAGTCAACAGAAATGGGAACTGTTCCAAGGTCAGCTCCAGGCAACGCTGTGAAATAAACAAAACGTTGGTGTCTCTGCCTTCTCTTTTCCGTGCCTTTTCTATCTTCCGTGTCCTGTCTTCTCTGTTCCCTTGAGCTAGGCAGGCCCTTGCCAGAGTGGCCTGCAGAGTCACCACGGTACCTCTTGATCTAGTATTTGCATTCTAGGGCTTATGCAAGAAAGTTTTTGTCTATTTTGAAAAGTATTTCAAAACATCAGTAAAAGTAATGGGGAGGTTGCTTTAGGGGTGGAAGGAAAACTTTCCTAAGGCTAATGAAATGATAACTACCAATAATTAAATGTCTTGCATTTAAAAAACACGTTCATACATTTTATGAGAGATGGGAGAGCGAGGTGTTTAAGAGCAAAAACAACGGTGGCAGGATGTGTGGGTTCAAATGTTTGCCAGCTGCTTCACTCTGTGACCTTAAGCTGCTTAAACACTCTGTGCCTTAGACTTCTCATCTGTAACTTAAGGATTTGGGGGAAGATTAAATGAGAGATTCCCTACATATCACTTAGATTAGTGTTTAGCACATAGTCAAGCTATGTAAATGGTAGTTATGACGATGATGTTTTCGTCACGTCACTCTTTCAGCCAGATGTATACACATTTTATTGAATCCTTCCAATGGCCTGTGTGTTAGGTATTATCATCTCCTCTTATAAACAGTGGCAATCAAGGCTCAGAGAGAGGTGAAGTAACCGGCTAAGAGGACGACAGTCAGGGAGCGGCAGAGCGGGGATTTAAACCCAGATGCTTAACTGACTCTTAACCACTACCCTGTCCTGGGGGCCTCCCCTGCTCTCTGGGAGCTGTTAGCATGAGAGGGCTGAGTATTTCAGAATTGAAGGATTGGTGTCCCACACGTGGACTCAGGCATTTGTTATTTCCTAGAAGTTCTCTGGGATTTATCTGAGCACAAGACTGCCCTGTGCTATTTATTTTTCTTCATTATCGAAGAACATGAACTCATTCTGTTTGGTCCCTTTGAGGACTGTGGTTGATGAGGTCACTGAATGTAGAGGTTCAAAGCATGGCTTTGCTCAGTCAGATTGCCAGCAGGGTCCTAGTGTGCACGTTCCCCTCGTCCCCCGCCTCCACCTTCTAAATGCCAGTTGGCTCAGTGAGGATTCTGATCGCACCTACATTCCAGCAGACTAGTTGTGAATGACCAGAGAGACAGTGCCTGCAAAGCCCTTACAGAGACCGAACATGGTATGGACACAATTTGGGTTAATTATTATTGCTACCATTATTACTTATTTTCTTGTCATTGAAAGATGCAACTCAATTTTGACCCCAATTTAAGGAGAAGGGAATCCACATTTTTTTATCTTCGAATTTCATAGCTTTAGAACTAAGATGCTGAACATTGTCTTTGAAGAGTGTATATTTATGCTGCAAGGCAAGCTTATTCATGCATTTGCACCAAACATGAACAAATATTTATTTATATTTATTAACAAATGTTTATTGAGTGCTTACCAGGCCCTGGGGACGCAGCAGGAAATGACAGAGACATGACCTGCTCCACTGATGTTTATAGTCCAGGGACGGTTGCCTCATGGCTGTCGGTATCTCTTCTGAATGCTGCTTTCCTTTTCTGCTGATTCTATAATGACACGCTGAAGCAAATTTTCGGAAAACAAAACAAAATGCAACCAACCTACAATCTCCTCTTTCTCCCCCCGCCCCCCCCCCCCCGCCAAAAGGGGACCTTCAGATAATATAATCCTGTCCACAGTTTATACACAGCCATCATTTACATAGTTTTGCTTTTAGCTAGTTCAGGGTACGGACTAAAATATCCTTTGTTTGCTGGTAGTGAAAATAAAGAAGGTGCATACGTGTGTGTGTCTGCAACTGGAAAGGGGCAGCCACCTATGTAATTAGACCTGTGATATTACCGAGGAAAAAAATTCCCTTTAGAAAAAATAATGGATTAGAAGATTCATCTTAAAAGTGGATGATGGCTTGTTTGAAAGATCTGCAGATACATAGGAAGTTACATTAAAAGCCCCAAATGCCCAGTTTAGTTCCTGATGTTAAATTTCAAATAAACTCAATCCAGGTTCCAGAGGGACCATTTGGGAGAATTTTAAAAAAGCAATTTACCCAGCAATACCCCAGTGCTCTGGAAGGAGGAATTCCCTTCCGGAAAGGTTGACTTGGACCTAGCAGGGACATTTACCATAGGAATTGTTCCTCTCATTTAGATACATTTCACTTACTGAAATTTTAAATACCCACACACAGTTTTACATATATTTTACACAAAATCTAAAGTGATAGATCTTCTAGGAGAGAAAAAAAGAATCGAGTGTCTCGCTGCAAAAATGATTTCTCTCAGTGATTACTGTCAACTCTTTTGAAATCTTTCTCCTTCTCTCTTTGAACAGATGACCCTAAAGTCATTATTGCTAATCTCACGGTAAGTATTGCATGTCACCAGGCCTCTGCCTTTGGAGTAGCTTCCACACACTCATCTCCTGTATTCAACTCCCCTGTAGGCTGAGAGGAACATTTTCCTCACTGCCCTGCCATCCTGTATATTTGTTTCCCTAAGAGCTTTCTGGCCCATGGACAGCTGCAGGCTCCCTAATGGTCTTGGTAACAAAACAAAATGAGAGTATTTGACCTTGCCATTAGGGCTGAAAAGTATTCATTCATGATTAAACAGATCCTTACTCTTTCTGAACCAGATCTGCCCACCACCCTGTTCCACAGTTTTCCCACCCGGGATAGAGACCTTAAAGGCACATGAGACTGTAATCACATGGTCCTGAACATGCCTTCTCCTCCCTTCCCACCCCACCTCCCCATTCCTTGATTTGAAGCATTTGGGAAAAGCCTTGGAGTTTGAGCTGCTCTTCATGATGGTCTCCCGAGTCAGGAATGTATCTTAAAAGTTTCTAACTCCCCTCTGATAACCTTCTATGTCTTCTTCAACATTATCTATTCCCCTTTGAATCTATTTGTTTTCAGCTTTTATCATTCGATAGGGGTGACAAATGCCATTTATTCAGTAATTAGCCTTTCGTTTGACTTGACTTAAAACCTCCTTCCTCTTTCTAGAGAGAATGTCTTGGACTTTTCTAGAAGACAGTCCATCTGAAGTTCAATATCCATTTCTATTTCAGTGTAAAAAACCAGATCAGCACTTTAAGCCTTACATGAAACAGCACCTTCCCAAACGTTTGCACTATGCCAACAACAGAAGAATTGAGGACATCCATTTACTGGTGGACCGAAGATGGCACGTTGCAAGGTAACTTGGGGATAGGCTGTCCCTGATTCTCATCTTCATAACGGCCCCTTTGGCAGCTGGAGTGCTTTAAGGTCCTTAGCCATTATAAAAAGAAATCTCAGTGGGAAATCTCATCGTTTGCAGAGAGTTTGTGTGCTGGATAAACAATTAGCCCCGAGACAATACATCTCTGTGTTCCTGGTCTCAGCATCTTGGTGGCTTTTTGTAGCCTCTCAGTGCATCTTTGTGTGTTTGTCTCTCTGTTTTGTTTTTCAAATTTACATTCTATTCTTATTACTTGAGTAAGTCAAACATATGCCTGGGACATTGCCTTACCACACTGGACAGGTTTGGCCTCCGTTGACGAAACTTAGCTTGTAGCGACATTTATAGAAGAGTTCAGAAAATGTTGTTAATCTTAAAACCTCTGTTACCTCTGTTACTCTGTTACTGAACAGAGGCATGTTTTACATTGCCTTAAATATTTCAGATGTTTGCCTTGTTTGGAACTACAAAAGACTCTCCAGTATGGAAGAGACTATTCCTTGCTCTTGAATCTGATGTAGGATATGTCTGGAAGCTCTAACCAGTTCCAAAGAGTTAATTATCCAAAGCTTAATCACTTTCACACAGACCTGGGGGTAGCCCTTTCCTACTCACTCTTTTTTTGTTTTTTCTTTTGGCTGTGCTGGGTCTTCGTTGCTGCGCATGCGCTTTCTCTAGTTGAGGTGAGCAGGGGCTACTCTTTGTTGCGGTGCGCGGGCTTCTCATTGCGGTGGCTTCTCTTGTTGCGGAGCACGGGCTCTAGGCGGGGTCATCAGTAGTTGCAGCACACGGGCTCAATATTTGTGGCACAGGCTGTAGGGCATGTGGACTTCAGTAGTTGTGGCTCACGGGCTCTAGAGCGCAGGCTCAGTAGTTGTGGCGCACGGGCTTAGTTGCTCTGCGGCATGTGGGATCTTCCCGGACCAGGGATCGAACCCGTGTCCCCTGAACTGGCAGGCGGATTCTTAACCACTGTGCCACCAGGGAAGTCCCCCACTCACTCTTGCTCTGACTTTCTCCTTTAAAAAAGTGCTGAGACTCCGTCTTAATTAATTTAGCAATAATTGAACAACTACTAGATGTACTCTGGCTTGGTACTTGAATGAATTTACAAGGGAGAGAAGATAACAAGAAAATGTGTGTCCTCTAAGAGCTGGAATCAGTATGGAACATCTAGAGAGACACATGTGACAAATACACAAATATCCTACTGTAATTGTCAGGGTGTACATAAAGTGAAATATGTAGGATTGTGAAGAGATATGTATGTAAACTAGAAATTATCAAGATCATTTAGAACAGACATGGGGAGTCTTCAAGGAAAAGTTACAAAACTGTGACCAAAATGGCTGGGCTGAGTATGGGATGGTTTGGAAGAATGAGCAAATTTGTACCGTTTGTAGGTTTCGATGAAGAAAACTTGGGAGTTGAGTAGGAGTTAAGCAAAAGATGAAGATAGTTGAGCAAATTAGTGTAGACCAAAGCCAGGCATTTTAATTAGCAGTACATTTTTTCAACTTATGTCTTGCACTGTTGAGTTATTATATGCACATATCTTATTATCCCAAGCTGAAAGTACTTTTCCTAAGAGCAAAGACCCCAAAGTTTAATTTCTTTGTTTTCCCCCAAGCACTTTACTTCAGTGCAATGTACCTATAGGTACTTAGGAAATATTTGTCTTAATAAACATGAAAGTGTTTTGGAAAAGTGCTGCATGACTCTAAGCAAAAGGTATCTTCCTGTCTCAACAAGGGAGCTCAGATGCTTTTGATGTCTAGAGAGCAAGGTTTCCATTTTCTGTTTCTAAATAGAGGTACTGTCTAGGTGAGGCTTGGCTCTTCTTAGCTATGCCACTATTACATATGTTAAGCTTATGACTCAGTTATGTTCTCTAGTGGTATTACTAGGTAAATCTGTTGACAGGTAAATTTGTATGCAAACATTTTTATAGAATACAGATCTCCATTCATTGATTAAAATCACATATTTTTAAAGTGCCAACTGTGTGCTTAGCATGGAGCATAGTGATGGGTATGTAGAAATGAACCAGACAAACATGGCCCCAGAGTGGAGAGTCTTACAGTCCTGGAGCTAGTGAAGCACATAGGCAGACAGTTGAAGCTTTGTGGCAACCCTGCATCTTGAGTCTATAGGTGACATTTTTCTGACAGCACTATTTTTAAATTAAGGTATGTGCGTTGTTGTTTTAGACATAATGCTATTGCAACTTAATATAGTATAGTGTAAATATACCATTTCTATGCACTGGGAAACCAAAAACTTCATGTGACTCAGTTTACTGTGATGTTCTCTTTATTGTGGTGGTCTGGAATCGAACGTGCAGTATCTACAAGGTGTGTCTGTACCTGTGACCAGGGCTTTGCTCAGTGCAAGCATGAGGCATGAGGAGGGGACCAGGACTTCAGGTCCCAATTTGTCCTGGGCTGATTGTCAAAGCAAAAGCACTTGGGGCAAAAGAACAGCATCATGTTTTCGTCACCACAGCAATGATGCAATTACAATGAGAAGAATATACTTGTAAGATCCACTCCTTAGAGATATTTTTTGTGCACTGGTTTTTTTTTTTTTTTTTTTTTTTAATCAGAATGATTTCATGAGAAATCCTGACTGATTGTGCAATTGTTTCACTCTAGGAAACCTTTGGATGTTTATAAGAAACCATCGGGAAAATGTTTTTTCCAGGGAGACCATGGATTTGATAACAAGGTCAACAGTATGCAGGTATGCTCCTGGAACTGTGGATCGAAGTGCGTTTTAGTGACTCCAAGAAGGGTTGGGAATGGTGGTGTGAGTGAAGCTTGCAAAGCATTTATAAATCGAGGAAGGGTTGCTACTAGATATTAGCAATGCCTAATTGTTTTGTTTGTTTTCTTTTCTTTTGGAAGACTGTTTTCGTAGGTTATGGCCCAACATTTAAGTACAAGACTAAAGTGCCTCCGTTTGAAAACATTGAACTTTACAATGTTATGTGTGGTAAGTCATTTATTTCATCAAAACCAAGAAAACAATCTTGAGTTAACGTATGAACTTCTTTCAATGTCGGAGAAAGAAATGAGGTGTCTGTTTTCTGGGATCACCTCATCTTTTCACACACAAAAAATGTTGTAATTTGCCCATTGGTTCAAGAGACAGAATATCATCCCCTTCTAAGGCTTCTTTGTCTTCCTTCAACAGTTGACTAACGGGGAGTTTTCATAGTGTTGCTGTTGGCAGTCTCTGGCTGATCTAACATAGCATTACAGTTTGACACCAATGGTCAGAGGCTGGGTAAAGCAAGAGTTCGACACAGAGCTTTCTCCCACCTCCATCTCTCCCATTGCCGCCCAGTTAAAATCTCGCCAGCTTGTATCCTGGCCAGCTATTTATGTACGCCTAATTATTTTTCTTCCTTGAGTTTCTAGTTGCTGAATGAGGACAACTTTTCCTATTTAGTAAGGGAGTGCCAGTCTGGTGGTTAGAGGGGGAGTCTGAAAGTCGGGTCTCCTGGGTTCTTTTCCCATCTTGGCTGCTGGCTCTCCCCTGCCCCACCTCTCAGCTTAGGCAAGTCACTGTATGCTCGCTTGGCAAACATTTCACTTGCTGTGAAATCAGCCTGTTCATTTCACAGCGGCACTTTAGGGCACAAGGCCAAAACCTCCTCTTGTCCC
Organism: Lagenorhynchus albirostris; assembly: GCF_949774975.1. NCBI lineage: Eukaryota > Metazoa > Chordata > Mammalia > Artiodactyla > Delphinidae > Lagenorhynchus > Lagenorhynchus albirostris. Next base: position 63,198,381 of record NC_083111.1, on the reverse strand, counting down.
CGTACTTCTGTGGAGTGCATGAGAGGGCAGACTAGAGGTTATTTATTGATTATAAGTCCCACTTCAAAATTCGGGAAGAAAAGTCTCCTTAGACTTTTAGAGAAGCAGAAAGGCAATGATACTGAGGCTGATGGTCCTGGGTTGTAACTATCACAGACATAGGCAGTAGCTAAGTAAGGCCCTATTTCTTCACTCTGTCTTTTTGGAAATGTCTCTCTTTATAATCAAGCAATGAACATACTATTTCAGAAAGTTGTTGCCAAGACATGATCAGGCAAGAATGATTTTGGAAGTAAGAAGCGAGCCTACAGTCTAAATTTGGTTTTATGCTATTCTAATTTGTGTTCCAAGTTTTCAGGCCCTTGGAAGGTGAATGGCTTTGACTCTCCCTATACCTCATCAAAAATATTTACAAAGTACCTGGCTCCTTTCTTTCTTCTCGTCAGATCTCCTGGGATTGAAACCAGCTCCTAATAATGGGACTCATGGAAGTTTGAACCATCTCCTGCGTACTAACACTTTCAGACCAACCATGCCAGAGGAAGTTACCAGACCCAATTACCCGGGGATTATGTACCTTCAGTCTGACTTTGACCTGGGCTGTACCTGTGATGATAAGGTAGAGCCAAAGGTAGAAATAACTTTTCATGTTTATCATGGAGGAGCCTATTGGGTGTAGGGCAGTGCTGTCCAATAGAACTTTCTGTGATGATATGAATGGTATATCTGTACTGTCCAGAATGGTAGTCACTGGTCAGATGTAGCTTTTGAACACTTGGAACTAAGTTTTTAATTTCGTTCAGTGACTTTAAATTTAAAGAGCCATATGTGGCTCATGGCTACCACATTGGACAGCCCAGGGATAGATAATGAAGAACAAAAAGTAAAATTCAGGGCTTCCCTGGTGGCGCAGTGGTTGAGAGTCCGCCTGCTGATGCAGGGGACACGGGTTCGTGCCCTGGTCCGGGAAGATCCCACATGCCGCGGAGTGGCTGGGCCTGTGAGCCATGGCCACTGAGCCTGCGCGTCCAGAGCCTGTGCTCCGCAACGGGAGAGGCCAAAACACTGAGAGGCCCACGTACCGCAAAAAAAAAAAAAAAAAAGTAAAATTCATAATGCTATTCTGTGGAATCACAATTCCCAACCAAAATGATTTTTTTCTTTTTTTTTCAACCTGGATCACATGTGTATCAGTCATGGTCCCAATAAGAAACAGATGGCCCATGCAGAAGAGGTTTTTAAAGAAGGCTTAAAGAGATTGTTTCAATCACGTTTAATGAGAAGACTGTTTCAAAGGCTGGCAGGGTAGAGGGAAATCAGTGAGGGATGCTGAAGTACCCTGGGGCTGATAGGGTACCAGTCCTACATCTCAACAATAAAGGGAGGGAGCAGTTACTGGCACATGGAGAAAGAGCTATATAGGAAGGAACGACGGAATTTGGTACATGGGTGCAGCTAACGCACTGCAACCTGGTAGAGGGGAAGCTGGGGGAGTAAATCCACCCCTCCCAATCCCCCGCTGGTACCTCTCACTGTTGGAGCCCTGCTAGAGGGCAAGCTTGCTCTCTGATGAGTCCCTAGAGATCAGTCTCCCAGGGCACAGAGCAGGGTAAGGAAGGGTGTGGCAGGGCAGGCGTTGGGGGTGCAGATAGGGACCACCCAGCACCTCGTGTTTGGACAAGCAAACTACACATGTTCAGTAATGATTTGCTTATTGAATTTTATATTGATCAAAGACCTTTTAGAGTTGCCCATCAGTGCTTCTGACAGCAAGATACAACCAGTGTTACCACTAACACTGGTTAGTGGTTGAGAGGGTTCCAACACAAATCAAAGCAATTTTATTTTTGCCTGTGTGTTTTTGTTTGTTTTTTTTTGCGGTACGCAGGCCTCTCACTGCTGTGGCCTCTCCCGTTGCGGAGCACAGGCTCCGGACGCGCAGGCTCAGCGGCCATGGCTCACGGGCCCAGCCGCTCCGCGGCACGTGGGATCTTCCCGGACCGGGGCACGAACCCGCGTCCCCTGCATCGGCAGGCGGACTCTCAACCACTGCGCCACCAGGGAAGCCCTGCCTGTGTGGTTTTATTACAGGCAAATGTGTGATCTTTCTATTAGACCTCATAAAAATGGAAAATAACTTTCCCACTGGTCTATCCCCCTCCCCTACCATTTGCTACCTTCTAGGATTCCTTGGGGCCTAGGAGCCACAGTGTGGGAGGCCCACCATGGGAGGAAGTTTGCTCTTCTTCCCTACCTCCTTCCCTTTATTAATCCTTCCTACTTTAGCTCCTGATAAGAACTAACAGGGCTAATTAGTATAAAGTAGGTAATTCTAAGACCTCAGCTGGAGGAGTTGAGTTGCCAAAGTCAACAGGAAGTGGTCTTTGAAGTGAATTCTAGTTATATTTTTAGAGGCATCTATTAGCTGTATCTTGTTTTCTGAATTACCTTTCTTCCGGGAAGCAAGAAATATTTTGGTTATTTTATCTTAAACCGTTTTAGAGGGGTTCTAGATCATCTTTATTTTGTCAATGGGTTTCTCCAAAAGACTATTTTCCTTTTCTTAAAAAATAAATACTGACATACTGAAAAGGTATAGAGATTAATAAAATGAATACTTCAATACACACATTGTGAGAAAGAAAACATTACAGATTGAATGGGTGCTCCATGTGACAGCCCACACCCCAATCCCATGTCCTTTCTACCCCAAAGGTAACTAATATCCTGAATATAGTGTATATAATTGCCATGTAGACCTCTATACTTTCACTCCATACATATGTATCTCTTAGATAATGTATTAACTAATTTTTAGTATATAGTTCCCTAAAATAACCTATGGGATAGCTTTGGATATCTTATATTTTTATGTAAATGCTGTTATACTATATGTACCCTGCATTTAGTTGTTCATCCTTGTATTTTTAAGATTTATGCATATTAATATGTGAAGTTTTAGCTCATTCATATTTACCACTAATAATTAATATTTAATTATATAATTATACCATCACGATTCTATTCAGTTTCCTATTTGAGAACATTTGGTAATTTCCAATTGTTAGTTCTTCCAAACAATGCTGCAGTAGACATTACCGCAAATGTCTTTTTGTAGACGTATGCTAGAGTGTCTCTAGAATATATAGTGGGAGATGGAGTTGCTGAGCCGTGACTTTTCAGAACTGCTAAGTCATTATGTTTCAGCTTTAGAAAAGGCAATTTCATAACCTGGTTTGGGAATCACTTTAGTGTACCTAGAGATTAATCCGAAATATTGAGGCAATATTCGAATTACATATAATTACATAATTTACATATATGCGCCCTAATCATCGTTGTCGCCATGGGAGGTTGGTACCATGATTATCCACACTTTTAAGGAAAGGAAACAAAATCATGGAGAAATTAAATAACATATTCGTGACCATAGATCACTAGGAAATGGAGCCTAAAATTTCATTTTGAGATAAAGTAGTAAATACCCTGCAGAGTTTATAGTATTGATGAAGTTTAGGGTCCTGTTTTGAATTTAGCTGGGTACTAAATAGAGAGAAGGGTGCTGGAAAGAAAAAACGTTTCTGATTTGCTTTCTCTTCTCTTTTCTTTTTTTTTTTTTTTGGTTTTCACACATGAAGAACAAATTGGATGAACTCAACAAACGCCTTCATATAAAAGGGTCTACAGAAGGTAAGGAGTTGATGGAAAAACAACCAGATAATTTTGTTTTCTAGCTTCCAAAAATTGGAGAGACTTCTTATTTACTTCATAGTGTAAGCACAATATTTTTTAAAATTCAAATTTGGATTGCAAAGTGATTTTTATACCATCTGGCAAAAGGTATTAGTTTATTCTATGTACACAGGATGTCAGCTGTGTAATAAGTCAGAAAAGTTCCATTACCTTTTTTTTTCCTCAATAGCTTTTAAGCCCTCTGAAAAGCAGAGGGATTAAATATACCATTGTGCATCTGATGGGTCATAAGTTAAGGTGCTTATGGGGACTTCAGTGAAGGGAATGGAAGTCACAATTATAAATGGTAAGAGCTGGTACCTCTACTGAAGCTTACCGACCTGCAGAGTCAGTGTGTATGTTACGGGAAGGGATGCACAGAAGGAACCAAATCAGAAATCTCTGTTCAAAGGAGGATTATCTTGAGTCCTAACTCATTCTCCTCTTATTTTACGTACAATAATAACCCTCCTGTATTAGTCAACTTTTGCAAGCTTGTGATGAAAGAAGAGAATCTCAGTGGGCTGTGCATTTCTTGTTCATATTTCAGGATGCTGACTATAGGCCAAGTGTGGCTCTGCCCCGTGTGTACTTTTTATTCTGGAATCTAGGCTGAAGGAGCAGCCCCTAGCTGGGACATGCCCTTCTCGTGGCAGAGGGAAAAGAGGAATGGCAGAACCAGGCAATGGGTCTCAACACTTCTGCTTTGATGAGGCATCTGTCACTTCCATTCCCAGTTCATTGGTGAAAGTAGGGCACATGAAACCAGTGGAGTAGGGAAGTATATTCTTTCCACAAGGACACTGTCCTACAAGTCACTTGGCAATGGGTAGAAGTATATAATCCTTTACAAAAGAGCAGTAAATAATTAGGAACAATAATGCAATCTACCACATAAGCTCTTCCTTCTGGTTTTGAAATCCCAGGAATATTAGAAGAGATTAGAAGAAGACGGAAAGGCTCCTACACAGGTTACTACAGCAGGTGGGATAGCATATTGTAACAGCAAGGGAATGACCAAAAGTGTATTAAAAAGAAGACAGAGATCAAGCACAGCAGCCCAAGTCATGCAGTAAAGATGCACGTAGTCAAATTCTCTTGAGAGCGTTACATGAGTTATTAGCTTACATATGGTTCTATTTATCGTACGTGCCATTTCCAATCTGATTAAGTAAAGGTTGAGGAAACCAGTGGAATATTTTATTTACTTGACTTATTTCCCCGCTTTATAAAGATCTTCATGTTTTTTCTTCTTCTCTTTCTGCATCACCACCCTCCCGGTTCTCTCTTTGATGATAGAACACACAGACTCTTTGGCATGTAATTGGATGAACACGGCTTTTGAGATAGGACTTAGTTGATGGAAGGTACACAAATCCTTCACAAATCTAGAAGTGATTTGAAGTGTTTGACATCAAACCTCTAGTGGACTGCGGTGTCATTAGAATTGGAAAAATTACAATGCTGCCAGGATCGAGGAGTATGGAGTCTCATGACTTGAGTTTTTTAAATATTCACTCACCAAGGCAGAGAAATATTACTGAGATGTTTCTCTTCTAAAAGTCACTAATGAAATAGTTAATTATGATAACTTTGAATGGACTCTAATGTTTTTGCTGATTCAAGCTCTGACTATTCATGGTCCTAAAACATTTCCATCTGGGAAAAAAATCTTTCATTTAGTTTTTTCGTGACAGTGTGCTCATAGGACAAAACCAGTCCCACAAGTCAGCGTAGACAGTGGCCTCAAACTTCTGAGCTTGAAAATAAGAGGCATCTTCTAGGTGAATCACTGACTCTCAGGGCTGGAAAGAGCCATAGTTATTGACCTCACCGCACCATTGCTCTGCTCAGAGGTGAATATGTGTCTTATCTCTAGATGATTTTATGTCACCGAGGCTTAAAGTTTATATACTTTCATGGAAATGGGCCCTCACGTGTTTTTGTTGAGCACCTACCCTGGGCTGGGAGCTGATTTCTCTGAGACGTCTGGTTCTGTCAGCTGTGTCACCAATAGTTTCCAGCATGTAACTTCACAATGGTGACATAAAATGTTAGGGGAGGATCATGGTAGCACACCTTCTTGGTCTGCTCATGGCCTAATGGGATAGTCTCTAATGATACAAGGGAGACTTTATTTATTTTTATTATAATTAACAGTTTAATATTCAATAGACCTTTGGTAAGGTTGTTTAAGTTTATACAGCATTGTTTTGTATGGGTGTACAATAATGTCTATTTGCAATTGCCAATAGCTGGAGTGATACAAGATAGACTTTAAAACTATTACATGAAATTCAAATAATTATATATCATTGCCTTATTATGTGCAAAGCATTTGCTCATTTAGATTCTAGGATACGTGTAAGCCTCGGTGTTCTCTATCCTGTCTCTTTCTCTCTGTCTCTGTCTCTTGGTGTCTGTCTCCTTAAGGGTCTTGTCTCAGTCATTTCTTCAGCTGCAGAGTGACATTTTCTTGGTCTGAGTTCTTTCAGGCCTTTATGGTGAGTCCTGGGTCATAAGTCTAGTCCCCCACTGGAAATAGTCAACTTCTGCTCTGCTGGAGTGGAACCTCGTGAATTCGAGGTGCTGTATGTGTTATGCTCAGAGCGATCACTTCCCCTTTCTGGCTGTCTCTAATATATATTGAGGCTTTTAAACCATTTTGTAGACCTAAAGTTCTATACAAATGTAAAGTTGTATTATTTTCCTGCCTAGTTTTTAAAAAAAATACACCTATAGGTAGCTGATTTTTTCAGAATAAACCACAGGCCATGCCCATTCCATTTGTAACATTCATATGTAACTGTTTTAATGTCATATGACATAAAACCACTCATACATCTGTACCAAACACACATGTAAAAGCTATGCATTCCAACAGTGAAACAACCCAGGGTAAATTTGAGGTAACAAAACAGTGGTATATTAAATTAATCTTAGGCTATATTTTATTACAAATACTAAACTTACAGAATCAAGTCCTGTACTAAAATGAAGAGGAAGAACAGATATGAGCTTCAAAAACTGGGATCTAAACTGCTTGCTAAAGCTTTACTATTTCTACATTTGTAGTGAATTCCGGATCTTAATTGCATGGCTGCTTTTCTGGATCACATGTATGTAATGTCTTGGCAAACTTATTGAATTTTCATTTTGTAATCCATGAATCAATGGATAAATGAATGAATGAAATGGAAATATTTAAATTTCTCACAGCAAGCAATTCTGGCACTTGAGCCAGGTATAATTTTTACTGTAAGAATAATTGCACTATTTATTTTCACTTTAGTCTTTTCTCTACTAGCATTGCTAAACCATGTTTTGTATTTTCTTAGTCAGGTTGGCATTCACTATCATCTTTGTGAGACAGGGAATTAAACATCCTCTTAACACCTATGTGTTTGGCTCCTTATCACACGCCATGAGAAATTAGTTTGGTTAGAAAAATGACTTCAACACTAGTAATTCTTGTTAACTTTAAAGCAGTCCTGAATAGCTAGAGAGGGAATATTAGGCAAGTTATACATAGAAAGCCAGTTCTTGAAAGTCATAAAGAACAGTATTTTTTAAAAAAAGAAAACCATCAGGGCTTCCCTGGTGGCTCAGTGGTTGAGAGTCCGCCTGTCGATGCAGGGGACACGGGTTCGTGCCCCGGTCCGGGAGGATCCCACATGCCGCAGAGCGGCTGGGCCCGTGAGCCATGGCCGCTGAGCCTGCGCGTCCGGAGCCTGTGCTCCACAACGGGAGAGGCCACAACAGGGAGAGGCCCGCGTACCGCAAAATAAAATAAAACATTTATTTATCCACATAGATATTTGGCATTGTTGGAGGTAGAGATACAATGGTAAACAAAATAGATAAAATCCGTGTCCTCATTAAGTTATTATTTTATTGTGAGATTTAGCCAGTTGATGAATTACAGCGTAGTGGTTTTTTTTTTTTTTTTTTTTTTCCGGTACGCAGGCCTCTTACTGTTGTGGTCTCTCCCGTTGCGGAGCACAGGCTCCAGACGCGCAGGCTCAGCGGCCATGGCTCACGGGACCAGCCGCTCCGCGGCATGTGGGATCTTCCCGGACTGGGGCACGAACCCGTGTCCCCTGCATCGGCAGACGGGCTCTCAACCACTGCACCACAAGGAAAGCCCCGAGAGTGCTGTTTCTTGACACCATTGCCACCTGAAAGTTATGGTTTCTAAAAATCTTAGTCTTTATTTTTAAAATTAAGTATGCATGTTAGTATGCTTGTTGCAGTGATTCATCAATTCAGTAAATATTTCTTGTCTGATAGTGATAACACTCACAGATCTGCCCAAGTCACCCAGTCTTCTGGTATTATCTTTGATTGTTCCTTAGGGTTTCCCTTGGATTCTCTTAAAGTCTCTTACTTAGTAGCTGTGGTCCTAGAATGCAGAAACTCCTTGGAAAAATCCTCATTACACAAAATAAAATCAAACTTTACAGCCTGACTTTTAAGATCCTCTTTACCTTTTGTTTATAGCCTCCAAATGAGAGATTGTAGATATACTGTTTTCAAGTTTGGTTTAAGGGTAGCCTTTCAAACAAAACCAACATCTTTTTCTTTTGGGTAGAAGAAAACCCATTTTAGATTTTGTTCAGAAATGCATAACCTTCAGTTTTGTTCTGAAGGACCTCTTGAGGATAAATAAGGTGAATAATCACCTTCCCCTGGGATTATTGTGGTATACTTTTTTTTTTTTTTTTTTTTGCGGTACGCGGGCCTCTCACTGTTGTGGCCTCTCCCGTTGCGGAGCACAGGCTCCGGAGGTGCAGGCTCAGCGGCCATGGCTCATGGGCCCAGCTGCTCCGCGGCATGTGAGATCTTCCCGGACTGGGGCACAAACCCGCGTCCCCTGCATCGGCAGGCGGACTCTCAACCACTGTGCCACCAGGGAAGCCCCAGCGTAGTGTTTTAAGGGTTGAGGTAAGAAAGAACAGGACCCTACCAGAGGCATCAAATCTAATCCCAGAGGAGGTTGACATGGCAGTAAATGCTAGTAGACACTTCTAAGGCAAAGGAGGAGAAGGGACGTAGGAAAAGGAAAGACCTTGGGTAGAGACTTTGTGGTAAAATGTAAGAGCATATTATTGTGGGAGTAGATGTTTAAAATAAAAACAAAAAAGAGGAGAGATTTTCATGTGGCTCTCAAGTCAGCCAGCTAATCTGTGGGAATATGAATCAGGAAGCTGAAGAGGGAAAAGAAACACACACTCAAGTCTGGATGACCAAGTTTTGGAAGACAAAAAGAATGAGCGCTGGGGAAGTCCACACCACTTAAAAAGATTTGCCTCACAGTATTTTGCCGACGTGGTATCTGGAGGAGAACCGTGGCATGTACCAAAAATGCCAGCCACTATTGTAAACAGGGAACTGGAGTGTGGAATGGAGGCTCTGTCTGGAATTTCACGGAGTAGGAACCCAGCCTGGGAAGACACAAGCTATCCTAGATCCGTATCAAGAAATCACGAGGAACATATTTCAAAAGCAGAAGCTTGCAGGCTCATCTCCAGGGTGGCTGGTCTCTAGATGAAGCACTTATGTGTCCAAAGAGTGAGCTTCAAGTACACTCTTGTGGCTCAACAAAGGACTTTTTGCTAAACAGAAATGCAATGGGTGACTTGTCTAAGATGTCATAGGGAGTAGCAGGCTGTGACCAAGAACCTGTGATTGTTTGATACCCTGATAAACTGAAAAAGGGAAATCTAAATTTTGTTTCTGGACCTTAAAGTGTTTCTTACTGCAAAGATGATTTCACCTCTTTCTTAGATGAAGCTATTATGCAACAGGAAGACCCAAGCAGATTCTTTGGGTCAGTTGGGGAACTTGGTTGGATATTAGGAGACTGCCAAAGCCACTACGTTTTTTTTTCTTCATGTCATACATGCTCAGTTAACAATTGAGAAAAAGTTAGTCAGATGATGATATATTTGGGCTCCAACTGTGTGCCAAAAACTGCAGTTGTGCATATCTTGGGAGCTATGACACCCACATTTCCAAAGAAAATTGAGTTTCTACATGCAGAGCAGAAGCATGAGTAGAGATGGAGAAGCTTAACTGGAGATTCTTTCAGGAGAAAGTGACTCTTAAGATGTCTCTTCCCCTCTTGTCCTTTTCTCCCTCTTCTCCCCATGTCTCTTTCATGGGAGCTGAGCTATGTGACCATATTATTTGTCATCCCCTTTTGAAGGTGAGAAGGACAATTATGCCAGGGCAACAGGCATAAATGGGATGTGGGGTCACTCTGGCTTAGCTTCATAAGTTCTGTAAGGTCCGTACTGATGCCACCTCATCCCCATCTGCGGCCTGCCTCATGCTCTGTTTTCCTGTTCCACTATGTAGATATCTCTGATATAGTGAGCAGCATATTGCATTTTAGTTAGTTATGCCGTGTTTGTCTCTCTAATTGAACTGTGAGCTTCTTGAGGGTAAAAGCTCTATCTTTTTTTTTTTTTTTTTTTTTTTTGCGGTATGCGGGCCTCTCACTGTTGTGGCGTCTCCCATTGCGGAGCACAGGCTCCGGACGCGCAGGCTCAGTGGCCATGCCTCATGGTCCCAGCAGCTCTGCGGCATGTGGGATCTTCCCAGACCGGGGCATGAACCCATGTCCCCTGCATCGGCAGATGGTCTCTCAACCCATGCGCCACCTGGGAAGCCCAAAAGCTCTATCTTAATTGTCTTTACCAAGTATCTCTATTCCATAGCCCAAGGCCTGACACAAAGAAGGTACTCAGTATATGTTTGATGAGGGGGGAATACATTAATGAAAAATTTGGAGGGAGATAAGTGACAGGACTGGTGGAGAAGTTATTCCCAGTAGAGAGAAAAGGAGTCATATATATAATAGCATAGAGTTGTTGACAATGATTATGAGCAGTATTACAAATCAATCAGCCTTCATGGAATGGAGTGCTATGTTGAGGAATGGTGAGAAATAAGGAGGAACCAGAGTTGGTGGAGTCTATAGATTGTCTAAGAGTGTTGATTGATGGCTGCTCTAAAGAGGGGTGTTGCATAGAGGACTATGGCTGCTGTTTTGTTGTCCTCTTAATGGGATAGATTGGATAATATGCCAGGTTTGCATCTGAGCTTGGAGAAATGTGTTGGGTAAGCATTAAAACTTGAATGATAAAAAGAGAATAGCTTCTCAAAGAATCTTGATACTTCTGCTTCCAGCTGAAACCAGGAAATTCAGAGGCAGCAAAAATGAAATCAAGGAAAACGTTAATGGAAATTTTGAAGCTAGAAAAGGTTTGGTTTGAGTTTTGAAGGAAAGTCTGACCTGGTAAACTGCTCCCAAGTACTACTGTTATGATTTGCTGGCTTTTCATTATATTTCATTTATACGATATTAGCATATTATGTTCTAATTCTTAGGGGTGGGTCCCCAAATTTGGTAGCTTTACCAAGACTTCTACATTTACTGCAATGTTGACAAAGCCCAACTACCCAGAACAGGCTTGTGCTGTGAACTGTGGGCTGTTTTGCCTCAAATCAGCAGTTCTACTTGGGAGGGTCTTGCAAAGTAATCTACAAAGGGTTTTCTCTGTTACTTGTGTAGAATGGTAATACTTTAATTAAAGCAACATGTATACATAATTTAGTAAGTGCCAGAACTGACTTTTTTCTAATAGAAATCATAGTAAAACAATTTTTTTTTGGATTATCACTTAGGGGATCGTGAATTGCCAAAGCCTCAGTCTCTCAATATTTTGGTCTGCAGGACCCCAATTTCTATGACTCTATGGCAGTTCTGACTTTAGCCTGTCTAAAATGGGCAGATCAAGCTTGAGGCATTTATTGTGGGCGTAGAATGAAGGTTTGCACATTAATCTCCCATGTCTTCTTCCTAGAAGAATAAAGTTTCAAACCTTTATTTTTTCCTAAGAGGAAAGCTTCCTCTTAGGGGTCTGAATCTACATTCTGGGGTCTTAACTGAGTTCTTTGGTAACCGATGACCTCCCTTTTGTATTTAAAGGACCCCCTTGAATGCCACTTATTTTATCTATACATGTTCCTTTAAGTTCTTACCTAAAGAGTTTTCCTCCATGTCACAAAGCTACTTACTTTAAATGCTCATTAGTACTCACTTTTTATGCTGAAATAATGCATATTTGAGTTGCAGTTTACAAATAATGATCAAAGAGTACCTTCCTCTTAATTAAATCTTTGGTTAATTTGATGAGCCTTTCCAGGGTCAAGTGAATTAATTCTATAAAAATCTAATGGTCTTGACTTCCCATTCAGCTGAATCATTTCAAAATTTAATAAATAATTGTCTTTCCCATACAGATTAAAATTCTTTATAACTGAAAAACACCATTAAAATAAATATGGTATTTACATTACAGTTTTGATAACTGTAAGCCTTGACCCACGCTTAGGTGATCAAATAAACCACAGAAGTGTTAGGAAAACTAACCTGATTAAATTAAGAAGAAGGAGCTACATTATTAATAAGTAAGCAAGCAAATCGTGGACAATTTGACTCTCTTTCAATATTTCTTTAACATTTGATGTACAGTTTAATATGCGTTTAAGACAGTTTATTTTTTTCTTTCCTAGAGAGACACCTCCTCTATGGACGGCCTGCAGTGCTTTATCGGACTAGATATGATATCTTGTATCACACTGACTTTGAAAGCAGTTATAGTGAAATATTCCTAATGCCACTCTGGACATCGTACACTGTTTCCAAACAGGTCATTGAGAAAACTGGGTTTCATGTTCTTCATGTCATTACACTCCTTGCCTTAAGATAATGATTGTTTGCTGAACAGAATTGTCTTAGACAAGATTTTAAGTTTTCCTGATGAAAGAAATCCTATATTGGATCTGTTGTAAAATATTTTGAATTAGACTTTCTGCAGTGTTCTAAAAACTTCATGGTAATAGGTGAAATAGCATAGCATACTAATTCTTTTAGTTTTTTTTTACTCTGCTCGACATGATCCACTAGTTACAGAAGCCACCAATATCTGGCCATTTGTTTTAATAGACTTTATTTTTTAGAGCAGTTTTAGGTTCAGAGCAAAACTGAATGGGAGGGACAGAAATTTCCCATATACCCACGGCTCCACACATGTATAGCCTGCCCCACTATCAACATCCTGTTCTTTTTTAATGAAGGTTTTTATGTCGGGGTTTCAGTTTTGGTAAAGATGAGGTAAGAAAGTTTATATCAGGAATTAGAAAAATTCATTGGGCAGTTGAACTATGTTTTTAAACTCTGAATACAAATGACTATTTCTACTGCCCCAAACACAGCTTCTTATTCATTTGTACTCAGGCACATACAATACATATATAGTCTTTTTTTTTAAAATAGGAGATATGTCTATATTATTTCTCAGAATATTATTTTTTAAGCTGTCTTATGTGGAATCTCATTTGTTATATCAACAGTGAGATTTCTGCCTTGCGTATTATTGTTTCACCTAAGACTGATCAGAGAGTCCTGCTACTAAAGACATAAGAGTTAAAAAGTTACTAGCTTAGTACATTTAAAACTGAGGTCCTTAGAAAAAAAAAAAGAGTCAATATCAGAATATGAGCTATAGTAAAAGCTAATGGGGCTTTGATTCTGGCTGTCTGGAACCAAACGATCTGGCTTCAGTATTTCCCTGTTGGTTTGGTGTTATCTCTGCCATGGCATTGCTGACTACCTGTGACTACCATACAGGCTGAGGTCTCTGGCATCCCTGAACACCTGACCAATTGCGTCCGGCCTGATGTCCGTGTTTCTCCGAGTTTCAGTCAGAGCTGTTTGGCCTACAAAAATGATAAACAGATGTCCTATGGATTCCTCTTTCCTCCTTGTAAGTTACAGATAGCAGGATCTGACCATTCTAGAGGGATGTTATTTTGTGGAGTCTGGCGTGTGCAACTTGGTATTTAGGATTTCAGTGGTTTTTAGGTTTTCTAAAAAACCTAAAAACCAGAGGGGCGCTCAAGAGATTGAGGAGATGAACTTCTCTGAGAGCCTTCCAAAAGCAGCCGCCAGAAAAGAGACCAGCTTTCACAAATCCTATTCCCGGGGAATTCTAAAATGCAAGGGAATATTCTGTGTGTCACCTGACATCACTAAATGAGCATCTGAAAGTGAAATAGGAAATTATTGACATAAATCTTTTACATAATACTATAGAGGTGATCTCTTAAGAATACATGAAGCCCTTTAATTCTCTCTCATTACCTTGATGACATTTTTTTAAAAGTCCAAATTATGCCAGTAAAATCAAAGAATTCTTTTATAAAATACTTAGTAGACCCAAGACTAAGTAGGAAGAAAAAGAATCATAAAAAATTTTTTAAGGAGAACTATTGAGAAAAGAGATTGAAGAAAAGAGATTGAGTGGGAAGGGAAGTAGGAAATGGTATATAAAGAATGGGATAAGTAGGAATAAAAGAGTAGATACATGCATTTCATGCTGTTTGGACCATTTTAGAAGATTCCTTTTTTTATTGATGTCGATTTTATTATGTAATGGGCACTATTTGTTTTCCCAATGTTTAGATCTGAGCTCTTTGCCAGAAACCAAATATGATGCATTCCTTGTAACCAATATGGTTCCAATGTATCCTGCTTTCAAACGTAAGTCTAATATTTACCTAGTAGACTATTATTTGTGGAAAGAAATGTTTCTAAATTTACCACTTACCTTTCCTACCTCTCTATTCATTTTAATAATAATAATACCTTTCATGTGTTTAGCCTTTATAATTTTTGAAGAACTTTAATGTAAATTCTCTACTGCTAAGCCAAAATATGAATCTGTGAGGGAGCTTGGCAGGTTTTTTTTATCCCTTGTTTATAATTAAGAAATTGAAGTCACAAGAAGTGACCCATGAATGGCAGAAGCTGAGCTAAACCAAGTTTGTGCTTTCCTTCTAATCCGGTGTTCTCTCTATTTCAATGCTCAGTGGTTTAAAAGAGTCTTCTCTGTATTTTGGAGGCTACCTGACATTTAACAGCATCTGTATTTATTTATAGAATGTTACAGTAAAAGCCACTAACACCTTTTTCCTTTAGTGGGATGGTGATGTATTCTGAATATTAACCCCGAAACCCAGCAAGAGCTTAAAGGGTCTTCTGAATCATCAGAGAATTAAGTTCAGTAGGTTTTAGGGCTGTGCAAATTATATACACTCATAATTTCTTTGTATATGACATAAATATTTGTGGATGGTAGTGATGAAATGAATGGTATAGGCACAGTGAGCCCCAGCCCCAAAACTGAGTTCTGGTCTCTGGAGTGTGAACACTGGCTATGTGATCATAGAAATGCCATTTAGCCTGTCATTTATAAAATTATGAGATTTGATTGCATGACTTCTACGGCTTCTATGGATTTGTAACTTAACTGTCCGATGACAAAAACAATCCATTTTCTATGTCTGCTAACAAAGAATTCATTCATTTGCCTATCCATCCATATTCCCTACATCCATGCATCCCTCCATCCATCCAACCATCCATGTATTCAAAGACAGAGAAAGCATTATAGAGTAGCTTTGCCCTCCCTTTGGTTTATTTACAGTGAGCAGACATATATGCTTATAGGAAAGGTAGGAAAAGGGAACACTTCTACATAACTCTACTTTCTAAAGGAGTATTGGGCTGTGTTACATGACTCTCAGGGCTGAAATAAAGTCTCAAAATAGGACACGAGATGGTGGAATGTCATCTACAGAGCCGAGCCTCCTCAACTTGACGTTGGTGAAATGGCCAACACGGTTTAGAGAAAAAAAAATGTTTATTTGATGTCCTAAGTTAGTAAATAAAGGCTTATTCAAAGGTAGAATCTCTTGCCTATGAGTGAAAAATTAAAGTATGCTTTTAAAGGGTTTCCTCGTTTGTTCTCAGCCCCAGCTGAGAAATGTTTCACAAACCCCCGTAGATCCATTTGTCCTAATATTACATGGAATGCAGCTTCATTGAATTTCCACAAATCAGGGTTTCCTGGATTTCTTTATCCTTTACTGATGCCTTTTTGACCAAGCAGCAATAAAGGAAGCACACGGTACCACCCTGAGGCTGGTGTGGCCAAAGGCCTTTCACAGAGGGCCCACTGTCCTCCTTCACTAGGGGAATGGTTTTCTCGCATGCCACATTTCTGCGGGTTTGGCCTTTTGACTGTTCTCATTGTTATTTCTTTCCCTCTATGGCTCTCCAATTTTTACGCTTAAGTTAACATTTGAACTTCTTCCCCACTGTCCTCATTTCTTTATTGCAAATAATTATCCATGGTATTTTGGCTCTGGTGGGCTGCTCTGTCTTTCTCATTTAGAATAGAGGATCAGCAGTTGAAGCACTATGGGAAAAATGCCCAAGCATTTTCTAATAAGGGGAGGTAAAAAATGATAACAGCCTGAACCTCAAAACCCCAATGTAGAATAGAGCATGTAAGTTAAATCTAACATGTTAGAGCCAACTTCTTTGGTTTGCCTTTCCTGTCGTCTTCTGTTATTCCCTTCTTTTGCCTTTTCCCTTTTCCATTCTGCCCCTCTCCTTCCCCTGTGATTGACTATCGTGTAAATTGGAGCTAGCAAGGCCAAGGAAATCCTCTCTAGAGGATGACCATGAAAGTGAGAAAGGAATAGCGGAGGAGAAACTAGGCATGCCTAGTCAGGGGACGTGTTTTCCAGATGAAGGGAAAAGCATATGCAAAATCTTACTCTGAAACAAGTTTAGTGAGTAGGGAGACAGGAAGAAAGGCATGTACCTGAGGGGGAAAGGAATAGGAGGAAAAGTCATGGAGGGAGGCAAGGGCCATGGTGGAAAGTTGGGATTTTATTTTAATTACAGTGAGAAATCATCTGGAGTGTTAGAGGTGGGTGTTGCAGAAATGTGATACAATCACATTTATAGTGTAAAAGGATCCATGTGGCTACTCCAAAGAGAATGGGCTGCGGGGAAGGAAGAGTTTCTCCCAAGGTGCCAAGTAGTCTTTTGTGGTAGTTCATTGCAAAGAGGATAGTGACTTAGACCAGGGTGGATGCAGTGAAAATTGTGAGGAGTGGTCAGATTTGGAAGACTGGGATGTATTTTAGAGGTAGCACTAACAGGACTTGTTCACATGCATATGAAGTAAGGAGAGAAGTCAGGGCTGAATCCTAAGATTTTGACCTGAACATCGGGGTGAGTGCAAGTGCCACTGGCTATGATGGAGAAGCCAAGAGTTGGATCAGGAGTAGATGAAAAATCAAGAATTCTGTTTGGATAATTTTTTGTTAGATATGATTATTAGGTTTTCAAATGCACCCTGAGAGGGCTGGTTGGATAACATGTCTGGAGTTGCCTGGAAAGGTTAGGGCTAGAGACATAAACTTGAGAATTAGCCCATCTACGACATGTGAAAGAAGAGAAAGTAGATTAAAGCCTTTTTTCAATTTCCCACAAACACCATACTTCCCCTGTTGCACATACTATTCTCTCTGCCTGGAATGTTGTCTCCACCTCTTTGCCTCAGAAACACCCACTTGTCCTTCAGATCTCAGCCTAGTAACCACTTCACCCGTAAATCCTTCCCTGACTGGTTGGGCTACGTTAAACTCCTCTACCATTGTCTCCGTATCTTTCTCTTGGCCGGTTCATAAATGACACACCCATTTATGAACTGGATTGGATGGATTACTCTTAAGAATCACAACAGATCTACTGTCTCTTGGCTTGTGACATTTGGCTTGTTTAATGCATCCAAGAGAGAATTTGGCCAAAGCAAGGAGTTTTGTTTACGGAGAACTGATTTTGTTTTTGTACAGGAGTCTGGAATTATTTCCAAAGGGTTCTGGTGAAGAAATATGCTTCAGAAAGAAATGGAGTTAATGTGATAAGTGGACCAATTTTTGACTATGACTACGACGGCTTACATGACACACAAGACAAAATCAAACAGTAAGCTTTTCATTCCCACGCAACGTGTGCTTTTAAATTCCAAGATCTCACTCAAGAATATTTTTCAAATATTCACGTACTAGAGAAGAGCTGATACCTCTTAAACCTGTTGCTCTTCGAATCTCCTTGTGATTTCTTCAGTTCTTTTGGACCTGTGATTAAACGAGGCATTGGTGGTTGGAAAGGAATTAGGATTTGTGGTAAATAAATGCACTTTTCATTTTCATGAAAGAAAATGTATCAAAAGATTAGAAATTTTTTTAACTTTATTCTTCAACAACTCTTTAGTGGGAAGATGATAATTTTCACTTGTGTTCACTATTTGGGGGGGACTTTTAGAATTCCTTAGGTTTTCTGAGTCAGTACATTTCAATAGGAAATTACATATAAACTTTGGTCAAATCTCATTTCTATCCCTCTCTGTGGTGCTATTAGGGATATAAAAGGATGAGGCATACTCTGTTCATAAGGAACTTACAGTCTGGTGGAGAAAGTAAGAAGATATAAATACAACAAATTCATAATAGGTCATCATTTAATTTTTTTTTAAGGAGCTGATATACCTAATATTTGAAGAACTCTTTTAAAAGATTTTTTTAATTTTATTTTTGGCTGCGTTGGATCTTCGTTGCTGCATGCAGGCTTTCTCTAGTTGTGGCAAGCGGGAGCTACTCTTCGTTTCGGTGTGAGAGCTTCTCATTGCGGTGCCTTCTCTTGTTGCGGAGCACGGCTCTAGGCACGCGGGCTTCAGTAGTTGTGGCACACGGGCTCAGTAGTTGTGGCTTGCGGGCTCTAGAGCGCAGGCTCAGTAGTTGTGGCACACGGGCTTAGTTGCTCTGCGGCACGTGGGATCTTCCCGGACCAGGACTCCAACCTGTGTCCCCTGCATTGGCAGGCAGATTCTTAACCACTGCACCACCAGGGAAGCCCTCTTCATTTAATTTTATACATGCATGAAACAGTTAGAGAGCAACACAAAATATGAGAGGGTTTCATTGTGATTGACAGACAGACATAAAATGCTAATTTTTTTCATATATATAACTAATAAAATAGGTGTTATCCTACCCCCTTTCCAGTCATCCAGAAGAGAAATTTTATCCTACTTGTACATTTATTTTATTGCTGATTATTGTCATAGTTTTCAGCCCAAATTATACTGTTAGTTCAATTATAATTTCAATATTTTGAAATGATTAAAATTAAGATAATAGAAAACCAGGTAAGGAATTATGAATTTCTATACTATGCTCTACTCAAAATAATTTTTTATACTTTTGTAACTCATCAGTAGCACTCAGTTCTTAGAATTTTCTTTAGTAAATGAATTCTCTGTACCAACTGTACCAAGTTCAGGATCTCACTGTGGCTGGAAGGGCTATCGCTCTCCTAGCTCCTGTGTTTTCTGCCTCTGGTCCATTTTATACAAGTCTATGAAAGTTATTTTCCTGAAACATGGATCTCATAATGGTACTTCCTAGTACAGAAACCTTCAGTGGAGCATTACTGCCTGAAAAATAGTGCCCAAACTCTACAACTTTGGCACTCAGAGCCCCCCTTACTTTGGCTTTTATTGACTCTTCCAGACTTACATTTGTACTCCATTGACCTATGCATTATGTCCCGCCTCTGAGAATTGGTTCAAGCTGTTTTCTTTGTCTGGAGTATCTTTTTCTGTCTACCAGGTTGAGAGAAAGAGGGGATTCCAGGCATTGAAAACATGATATTCAAAGATATAGAAGTGGGTTAACACCTGTAAGTGAAAAATGACTCCATTGAGTGAAATTTAATTTTAGTGACTTGGGCAATAGTCACTGGCCACCATTTAAAAAAGAAAGCTACTACCTCGGCTATAGTTTGATTTTGCCTTCCTGTTTCAGGTATGTGGAAGGCAGTTCTATTCCTGTTCCAACTCACTACTACAGTATCATCACCAGCTGCCTGGATTTCACCCAGCCCGCCGACAAGTGTGACGGCCCCCTCTCTGTCTCCTCATTCATCCTTCCTCACAGACCAGACAATGATGAAAGCTGCAATGTGAGTTCAAGAACAGTGTCCTTTAGGATTTGCTGACAGAATTCATCTTGGTGTCTTAATTTATATTCCCACCCTTGAACTAGGACATACTTATCATAAAACATTTGCACTACACAAATGGGTATACAAATTGGGTCTTTAGAAAGGACCCAAAGGAAACTTTGCATAACACTTGGGAACTTTGTGCTCTAATGGCTTTTTATTTTTCAGCATAGGGGTGTGTGGGATGTGTGTGCATTTAATATTGTTCTATTTCTGTGTTTGATTTTGGCAAACGATAGAAGTACCCACGTTTTCCATTTTGCAAAAGACATAGATATTTTGTAGAAAGTGAAAAGTAACACAATTTTGGTAATTACTGAAATGAGGGAAGAGTTCTCAGGAGCTCATTATATCATTCGCTCTACTTTTGTGGACGTTTGAACATTTCATTCATAAAAACTTTTTAAAAAAGACACACACACAGGAATATATACTTTACAAATCAGAGTTTCATTTGCTACTAGTTATGAGGGCAGATGTAACAGGTCACCCCATTCTTAAATAGCACAGATGACTCTTGATTCACTTATTCCAACGTGAAAGGAGGACGGCATGGCAAAAAAGCCTCAGGAAGGCAGACAGGATCCGTGCTCTGTGCTCCTGGCTCTGTACTAATGCTGCACTCAGGGACAAATCACGTGATTACTCCAGGTTTCTTTAATGTGATGGAAATCCTGTGCTCCAAGGTTGATTTTAGAAGTAATAGTCTCTATGCTTTTGTTTATATAATAGAATAGGAGATAAAATCTACAGAGGAAGATTTTTAGTCAAAAAGCAGTACTCAAATTCCTTAATTATGTAAGGTACCTTGGGAAAAATGATGGCGTGTTTAACATAGTCACACTCCAGGCAGCCTTCAAGGGGGAAAGTAAATGAAACAAGCATAGAAATTGCTTCACTAGAAGGCAAAGACCCTTAAGAAGAGCTTCAACAGAGATTTTCAGCTTCGTGGACAAGGCAGCTTTGGGGCTACGGCTTCAATTACAGGTGAAGATTGAGGCTAGGACCATGCAAAACAAAATAACAGGTGCAGACCAAAAACTGAAATGTGGCTGAAAAGGCTAATTAAGTTGGCTAGAATATTGGAAATGAGGATCATAGTGGGAGGTAAGGCTTTGAAGTTTGCATGGAATCAGATTTAAAGTAAAAGTAGTCGTGGTAGTAGTCATAGCGGCCATAGTAGTAGTAGTTATCATTGATTGAGTCCATGTTGCTATCCAAGTACTGTGCAGGTCCTCTCATTCATTACTTCTGATCATCTCATTACCCTATTAGGCAGATATATATGAGCTCCTTCCCCTCCCCTTTCATTAACTCTTGAGAAACCTGTAGCTCATAAAGAAAAAGTATGTAACATGGTTACTGGTTAGTCAGTAGAAAAGTAGAACTTTAGATTCAAGGCCTCTGATTCCAAAAGCCCATCCTTTTTCAAATTTATCAGATTTCTATAGTGGAAGCTTGGGGCCTGAAGACTTTTTTCTCATTGCACAGACATTAGATAACCACGGAAAATGTTTAGGCATAAGAGCAACATTGTAGACTCTGTTTGGGGGAGATAAATTTGAATTGGAGGGGATCAAGCATGGTCCTCAAAGGTCTTTGGCAAGATTCCCAGGATTGAGGGAACAGAATTTGAACTGGGTGTGGTCTTGGAAATTTCTAAAGGAAGGTGGAAGGCAGCAATACTGTACTGGAAGGATAAATAAGATCTTAGAAATAATTGGATGGGAGGTGGAGAAGCAAGGGAACTTCAAGTGAGAGAGGAGCTGTCCTCAATTTATTGGCTCGACTTTCTCAATTTTGATTGTTCACAGCCCTCGAGACTAGGTAATGGCATACCCGAGAGGGATGTAATGCCTCTGCATAGCATGATGTACTTTTCTGAACTTCAGTTTTACTAAAATCTTGTTGTGGGGAGGTAAAAGTTTTGCAGAAAAGGAAACACATATTTTATGGAGTTAAATTCAAAATTGCCATACATGTTTAAGATAAGACAGAGACTACAAAGACATTTCAGACTTAAAGTAGGCCATTTAAGAGACACCTCAATTCCTGGGGGATGTATGTTCACATTTCCCTGTCATTAGGGGAATTTGGTGATGCAGGAGTTTGAAAAACGTTGTTCTGAACTCAGCTCAGAGGCAGTTCTTTATTCACCCCGATGTTACATCTGACAAATGAAATCCACTGATGTCCTCATACATCTTCCTCTTTGCACAGAGCTTAGGGGTATTTCTTATAGAGTTCAAGGCCAGCGTGCCTCTTATTGAAGAACCCCCTGCCTACGTAGACACCTGTCCTTGCCTTAAAGTCCACCTTAAGACTTCTGGGACTTGAATTCACAAATTCACTTGGGAGGAAGTTAGGGAGAAAAGGCAGGTGAAGGATAAATGTCCATTAGCAAGAAAAACACTAAGCAAGTTCCTGGACTGTGCTTTCGTTTGCATTAATGTGTAAAGTTATTTATTTTTTAAATTTATTTTTAAAGTTTTTCTTTTCCTCTCTTGGAGCACATGAACTTTTATTCGGCTTTTATTAGTTTTGCATTTTGTACTACAGTCTCCTGCAGCAAATCCTTCTGTGGATTGCTAGCAAGAGGCAGAAGGCCTTTTCTTCATGTGTAACATAGCCCAGTATTTTGACTAATTGGAGGCCGGATTTTAGCCTGTGAGAACCAGAGGAGAATGCCCCTCAAATGAAATTGGCAAATCACTTCCCAAGGAAAGAAATAGCCAAAGACAGATTTTCCCCCAAATTTGTATAATCCCGGCTAGCCATTATTTAAATTAGGAAAAACCTTTTCACTTCTTGTCCACACATTCAAATGACTTACATTTACAAAGGAAACATTAGACTTACCATTGAAAACTCAAATAAATGAGTTGAATATGAAAATTCTCCCAAAAGTATCACTTCATGCTTACTCTGCTTACTCTGAGGGGGTCCCGACCCATTTGGAGACCTCCTACTTCGTTAATTATGTGGTCACATGGAGGATTGGTCAGTACCGTTGTGGGTAGAGTTATATTTAGGCCTGTTCTTTCCTATGACTCGCAGAGATCTTGGTTAGCTTGGGTTAGGAGGGTGGGGCGTGGAGGGTTAAAATCCTTACTTCCCCCAACCTGCAAAGCAGTTTCTTCCTGTTTCTTCATTTTGCCTGGGATGGCCAGGCATCAGTTTCCTGAACCAACACCCTCCTGTACATATTTAGCACTGGTACAAGCTGCTGGAGCTCCCTGTCCAGGTCCGTGTGGGTTGGAGCTTTCTGAGAAAACCCAGTGCAGGTTCCTGGGCTTTGGTGGGTCGTTCACTTGCAGTCAAAGACTTGGGCGAGGGCATGCCTGAACATTCTCAGCCCTGGGACGCACAGCTACCCTTCGACTTGTAGAAAGACTTTTGGAAGCCATTGCAATTCCGGAGGCATTTGGGAATAAAATTATTGGCAAAGACCCTCCTGCCCCATGTCTACTGAGGAAGGTAGACATTTCTCCATATTCTCAAGGTTCTCAGATCTCGTTCCTTCTCTCAAGTTCCTCAAAAGTGAAAGAAGATATTTTTTAAATGTAAAGGACTGCCTTATCCGCACTGCCTTTCGTTTCTACTTAGATGTGAAATCAGTTGTTTAATGTGGGACATTTCAATGTCTTTCATCTCGAATTTGTACCAGTGAGGCAATTTTTGGCAAGTAGTTAAGACAGAAAGGGATTTCTTTCCTTCCCATCATGGGAAAACCCATGATGTTGTTTCCTTACTTTACTCTTTTTTTTCCCCTTCTTCCTTCCTCTCCTTCCTCCTTCCCAGGGAGCTGAAGTAAGCATTATTATTCTTATGAACCAATGAAGAAACTGAGGCCTAGAGAGGTCAAGCAGCTTCAACAAGGTCTCACAGCCAGGAAGTGGAAGAGTTGTGATTCCAGCTCAGGCCTCTTGGGCCCCGAAGTGCCAGGTGCATCAGCTGAGCTGCTTAGAGTCGAACTCATTCAAATATCAATTCACTGCCGTCTAATAGATGATGTCCTTGATCTAGCACATTCTTCTGAAGGACTAGAAATGCACACACATCATTTTGTGCATTGGGCACAAGCTCTTTCCTTTCCTTGGGAGGCAGAGGAGCATTCCTAATTCCTCATGCTCTGTACTTCTCATTGCAATTTGACAGCAGGGGAAAGAAACACATCACTGAATTCTCCAGGGCCTTTGGTTTTCCCAATTTTGATTTATGTTAGGAGAACATGTTGCATCAAATGCCGTTTCGCACCACACATCTGGTTTATTTGGTACAGCTAATTGCTGCTGAAAATGTTCACAGCCAAGGGCCCGTATTTGTGGCCCGTTGCCAGCAGCACTGTGGGAGAGAGGCGGGGAGGCCAGGAAGGAATAACACGCCTTGGCTTTGGGTGCAGGAGTATGTAGAGGTCATTTGTGGACGTGGAGCAAATGGACCGTGTAGAGAAACTCCTCTGGAAAATTCTGACTCTGTACTCCCTTTCTGTTGCAGAGCTCAGAGGATGAGTCCAAATGGGTAGAAGAGCTTATAAAGATGCACACGGCTCGGGTGCGGGACATTGAACATCTTACCAGTCTGGATTTCTTCCGCAAGACCAGCCGCAGCTATCCAGAAATTCTGACGCTAAAGACATACCTGCATACATATGAGAGCGAGATTTAACCTTCTGATCCTCTGCGGTGCAGTCTTATCAACTGGTGTATATTTTTATATTATTTTTGTATTTATTAATTTGAAACCAGGACATTAAAAAAAGTTAGTATTTTAATCCTGTACCAAATCTGACATATTACGCCTGAATGACTCCACTGTTTTCCCCTAACGCTCGATATAGGTAGTCTTGTGTTCTGAGTAGAGCTTGTAATAATTACTGCAGCTTGCATTTTTAGTGGAAGCTTCTAAATGGTGCTGCACATTTGATATCTGCATTGAGGAAATATCAATTTTTCAATGCTCAGTTGCCACATTTAGTCCTGTACTGTATTGAAATACTGATTTTGTAAAGTTGCATTCACTTACTGTTAATTATGACAGACATATTTAAGCCTTATAGACCAATCTTAAATATAATAAATCACACATTCAGTTTTCTTCTGGTTTTATTTGGTCTTTATTTCACATAAATTAGAGTGTTTGCTTCTGGTATAGTTCATGCATAAAATGTACACATTTCTTGTATTGGGCCCTCTTCTTAGTTGGATGTAGTTCACATAGAAAAAAGGACATCCTTAATATTCAACTGTGGTGGCCTGGATGAGGTACATATCTATGGGAAATCAGAAGGGCAGAGGAAACAGAAGAACTCCTGAATATCTCTCTCACCTATCTATTTTAAAAATATCTTGAAGTCTGGAGGAACAGGTTCTTCTGATCAAGTTGTTTCAAAGCTATTATTAGGGCTTCCCTGGTGGCGCAGTGGTTGAGAGTCCGCCTGCCGATGTAGGGGACGCGGGTTCGTGCCCCAGTCTGGGAAGATCCCACATGCCGCAGAGCGGCTGGGCCCGTGAGCCATGGCCGCTGAGCCTGCGCGTCCGGAGTCTGTGCTCTGCAACGGGAGAGGCCACAACAGTGAGAGGCCCCCGTACGGCAAAAAAAAAAAAAAAAAGCTTTTATTAGACTCAACAGAGACTATATTAAGGTTATATTCTGTATAAGTATCAACGTAAAAACCAGGGAGGATATAAAGAGAAATAAGACACTGGGATGAAATATAGACATAAATGTGTAATTAACCAATCAAAGTTGAGAATAATAAATGCCAAGTGAAAAGTGTTAGTAATCATGCAATATGACAGAAGGGTCTGAATGATAGGTGGGGTGATTTTTGATTGACTCAGTTGTGGCTTTAAGTAATAATGAAGCACAAAGCAAGGAATCATTCAGAGATTTTCAGTCCTTCTGACTGTGTCAGGGAGAACGCTGCATCTTAGTGTTGCCATGTCTCTAACAGTTAGTAATCTCCCATAAGAAAAGAAAAGAACAGCACTTTTTTTTCATCATGTTAATTTTTACAGTAGCCACCTTTTATGGTCAGTGAAATGGGTTTTTAATTTCTATAAATTCTCCTTTAAAAGTAAATCTGCGTAAGAAGGAAGACATTGTGGGGACTTCCCTGGTGGCACAGTGGTTGAGAATCTGCCTGCCAATGCAGGGGACACGGGTTTGAGCCCTGGTCCGGGAAGATCCCACATGCTGCGGAGCAACTAAGCCCGTTCGTCATAACTACTGAGCCTGCGCTCTAGAGCCCACAAGGCACAACTACTGAGCCCGCAAGCCACAACTACTGAGTCCGTGAGCCACAACTACTGAAGCCCATGTGCCTAGAGCCCATGCCCCTCGAAAAGAGAAGCCACCGCAATGAGAAGCCTGCACACGACAACGAAGAGTAGCCCCTGCTCACTGCAACTAGAGAAAAGTCTGTGCGCAGCAATGAAGACCCAACACAGCCAAAAATAAATAAATAAACAAACAATTTTATTTAAAAAAAGAGGGAAAACATTGTGTTAAATAAAAAATACATAATAACAAAAGTAGGACAGATGGTAGTGGGGATATGTGAAAAATCATGAAGGTGGTATGAGAAAAACCGATGTTTGGGAAACACAGATACGGGAATACGCTGGAAGAAATGAACATGGTCATACTGTTGACATCTGTATTTATCCAGCAGCTGCGATAGTCCAGGCACACCTCTGGCACTTCATATGCTTTGTCTGTAAATATTGAAAAGCGAGGAGCTCAGAGAAGATTTTATGGAAAGGGGAAGCATGAAGCTGGGAATGGAGAAGGCTTCAATTGGGCTTTGTAGTTTGGGGTAGGTAGTGTGGAAGTGAAAGCGTGGGCGATCGTTAGTCAAATTCATTTCACCTGCCTTCATGAATCAAAAATACTTGCGTGTCCTCCAAGTGGCATGTAGCCTAAACAATAGGACGCTTGCCCAAGTTGTTTTCCAGGAACCTGGAGTCAGCTTTGTCTAGTTTGAGCTGAGCTGGTTAAGACTGGATAGGACCACCAAGCCTCCAACTGGGCATGCGCGAGTGTCCACTCTCGGTGACCTTCTGACATCACAGGGCCAAAAACTCCACCTTCAGATCGTGCTAAGCGCCTCCATTTTTTAATGTGCAGAGGCCTGTGGCTTAGTTACCCCTGCACAGAATGATGATTGACTACTGCACCTTTTTCCAGTCACCTTTCCCTACAATCCTTGTGCTCCCCAAGCCTCAGACCGCCCTGCTTCTTTATTTTTTAATCCCAAAAATACCCCGAGCTCCTTACCTTCTGGGAGGCGACTCTGAGATGCCTCCTCACTTGGCTGCCTTTCAAATAAATCCTCTCTCTGCTGCAAAACTCAATGTCTCAGTGTTTTGGTCTGCTGCAAGTCAGGCAAAACAAACCTGGTTTGGTAACAAAAGTATGGTAGAAATGAATTGGGATATCACTCATCATTTATTTAATATTCAGTAATGATTGATTGACCATCTACTGCATGCCAGTACCTATGCTTGCTGTTGAGGTTAAAACTAAATAAGATAAACATGGTTCCTGCTGTTGCAGAACTTGCACTTTAGTGGGAGAACGAGACCACTTAAAAAACCCCAGGGTTTAGTTGTGATGTGTGCTGTGAGAGGATAACAGGTGCTGAGGGACAAGGGGGTGGAAAGAGAAGAGCCTTCGATGACACTACAGCCAACACTTGAGGGATGAGAAGAAATGGCCTCAAGAACAAGGATGAGAAGGTAGAGCAGGGCCAAGGATTAGGGGTGGGGAAAAATCTTGGGATGCGTGAGGGTCTGAAAGAAAATAGGTGTGGCCGAACACAAAGGTGGGGTTGGTTGGGAATAGGTCAGCAGATCCTAGTGGGCCCTGCTGAGGATTCTATTCTAAGTGCAACGGAAAATAATTGAGAAGTTTCAAGCCAAGGTATGACAACATTCAATTTAAGATTTCAGTGTATTGGCATGGATATGCAATAATTACATAGTATGCTCTAAACGGAATTCCACATAAAATACGTCTGATATGAGAGAGTACACCTATTAGGTGCAGTAATTCTGCATTAATACTCCCAAAAGTAGCATTACAAGAGAGAAGTGTTAATTCTACTTTTTAAAAATATTTGCAAGCTCCTTGCTTAGCTAGATTTGCACATCACCTCAGATTGAACTCTTCTAAAAATAGGTTATACCTGAGGCTTTTGGGCAAAGCAGCTGCAAATTTAGTTGAGTACCGTTACTCTATTTTTAATCCTTAGGTCAAGTCTTTCTTTCTCATAAATAAACTCCATACCGACCACTGTATATTTCAAGTGAGTGGTTTTGCCGATAAACACATGTCATTAATTGTGGGGTTATTCGTGAAAGTCTCTGAATGGACAGGAACTCTATTAAAATGAGGTCTGGAAGACTATTTTAAGTTGGGGTTGTTTTTTTGTTTTTTTATTGAGACCTTGGTCCATTCATGCTTTCATTGAGCCCGTTGCCAACTGCTTGCTAGCACGGTGGTCCTGTTCTAGTGGATGGATTCAGAAAGTGACTCTCTAACACGAGCTCATTGTAAATAGAGTAAACCAGGGAAGCAGCCACAGAGTTTCTCAAGGGTAAAAACATGCTGAATTGTTTTTAGGAGGGTTGACTTAAAAAAAAAAATAATCTAAGCAAAAGCAGTGTTTGGTGTCAATCGGGTTTGCCCCGGATTCCAGTGCCCATTATTCCTTGCGGTGGCTGGGGGGAGGGGGGCTGTGGATGAGGTCTTCATCCCTCCTGTTTGTGTTCCTCTGACTTCAGCTGTCTCTCCCTATCTCTTTGCCGAGTCAGGCTGGGGCTGCCCTGCGGGTGGGAAGTGGTAAAGGCAACGGGAATTCTCCCAGGAGGAGAGGGATTGTATGCGATGGTGAGGAACAAGATTTAGCTGTTTGAATTTGTAGGCTGGGGTAAACAGAGCCTGCTAGAGGCTCAGCCAACAGCGGCAGTGGTTCCTGTTTGGGCTGCACTTCTAGGAAGCGCGTGTCCTTGAGCCCTCTTGTCCCCGCTCCTGGCAGGGATGTCCAGTTTGGGCTGGAATATGAAAGTGGAAATTGTGTCCCTGTCCTATGAAATTTTGCACTCTGGTTCCTGGGAACAGGCAAAACTCCAATCCCTGTTCCCTCTAATTCCCCCTGGACTCTGTTCCCTCTAATTCCTTCAGGTGGTTCTTTTCCTGCCTTTCAGTGGAAACTCAGGTGCTGATTAATGTTCAGCTGAACATTTGAGACCCTTGGCAGTGTTCTTTATACAAAAATGCATGAGAAATAGTTTTAACTTTAAAAGTCTTACAGTACAGTGGATCATATATATGTTAAAATATAGTTACAATGCAACATACGTTTAGTGAGAACAGAAAGGAAGAGTCACTCTACCTTGATGTGGAAATTAGCATTTATTAAGCACCTACGATATGCCAGACTCTGAGCTAGTTATCTTACCTATGTTATGTTTTTCACTGCTATTAACAGCCCTGAGGTACGTACAAAACCCCACGTTTCATAGCTGAGAAAAATTAGGCTAACTGTTGAAAAACGAGTTGTCCACAGCCACATAGGTAAAGAGGAGAAAGGCAGTGTTTGAATCCCTCTCTCACTCCAAGAGCCATGCTATTCCTGCATGCCAAAATGCCTTTCAGGTAGGAAGAGGGGAAGAGCAGATCAGAAAAGACATTGAGAAGTGATGACATTCAAGCAGTAAGACACCTGAAGAATTAGTAAATGTTTTTCAGGGAGAAAATGAAAGAAGTCAGTTCTAGCAAACATTTGCAAAAGTAGGAATTCTGAAAGCTCGATCGTAACACTGTCAGGGAATGGAAATTAGTTTCGTGGAGCATATGCCTGTGCTGGCTTTGGAACTGGGGTGTGGAGACTAAAAGTTAGACTGGTAAGGCTGAGTTCAAGTAATAAAGGAGCTTGCTGAAAGGATTTAGGCTTCATCCTGATGGAACTTGTTTACTATGAAGACCAATCCACTCAAGATT
Source organism: Lagenorhynchus albirostris (assembly GCF_949774975.1). Lineage (NCBI taxonomy): Eukaryota > Metazoa > Chordata > Mammalia > Artiodactyla > Delphinidae > Lagenorhynchus > Lagenorhynchus albirostris. Next base: position 63,168,647 of record NC_083111.1, on the reverse strand, counting down.
GTGACTTAGGAAGCTCCATCTTCCTTCAATGCATAGCATAATTTGGGTAGGCATCTAGTGAAGAGTCCTATTGTTACTGTATACGGGTGAAGGCCCAGACAGTTTCAGTAGTTTGGGGGATGGAAAGCAGGGAAAAATAATAGATACATAGGAGATTCAATTGACAGAAAGAGGGATGATAAGCATAATTCAGAGGCTTTTAATTTGGGCAGTTGGGGAAATGATGGGGCCATCACCCAAAAATTCCAGGAAAATGAACAGGTGGAAAGATGCTGGAGTAACAAGGAGACAATAAATTAAGTCATTCATTTATTAGGGCTGAAATGGAAGTGTGAACAAGTCATCTTGGCGAATCTGACCAGGAAGCAAGGGAAGTAGGAGACTCAGTATAAGGAAAAATCTGCACACCTGGTATGTAGGTGTCAGTTAATACAATACATGTGGGCCCCACTACCCTTGTAAGGTATATAGAGTGAGAAAAACCAAGATAGAGGAAGGGTGCTAGCATTTCAGGGCAGAGGAGAGAAGACAAGGCCGTATTAGGCAGTGGGATCAATGCTGGAGATTTGCAGGTATACTCTTTTGTGAAAACCTAAACCCACTGATGATGTGGAAAGAAAGAGTCTTTAGAGTTCCAAGAGAGAAAGGGAACTTTCTTGGGATTCAGGACAGAGAGAAGTCTGTGGATCTGAGCGGTGGTTACACTCTAAGATGTGCTGTGTGATCCTTTTAGAGAGATGGAGCCCTAGGTCCTGGAGGTCCTGGCTGTGGCTTGGAAACAGAAGATGGGCAAACCTCAAGGGACCTGGGGATATGCACAGTGTAGATGTCCATGCCTGTTGTATTGGTTTGGCCAAACAATTTGTTTGTTTTTTTCCATAACATCCTACGGAAAAACCTGAACCAACAATTTGGCCAACCCAATACTTCTCCTGTTGTTCTCCATTTACTAGATTCTGGTGTAACCTGGAGGGGAAGACGGAACTCTCCGTAAAGACTGAATTAAAACATCATGTAGGGCTTCCCTGGTGGTGCAGTGGTTGAGAGTCCGCCTGCCAATGCAGGGGACACGGGTTCACGCCCCGGTCCAGGAAGATCCCACATGCCGCGGAGCGGCTGGGCCCGTGAGCCATGGCCGCTGAGCCTGCGCATCTGGAGCCTGTGCTCCGCAACGGGAGAGGCCACAACAGTGAGAGGCCCGCATACCACAAAAAAAACAAAAGCAAAAAAAATCATGTAAGCCATGTTAGCTGGGATCTTAGATCTTAGATTAGAAATGAAATTTATTTTAGGGAAATAAAGTTAGGGAGTGAGATACATACCCGCTACATTTGGAAAATGCTTAGCACCATGCTTGGTACATGTCAGGTGTTCAAGAATATTGTCTAAATAAAAATGAGCCAGGAAAAAAATTTTTCTTTTAAATAGAAGGAGCAGCTTGAGAGGTAGGGAGAGAACGGGGAAAGAGTGAGTATTGTGAAATGCAAGCATAGAGACACTTTCAACATGGAGGAAGTGGTCAGTGATGTCAACTGCCAGAAAGAAGTTAAATTAGACAGGAATTTGAAGGAATCCATTGAATTTTGCAATAAGGTGGTCATCCATGACCTTCCTGGAAGCACCTTCAATGAATGTACTGAGAAACAACCAAACTGTACTGGGACGAGGAGAGAATGGGAGACCACGCGAGAGGCAGTGAGTGGAGACTGCCCTTTGAAGATAGGAAGTAGGAGAAATAGACAATAATTGCAAGAGGTGGGTAGAGTTGAGGGAGGACTTCCTGCTATTTAGGGTGGAAGAAAGCTTTCATAGGCTGTTGAGAAGATTTGATAACCCTGGAAAGGCCCTCATGGGTAAAGCCACTGAATTATAAACAAATTTGAAATTGAAAGCAATGAATAATGGAGTCCTCTGTCACAGATTTGCCTTCAAATTAAGGAACTAATATAATTTCCTCTTGGGATAAGTGTTAGTACAAAACATATGATGTACATTGTACTTTGCAAAATGGTGGCCTGCAGGCTGGATACAGACCACAGATTGCTTTGTTGTGCCCACATGGTATTTAAAAAATACATTAGGGGCTTCCCTGGTGGCGCAGTGGTTGAGAATCTGCCTGCTAATGCAGGGGACACGGGTTCGAGCCCTGGTCTGGGAGGATCCCACATGCCGCAGAGCAACTAGGCCCGTGAGCCACAACTACTGAGCCTGCGCATCTGAAGCCTGTGCTCCGCAACAAGAGAGGCCGCGATAGTGAGAGGACCGCGCACCGCGATGAGGAGGGGCCCCCGCTTGTCACAGCTAGAGAAAGCCCTAGCACAGAAACGAAGACCCAACACAGCAAAAATAAATAAATTAATAAGCTCCTGCCCCCAACATCTTCTTAAAAAAAAAAAATACATTAGATGCCAAAATTTAGAATCAACGGATTGCAGATTTTTGACCTCTCTTAAAACATTAAGCGTTTTTTACTTAGTCATTGTTTATAGGCTATAGTTCCTGTCAACCATCAGTGGAAGCCTATTTGGTTGCCTTTAGACAGGGCAAGCATTCTCTAGAACAGGGTTGGCAAAGGTTCTCTGTAAAAGGCTTTGCCATACAGCCTCTAATTACTCAATTCTGCCCTTGTAGAGTGAAAGCAACCATAGACACTACATAAATGAATGGGCTTTACTTTCTTTAATACCTCTCTTACTGTCCTTCCTTCCACCCCAGGTGTAGTACAAGTTGCCATTTTTTTTATTGTGCTGGTACTTTTGTTTTATTGTGCTGGTACTTATCCTACTGCATGAATTTACTTTGCTTGTCCTTAGGCATTTGATTTTGACCCCCAGGTAGGGTGACCAGATGCCTTGGACTGACAGACTTAGTGCTAAAACCTGAAAGCCTTGGGCAAACCATGATGAGCTGGTCACAATATCCCTATGTTTACATTACTTTACATTTCTATTACCTACTTTGTCACAGAAAATGCATTGTCAGTTTCCTTAACTGATCTAAAAATCTTAATAATCTTTTATCTCTTTCTCCTCTAGGGCTTTGTTTGCCATTTCAGTAGTAACTCCAACCAGTGTTGTACTTTAATACATTTATCTCCTCTAGCTCAAAAGTAGGGGATCTTGTCTTGTTCATCATTATATTCAGAGACATTTGCCTAGCGCCTCATATAGATTTGATTATCATTAAGCAATAGATGAGTGAATGATGGGGCTTCCTCTCTCTTCAGCCCTCTGAGATAATGTCATTGTGGCTGAGAAACTCTAGGATGAGATGAAGATAAAATGGTAATCCAGAGGCCCACATCTCCTGAAATGAAAACTGTGTTTCTTCTTTGTGTTGATAGCATTCACCCTGGGCTATGATAACACCCCAGCCAGAGACTTACAGTTTTTGTCCTGTTCTTCCACTTTGGTAAAACTCAGTTGCCCACCTGGTCAAATGATGCCCATCCCTCTGCTGTGCCCTTTCACATAAACAGCTTGAATCTGCAACATGAGGAAAAAGCTTGGGGCTTTGAAATCAGATGTAGGTTCAAGCGTGGACTCTGTCATGTACTAGTTCTTGGTCATGTTTCTCACCTGTGGCCAGCTCATGTGTAAAATAAGAATGCTTATATGTACCTCTTTGGATATTTAAGAAAATTAGAGATAATTGTGGACTGAAAAAAAATGCACAACCTCAACGTTGAGAATTATGTGTTATTCGGCAGATTTTCTGAAGACTTAAGACAAGAGGCCAGCCTCTCAGATCCCTCTGGGGGACTGCTCCGAAGAGGCAGGAGGAGCCAGGGTATAGAGGAGATTTTGCAACAAAAACCAGGTAGTGGGCACATCAAAGATCACTGTTCATTAAAGAAAACCAGGCATCTCAAGTCAAGGAATTTAGTGCTTTTCTTTGTATGGGAAGATTCAAGAGTCTGGCTCATTGAAATCATTCCTTTGATATGCACCTTAACTAACTAAGTCTAAGACTGGTATCCTGTTTTGTTTTGGTTTTTTTCATCCCAGATTTCCTGAGTGCACAGCTGGGGGCCGCCACAGCGACTGCTGGCTCGATGGCTGCAACATCCCTTTTCTACTGATACGGCAGGTGATATTCTTCATCCACATAACGAGTGTGCAACACGTAGCATTATGCCTCGTTCAATGAATATTTAGTATCTCCATGGGAAAAAAAAGAAGAACCCAGAGGTGTGACAATGGGGATCTATACTAATCATATTAATATATTGGAAACGTACCGTGTTTCAGACACTGCGTGCAGCACTTCACAGGAGTTGTTGTATTTAATCCTTACAAAAATAACATGATCTACCGTCCTGGGAATGACGGTGTTCCTGGAACACAGGACTTTTAGCTCTAACATTTGGAACAGCCACAGGCACGCTGGGACGAATCGGTCACCCAAAAGCCCATCAGTTAAGTGTCTTAGTGGGCCCATTTTATAGACGTGGAAGCTAAAGCTTAAGGAGGTTAAGGAACTTGCCGAAGATGGTACATCTGTGTCAGAGCTGGGACCCCGAGCCACAGCTGTACAAGGTCCAATCCAGATTTCTCCATCGTGACCCAAGGCTCTTTCTCCTTTCCTCCAGCTCTACTGGATGTAAGAGAGTTAAGCTGTCAGTTCTCAGGAGGAATTTGGCTGGGCACTCGGTTTCATAGAAGCCTGGGATTATTTTTTGGGGGGGCTGGGGGATGGTTGAAGGAAGGCTGGTTTGAGTTCTATCCTTTATTTAACACCAGAAGGAAAACATTTGTTTTCCTGGTGGGAAAGCATTTCAAACTGGGGGTGGGGCGTGAGAGCAGAGGTGGAGTCCGATCTCTTTTCTTTTTTACACTTTTAGTAAAAGCGCAAAATAAGCTCTTTTCTGTCAAGGTCACAGTAAACAGCTCTCTGCGGCTTGTACAAATCCACATCACACACATCTGCTGACATAATAAGGAGTTCTGTTGCTCTAAATGTGGGGGAAGAATCCTTTCCTCTTCATTTCCAAGTCAGAAGTCTTATCCAGAGAGATGTAAATAGTTTTACAGGATCTGAATATAAAAATGTCAGTTTGTCTCTGACAACACGTGTACGTGGCATCCACACTCATCGTGACAAAAGTCCAAGTATTTGAGGGTAAAATGAACCCTCCTGAATTCAACAGTATTTTCTTCCTGAGCAATATTTATTAACAATAATACTAATGAAAAGGCAGCTGTCATAGGCCCGTGAATGGAGATGCTCCATGGGTGGGTAATACTTGGGATTCCCTAATATAAGATGTGCCTCTCATTCATGTGTTGGACCTGAGACAGGCCAAACAAGAGTGACTTTGGGGAGAGCTCCAAAGAGTTGCAGCATCTGGAGGAGCAGGAAGCAGATGGAATCTTCATGGCGTTTTCTCCAGAGTACCAAAAAGCAAAGCCACCTGGGGACTGGAGCCTGGAGTGTGGCCAGGTGGGGGACAGTGGCCTCTATTTTGGTATCAAGTAAAATCTCTCATGAAAAAGATGCTCCCTTCCATTACATTTTCTGTATGTCTCCACGTCTTGCTTTTACACTGCTTCTTCTGTTGTCTTTACCAATAATTACATCAATACATTACCTTAATTTATTAATATTTTTTATTGAAGTATAGTTGGTTTACAATGTTGTGTTAATTTCAGGTATACAGCAAAGTGATTCATGTGTGTGTATATATATATATATATATATATATATATATTCTTTTTCTGAATCTTTTCCTTATAGATTATCATAGGATATTGAGTACAGTTCCCTGTGCTATACAGTAGATCCTTGTTGGTTACAATACATTACCTTTAAAATATTATGAAAAACTATGTTTGAGAATGTGTTGACAGGAAAATCCTTGCTTCTGTTCCAACTAACCCATCCTTCCACAAGCTGAGCTGGACTTGGGTTAGTTTAGTTTAGGTCTTGGTTTCCATAAGTGATGGGGCAATAACACTCCTTCCTGTCTCAGCCAAGGTGGATTTCTACTTGGGGTGACCAGTAAGATCTTTGTAGTCAAGAATGTATGAGGAAGATACAGGACTGTTTTTATTTTATGATACCTGAGCTGTCATACTACGTTCCACATGTCAAAATAAACCATTGCTGACTTCTAAATGGGAAGCCAGCATTTTGTTTAACTGAAGAAAGTCACCTCCAGGTTTGCATTCTTTTCTTTCTCTTCTTGTCTTCTTGAGGTCTTCCTTTGCGATTTCTCCCTGGGGAGGAGGAGGGGATTACTCGTTTCTGTTATTCGTCTGGTAGGAAACAGAAGGCACATTCAAAGGGGGTGATGGAAGAGAGTTAAATGAAGGCACAGTTTGCAAGGGTTGAGGCAAACCAGCTAGAGGTAGTGAAGCTCTCTTGTGGTGGCAAAGGGGAATTACTGCCTTTTGGTCTGACGAGCCAAGGAAAGAAGAGGTTATTGGAACCTGGAGAAAGAGCTGTGGTTGTAGAGATGGTCCTCGAGTGGTAGCTGTGACCTTCAGAAGAGGGATGCAGCCATGTCAAACCATTGCCTGGAAGGGAGAGACCAAAGAGATAAACGCAGTGAATCTGTATCTCTCCTGCTGTCTCCCATTGGTCAGCCCCTACTGAACGCTGGAGGACGAGGGAGCCGGTTGATAAGTCCACAGCTCCTGTTGAACCAAACAGGAAGAATAGTGGAGAGTGGAGATGCAGGGGCAAACAGAGGACGTAGAGCAGAATTTCCAGCGATGAAGGTGTGTCTTTGATCTCTCCATGGAGTATCCTTATGTCTCTTCTTTCCCAGGCTAATTTTCAACGGAGCACCTCCTCTAGAGGTAGCTGGCTGCTACTCCCTTCTCAGATTCTCTTCACCCCCTGGTAGCTATATTTACTGATCTTTTTCTGGGGTAGCCTCTACTCTAAAGCTCCTCAGGAACATGGACTGTGCTTTAGTCAACACTTTTAAGTTCTTTTTTTAAAAAATTGAAGTATAGTTAGTTTACAATGTCTTGTTAGTTTCAGGTATACAGCACAGTGATTCAGTTATATATATATATATATATATATATATATATATATATATATATATATATTCTTTTTCACATTCTTTTCCCTTATAGGTTATTACAAAATAGTGAGTATAATTCCCTGTGCTATATGGTAGGTCCTTGTTGGTTATTTATTTTATATATAGTAGTGTGTCTATTTTAATCCTATCCTCCTAATTTATCCCTCCCCCCTGCACCTTCCCCTTTGGTAACCATAAGTTTGTTTTCTATGTCTGTGGGTCCATTTCTGTTTTGTAAATAAGTTCATTTTTTTGTGTGTGGTATATATACAATAGAATATTACTCAGCCATAAAAAAGAATGAAATAATGCCATTTGCAGCAACACGGATGGACCTAGAGATTATCATACAAAATGAAGTAAGCCAGACAGATAAAAACAAATATCATATGATATCGCTTCTAAGTCGACACTTCCACCGTCAGGTCTCAGCACCATGTTTGAACCTCAGTAGATACTCAGAGTAGTAACTGAGTAGTAACTGAGTAGTAACTGAGTACTAACTGAGTAGTATTGGACTAAAGCAGCAAGACGAGCTCCAGGTAAAATCAGGGTTCTAGTCTTACACTGTCAATAATTTTTGGAGGGACCTTGCTCAGTTTGTTCCTCAATTTTCTCACATGCAAAATGAGAGTGAGTTGGATGATCTCTGGATTAATACAATGATTAAAATCTTGTAATTTTTAGTTTCTAAACTTTCCCTCCCACTCCACTCCTAATTTCTGAATCTGTCTACTCAGTTCAAACGTAGAATTCTTCTTGTGCCCTTCACCAATAGTTTGTTCCAAAGTCAAGATTATTTACTCCCATCCTTGTACTCCCATTGCTGTCTAACCAAGTAAGAGATAACATTTATCTCTATGTTCTTTAGTTAGTTGACTGCCACTGGTTCCTCTCTGGCTGGGTTATAAAATATTTGGCCCATAATCTCTGTTATGCATTGGTGTATTCCTAGTGTCTACCAAGAACTTGATAATGTCAGAGGACTAGATGAATGTAAGAACACGGAGTTTTAAATGATTCTCGGAGGGAGGGAAGGAACATCAAATTACCTTACTTAACCAAAAATAACATAAGTGGCTTTTGGGTTTATGCTGCCCAGGGCCATTGCCAATGGCTGGGCATTTCTAAACCCATCTCTCTTCACACTTCCCCTTGATCTCTGCTCTTCTGGCCTTTCTCCTTCCCTGGTTGGCTGTTTGAAGAGACTTGAATAACCCAGCAAGATGGGCTGAATTCTAGACCTCAGTGACATTTTCCTTTGCAATCATTTAACTTTGCTTTCATTTAACTTCAAAAGAAAATAAATTTAAGGCCTTCTTAGAAGTGAGCTGGGCACCACAGCTCTTGTATGTGATTTTAAATTATATAAATTCTTATAAACATCTTCCCTAGCTGACTATGGGCAAGATATTTTGTCCATCAGGGATTTTTTTTTTCTTAATCATCTCTAAAGTGAAAACTCTCTACCAGTTTTTATGATACTTTAAAACTTTCAAGCAGCCTCTCTGGCCTAAGTCTGCCTGGCTGTGACTATTGACTCACGCACTGATCAGCAATGACACCTTGCAAAAGTCACATAACTTCACTGAGTCTCACTTTCCTGTCTGTAAAATATGGTAATAAAGCACGGACTTCATAGAATCATTGTGAGAATAATATAATTCAGATAAACCTGGCATGAAGGTTAGCAATGTTTATTGCAGAAAAATTCACACTGTTACATAAATCAGATTTAATTTAATTTTGTTGATCTTCTTTGAAGCCATCAGAATATAGAGATTATCACGAAGTCTCAGTAAACTGTGAAGGACATTTGCAGTGTGTTTGGCTGCTGGAGTTCACTGCACCCCTCTTTTGGTAGCAGCACTCCAATTTCCTTCTAAGAAATCACCTTTCAGGACTTCCTTGGTGGTCCAGTGGTTAAGACTCAGAGCTTCCACTGCAGGGGCCAACGGTTTGATCCCTGGTTGGGGAACTAAGGTCCCGCATGCCACACGGCCCAGCCAAAAAAAAAAAGTCACCTTTCTTTACCCTTCTCTGAGTTCATGCAATCTGAGTAATATAGATCCACCCCAGTTTTACAGGAGGGTTTCTCAGATCTGACCAATTAGAGGCTTGCTTTTCCCTGGGTGTAGTGAGTGACTCTGAATGGCACGTGACCTCATCAGGACCAACCAGACACAGTGGGACTTTGGCTGGAATGTCCCGAAAGGAGATGCTTCTTCCCACTAGACTGGACCCCAGGAGGATGTAAAGCTGGACCATGATATTCTTCTTCCTTCCAGGAGGGAAGATTACCCCATGTATAGGGTATTACAGTGGACTCAGAACAAGGTAAAGAGAGATTGGGTCCCCTGCCTCAGTCAAGCATGTAGGTAGACATTTCAACCGAGCTTTTCGGTAACATGGGCCAGCAAATGTCTTTTGTGCTTCAGTTAGTTTGGACTTGAATTTGGCACGTAATTGACAGAATGCTGACTTGCACAAGAGCTGGTCATTTCTTCCTTCTGCAGATTAAGGGCTATGAACCCATTCACAACCTAGAAAACAATCTTAGCCACACATACCCCTCCTACCCCTCCCATCATCAGCCTTATTGTTTCAAAGGTCTTGCTTCAACTTCTTTTTGCCACACAAGCCCCTCCATTCATTCATCTCCTTTATGTCCCACCTGGTCACAAACCTACCAGCCCACCTGGTCCCCGCACTCTCCTCACTAGCTCCCTCCCAGTGCCCGGCTCCCTTGTTAATGTCTGCTGGTCTTTGACAAATTCTAAGCTGGCCACCAGCACCTCTTAAGTGCTGCAAAGAACAAATACATAACCGATATTCACCTCACAGCTGTTCCTGTCTTATCCCTTCCGAGCTTTCTCAGTTACAAGGATAAATTCAAGTGTCCTGATCCTGTGTGAGGCTGGGGAGACCTAGTTTATTTCTTTTTTGAAAACCCACAAACCAGCTCATTCAGCTGAACTAGATGAGAAAGGGACATAATTCCAGAGGCCTCCACTGTTAAGCTTGTGGGTTCCTCACTTGTAGAGGCTGGAGAGGGCAAAGGAGAGAGAGCGTGTGGTTTGATTACAGTATAATTTTCCTCCCTCTGGGAGCATTTCAAGTGTATTCTACAAATGTCAGGGAACCAATGACTCATCAAACAGTCAAGTGTTGGTTTTGGAAAAGGGAGAGGAAGTCACTGCTTTGGAGCTCAGGAATGGATTTGCACCAAGGTAAGATCTCATTGCACCAGTGGGACTGAAACGTTGGCAGGAATCCCTTGCTCTTTTCCGAGCCTCGGAGAGATGCCATGTCTCCCAGATTTCAGGGGCAGGGTGACGCACTTGCAGTCAGAAAATATTTAGCCTGAGCCTTCCCATGGTAACACTTTCTGTGTCTCCAAGGACCAGGGTGCTGTGCCCTTGAAGTGAAGGCTCGCTTCCCTGAGGACAGAGAGGAGACAAGCCTGGCCTTCTGTCCCAGGACGTTGGCAAGAGTGAGGTGGGAGTAGTGTCTGTCGCCTGATTAGTCTGGGCAAATGTGAGCTGGAGCAGAAAAGCAGCTGTCAGAGAGAATGTGGCCAGACTTTTCCACCCTAGGCCCTTATCGCTCCTCCACTTGCTGAGTTTGGGAAGTGAGAAAGCCCAATTATTGATTGGGAAGCATGAGAGAGGGATGCCAGCACAGAGATGGAAAAAAAACAATGGACGGAGCTGTTCAGCGAACGCTGCAGGTCCTTAGACAACACTTTCTCCATGTGAACTCATGGTAACTGCATGTCACAGGTCACCTGTGAGGTGAAAGTAACTGATGTGTAAGGCGGAGATAACACGCAGGGCAAGAAACACATAGTGACTCTTTCCCTTCTTCCTTCCCTTTAGGGTCTCGAGCAAAGACCATATCTCTCTGACCACTTCTGCATCCTCCAGAACGCCTATACCCCTCCTGTTCAGTCTTTTCTTTTCTTTTCTTTTTTAAAATGATGATGAGGTGTTTGTAGATGCTTGTGTACAGTTGATGGTAGTGATGGGGGTTTTGGAGTGAAGTTCTGTGGTCAGAAGGCCTGTTCTACATCTTAGTAAATCCTGGTGGTAGAAGTAAGGGAAAGGGAGGGAGCACAGGCTTTAATTGTAGGCAGCCCACGTTGGAGGCTCCCTTTAGAATGTGGCTTGTACGTGGCAACTTGGCCGTCAGCTTTTGGCCTCAGTTGCAACTCCGGGATGCCAGGGAAAGGGTCATTCCATGGCCTGTAACACCTACTTGTAAAGAGAGTGCTTCGGTGTCAGTCCTCAGACCTGCTCGTCTCTACTTGCCACTTGCTTGTCTGCCTATCTTGTTCTTACATTAATATGGCAAAACCCTAACCTTATTTTCTGCTTTTCTAGATTTTTATCTGAATAGCGTGGTGATACTGGAGAAAGCCACACAGTAGGACACAGTGGTATCACAATAAGTTCATGGTCACACTCATATGGCCCATCAGCTGTCTCACCACCCTCCACAGTAACAACCATCACTCTGTCCCGACATCTGATCATGGTACATGTCCCCTTGCTGTGAGCAGCTGACATCTCCTCTTTCTTGCCGAGGGAAGTGAAGCCATCAGACCAGAAGTTCTTCAAACGCAGACTAGCAAGTGTATACCTGTCCCTATAGCAAAACCCATCTTTACCTCCTGTTACATTATTGGGGGGGCTGGCAGGTCTCTCCTCCTAAGATCAACCTCTCCTTCCTTGTGCTCTAGTTTCTACATTTTTCTGTCTTCACAGGGACCTTCCATTATCAATGACTCCCCTCAACTGGATCTTTCCATAAATATTTAAACACTCTTCACTCTCTTCAGTCTGTGAAAAAAATTCCCCTACATTATACCTGTATCCTCTTATAGCTGCTTCTAACTATTTTTCTTCCAAACAGTCTTCTAATCCTTTCCAATTTTCAGAGCCAATTCTCAAAAGACCTGTCTACACGTGGGGCCTCTCTTTCCTCTCCACCCCCATCTGGCTTCTGCCTTCTCACTCCTCCAAAGTCGCTCACTAAGATCACTCATGACCTTCATGCCACTTAATCTAAAGGCCACTTTTTAGTTCTCGACCTCTCAGCAGTATTTTATACCACTGATACCTGCCTCCTTCATGATCACTCCAAAATGCCACACCTTCTTGGATTTCTTCCTCCGTCTTTGGCTAAGTCTTCTTTCTCTTTGCAATGTTATTTTCCCCCTAACCTGCCATTAAATAGTAATGCTTCTCAAGGCTTTGTGTTAGATCCCCTTCTCTTCCATTTTCTTCCTTTCTGTATTTTATCTCAGGAATCCCTTTGATGTACATGGCTGTCATTACCACCAAGTCCAAGATGACTTTGAACTGAATCTCTAGTCCAGATCTTCCCTGAGAGCCTCACACTTGTATATCCAAATTTCTATTCAGTATCACCATTTGCATGGTGCAAGGCCACCTCAGACTCATCATACCCAGGATAATGTATAAACTTTCCCTAAACCCACTTTTTTTCTAGTGTTCTCTGTTTCAGTGAATGGCATCACCATCCAGCCAGAAATTTAGCACTTTTGGCCATTATCTTCAATTTGCTTTACCATCACTAAATCTGTCAATTTCAACTCTTTATTTTTTTCTTCTCACGCCTTGTCTGTCTTCATCCTGGTCTAGACCACTCTTGCTTCTCACCAAGGTAAGAGCTTCCTGTTTGTTCTCCCTGCATGAGTTCTGACCCTCTTTTTAATCCCCTCTTTATTCTATAAGAGTGGCTTTTCCAAATGCAAATTTAATTGTGGGTACCAATCTTTTCCACCAGTCACCTACCTACTTAAAATTTTTAACGCTACATTGCTCTTTACAAAGAAACGGAGACCCTTACTTAACACAGCCGATGGAGTCATTTCTTGTCCTGGTCCCTGCTTCCCTCTCCAGCTCATCTGCCACCATTTTCTCCCTCACTGTGTCTGCTCCTGTCACCCAGGCGCTTCCTGGGTTTCTTGATTAGGCCGGGATCCACATGGAACTTCCACACGGCTTTCTCATATGCTATTCCCTATTCCTGGAATAAACTTCCTTTCTTCTTCTGCCTAGTTACCTTGCACATACTCTTGAGGTATCAAGATAAACATCACGTCCTCAAGCATTTCATGACGTCACAACGTAGTTCGGATTCTCTTGTGGTAGAGTAGTATCACAGCACTCGTCTTTGCTTGGGATAGTACGTTCATTTGGGCTTAATATCTTCCTAGCTGACTGGACTGTAATGGAGATTAGTGATCTGCTCATGGTATCCCCAGTATCCAGCACGATATCTCATGCTTGGGAAGCACTCAGCAAATATTTGTTGAATGAATGAATCGAAAATCCCATTAGAAAGGCCCCATTGTCTTCGTTTTGTCTTCACTATGAGGCCTATACAACAAAGGATGGAGCTGTGTGGCTCTCACAGGTATGTCTGACTCTAGAATCCAAGAAATACCTGGTATAGAACAGCTGTGCAATTACTAAGGAAAGAACACAAGTCACACTGCGTGTGTGTGTGTTTACTGTTGCTATTGTTTTAAAATAGGGAACCAGAGTGCAAAATCACTTGTTAAAGGCTCAAATCGTCTTAATTATCTGATGAGCTGTCACTAGGAGAAAGATCTAGCTGAGCACTTTGTTGAACAGGGTCCATGTAATTTGACCATAGTTTAAGGGGGATTCGATTTACGCAGGTTGACCGTATGTCCTCATTCACACTTTTTGTCAAGGTGTAATTATGAATGGTGCAATTATTACTAGTACCCTCTTTAACTCTCAGAAGTGTTCCACATTGATCCATACATGATCTGAGCATCCTGTTTACAGGTGAGGCAGCAGGGCCAGTGTAGATAGGTCTGGAATTAGGAGTTTAGGTTTTTGTTTTAGTTCTGCCTTTAGATGTGATTGTTGCAAGTTACTTTAGTAGGTTTGAAGGGCTAGATTCTTATTAGCCTGTGATTTTGTGATTGTTTTGTGTGTGATCTTTAAGCTAAAACATTAAAGATAGGTTAAATTTTCAATGGGAAGACATGAGTAGCATGGCCCTCTAAGCTTAAGGGACACATGAGCAATGTCACAGAGATATCAAAAGTACATAAATTATTTAGGAGCAAAAGGAACTTGGTGGGAGAGGGCATAATTAGAACAGTACATTTTTACTGTATATCTAGGAGAGAATTGGCCTCTCCCGTTGCAGAGCACAGGCTCCGGACGCGCAGGCTCAGCGACCATGGCTCACGCGCCCAGCCGCTCCGCGGCACGTGGGATACTCCTGGACCGGGGCACGAACCTGTGTCCCCTGCATCGGCAGGCAGACTCTCAACCACTGCGCCACCAGGGAAGCCCAGGAGAGAATATTTGATGAATGGAGTAAGATGGTAGCACACAGACTTTAGATAACTTTGGTAGGAACATAAAATGCATCTGAGATGTGTAAGAATAGTACGTGAAAAACTTATTTGGAACAGATATAGTGAAAGGTGATGAGCGGCCAAAGTTGGGCAATAAAAGTAGTGAAGAAAACGGACTTGGAGAGAAGAACCACTAAGAGGGTAGAAATGAAAGTGTTTGGTGTCTGGGGAATGATGGGATTGGGGAATCACTTATTCAATAAATATTTTCGCACTTATTTTGTGCCAGATACAATGTGGGGTATTGGGGTGCAAAGATGAAAAGACTTGATCATTGATTTCCAGGAAATATATAAGTTAATAATTATAAAGGATACCATATAAATTAGAATGGACATATGTTCAAAGAGCAGTGAAATCATAAAGAAGGAATTTTTAAGTCTTCCTGGATGAATAAGTAAACATCATAAAGGAGGTCTTTGATCTGAGAGTGAAAGAATGAACTAAGAAAGTGATTGGGGTGAAAACAGAGTATTCAATGTCAAGGCTCATGTCTTACTCATCTCTATATTCCTAGAGCTCGTTATGGTGTCCAGAAAATAGAACGACCACAGAATTCTGGGGTGTAGCAGGAGATGGCTACAAAGGGAGGTAGACGATGATGAAGCCATGAAAGAGAAGAAGGAAATGATGACCATGCAGAGGTTGAACTTAAAGACTGTTTTGGTACCTTCTGCATCCTGGATGGTGCCATGTCAGCCTGAAAGAGCTGATTCTGCCTTTGAAGTTTGCTAAGCTACAATTAAGAGAGTTTAGCCATCAGGAGAATCTGACTCAATAAACAGAATTACAAATTTCTATTCTAATTCCATTCAGAAACTTTAAAAGATTGGATTATATTTTGGTCTAAGGGACAGGCCACAGATTTAAAGGAGTCAGAAATCTTGATATTTTCCGGAATCTCTTTGCTCATCTTTAATTGAAAGGATATTTACTTTTCAAGCCAGTTTTCAGGTCAATCCAATTATGCTTCTCTGTGACACATACTCTCATTTCACCTTGGCAGATTGGTTTCATTAGAAATAATCCACAGTGGGGGTAATGTTAATATAATATTGCTTCTAAACTAGGCACAGCTTGATGAAAGATTTGGATGTACTTGGTGGGTTGCCATTCCAATTTCAGACGTTTTGCTGGCATTCCCTGAGAGTTTGCCAAGAGCAGGGGATGACAGCTAAATGGGCTTTTCATACTCTGAATGTGGCAGTGGAGAGTCAGCCTCTCTTTAAAAGCCTTGGGGAGTTGATGATGGAGAGGCCCTGAACTCCTCTGAGAAATGTTGTTTCAGAAGAGTACTTGCCAATTCCAAATTTACCAGTTAAAACTGGAAGATGAATTAAGTCATCTCTCGCATTTAGGCATTGTTTAATCCAATTTGCAATTCAGTGTCACATACTTTATGTCATTGGATCTTCATTTTAACTCTGGGTTGTAGTCAAGAGCAGTCTTACTTTTTTCCGTTTTATGGATTTTACAGATGAGGACTGGGTTTAAAGAGAGTAACAGGGCTTTCCTGGTGGCGCTTCCCTGGTGGCTCAGTGGTTGAGAGTCCGCCTGCCGATGCAGGGACTGCGGGTTCGTGCCCCGGTCTGGGAAGATCCCACATGCCCCGGAGCGGCTGGGACCCTGAGCCATGGCCGCTGAGCCTGTGCGTCCGGAGCCTGTGCTCCGCAATGGGAGAGGCCACAACAGTGAGAGGCCCGCGTACCGCAAAAAAAAAAAAGTAAAGAGAGTAACTTTTTTGTTCATATTTGCACAGATAATTAAATGTTTATGAGGTCTGCTCATTCCCAGTCTAGTGCTTAATATACTTAACAATGTGGTTTTACTTGGTACGATTTTTAAATACGCTCAGTGAATGAGTGATAATTCAGTCATTGCATCAGATAATGTCCATACCATAGGTTTAGGTAGGCAGGCATAATGAAGATAGAAAAGGTACTAAAGAACATAGCTTTGCTCTTCAAGGCTTGGACTTTGGTGCATCTTTGTGTCAGCATAATGGTCTTGCTGATTCACTAGTCCAAATCATCATATACATACCAGGTACCTCCTCCTGAGACATACAAAGAAGGCTCTACAAAGAATAGGGAGAGATTATAACAGGAACATTTTGTGGGTAGAAATTCCATTTAACTATGACGATCTGCCTCACCAGCTTAGTGGTACAAAGGAAGATCCTTCTTTAACTTTTTTGATATTCAAATTAATTGCATCTGAAGTTGCTTTGGTAGAAGACACTGCTGGTCCAGATTTCTGCACCTGCCACAGTGATTCTTCAAGGGACAGTAATCTGACTTCCCCATTGTTATCTGCTGCCAGAGAACTTACCACTGTTATAGTTTTTTGGTTTCTTCCCATGTAAAGGTATTATTCTCAAAGTGCTCACAATGGCTGTTGGATCAGGAAGAACTTCAACATCAGTGGCCAGCTCAGCTAGAATCTGTTCTCTTCCTGTAAACAGTAGACCTTGGCCTTGAACCTAGATATTCTGCCTATGCTCCAACTTTGTGAGCCCCCTTTCGAAGGCCTTTGGTGGACTTACGTTGACATCATCCCAATCTATCAGAGAGGGTTTAATGTTGAATATCAGAATGGAAGTTGTTGAAGCCTCTACCACCTAGGTATCCAAAAGTTCCTTAACCTCTATGCAAACTTTGCCGTCTAATCACAGGAATGTCTTTGCCACAACGAAGAGTTTCAGGAGGGGGTTTCAGTAAATACCCCAAAATGATTCCAATTAACTCTTGCCTTACCTTTACATATTTAAGAGAGGCATTTTGAATGATTCTTTGTGGAACCAAGAAGTCAAAAGGATATATCATCAACATATTTTACACAGCGAAACCAAGAACTTATTCATGTTTTCCTATCAAGGCAACTTGATATAACAGTGTCCCAGGCTACTGAAAAAGTTGAAAGCCTTGTGTGATACAAATATTTAGATAAGCCTTCTGTAGGGAAATAGGACTTTGCCCTGACATTTGAATACTGAATGGATCTAAGAAAGAAGTCTAAGAAATCATATAGGAATAATAACTTTATGAACATCTGACTTGTGAATCTCTACTCAAGCTACATTTCAGTTTATTTTCAGAGAAAGGGAGAAAAATGTCTTATATTAGAATGTATAATAGGGGGAGAAACAGACAAAGACGAGGTGGCAGAGCTCTGAGTCCAAGAAGGATAAAAAAGCCAAACTACATGCTGACACTAATTTCAGGGTTGGTCTGTGGCTGATGTGAAAATGTTGAAGCCAATGGACTAAAGAAAGAACTGCCATGAAGTTAGAGGTTATCGGGACAGCTGCAGTAGAGTTGAGTAGCCAAAGGCAGAGGGGTTCAAGTCCAGTGGCTTTGGTGTCATCAAGGATGGCAGTGAGAATTCTATGGCTTTGACCTCAGTGATAGCTGTGGTGGTGTTCTGATTACATTTTATCTCTTTTTATTCCACGTGGAACATCATTTCCCAGCTCTCCTGTTAATTCTGTGAGCTGCTAATTTTCTTCCAAGAAATCGCTGTTTTTGCTTAAGTTATTCAGTGTTATTTTCTGTCATTTGTAAACAAGAACTTGACTAGTGCAGATACTGGTACCTGTAGTATATGCAGGCGTATCTCAGGAAAATGTGAGAAATACGAGGCTACTTGAATCAGTTAGAATGGAAAGCAATGGAAGTGCAGCTCAGTTTCAGGCTTGACAATCCAGAAGCTCATGGCACACAGTTGAGAGTCTGCTAATGAAGCTATCACCCCTGTCAGTCTGGAATAAAATGCATATATAAGGCAAGGATTTGGTGGACTGAGTCGTTTAATGCCCTAGAATGGAATAAAGACTCCTAGGATCTAGGAGCTATTGGTTGGGGTGTGTATTACTTGGGGTGTCAACAGGAAAGTGATGGTACAATCAAATGGGGTGTTTGAGGAAAGTTTAACAAAGGGTTTATTTACAATACTGTGAGCAGGGCTAAGGGAAATCAACAAAAGATGGTGAAGCAGCTTAGGGATTTGAACTGCAAGATCCCTTACTGCTCCCTATGCCTGAAAGAGCAAGGGCAAGGAGTAGTTAGCAGAACCTAGAGACAGCTGTAGTTGCAGCTGTAGCTGTATAATGAGGCTTTCCGACAGGAACTATGGACTTTGGTAAAAGAATCCAGCCACTGCTATCTCATGGCCTGGCAGTCTGGGGACCAGGAAATAAATTTCCCCTTATCTTTTTCAATCTGATTCTCCCCCTCACGCATCCCATTGGCTGGACTCAACCTGAAGCTGGAAGGTTAATTTCACCTTGTTCATGCAGTACATGGAGATCACTCTTTTGGGGCAAAAAGCAAGGAAAAAAATAATGGAGTGTAGGTCAGGGTGGGAAAATGGAGACTATTTTTCACAGGGCAGCTACTTCTAATGACACTAGATAGCTTTCAAGAGATTGACCAACTCAAATTCCTACAACATTCTTGGCTCAAGGAATGGCCTGAAAGAGGTATTTTCTATGACTATGGAGAAAGAATATCTTATCTCTTGGAGGCTTAGGGCAGAGATGGCTCAAAACCAAACAAATAGTTTGGTTCTGGGCTTTGCCATATTACAGAATCAGTTCAATTCAAAGTTTTTTTAGACTTTTTCTAAAGTTAAGACAATGAAATAAGCGGTGCTGGGAAAACTGGACAGCTACATGTAAAAGAATGAAATTAGAACACTTCCTAACACCATACACAAAACTAAACTCAAAATGGATTAAAGACCTAAATGTAACGTCAGACACTATAAAACTCTTAGAGGAAAACATAGATAGCACACTCTATGACATAAATCACAGCAAGATCCTTTCTGACCCACCTCCTAGAGAAAGGGAAATAAAAACAAATATAAACAAATGGGACCTAATGAAACTTAAAAGCTTTTGCACAGCAAAGGAAACCATAAACAAAATGAAAAGACAACTCTTAGAATGGGAGAAAATATTTGCAAATGAATCAACTGATAAAGGATTAATCTCCAAAATATACAAGCAGCCCATGCAGCTCAATATCAAAATAACAAACAACCCAATCCAAAATTGGGCAGAAGGCCTACATAGACATTTCTCCAAAGAAGATTTACAGATTGCCAACAAACACATGAAAGGACGCTCAACATCACTAACCATTAGAGAAATGCAAATCAAAACTACAATGAGGATACCCTGAGAAAACCATAATTCAAAAAGAGACATGTACCGTAATGTTCATTGCAGCACTATTTACAATAGCCAGGACTTGGAGGCAATCTTACTGTCCATCAATAGATGAATGGATACAGAAGATGTGGTGCATATGTACGATTGAATATTACTCAGCCATAAAAAGGAATGAAGCTGAGTTATTTGTAGTGAGGGGGATGTACCTAGAGTCTGTCATACAGAGTGAAGTAAGTCAGAAAGAGAAAAACAAATACTGTATGCTAACATATATATATGGAATATATATTTTTAAAAAAATGGTTATGAAGGACCTATGAAGGGGCAGGGCAGGAATAAAGATGCAGACATAGAGAATGGACTTGAGGACACAGGGAGAGGGAAGGGTAAGCTGGGACAAAGTGAGAGAGTGGCATGGACATATATACACTACCAAATGTAAAACATACCTAGTGGGAAGCAGCTGCATAGCACAGGGAGATCAGCTCGGTGCTTTGTGACCACCCAGAGGGTTGTGATAAGGAGGGTGGGAGGGAGACGCAAGAGGGAGGGATTACGTGGATATGTGTATATGTACGGCAGATTCACTTTGTTATACAGCAGAAGCTAACACACCATTGTAGAGCAATTATAATCCAATAAAGATGTTTAAAAAAAAAAGACAATGAAATAGGATGAGACCCCATAAATTAGAATGGGACCATGTGAGAGAACTTAATGTCTACACTTGCAGCTGCAGTGAGCCTCCATGGCCAGTTGAAATAGCTCACCCCTTTCCAAGATTGCTGGAAGTCTTTGTAACCAACTCCCTAAGTCTTGCAGGGGAAAGGCAATTCTCCTGTTGTCCTTTCTCCACCAACCTCACTGACTCTCTGTCCATAAAAAAAAGTTTGCTCCTAGAAAATGTGGGTTGGGGACATTTAAAAAATTAAATCTGAGAAGAGAAATTTTGTACTCTAGAAATATTTCAAGAATTTACTAATTTATGGGAACAAAAATCTGAGCTATGTGTTCAGGAATGGATTCTGAGGGTGTTGGATTAAGGATGGAAGGAGATCATTTTATTTCAGGCCCAATTTATTGATATTGGTCTCTTTTCAGGTTATTTTGGATTCATTTGTACACATTTGAACATCTGGGAGTGGTTCTAATTGTTTTTTCACTTGGCTGACTGAAATCTGGACCTACATGAAAAAGATGCCAATTTCATTGTAGAGACAGAAACCAAAGACTTTTGAGATAGGAGGGTTGAAATGGATTAATTATGACTCACCCACTCATTGCTTAACCATGGTCTTCCAAATGGCCCGCTTTGCAGCTTAACTCTGCCCTTTGTCTACGCCACTTCCTTCCCCACCTTTCCAGAGGCGTTGATCCCAAGGGCTCTCCTAAATAAATATCCTGAAATTTAAATGCCACCTCAGAGTCTTCTTCCCAAAAAACCCAATCTGAAACATCAGCTATAGCCTCACCTCAATTAAAAAATGAGGAATATAGCCTCAACCCATATTTCGTTCCTTGGTGTGTGTGTATGTGCATATACTTTCCTTCCTTTCTGCTTTTTCTATCCCATTTTATATGGACGTACATGTCATGTATTATTGGGGAATGACTTTTAGTTTAGTCAAAGTGGAAGAATATCAGGAAGGAGCAAGGTCCTGAAACTGGGGCTCGCTACAGTACCAGACGAGACATTGTTTTGCTCCCATCAGAAGACTGAGAGTTTGGTTGTCCTGGGGAGCATTTCATTGTGTTTAGACAGGAGCAATGCTTTTGAAAATGTTACGAAGCAAAAAAGGATCTAGGGAGATGTTAGCCAGAATGGAGGACTGTGGTGTATGTTAGTCATTTTGGCTCCCTAGAACTTAAAATGTCCTTTGTATTTTGGGGAAAGTCCTAAGAGAGGTGGGAGGCTATTTTCCCACAAAACTGAAAGGGAAGGGCTATTCTCTCCTTAGCTTTGCTCTAGTCGCTGGGCATTTTTATGTGACCCATGTGTAGCCAATCAGATTCTCCAGCATCCAACTTTGAATGCTGAGGAAACTATGCAAGCAAGTAACATGGTCAGTTCACAATTATTCCTGCAGGCTGTGGCAGATTCATGAGTCCAGTGTCACTATAGCAAGAATTTGGGGGCTGAGGGATATTCTATGTAGAGCAGTGGCAATATAGGCAGACTATCTCTAGGCCGTTTCCCTTGGTTCTTGCCATACCTGGTTCTCTCATCTTCTTGCCATTTCTGTAAGGTGTCCAACACCTGTGCAGTCAATTCCTTTTCTGTGTCAGCCAGAATCTGTCTCTGTAATTTGCATCCCAAACTCTAACTAGTATCTGAATAACCCAGGGCACTCATAAGTCCTAGGAGCACAGATACCTAATGGAGTTGAGGAGTTCAGGCCCTTGACCTTCACGGCAAATCAGTGCAAAGTAGATGGAAATAGGGGAAAACAAGCACGTCTCCACTACTGACATCCTTGGATGAAACAACTTTCCTGTTCTTTGCCCTAAGCAGCCTGGGTCTGTACAGTGAAGGAAATGACTCTGCGATAGCCCAGCAAATATAAGCAAGAGGGACCTACTGGCCTTGACTCTGTTCCTTGTGCTCTTTGCTCTCTGTTTTCCATGATTATCTATGACACTAGGGCATTTTGCATTGGCAGGGATACATCTCAGATACTCCCACTGCCTAAAAATGAACAAAACGCTGAACTTATTTATAAGTGGTTACCAGCAAATTGAAGAATAGCTGTTTCATGGACTTGGACTGATCTCTGAGCAAGTGGCCCGGGGCCATCTTAAAGGTCCCCTTTCTAGTTCTGTAGCAGCTAAAAAACTGGCAGGAACAAAGAAATGTGTTGGATCCTGCAGTCAGAAACTTTAGAGCCGTAGACCTTCTCCCATCAGAGCGGTCCCCTAATTCATTCATTCAGATGCTTTCTCAAAGCTCTATGCCTGACCTGTGGCTACCATAACAATGGCAAGAAAAGAGGTTGCTTGGTAAACCCGGTCAAGCTGCAAGGCAACCACAAGCTGTTACAGATTTCTTCTTGACTCCTCTTATGACATTCTCATTGCAACAAGTAAGTAATAAATCTCCTCTTATTTAAATGGCAGATGTTAGAGAGCATTATATTTGTTTAGGTAAACCTATAAAGGGGGAAGTTAACTCATAGCATCTGGAAAGTAAGGCAGAGGTTAATCCCTTAGGATTGAGGAAGGGACTGAGAAAGGAAGTCTGAGCAGTAAAGACCACCCTAGGGACCAAGAATTAACAGAGCAGAGCTCTCCTTGTAGTCTGAATTTGGGGCACTGTTAGCAAAATACCAACGTTCCCTTCTGCGATGGACTGAATGTTTGTGCCCCCTTCACCGCCCTTTCCAGATTCACATGTTGAAACCCTCATCCCCAATGTGATGGTATGTGGAGGTGGGAAACTTGGAAGGTAATTAGGTCATGATGGTGGAGTCCTCACAAATGAGATTAGTGCCCTAGGCTTGAGAGACCTTGCTCTCTCTTTGCCATGTAAGGAGACAGCCAGAAGATGGCCACCTGCAAACCAGGAAAAGGGCTTTTACCAAGAATCAAATTAGCCAGCACCTCACTCTTGGATTTTCTAGCCTCTAGAACTGTAAGAAATAAATGTTTGTTAATTACATCGTCCAGTCTGTGTTATTCTGTTACAGCAGCCTGAGCAGACAAAGAGTAAGACAATTTCCAGCTAGGAAGGCAGCTGGTATCTCTTGGTGAGGTAGGAAATCATTCATTAGAGGAATGTAATTATAATAATGGCTTGGGCCTCATATACAACTAAGCTATAGTACTAATGCACCAGAAATTGAGAAAACATATAGTCTTTTTTTTTTCTTAACATTTTTATTGGAGTATATTTGCTTCACAATAGTATGCTAGTTTCTGCTCTATAACAAAATGAATCAGCTATACATACACATATATCCCCATATCTCCTCCCTCTTGCATCTCCCTCCCACCCTCCCTATCCCACCCCTCTAGGTGGTCACAAAGCACCGAGCTGATCTCCCTGTGCTATGTGGCTGCTTCCCACTAGCTATCTATTTTACATTTGATAGTGTATATATGTCCATGCCACTCTCTCACTTCGTCCCAGCTTACCCTTCCCCCTCCCTGTGTCCTCAAGTCCATGCTCTAGTAGGTCTGTGTCTTTATTCCCATCCTGCCCCTAGGTTCTTCATGACCAATTTTTTTTTTTTTTTTAGATTCCATATATATGTGTTAGCATACGGTATTTGTTTTTCTCTTTCTGACTTGCCTCACTCTCTATGACAGACTCTAGGTCCATCCACCTCACTACAAATAACTCAATTTCAGAAAACATATAGTCTTAAGAGAGTTTTAGACAGAACCTCCATCATATTACTTGTGAAAATTTATTGAGCACCTGCTATACGCCAGCCACGGCACATACATTTTCTCATTTTATTCTCTCAGCAGCTCTGTGGTAGTTTTTATTGTGTTCATTTTACAGATGAGGCTCAGAGAAGATAAAGTCACCCTTCAAAGTCTCTTTCTCTGTGTGCCAGGAAGTCAGAATCCAGTTTTATCTGATTCTGAAGGCCAGGCTGTTTTTACTGTTTTGACTAGAGTTAGAACAAGTCAGTCATAAAACATCTGCCCACAAGATAGGCATGTTTGTCTGCTTAGGGCTCATCCCTGTCTTTCTGAGGTTAACAACAACCAGCATGTTTTTTTTTTGTTGTTTTTTTTTTAAACCACATGTCCCTGGGTACCACTGACAGATTCAGAACCCCAGGCTGCCCTGAAATTTGATCCTAGCCAGTGTGGGATCTTTCATATTCTTCTGTTCTTTGGCCTCACGGTTTACATAAAGCACAACATCAATCCAGTTTAGCCTGGAACGAGTTCTAAAAGAAAGCACATTACTTTACATGCACAGGGAAGAGAAGATAAGTGAGTTAGGTTTGAAACAAACTTTGTTTGTGAAAGTGCTTTGTTTTGTCACAAGGGCCTTGGTCACGTGGTACTTTAAAAGAACCCAAACAACCAAACCACCAAAATGAAGAGCGGTTTAAAAGACATACGGTTTGAATCACCCCCGTTCCATAGAGTAACAGAAATAGGAGCTGAAAATGACCTGCTTGGCCATCCTGCCCTTCCGGAGTCAGTACAGATGGTTCCCTGTAGACAAGGCAGCCTGAGTTAGTCCTGTTGGGTTTGATGAGCTAAGTGTTGGGGGAATCTCATTTTCTTCCTCTATGAGTTGGCCACCTAACTGTTCTTACTGCTTGGAAATTGTCCTGACCCCAAGCCAAAGCTTGCCTTTGCTGCATTTCATCTCATTGTTCCTCCATTATACTCATGGGCCTCTGACTCATTCTTTTGTTTCTAGAAGTTTCCATGCTTTCCAGAGGCTGGCATGGCACTCTCAGGGAGTTTCCCCAGGGCCTTGGCTTCTCCAGATGGACATCAGCTCTTTACCTTCTCCCAATATAGGGAAACTCCAGTATGAAACCCGGAGACTGTTTGCACACAAGTGGGCTTGGGAGGTGGTGGTGAGCTTAACCGAGTGTCCCCCAGGTCTTCTCCTCATAACCAGTGTTTCTTTTTAATTTTTTAAAAAATTTATTTATTTAAAAAAAATTTTTTTTTTTGGCTGCCTTGGGTCTTCATTTCTGCGTGCGAACTTTCTCTGGTTGTGGCGAGCGGGGGCTGCTCTTCATCGCAGTGCACGGGCTTCTCACTGCGGTGGCTTCTCTTGTTGTGGCGCATGGGCTCTAGGCGTGTGGGCTTCAGTAGTTGTGGTGCACGGGCTCAGTAATTGTGGCTCGCGGGCTCTAGAGCGCAGGCTCAGTAGTTGTGACACACGGGCTTAGTTGCTCCATCACAAGTGGGATCTTCCCAGATCAGGGCTTGAACCCGTGTCCCCTGCATTGGCAGGCGGATTCTTAAACTCATAACTAGTGTTTCTTAAAAGTTGCTATTAATATATCTTTAATGACAGAGTAATGTGAACGCATATCTCAGAGGGATCTACCCGAAGTGGCTTGTGATTTCTTCAACATGGCTTATTTTGTCTTAAATATTCATATCTTACCTGCATCTGTGCTTGCTTTCATAACAAATATTTTAAACACTAACCAATTAAAATATTCCACTTTGCACCCTCCCCCAACCTGTAATCCCAGCCCTGCAAAATCCTCAGGTAAAATTGTCATTGTAAGAATGTGCTTATTCTAAGTCTGTGACCTCAGATACCCTCAGACATGTTATATTAATGAGAATATAAATGCCCGTTTGAGAAGCATGACTCTAAGAAGTACAAAGTGCCTATCAGGGTCAGGTGAGGAATGCAGGATCTAAAATAAAGTAGGGGTCAGAGAGCGTGTAGCTCATAGAAAATGGGTGTGTTCTGTTTTGGGGTAGACTACAGTATGAATCCTGATCTCTGAGAGTCGGTTCATGTTATTTAACATCTATAATATTCAGCTTCTGCGTTGGTAAAAATGAGGATAACAGTCTTTGTGAGGTTTTAAAGAGAGAATATTTATGAAAACCCTTAGCACAGGCTTAGTATAGTTGGCAGTAAATAGATTTACTTGCCTTTCCTTTGTTTGGGGGAGGGCTCTGGAGGAGTAGATAAAGAGATGAAAGCTATTCAAGTCTCTTTCTGGGTCATTTCTCTTCTTAGCATCGCCCTCTCCGGCCCCACTCATTTTCTGCAACAGGAAGCTTTCAACTCAAAGACTCTCAGCCTTGCCTTGGGGCCTGAGCCAGTTCTGGCCAAATGTGACCATATTTTAAGGGTCCTCCTCTTACCACTGGAAAGAACCTGGAATGAGTCTTGTTGCCAGTTTTGTGTTGGGGATGGGCCATGGGTGTCTGCCCATTCTCTGAGCTTCAGTTCTCTCTAATCTCTGTTTTCTGACCGTGACTCGGCCTTGGTTTCCTGAGTGCATTTCCATTATGCTGAGACTGAGGCCTTCTGTCAACAGTACATCTATCCAGCTGGACCCAACATCTGCATCACTCTAACTCCTTCTCACGAATGCTGAGCCCAAGTGATGGAATAGTCTTTAGTGTTTTTCTGTTTTGTTTCATCAGTCCATTGTCTGCCCCCATCATATGTTTCTGGGGGCCTAACATCTGCATAACCCTTATTTACCCCTTCTCATGAGTGCAGAGTTAAATTGATGGGTCAGTGCTTTGCATGGCCTATCTATCTATCTATCGATCGATCGATCTATCATTTATCTCTATCTATAATTTTTAAAAAAATCAGTCCAGTGTCTGAAGTCCCTCTGAGATTCTGATGTCTGAGGATAGTTTTGTTCACAAGTTGAGGTGGGAGACGGGTCCTTACCTCTGGCTAAGGATGCCTGCAAAGCCAGACGCTTCCTCACCTTCAGCCCCTGCAGCTAGAATGCGAGCACCTGCCTAGACTTGGCCAAACGGATGCTTCTGCTGAGTCTCTGAACTTGGAGCCAGTGACGGAGAGTAGCAGGGAACACTCAGAATTCATTCCAGAGGCAGAGGTAGTGGCACCCATGCGCACTGGCAACAGAAGAGGCACCCAATGCACACTGCTCCTATGAGAGGACCTCGGCTGAGATTCTAGACTCCCACCTTCTCTTTGCTATTCCTTTCCATTTTGGAGCTTGTTTCCTGGTACTTCCCATCAATTCCCTGAGCTAATCCATGCCCTTCCATAAATCCTTTTGTGCTTTAGTTAACCACAGTTTTGGTTATTTGCATCCAAGAACCTTGACTCAACAAACCCTTTAATCTGGCCCCATCAACCTGAATCATCCTGCTGCCACCTGCTGGATAGTTGTTTCATTTTTGTAAGCTTGGGTGACGCCATGACTTCCAGGAAGCAGAAACTGTACTATTCTTTGCAGTGAGTACTCTGTGTGTTCCCCAAATCTCTCACCCACGAAGGACTTGTTTCCCCAGATGCTGGGAGTAACCTTTAGCTGTCAGTTCCCTCAGTGGCTGCCCATCAGTAGAGAGATGCCTTGCTCAAGGCCAGAGCCCAGCATGGTTCCCATCCACTGACTGGTGGATGTGGCCGTCTCAACCCAACTGGGGGCAACTCTGAAGAGCCCATCTAGCTCCAGAGCCCTCTATGTCGTTTGCTGAGGCCAACACTGAACATGAATTGGAGCTTGACTCCCCCCTCTGCCCAATCCTGCATCCATCCTCTCCCTTTATCAGGTGTTGATCTTAATAAACTCCTCATAAATCCTCCTGCATGTTGATCTCCACCTCAGAGTCTGCTTGCTGGGAAACACGATCTGTAATAACCTTTAGGTAACTGAATTGTCGGGACCTAGCCCAGCTGCTAAGAAATATAAGTGCCAATATATATCTATATATACTTTATAGATGGAAAGGCTGCCTTTCTTTTGCCTAAAATTGATCTCCACTTCTGCTCTGGATCCCATCTCTTTTCACCTCCTCTTGCTTCTCTAAAGACCTTTCTTCTCCTTCTTTCCCAAGTTTCTTATGTAACCCCAATTCTTAGACATGGGAGTATCTCAAGGCTTTGTCTTGGGCTTTCTTCTCTAGGTGAGGTCAACCACCAACATGGATTGGAGGCTCCGAAGGGCAGTTGACAAGTCTGTTTGTCTGTTACATTCCCAACACCTGTCACCGTGCTTGGCACTTAGCAGGCATTCAATGCATACT
Source organism: Lagenorhynchus albirostris (assembly GCF_949774975.1). NCBI lineage: Eukaryota > Metazoa > Chordata > Mammalia > Artiodactyla > Delphinidae > Lagenorhynchus > Lagenorhynchus albirostris. The sequence goes on along the minus strand of NC_083111.1, from coordinate 63,140,321 downwards.
AGTTTATTGACTGAAAATCCATGTCTTCTACATTTTTCTGTTGGGGAAAAGAGTTAAACCGGGAGCAACATGGAAGAAGTTTTGAAGAGAAGGTTTATGCTAAGGCTCCTAGATGACCCTTGTTTTATTTTTGTGGTATATTCTAGCATTGTTGTTTCTTAGAGCCTTTCCTCAGTCATCGCTTGCCTCCTGACTTTTATTTTCACTCACATTTAAGTGCAAATAATCGGTGTGGCTGAAGTGTTATTCTCAAAGGGAAAAGCTGTTTTAACAGATACCAGTAATACAAAGTAGAGGTGTAATGAATAGTAATTATAACCATTTTAATGTTAACTGTGCTTATTTTGTTTGGCTTTGCAAAGGAGAACCACCTACATGATCTCCTTGATATATACGGTCTTATTATTTCCAATTTATAATGGATGGAACTGAAACTCAGGGAATGTAACCTTCCCACCCCAAAATACGCAGCTAGTAAATGAAGAACCAGGAGTTGAATTCTTTTTTGTTTAGTTGTAAATGGCATGCTCTATTTTTTATTTGATGTTGTTGAAGTTAAAACCTCGAATTTCAGGCTCCTTTGGTTTGCCAGGTAGGGGGGAGGATTGGTCCAGTTCTAGCTGATGCCTCTTGTTGGTAAGACCTGACCTGTTTACTGAATCTGAACCCTAGTTCCTTTCTGGGATGGAAGAGAAAAGGTCCTCTCTTCTCGGAAGAGAAAAGGTCCTCAGTCCCTCTGTCTAGCTGTCTAACCTTTTCTGAAAGGACTCCTGGATGAAATAGAAGCCCATATTCATTTGGAGGGTACGTCCAATTCACAGGCTTTAGGGACAACATCTGTCATGTGAATCCAACCGTCAACTAAGGGAGAAATAGCACGACCAAATAACACAAAGCTTTTAGGCTTTTATGTGCTACCTCTACAGATTCAAATTTGAAAAATTTAACCAACTTCTGTGATTGCAAAAGTCCCACAATGAAGCTATTTCTTTAAAGTGGAGGAAGGCGAGAGGAGTGAGTCCTTCTTAAGAGAAGAAGCAAACTGCACCCTGATAGTGATCTGGCCCCAGGCTCAAAACTCATTTATTTCTCTCCAGAGCATGGTCTTACCCAAAGAGCCCTTCATGCCGGAATGCCAGCTGTGACTATGCTACACTTTTCTTTTGGAAACAAATCTTCCTTTCCAGCAAGCCTCATGTGCCAACCATGTTCTTGGCACACCGTGTGATCACAGCTCAGACATTTTAACCTGCCTGAAAACTACTGTGGATGGATTTTCCGGGAAGGCTAACCTAGACTTGAAAACGATGTTTGATCTTAAGGAATACTTTCTTTTTTCTTTTTGCCCACTGTCATGCACAAAATATAACTCAATAATCTGCTGAGCTGTGTGTGTGTTGTGTGTGTGTGGTGTTTGGGGACTGGAAAAGCAATTTCAACTTATTGATGGGGAAGCAAAGCGCCTGAAAGGTTTTGCCCTGGTCTGATTATTCACAGATGTGATAGGCAAACTCATTATTGATAATGTGGAAGAATTGGCAAAGCATTAGGCAAGAAAATGCAATAGTCAGTATAGACGCCTGAGGAGGTCCCGATAATACTTCCTGGACATCTGTGCTCCCCGCTCCCTCGTTCATCATCTGAAAATCACCCTTACCCAGATTTTTAACCATTTCAGTGGAGCTGCTTGAGTTGTTCCTGTTGCTTGCCTTACCTCTTTATAGCTAATATCTCTTTAGTGCTCACTGCCTGCTGGGCACCGTGTTAAGTGATTTATGGGGATAGCTTTGCCAAGCCTTACAACCCTGAGAGGTGGGTATTAATTATCATCTCCATTTTACAGAGGAGGATGTAGAAGTATGTCTGGGTTAAGAAATGTGTCCAATGTCCCAGAACTCGTAAGACTCAAAGGTTGTATTCAAACCCAGAAGTGTCTGGCTCCAGAGACCACGCTTCTAACCATTAAACCAAACTGTCTTTACCAAGAAGCTTGCTGAGGAGAACTTTCCAAATGATCTCCAAGTTCCAGCTGTGCAGCAGTGACCTCCATGCCTCTCAGGAGAGCTGGATAGGTCTCCCTCTTCTTTTGAGACTAAACGTAGGGTGAAGCTTAGTGAACTGGGAAGCCAAAAGGAACATGACTTTAACCAATGCAGACTTTCCCTCCCTCTGAATGGTGTGGCTGGCTAAAGGCTATTATGTTTATTAGCAGTGGAGACAAGGGTCTGCTTTGCTGAAGAGTTTTACAACGTACAAAGAACTGTGTCTGTGGTCTACTTCTGAGAAAAGCAAACGCCAGGCAACAGGATATGAGTGAATAAAATAGAAAATCGGGTGTAGAGCACGTCCCAGCTCTTCTGATGCCCTCTGTGGGGGTCATCACCAAGAAAAACCATCATGGTCTTTTGATGGTCTGGGTTTCTTTGCTTTCTTGTAGTGGAGTGCTTTCATTAAGGTGCTTTAGAAAATGCCAGAGTTTTCTCAGTCACAAAACGTAGGGAGGGAAATACAACTTGGACATTTTTTAAAGATCTGACCTATGCAGATGGTGTGTGTGGGGGGATACTTTTTAGGGTGTTTTGGTTGCACGAAGCAGAAAAATAAACTCAAACAGATGTACTCAACAAAGAAAATGTATTGATTTACATAACTATAAATCCAGTGTTACTGTGTACTTCAGGCTAGGTTTGATCCAGTGGCTCAACGATGGAACCAAGGCGTCAGTTTCTTTCTGTTGTTCTGCTTTGCCTTCCAAGGGCTTAATGTCATTATAAAGTCCCCTCATGGTTTAAGATGCCTGCTGGCAGCAACTCAAGCTAATGTCTTCTTGTTTACATCCCAGAGAGAGAGGAAATCTCTTCACTATCACACTGAAGTCCTTTGCCTGACTATGATCAACTTAGGCATGAATACATCCATGAATCACTGTTGTTGCCACGTGAATCAGAAGAGATTGACTCCAGCAGCTCCAGGAGCGGCTCCAGATTGGCTTCATCAATCAGCATAATTCCATCTCCCTTCCCATAGTGACTGGTTCAGGATTGGACATGCAGCTGGTACCTAAGCCAAGCTGGAGATGGGTATCCTTGGCAACAGTGGTTGTTTTGTGATGGATGAGGACAGGTCCAGTGGATGCTGGACATGCTGCTACACCTTCCACTTCAGGAGGCAAGATCAAAATACAGTCATCCAGTCAGTGCTATTAATTTTTTGGTCATCAAGAGAAATGTTTATATGTGAGAAAGTTGGTTACGTTCTTTTAAACCAATTGAATCCTATTTGCATGCTGATGCTTCCCCTACTTATGAAAATAGATTCGCATTTCTTCCCTCATGTTCCGTATAACATCAAAGCAGGTAATGTAAGCTGGTAGAGTCACTGTTACTGATCAAAAAATTTCAGGAGGAGCTCTAGATTTGGGGATGTGTCTTGTTTTTCCTCTAAATTTTTCTTGCTAAATTTCTCTTTCTCTTGTTAAAAAAAAAAACAAAAACACCCTACAGAAAATGCTCCTACCACATTCAATGCATCAATCCAAAGTTATGTAAATATTAATACATCTCTTCTCCATCCCAATTACTCCAGAGATAATGTTAACACTTCAACGTTTTCTACACTTTTTTTCTTGTTTATAGACAAAGAGTACAAACACATGTCTAGAGTTGTTCTGGCTGTGTCTTTTTATAAAAAGTGAGATTATATCATGCACATTACTCTACAAATGTCCTTTCTCGCTTAATAATACATCACTGATATATTTCCATATTAAGAGCTGTAGATATAACTTATTTTTCAGTAGACCCTAAATATGAATACACTTCAAAATTTTCCAACTATTGTATTATTCTATTCTACTATTGATGGACATTCACATTATTCTCTTTTCTTTGCTGTGGAAGACAATGCTATTTCACCTTATTTAACTCAGCAGAATAGGCTTTTTTTCACTAGACTAAACTATGGTGTATTTTACACTTAAAATGGGTGAATTGTAGGGTCTGTGAATTATATTTCAATAACGCTGTTATAATGTGTGTGTGTGTGTGTGTGTGTGTGTATGTGCGTTTAATCAATGAATCCATCCTCAGAGCCTGATCCTAGCTTGGCACATAGTATCAACTAAGAAAATATTTGTTCAATTAATTTCCCTTTGTGACACAGACTTAGAACATTAACCAAAGTAATGAGCGATTCAGGAGAGGGTTTATTCCAAGGCATTTACAAATCTTCAAGTTCTTAATACCATTTTTATCAGTCAGGTTCTGACAGAAAATCCACTCAAACAAGGTCATTGAGGTGAGTTTAATGAATGGACTAATTATGAGGGTAAGAGCTGACTACTGGAAACCATCATGTGGAAGAGTGCAGTAGGCTAGCAGGAGCCCTCATCTTACCCCTAAGCCTGAAGGCACAGGACTGGGAGTCACACTGGAATCTAGAGAGGGAGGTCCAGCTGGGCGAGAGGGCTGCCTGCCCCCAAAACTGAAGTGACTTCACTAGAGGAACCTAGCCCCTACCCAAGCATGATCTGTGAGGAGTAATTCTGGGAGGATAAATGCCCCACCTCATTCTTCTCCTGTTTTTGCATCTCCCGTTGTTACTCCCATTGGCCAAAACTAACTGGAGAGAAAGAAGACTCAGTGATTCTGTTGATGAAGGTCAATGTTTTTGGCCCCCGGGGCAGGATGGAAAAAGAGAGTGGAGAATAGGCAGCCCAGTCCTCTAGCATATAATTCACCTCTTAAGAGATCAGGACTTGTGAATAAAAAATGGAAATAGTAATTTCAGGTATAAATTTAATACACACAGACTAGTTTGCAAGGCTGTTTTCCAGCACAGGCACCCCTTTCTTAACTCTTCAATTTTACCATCAACACTTGCAATGAGAAACAATAAAAAGATGATAACTCTTCAGTATAGGGTCATGTCTGCGCTCTGCAGTGATTAGTTCAGAGCTGATCTGTTTCAGGAATTTCCTTGGCATCAGCATCATTTATGTCCAGAGGGGCTAGAAAACAAGTCATTCCAGAAAATGACTCCATCCGAGCTTGGTGGAACTAGTGATGAGTGACGTATGATTCACTTATTTTGTCAGCAAAACATGTATTAAGTAACTGCTCTGTGACAGGACTTGTACCAGACACTGGGGAAAACACAAAGAGGAATTAGACAGAGGTCTCAAGGAAGAGCCATCTCCTGGAAGAGACAGGTAAGCAGGTGACTGCGGTTGTGTGAATTGAGTGTTGGAGCCGTAAATGGGCATTCGAGTGTAGGGCTTGTGTTTCCGGACTGGTTCCACCACCTACAACCTCTGTGGCCTTAAGCAAGTTACTTAACTTTACATGTATAATAATAACCATGGTGGATTACACCTTCCAAAATGGCCACAGCCATAATGCCCATCCCACATACATTGTGACCTTGTCTCCCCCTCCTCCCATCAAAGGTGGAATTAAGTTTACTACCCCCTTGAATTTGAGGACATCCTGGGATTGCTTTAAGCAACAGAATATGGTGAGAGTAACACTGCTAGTTCTAGATATAGCCCAGGTTCATCTGGTCTGGCAGGTTCCCCGTCTTACTTTCTGCAACTCTTGGGACACTTCTTTTGGAAACCCAGGCACCATATTGTGAGAAGCCCAAGTCTCTGGGAGAGGCCATGCATAGGTATTTTGTATGTTACACACACACCGAAAAAAAATGTTCCTAACTTTTTTTTTCCTCCCACTTCAGCAGAGTTTCAAGAGCCATGCTCCTAAAAACAATGGGATCCCCTTACCCAGATATGCTTCAACCACTATAATTAAAAATGATAGTTGTTTCCCAAATCCCAGAAAAGGTAAAATTAATGGATAGAATTTTCTATGTTTTAGTTTTTTCTCTCATAAAATTTTCCTAGGTGATGACTTCACTTATCTATACTGAAATCTAAAAGTCAGATTCAGACTTTGCCCAAAAGGATATAGCACCTTATTTTATTTATTTAATTAATTTATTTATTTTTGCGGTACGCGGGCCTCTCACTGTTGCGGCCTCTCCCGCCGCGGAGCACAGGCTCCGGACGTGCAGGCCCATCAGCCATGGCTCACGGGCCCAGCTGCTCCGCGGCATGTGGGATCTTCCCGGACTGGGGCACGAACCCGCGTCTGCTGCATCGGCAGGTGAACTCTCAACCACTGTGCCACCAGGGAAGCCCCAGCACCTTATTTTAATTGTGACATATGAATACTTCTTGAGGTTCTAAAAAGATCATCATGACTTCGGGATAAGCTACAACCTGCCGTGAGAGACCGAGTGCCACTAGTGTGGGGAATCATTTGCTTTTCTTTTTGTAAACTCTGGGCTATTTTGCAGGACACGACATAGAAGACAGTTTCAATATGCTGGCAGGTTAATTTGTTTGAAGAAAGACTCCTGTGGAGGAACTTGGGAAAGAATCATTTGAAAACTGAAGAAGCAGACATACTATCTACAGATTTTAGATTTTTGATTACCGACGCATCTTTAATGATATGTTGGGAACATATTCTCAATATATTGACTATATTTTTGACACAAGTGGCTTTGCACTCAGTAAAAGATAACAAAACATAAATTTGGGTTGCGGTCATCAACTACAGGACATAGAAGAAATGTGAGCCTCATTTAACTTATTTATAGAATAGGGATGTAATAGGTTTAGAAAGATTCCACAAGACCACACATGCAAAGTACCTAGGGGAGTGCCTGGCAGAAGGTGGTCAGAGCACATTAGCTTCTGTTCTCCTGTGTACCTGTCCCCAGCTGCTGTGAGCATTCACTGTTAGCAGCTCACAGCTGCCTGTCCTTGTCTCAGGCAAGGAAAGACACCCAGCCCAGGAAGGTACACACCATGGAGCCAATGACTGATTGACACAGGAGTACAAAAAACTGACTTTGATGTGGGATCTCTCTGATGTTCCAGAGGGACCCTGTGGGTAAAGCCAAGACTAGACTTTACCTTAATATTCTTTCTTGGTGCCTTCCTTCTTCCTTTGTTTCCTTATAGGTTCTTCCTGAAAAGTGTTCCTTCAATAAATCACCTTTGGGCTTCTCTGGTGGCGCAGTGGTTGAGAGTCCGCCTGCCGATGCAGGGGACATGGGTTCGTGCCCCGGTCCGGGAAGATCCCACATGCTGCGGAGTGGCTGGGCCCGTGAGCCATGGCCGATGGGCCTGCGCGTCCGGAGCCTGTGCTCCACAACGGGAGAGGCCACAGCAGTGAGAGGCCCGTGTACCGCAAAATAAATAAATAAGTCACCTTTATTGACCACACCAATTCCTGTTTCTAGAGAGCCAGACATGAGATACTTAACAAAGGGCCCAAGCTCAAATAATACTCCTCAAAATCTTTCAACAATAATTCCTACAGAAACTGACTAAATGCCTTTTTCTATCTCAAGTCAGTTCAGAATGCCTCCATTCTGACATGGCCCCAGGGAACTTGCTTGATTACCAGAGATTCTTCACCCAGAGAAAGCCAGTCTCATACCTGACCTGAGCTCAGCGGGGTTGATACCCCTGTGTCTCTCTGTGGACGCCATCTTACCTCTGTCCTTCTACAGTTTGTTAGGAAAGTGGAGGTTATCTAGAGCCCGGAAAGAATGTGTGAGATTTCTTGATGTGGAATAGCCTGGTTTTGAAATTGATAGGCTTCTAGAAGCAAATCTTTTCAGACTAAAGCTGGTTTATATATCTACATAGATTTTTCTTTTTTCTTTGGCTTCTCCTAAAACAAGTTCTAGAGGCTGGTAAAGTGAAGGGGAATAAAGACCTCTGTGAAAAAACATTGGGTTTAAAAATGGTTCCGTGTGGTTCAAAATACGTTTTAGACATTCGGTAGCAAAAAGTGTGGACTTAATCATAATAGTGTGATTTGGAAAATGTTTCTGTCAGCAGAAAACTCCAGGGAGGAGCTGGAGGTTGTGAGGCATAACCTTAAATGGTTACATGCAAGGACTGTTCTCTCTGGGGAGCCTCAGAGGAGAGAACAGGTTGACTAAAAGCGGACTTAAATGGCACAGGGTGTGAGGAATGTGTAAAAGATTTGGAGCAGTTGCTGTGGACATTTCATAGGGAACTGTTTACTGATAGATACAGGGATTATCAACAAGCAGGTAGCATCTAGTAGAAATCTGGTGGTAAGAATTTTAGTAAAGCCAAATTCATTCATTCTGTCATGTATGCATTCAACAATATTAAGTGTCTTCTATGTACTGGGTACACAAAGATGAGTAATAACCCTTAGGGAGGTTTCCACACTCAAAGGCCAGCTATAAGAATGGATCCAGGCTTATTTCACTTAGCATAACGTTCTCAGCCTTCATGCATGTTGTTACATATGGCAGGACTTCCTTCCTTTTTTATGGCCGATTAATATCCCATTTATGCATACACACATTTTCTTACCCATTCATCCATCAGTGGACATTTAGGTTGTTTCCACTTATGTGAGGTGTCTAAAATAGTCAGACTCATAGAAGCAGAAAGAATGATGGTTGCCAGGGGCTGGGGTTGGGAAAAATGGAGAGATGTGGTTTAATGGGTGTGAAGTTTTAGTTATGCAAGAAAAATAAGTTCTAGAGATCTGCATACCACATTGTGTTCGTAGATAACAATACTGTACTTACACTTAAAAATTTGTTAAGAGGTTTGATCTCACGTTATGTATTCTTACCACAATCGAAAAAAAAAATAATGGAACCCAGGAGCATCTTGATCTTGGATTTCACAAGAAAGCTAAATGAAAACTTGAGGGAAGAAGGATTCTAAGGTTCTCGGAAGAGCTTGGGTTAGAAAACTTGTGAAGCTAGGAGAAAGTTAAAGTATGGAGAAGATGAAAAGAAACTGAGGGTTGTAAGTCGCACTGAGCACAGAGCAGGGAGAGGTGCCAATAGAGGGAGTTAGGGACAGAGGATGATTTCACAATTTGCTGCCCTGAACATGGATGATTAAAGTTTAGGAAGCTCTTTGGATGATTAAAGTTTAGGAAGCTCTACGTGTTTGGGGAACACGTATTTTCTCAAACTTTTTCTTCCTCTACCCCATACATACAGAATTTTGTATGCGCTGATCAACTTCACCCTCCCCTGCTCAGTAGGCATTACACTCTATCCTGGTCAATCTAATTTTTTTTTTCTGAAAGCATAATTAGGAAAATAAAAAAGGGAGAGAGGACTTGAGGCATGGGAGGAAATAGGAAAGAGTCGTTCTTCACGCTCTCTACTGTTATCAAGAATCTGAGGACTAGATAAGGCAGAGAGTGAAACTCAAAAGAAAAGATCAATTCTCTAATGATTAGTGATGTTGAGCATCCTTTCATGTGTTTGTTGGCAGTCTGTATATCTTCTTTAGAGAAATGTCTATGTAAGTCTTCTGCCCATTTTTGGATTGGGTTGTTTGTTTTTTTGATATTGAGCAGATGAGCTGCTTGTATATTTTAGAGATTAATCCTTTGTCAGTTGCTTCATTTGCAAATATTTTCTCCCATTCTGAAGGTTGTCTTTTCGTCTTGTTTGTGGTTTCCTTTGCTGTGCAGAAGCTTTTAAGTTTCATTAGGTCCCATTTGTTTATTTTTGTTTTTATTTCCATTTCTGTAGGAGGTGGGTCAAAAAGGATCTTGTTGTGATTTATGTCATAGAGTTTCCTTAAAAAACTAAAAATAGAACTACCATACAACCCAGCAATCCCACTACTGGGCATATACCCTGAGAAAAACATAATTCAAAAAGAGTCATGTACCAAAATGTTCATTGCAGTTCTATGTACAATAGCCAGGACATGGAAGCAACCAAAGTGTCCATCGACTGATGAATGGATAAAGAAGATGTGGCACATATATACAATGGAATATTACTCAGCCATAAAAAGAAACGAAATGGAGTTATTTGTAGTGAGGTGGATGGACCTAGAGTCTGTCATAGAGTGAATAAGTCAGAAAGAGAAAAACAAATACCATATGCTAACACATATATATGGAATCTAAGGGAAAAAAAAGGTTCTGAAGAGCCTAGGGGCAGGACAGGAATAAAGACGCAGACATAGAGAATGGACTTGAAGACATGGGGAGTGAGAAGGGTAAGCTGGGATGAAGTGAGAATGGCATGGACATATATACACTAACAAATGTAAAATAGACAGCTAGTGGGAAGCAGACGCATAGCACAGGGAGATCAGCTCCAGCTCGGTGCTTTGTGTTCACCTAGAGGGGTGAGATAGGGAGGGTGGGAGGGAGATGCAAGAGGGAGGAAATATGGGGATATACGTATTTGCATGGCTGATTCACTTTGTTATACAGCAGAAACTAACACACCATTGTAAAGCAATTATACTCCAATAAAGATGTTTAAAAAAAAAAGGAAAATATCAGTGAAGCTAGGACAATCTACATACTAAAGAGCTGAGAGAGACACACATGAAAGAAAAAAAAATCTGGCAAAATGACAGAACGAGAGAGAGAGAAGGACAGGGACATCTCTTTTGGAACAGCTATAAGGTGGGAGAATGGAAAAGAAGAAAAAGGGGATTTAAAAAAGTTTTGCCCTGCATTATTGACTAAATCTTTCCTAAGGGATAAAAGTAATACACTGAATTATTTTAGTAATGATTGTTATAACTGAACTCTTTCTTTGATTGCCACATTTAGTTAAGACTGGGTCACATTAATCTTGAGATTTATTCAGGATACAGAAGATCTATCATTGAATATAACTTTAAATTGGCCCATGAGGATCAAACATTACTTATAATCACCTCCCAATTTGCATATGCAAACTGAAGATCACAGCTATTAGCTGACTTGCCCATGTCACAATATTAGCAAGTGATAATACTCAAAGTTGCCAGACTCTGTGGCTCTGAGTTTTCTGCTGCTCCAAAATGGAGCAGCTCCAAACGAGAACTTAGTTTAAGGAGTAATAGTCTTGTATGTGCGTAACTACAATGGAATGGCACATAGCTCAATAAAATTAGAAAAAAAGGACAAATGTAAAACCTGCTGATCTGTAGATGATGATATCTGGGCAGATAATGAGGTAATGAAGAAATCAGGAGCCAGAATTACACAGCATTTATTCATCTCTCATCACATTATCATCACTTACTCCAATAAAGATTTATTCCCTAATGAAAATGAGATAAAATCCTGGGGTTGATGTCCAGAAGAAAGAGAATGGTTCAGAAAGGTGGTATAAATTTACCAATAGCGGGGTTGTTAGGCAATGGTGGGAGAATAGCAGAATTGCTTTCTACTCCATGAAATAAGATGGGTGGGGGGGAGGTAAGTGGGAGAAACTACCATTTATTGTTTTTAAGAGTGCAGAACTTGAGATAATTTCTCTGAAACGTCTAAACTTTCTGTAATGATGCTATATTATTTTCTGACTTTTAGGACTATCTTAAAATGAAAGCTATCATATGGGTTCCAGAAAGTAAGTTTTAATTCTGTTATTTACTAAGTGTATGACCCTTGGTAAGTTACCTAACTGTTGGCAGTCTGGGTTTCTTGATCTGTAAAATAAGACTTATGATAATATCATTCTATTAAGGTCATTATGAGGTATTATTTTTTTAATCTTATTTAGATAATATATGTGTAAAGAATTCTGTAAACTAAAAATCATACCACGAATGCTAGTTTACTAATAATGGAAGAAATTCTGTGTTCATATAGCATTGTAATTATTTTTGTATTTCATAATTCTCATAGCTATTCTGTCTAACGCCCACTATTCTACCAAACTGATGTATTGTAAGTCATTTAGGATGTGGATTTAAGTGATTTGACTTAGATCACCCAGGAAGTGTTGGCACCACGATATGAACACGGTTCTCTTTGACCTCAAAGCTTATGTGATTAATACAATACTCCCTAGAAATGGAAATAACTGCTGTATTTATTCAAAACCTCATAAGGAAAATAAGGAATGAAAGATAACTCTGCAAGGATAGGGCATAAATCTAGAACTCTGAATGTTCTCAGCTAGGGAAAGAAGTAGGATTGTGTAAGTGTGTGTATGTGTGTGTGTGCACTGGGTATGGGAAAAAATTAAAAGTATAAACATAAGTTCTTCCTTGGACCAGATGACCAAGGAAAAAGGGACAAGGTGCAGTCTGCATTTTAGAATCAAGTCTTCAGGCATCTTTAGCTCAAGATTTAGGGAGCATCCCCTTTGACAAATAAGAAGGGATGCTGGCTTGTTCATGCCAGGGCTGGTCCAGAGAGCCACATGCTCACCTGGACTGTGCGGTTGGTGATGTGGAACGCTTTTTTTTTTTTTTTTTTCTGGTACGCGGGCCTCTCACTGTTGTGGCCTCTCCCGTTGCGGAGCACAGGCTCCGGAAGCGCAGGCTCAGCGGCCATGGCTCACGGGCCCAGCCGCTCCGCGGCATCCGTGGGATCTTCCCGGACCGGGGCACGAGCCCGTGTACCCTGCATCGGCAGGCGGACTCTCAACCACTGAGCTGCCAGGGAAGCCCTGTGGAACCCTTTTGAAATAACGTTTGTTCCCCTTCAACTGCTATTCTATTATTCTTCGGAGTTCTTTTCTCTCCCAGAAAGCCACAGCCTTGAGTATTGCTTCAATAATACAGACCAACTTGGCAATGGAAGAAGACAGACAGCTGTTACAGATTCAGTATGAAACAGTTACAAAAAAGACTTCAAATCTTTGAGGAAACTGATCTTGCATTTTGGTCTGTTCTCCAAAGAGAAAGAAAAATGTCGTCTCCTTGGAATGGGGGACGTGAGATGTATTGTCCTTCTCCAGACTGTGTTTAGAAACTGTGGGCCAACCTTTCATTCACCAAATACCCAATGTTACCAGAGCAGGATGCCCAGAGCCACAGTGGCAGGAATGCGTTAGCTTACCAACTTTCTACTTTACGGTCCTCCAAAACGTCCCAGCTCCACCCTCTTTCCCACTTGGCCGGCCTGTACAGAGGCCCAGGCCCCACCATCTTGGTCACCTCATGGAGTTGTGGTTGAAGGGATCAACAACGTCTGTTAGTACCCACTGAATGCAGAGTGCTCTGTTGGGCCTACCAAGTGGGAGCAAACAAAGTGAAATTATGAAGGTGCGCTAAGGATAGAAAACTAGACAAAATACCGTCCCTCTTCTTAGGGAGCACGCAGTCTGTTTGGGAGGGAAGCTACAAAGTCAAATGCCCACACGGGGACCAGGCAGGTGAGGTCAGTGAGGGAAGAAGTCCACATGGGGACTGTGGTATATTTTGCAGAGCAATTCCTCTTTTAAAGGGGCATCCACAAGTCAATTCCAGAAAGTTCTTGCTCTGCAGGAGGATGAAACAGTATGGCCTGATGTTTCAAGAGATACCAGAAATCCAGAATTACTATCTCCAGTTTTTTTTTTTTGTCAACTAAAGTGTTATTTTAAAGCATTGTTTGGGTAAAAATAAAAGACACATAGAGGTTGGATACAGCTTGTGGGAAATTACTGTGTGACTTCCAAGGGGAGACAGATAAGAGAAAGAGTGACCGTAAAGCAATTTGGTGGGTGTTAAGACAGGGGAGGTCTGCAGGCTTTGCAAGCAGAGGCAAGGCACTAGTCTAGATAAGGGAAGTCAGAATAGGCTTTCTGGAGGGGGTGACGTGTGTGAATTGTGTCTGCTCAGTACTGGCTGTTCGACGGATGTGTAGAAGAGGGTGAGTGCTTGGCTAAGGAGTCTACATGTCCAGAGGCAGGGATGTGCATGAAGCAGGATTTGCTGGGGTAACTGGAAGTTATTGAGAGGGACTGAAGCACTGCACACATCTAAGAAGTGCTGAGGAATGAAGCAAGTTGGTGCCAGATCACAAAGAGCCTTGAACGTCCTGCTAAGGATTTTGCTTTTCGTTCTGCAGCATTAGGTTGCTTTTGAGTAAATTTAAGCAGAGGATTAACATCATCCGACTTGAGGTGTAGAAAGACTCTGCTGATGGAAAAAGGACAAAAGCAGGGTAAGTCTGGTGTTTGTTTAGAGGCTCTTTCAGTGTTTGAGTGAGAAGTAATGAGTGTTTGAATCATACCAGTGGCAACAGAAATATACGAGAGATTCGCGCAATATTTAGGAGGTATAGGAGTTAGTTTCAATGGGACTTGATGAGGAAAGTAAGAGAGAGTAATGAGTCCAGAAAGTCTCCCAACCTTCTGGCTTGGGGGACTGAGTTGATGGTGCCCAAAAGAAGGGGAGGGGTGCAGGAGGAGGAGTAGGTTTTGACTTGGAAGCTAAGCAGTTTAGTTTTGGACCGGAGCTCCTGGCAGGTGATGTAGCTTTGGGTTTCTTGGCTCCATTTATTAATAAAGGCAGGGGAGTGAGTGCGTGTGATCACCCCGAAGATGGAGGGTTGGACCCTAGTGAACACCTCAGCTGGGGATGGTGGGTCAAAGTGGAGGCATCTAAAAGAAGCAGCCATGGAGGTAGTAGGAAAACCAGGGGAGTGATACTCTGCTAACGGACTACAGAGACTCAGGGAGGAAGTGGGGTACACAGCCAAATGCTGTTGAAAAGGCTGATACACAGAGGTTGATAAATATTTGTCTATCGAATTTAGCATTAGGATGGTCATAGTTGATCTTGGCAATGGCAGTGTTAGGGATGGTGGGGGAAGAACCTGGCTGAAAATTGAAGAAGGCAATGGAGGTGAAATCGTGGAAACAGTGAGTATTGAATACCCTTTGCAAACTAGTTTGGTTATAAAGGGGATGAGAAGTAAAGGGTGATAATGAAAGGACTGTATATGGTAAAGGGAGTAGTAATTTTTAAACATGAAAAAGGCTTAGAAATACTTGTGTGTCGACACAAAAGAGCTGATACAAATGGGGAGCGCAGCTGCTGAAGAGTGATGGATGATTGGTACGGAGAGCAGCGCAAGATGGGTGACCAGATGGTCGTGTGCCACGTTTCACCCTCAGTCTATTGTCCCTCTCGTGTTTTGGTCACCTTGCTTTGTGCTTTTCTCTCAGCCTCTGGTTCTTGTCCTCTTTGGTTCTCATGACATGTTTGCTGGTATCTTCAGGCAATTTCTCTGGTTGTGGTGGTGTCTGGGAGTGGCTTACAAGGACCAGGAAGGCAGACACCACTCTTACATTTCTGTACACGGGACTGCGACTTATAAAACAAGAACAAACAGGATCTACAGAAAGTTAATTTTTATACCTTTTAATAAAAGAATACTAAGAACGTTCTAATTTTTGCAGAGACAAAGTCAATAAATGCAGTTAGAGATGTGGTCCTTGGCTCCTGATAACCTGGCAAGTGTAGCGGTACATGTGACCCTTGGCTGCCATTATTACTTTAATTAAATTGCAAAATGAACTGTAAATTTTGTGCCCCATTTTTCTAAGTGGCCAGGATTCTCTAAAGGAAGAAAGCAGAGAAGCTCATGATCTGGTGAAGGATTGAGAGCTGATTCATCAACCTCCATCTTGATATTTTATAGCTGGCATTCACGTAGCTCAGGAGCTCTGTTTTGGTTGATTTTTATGCTGAAAAGTTTCAACTGCTACAAGTGCCAAAACTCTCAGGGCTTCTCAGAAAAAATGGCTGATTCCAAGTCTGGGGCAGGGAAAATGCAACAGGAGCCCAGAACATCTTCTCCAGGAAACAAGGGAATGCTCAAAGAAGGATGGAGACTTGTCAAAGGGAATGAGCAGCCAGTTTGAATTGCCTCTTTTTGGGAAAATGGGAATGATAGTAATAGGTGGAAATGTATACATTTGTATAAATAAGTGGTAATGTATACATTTGTGTAAAATAAAAAACTAGATTTCATATAGACATAAATAAATATATGAATAGATTGAAAGTTTGGTGAGGAATGAGATTATTTACATCGTTTCAAACCACTTTGCCCTCAAATATTTATTAATTTCAATGGGAAAAGAGTTACTTAGCAGTAGAGAAAACTAGAAGACACCATCTAAAATAAGTGACAAAGTGACTATGATCAGCAATGATATTACTGGGACAGTCGATGAAAGTTAAATGAAGCCTGAAGATTGATGGAAGGTATGGCTTGGTGCTAACTTCCAGATTTTGATGGTTGCTTTGTGGCTTTGTAGGAGATGTCTTTGTTTGTAGGACATGACACTTGGGAGGTTGGAGCATCATGCTTGCAATTGAATCTTAAATGGTTCATCAAAGAGTTCCTTGCACTGTATTTTTCTGTAAATTTGTGATTATTCCAAAATAAAGACTATATATATATATATTATTTTTTAGGGCAGTTTACAGTTCACAGAAAGATTGAGGAGATGGTACAGAGAGTTCCCATTTACTTCCTGTGCCCACATATGCACGGTTTTCTCCATTATCAATATCCCCCACCATAGTGGTACATTTGTTATAATAGATGAACCTACATTGACAGACACATCATTATCACCCAAGGTTCATAGTTTACATTATGGTTCACTCTTGGTGTTGTACATTCCATGGGTTTGGACAAATGTATAATGACATGTATTCATCATTATGATATCATATAGAGTATTTTCACTACCTTAAAATTTCTCTGTCCTCTGCCTATTCATCCCTTTCCGCATTCCAACCCTTGACAACTACTGATCTTTTTGCTGCCTCCGTAGTTTTGCCTTTTCCAGAATGTCCTATAGTTATAATCATATAGTATGTACCCTTTTCAGATTGCCTTCTTTCACTCAGTAATATATATTTAAGTTACCTCTATGTCTTTTTATGGCTTGATAGCCCGTTTCTTTTTAGCGGCATAATATTTCATCATCTGGATGTACCACACTTTATCCATTCACCTACAGAAGGACATCTTGGTTGCTTCCAAGTCTTGGCAATTATAAATAAAACTGCTATAAACATCCATGTGCAGGTTTTTGTGTGGACATAGGTTTTCGACTTCTTTGGGTAAATAGCAAGGAGCACGATTGCTGGATTGTATGACAAGAGTATGTTTACTTTTGTAAGAAATCACCAAACTGTCTTCCATAGTGATTGTACCATGTTGCATTTCTACCAACAATGAATGGGAATTCCTGTTGCTCCATGTGCTTGTCAGCATTTGGTGTTGTCTGTGTTCTGGATTTTGGCCACTCTAATGGCTGTGTAGTGATATCTCATTGTTGCTAAAATAATAGATTTTTAAAAAGAACATTCCTCTCTGTCGCCAACAGAGATTCTTCAGGAAGTCTACAAGAGCTTCTAAGAATTGTCTACTTTAATAAGTTCCTGGAAAAGTTTGATGCAAACAAGAGTGCAGTACTTTGAAAAATGGTGGAATAAATAATGCAAACAAAAAGGAAGCCATCAGTCAGAGACAGATGTGCAGATCAAACCCGTTTAAACACAGAATGAATTAGGAGGCATGAAAATCCTAGCCTTTTCTTAGATTCATCATATGAATTAAGAGGTGAAAATCCTAGCCTTTTGCTTAGATTCGTCATATTCAACGGACTTCCAGGCAGGGAATGTGGGTTCACCTTATGACATGAATATGCTCATTTTTTTCTAGATGAGGAAACTTAACCCCAGATGGCTTAAATAAGCTTCCCAAGAATGCATTTTCCAGATTTCTGGCCCCTCTGACACCTAAATCCAGGCTCCTTTCTCCATGTCAGATTCATCTCTTCCCCATACCCCTACTCCTATAATGACCCGAGAAAAAGGTCTCAAAGTCAGTTTTTTTCATGTCTTTTTTCCATTTTTTTCCCCTGTCAATGGCTTACTGGACTCAGCAGCTCCCCAGGGCACACTTGTTTGGAGCTAGAGGTGTGGGTGATGGCAACACCAGGGTGTGCTTGGATTAACTCTTTGGATGTACTGCCCAGGTCAGTTTAACAGGCTCTTTGGATAACACAGCGGTATTTGGCCTCAGGTGCTTCCAAGCAAAGGAAGGAAATGGCATGAACTTCAAAGTGAGCTCTTGCACAGTGCGTGTGCCACGTGTACTGATCGTTTATTAGTACTTTAATAGTTGTCAATTAATCTCAGACATACATGGAGGCCAAGACTAGTTGGAGATGTGGGGACAGCCTGCTTTCACCCTTGTTTCCTGGAAAGTTAGAACATTTCCCAGTCTTAGTGCTCAGAAGTTTAGGGTCAACCTGGAGTATATGCTTATTTTCAAAGCTTTAAACAGACCTGAGCTTGTTCTTGGGTCTTTTCCTTGATCAAATTAGTGTTATTTTATTTATGTCTCATATATTTTATAAAACATTTGTGTATTTTATAAATGTTTATAAAACATTTATATATTTTATAAATGTTTTCAATTCATTTTTCTACTCTATAATCTTTTGTAAAAAGCAACTTAACTGGGGTATAATTTACATACAATAAATGCATCTTTAAAATGCAGTTTGATGAGATTTTAGAAATGTAAACATCCAGGTAGCCATAACGTCAGTTAAGATACGGGATATTTCTACCAGCCCAGAAAGTTCTCTTATATTCTTTTGCAGTCATTTCCTCCCTATCCGGGGGCACTCACTGATAAAATTTCTATTACCATTACTTTTGCCTGTTTTCAAGAGTTGATGTAAATAGAATCATACGTTATATACTCTTAGGTCTAGTTTCTTTTGCTTAGCATAATTTTTCTGAGATCCATCCATAGTTTTGCATCTGCCAGTAGTTCATTATTATTCTTTTCCTGTCTTTAATATAACAATTTTTTAAATTGAAGTATAGTTGATTTACAATGTTGTGTTAGCTTCTGCTCTATAGCAAAGTGTTTCAGTTAACATATATATATATACATTCTTTTTTAATATTCTTTTCCATTATGGTTTATCACAGGATATTGAATATAGTTCCTTGTGCTATACAGTAGGACCTTGTTGTATATCCATTCTATATATGAGTTTGCATCTGTTAACCCCAAACTCCCACTCGATCCCTCCCCCATCTCTCCTCCTCCTTAGCAACCACAAGTTTATTCTCTATGTCTGTGAGTCTAATATAACTTAAAGTTTACATAATTTATTAAAATTTTTTAAATTTTGAAATAATTCAGACTTACTGAAAATTGGCCAAAACATTACATCCAGCTTCTCCTTATGTTAACATCTAGGAAATATATGTATTTCTACTAATCCATGTATACACATATCACTATATTTATTACTGTATCTATCAATCTGTATTTACATAAATATAGGTAGAAATGCAGAGTCTAATATACACACAGATTAGAAGAAGCATGAGGTCATATTGGTGTCTCTGACTCCAATCCAGCAGTCTCACAGGGTTCATTCTAACATCTCCCCTTTGTTAATTTGCAACTTCTTTCTCTGACAGTGAGAAACCTGGTTCTCATAATCTACAGTTTATTTACTAAATTGTTCAATCCTAGTCTATGTGTAAAGTCATTTCAGAATAGTTATCCATACCCCTGTAAGAAACAAAATTTTCAATTAGAGTACAGAGTTTGCATACAGTTTTTATCTTTAACTGTACTGTATATAGTCAAAACATTTTCTTTTTCTACAGGTGTGTCAAGAAGTGATTCCTCCCAGCCCCAAACACTTTTTTACAAAGATATTTAGGCCAGCTTATTTCTTCCCCATCCCCTCCAGTTGGGTTGTGTCATTAATTTGTAATAAATTTAGATTCATTTGTTATAGTCTACATTTAATCTTTCTCCCTGCTGTCCTGGTTGAGTGTTTACATTTTGCGAATGGTAAAATTCACTCTTTGTTGGTCTAGTCCTATGAGTTTTAAAAAGTGCAGAGAGTTGTGTGTCCACCACCACAGTAACATCATCCTAGGAGTTACATCACCCTAGTAATTCATTATTTTTTAGTAGTATTCCATTGAAAAAATAAATCATAATTTATTTATTCATTTACTTGTTGCTAGATATTAGGATTCTTTCCAGGCTTGGCTCTTATAGATATGGCTGCAGTGAAATTCTTATGCAAGCCTTTTTGTGGACACAGGTTTTTAGTTATCTTGGTTAGATACCTAGAAGTGGAGTTGCCATATCATAAGGAAAGAGTATGTTTATTTTTTTAAAAAGCCTACTAGGGCTTCCCTGGTGGCGCAGTGGTTGAGAGTCCGCCTGCCGATGCAGGGGACGCGGGTTCGTGCCCCGGTCCGGGAAGATCCCACATGCCGCGGAGCGGCTGGGCCCGTGAGCCATGGCCGCTGAGCCTGCGCGTCCGGAGCCTGTACTCCGCAACGGGAAAGGCTGCAACAGTGAGAGGCCCGCGTACCGCAAAAAACAAACAAACAAACAAAAAAACCCTACTGAAATCTTTTCCAAAGTGGTTGTACAATTTCATGCTAACTCGGGATGATGAATGAGCATTCCAGTTCCTCCACATTATCATCATTTTGTGCTATAAGTTTTTAATTTTAGCCATTCTAAAATTAAAAGACTATCTCATGTGGTTTTAAGTTGCATTTCCTGCTGGCTAGTGATGTTGAACATGCTTTCATGGCTATTAGCCCATACCCTTAACCACACCTGCAGAGTCACTTGTCATATTCATATATTGTTGTGGAGTTAGGGCATGGATGTGTTTGAGAGCCCATTATTCTGCTTATCATATATGGTGTGGATGTACCAGAGCGTGTTAACCATGCACTTGTTAAAGGACATCTTGGTTGTTTCCAGTTTCTCTTATGTATAAAGCATCTGTAAACATTTGTGTGCAGGTTTCTAGACGAGCTTGTTTTCATTACTCTGGGATAAATGAATAGGAGTGCAATTACTGAGTTGTATGGTTGTTACCTATTTAGTTGTTAAGAAAAATTTCCACCTGATTTTACAGAGTTACCGTACCATATCACATTTCTACCAGCAACGTACAAGTGATCATTTCTCCACATCTTTTCGGCATTTGGTGTTGTCACTACTTTTTATGAGTGATTCTGATAGGTGTGTAGCAATATCCCATTATGGTTTTAATTTAAATTTCCCTTAGGGTTAATGTTGTTGACTATCTTTTCATGTGCTTAATTTTCCAACTGTGTGCTCTCTTTGGTGAAAAATCTCTTCATATCTCTTGCCTAATTTCTGATTGAATTGTTGGCTTTTTAATGTTGAGTTTTTAGAATTCTTCATATATTCCAGATAATAGTTCTTTGTCAGATTTGTGGTTTGTTAATGTTTTACCCACTCTATAGCTTGTCTTTTTATCCTCTTGTCAGGATCTTTTGCAGAGCAAATTGTCTGTAATTTTGAAAAGTTTCAATTTATTGGTTTTTCCTTTTGTGGGTCATACTTTTAGTGTCACGTTTAAGAACTCTTTGTCTAGCCTTAGATCTTGAACATGTTCTCCTATATTTTTTGAAAAATTTTGTAGTTTTATATTTACATCTTAGTTTGTGGTCTGTTTTGAGTTAATTTTTTTGTAAGGTGTGAGATTTGGGTTGGGGTTTATTTTTTGTCCACTGATGCCCACTTGGTTCAGTGCCATTGTTAAAAAGGCTATCTTTCCCCCATTAAATTGCTTTTGTACCTTTGTGAAAAATCACTTTTATATGTCTATTCCTCTGCCAGTACTACACAGTCTTGATAATGTTCTGGTTTTTCAAAAACTGTTTTAGCTACTCTATTTCCTCCCTATATAACTTTTAGAGTGCTGTTGACTATATCTACAAAAAAATCTTGCTAGGATTTTGATAGCAAATACATTAAGCCTTTGTATCAGTGTGGGGAGAACTGACACCTTCACTATGCTGAGTCTTTCAATCCATGAACATGATATGTCCCTTCATTTATTTTATAACATAGATTCTATACATGTTTTGTTAGATTCACACCTTAGTATTTATTTTTTTCTCCTAGAGATTGTAAATAGCATTGCATTTTTAGTTTTGGTTTCCATGTATTCATTGCTAGCACATAGAAATGAAATTGATTTTTGTATGTTTATGTTATATCCTAGAACTTTACTGAACTCATTAATTCTAGGAGATTTTTGGAGATTTCTTGAAATTGGTGTTAATTTTTCTTTGAATGTTTTATAGAATTTCCCAGTGAAGTCATCTGGGCCTGAGCTTTTCTTTGAATGTAGATTTTTTTCCTTTAATTAATAATTTAATATCTTTATTTGTTGTAAGTCTGTTAATGGTTTCTATTTATTCTTGAGTCAGTTTCAGTTGTTTGTGTTCCCTTATATCTATTCTGTATTTCATTATTTATACTCTACTCTTCACTGGTTTTTTTTCTGCTTGATTTGAATTTTGTCTGCAGTTCTTTCTCCAGTGTCTTAAGGTAAAATTTAGGGTTTTGATATGAGTTGTTGTTGTTTTCTTTTAATGTAGGCATTTACAGCTGGACATTTTCCTCTAGGCATTGTTTTAGTGCATCCCACAATTTTTGCTATGTTGTGTCTTCATTTTCGTTCATCTTGAAGTATTTTTCTGATTTCCCTTGTGGTTTCTTTTTTGACCCACTGGATATTTAAAAATGTGTTGTTTAGGGCTTGCCTGGTGGTGCAGTGGTTAAGAATCTGCCTGCCAATGCAGGGGACACGGGTTTGAGCCCTGGTCTGGGAAGATCCCACGTGTTGCAGACTAACTAAGCCTGTGAGCCACAATTACTGAAGACCACACGCCTAGAGCCTGTGCTCCGCAACAAGAAAAGCCACCAAAATGAGAAGCCTGCGCATTGCAACGAAGACCCAACACAGCCAAAAATAAATAAAATAAAATATTTTAAAAAGCATGTGTTATTTAATTTTCATCTATTTGTTAATATACAAAAATTTCTTTTATTGATCTCTCATTTTCTCTCTGCTGTAGTCTGAGAATTAAAAAAAATTTCTTTATATAAGCTCTTCCTAAATTGGCTTTCTTCTCTCTTAAGCCTAGCTAACTCTAGGGACTCAAACCAGTTTCCAAGTTTCTTCTTTGCTGCTTTATTTTCATATTTATTCTTCTGTTATGTTGCCTCTTTAAAATGTAAGAAGTTAGTTATCAAAAACTTAGGTTATAAAATACTAACAGTAAGTAGTATATACCACCTCCTACTTTCCTGTGCCTGTGTACACTCCAGTACAATGCCTGACTCCTAGTAACTGTTGGTTGAAGATTTTCTATCTTCTATATTTTCTGTCAAAGTGGTTTACACATAGTTGGAGATTTGGAAATAGTGTTTGTTTAATGAAGAATTTGCTGGAGGTAGAGGGAAAGTGGGGAGTTGAGTTTTCTTAGCAAATATTCCAAATATGACCATTTGTGGAAGGATTTCTGAGTGGTATGAAGAATAGAAATAAGGAGTAGGAAGTTTACATGTTAATTTTCTTTGAAAAATCATGCAGAGCTAAACAAATGTGAGGCATAAAGAGCTTTTTGTTTTCAAAACTAGCTTTGCCCTAAAGTTAATCACTTCAAATTATATAAAGTATACGTAACTGTGATGCCCCCTAGTGGCCATTTTCTGCCAGCGCAAAGAACAGAATGGAGGTGGTATTCAACAAATAGGCTGGATATTCTAAGATGCAGATACTACAATATCTGCAGGTCAGGTCGTGGCAGTGAGAGCACCAAATCCTAGCCACTAGACCACTGGTCAGTGACAAGGTCCTGGTTCTTCGGCTTTGCAGAAAAAGAATTCCCACAAAGATGGAAAGTAGTGAAGCAAGTAAAGTGTTTATTAGGAGGAAAGCAGATACAGTACATGTGAATAGACCCATGGGAGGCTCAGAGTGAGTGAGTCGTCCCCTCGTGAAAGTTTGCATCACTTTTATGGGGCATTTCTTCTGGGTTTCCTTTGGCCAATCATTTTGATTTGCCTGGTTCAGAGTCCGTATTTGGTATATCTCAGGATCCTCCCATGTGTGCATGTGCATCTCTTAGCCAAAGAGGCCTATGGGTAGCTAGCATCACTTACTATGGGATGGTACCTCCTCCCTTTTTGATCTCCAAAGAGCTTTTCTGTGCATGTGTAGTCGGGGAGGTCTCCTGACTTCGAGAATGAAAAATACGTGGTCTCTTATCTTCTATTTGAGCAGGGCCCAGCCTCCTCTCTCGATTGTCCTGCTATTTGCATCTTGGAATGTCGGTCCCGCAGAGAACAAATTCCAACTGTTTGTCTCAGGGGGCCCACCTATCTCCTGCCTCAGTACAAGGAGGATGGCATCCCTGGCTCGGGAGCTGCTTCTCTGCTATAACTCGGTTGCTATGGAGGAGAGAATGGATTTCAGTAGAAAGCAAGTTATCTTCTCCACCCTATGGTAATTAGTTTGGATTTTGTTAAAAATACCATGGGAAGCTGATGCGTGGACAGAGGAATGGATTATTCAATTGCTTTGTTATGAAAACGTAGAGCAAGGTTAGAGAGGAAATGGGAAGATCATTAGAAAGCTTTTGAAGTAGTTCAGGCAGGAGCTGTTTTTGTTGGGAAACAGGGTGAAGGCAATGGGGAGACAGATTTGGGAACACTCAAACTGGATTTTGGAAATACTAACAATAAGAGAACAAAAGAGAGGATTAAAAATTTTCACCATTCTCAGAAAGTGTCCTAGGCAAAGAGAAGAGGCCAAAGGATGAAGCCAAATAAGACAAAGACTTTTGGAAGACAGTGTGTGAAATGGTTTAAGGCAAACGGGAAAGACCTTGGCCCAGAGTGATTCTCAAATCTCCCCACAGACCTCCGTGGTTGTTTTGATCTGAGTGGTCTGCTGGGTGTGCTTAAAGCAATAAATTGCAGCGGATGTAATGCAAATTTGCGTCCCCAGGGCCAAACCAAAGGCTGGAACCTAAGTGAGGATAAAAGCTGCTATATTTGATCCAGGTTTCAACATGACATGTATTGTCTCATTTAATTCTCACTGCAACACATGAGAGAGGTCCATCATGAGTCTTCTTTCAGAGAAGTAAACTGAGGCTCAGAGAGAATAAGGAACTTGACGAAGATCACAAAGCTTGTAAGTGGCAGAGTAGGATTTGAACCCATGTATGTCTAACACCAAAGTTCTCACTCTTAACCCCTAAGCTCTGTTACTGTATACAGTAGGTGCTCAATTAATGTTGAACCAATGAATGAATGAGTCAAGGGATTACAATTTTGGCCCCTCTCTCTCTGCCTCTGCTTAGAACTCAGCACCTCTGACACTTCCCAGCTGGCCAGCTTTGGAAACTTCCGAAGACAGCTCCCTTGGATGTTATGTTGGCCTTCTTAGGAGGCAGGTTGACAATGACAATGGAAAACCTACCCCAAGCAATTTTATGGACAAGTATAGACTTAGGAAAATGAAACAGACACAAAGACTATAGAGGATTTGCACATGGTGTCAGTAGCTAACAGCCTGGATGTGAGGATATATGAACCTCTACTTCATAGGATTCTCAAAATGCTTAAGGGGGGGATTTGGGGGGAAAGTGAGGGATTCAGCAGATGTAGAGGTCAAGAACAAAAACTTTGATTTATAGATGTAAAGGTCACTTAATTTGTATTTGCAGACAAGAAGGATCTGGTGCCTTTGAGTTACAGCAGTGCTGGATCCAGGGAGTAATTTGTGCAGAACTGATAAGCCATTGATCTGAAGAAATCTGAGTAGATGTCAATACAGAAGCTTAGAGTTGGAAGGACTCTTAGAGGTCATATACTTTAGCCTTCTGGCATAAATGTGAACACATCTTGGTAGAAATGTCAGTCATTTTCCTCACACTGGCCTCAGAATAATAAAAACTTATATTCTATGTTTACTTAAAAATTCAGCTTTCCTACAGAATGGAAACGTTTTATGAACTTTTCTCACACATTTATCTGATACTAACTGGAATTTGAGGTCAAAGACTCAGTCTATAGATAGTGGCCTAATATTTTGGAAACATAACAATAATATAATAATAGTTATGATAACAATTTCATAATTTGATTATGAAATAATCACATATTGATGTTATTATCATAACATCAAATACTACTTTCAGTAAGGTCTTTCGAATCTAAAAGATCACCTACTGGGAATCTAATGAAGCAACGTATGTGTAAGTACATTATAAATCATGATGGACTTCACAAGTTAATGATATTTTTCAACGATTCTTAGATATATTGTTGGTGATTTCTTTATTAATAGCAGAATACTTTACTCCCCCCCAAAAAGATCGCCTTATTTATTATTATCATTATGAAGCAACAGAATTAGGCGATCTTTCAAATTCAAAAGACCTAACTGAAAAGAGTATTTCTTGTGTTTACACACACTGTCTCATTCAGTCCTCATGGACAGACGGTGAAGTAGGTATTATGATCTGCATTTTGTGTGTGAAGGTACAGAGACCCAAAGACATTAAGGAACTTCTTCAAAGTAGCACAGACGATAAATAGAAAAGCTGGAACCAGAACCTATGGTCTATTGAGCTTGTGCCAACATTCCACGTTCACTTAATATTACTTCAATTTCAGATTTTCCTCAGGGAATCAGCTCTTTCCCACACGTCATTCATGGAGTCCACCACAGGTGGACATCCTCTCCAATCCAGCCAGTGTTGGTGCTGTCCACAGGTCCTGTTATATTATCCAACTCCATCGACTATATGTCCATCTCCTCCTCTTCCTTCTTCCCCCCTCCTCACACTCATTAGGATAAGAAAGTTTAAGTAATGAGAGAAGTTCTACAAGATCCCATCATACCATCTATCCATCTACCTGAATCTGTGCTTATTTTCTCTGCCTTGCCTCCTGTTATTATGGAAAAAATACCTATATGCATATCTAACACCAATTTTTCTGTTTGTGCCTTAGAACCCATGGCTCCAGCAATTCTCTTCTCTCCACCCATTGACTAAGACAATTTTTTTCCCCCTAGATCATTTCCATCACTACACAAAAATTCTATAACACCCACCATATTAAACCAAAGAAAAAGCCTCTTTACCCTGTATCATTCTCTTTATTTCCTTTTATTGCAAATGCCTTGAAATGTTATCTGGAGTCACTCTCTCTAATTCATATCCACCCATTCTCTGTTGAGCCCAAGCCATTCAGGCAATCACCCATCACACCCATGAAACTGCTCTTGTCAATATTTCCGTGACTAGGATGACGGCACATCTCTGTTTTTACAGATAGTCCAGGCCTCTGCCTGTTCTCCAGGAGTGCTTTTTCACTCTCAAAGTGTCTTGGTTTGGATGATAAATTATATGTTCACATTGGTTATGATCTCCACATTGATAAATCCAACGAAATCCAGCTAAATGAGTTCTCAGTGCTCATCGTACTGGAGCTACTAGTATTTAACACATCTTTCTTTCTTCACTTGTCTTCTGGGATCTCACATTCTGGTTCTCCTATTATCTTTCTAGCAGCTTCTCAGTTTTTTCACCTTGTTCCTCTTCATGTCCCCAAGTAGTGAGGGTTGCAGTGCCCGAGGGCTCAGTCAATTGAATTCTCTTCTTCTCTACCCCAGCTGTATTCATTCCCTTGTTAATCTCTGGTCTCATGACTTTAAATACCATTCATTTACTAATTATACCTACATTTAAAGCTTTATCCTAAAATTTTCCCTTGAAGTACAGACTCATATATCCAACTATCTGTCTAATAGCATCCCAATCATAACATATTCAAAAGTGAACACTTGACATCTCCCACATCAAAATTTTGCTCTTATTCCAGTCCTCTCCATCATAAGTACCAACTACAGTTTGTAGGAAGCAAACACCTTGATGTTATCTTTGACCTTCAGTTGCTCTTACCTCCAGTATGTCATCAGATCCTGTTTGTTCTAACAACAAGTTTTATACTTCTCACGATCCCCACCATTTCCACAGGTATCTCTCACCTGGATGATTGCAGTAGCCTCATCATAGACCTTCCTATTTCCATCTTTGCTTCTATAGGCTATATTCTCAATATAGTCAAAGCAATCCTTTTCACAAATAAGTCACATTATATGTCACTCTTCTGTTCAAAGTCCTTTAATATCATATCCCACTCAATATAAAATCCAAATTCCATGCAGTGACCACAGGCCTGCCGTCAACCTGCTCCATTTACCTTTCTGATGTTCTCACCTCCTTTTCTTCCCATTGTTCACTGTGCCCCAGGTGCACGGGCACCCTTGTGATCTCTCCTGCCCCAGGGTCTTTCTTTTTTTTTTTTTAATCAATTTTTACTGGAGTATAGTTGCTTTATGTGCCCCAGGGTTTTAACACTTGCCGTTTCCACTACTTGGATTACTTTCACTGTCCCCCCTCCTTCACCTTCTCTTTGAAGTTTTCCTTACCATCCTTTCTCCAAAGGCAATTCCCTTCCTTCTTGTATTAGTTTCTTAGGGCTGCTGGAACAACGGACTACAAGCTGTGTGGCTGAAAACAATAGAAGTTTACTCTATCACTGTTCTGGAGCCTAGATGTCTGACATCAAGTTGTCTTCAGGGTCATGCTCCCTCTGAAAGTCTGGGTAGAATCCTTTCTTGCTTCTTCTTAGCTCTGGTTGTGGCCAGCAATCCTTAGCATTCTTTAGTTTGCAGCTGCCTCATTCCAACCTCTTCCTCTGTTGCATTTGGGGGCCTCCCAGTGTGTCTCTGTCTTCACGTGGCATTTCCCCTTCTTACAAGGACATCAGTCATGTTGGATTAGGACTCACCCTAATGACTTCATCTTAACTTGGTTATATCTACAAAGACCCTATTTCCAAATAAGATCACATTCACAAGGACCAGGTTAGGACTTCAACATATCTTTCTGGGGAACACAGTTCAACCTGTAACATTTCCTTGACTCAATATTTCCTGTCCTGTTTCCCACTTTGAAATTTTCACATAGCGCTTATTATTGTTTGGCTCATAGGACACTTTATTTATATGCTATATTACTGACTGTAAATATAAGCTCTATATGGCAGGGATTTTTAACTGTCTTGTACCTTGTTGTTACGCTGGTATTTAGAACAGCGCCTGGAACATAGTACACACACAATACATAGTTGTTATATAAATTTTATTGACTGAATGTCGATTCTTCCAGGTCTCTGGAAATTCGGGAGCATGAAGGGGCATTTGCATGTGTAGCTTGAAAGAGCGTATAGATTCTATTTTCTTTTGCAGAGGTTGGCAAGCTATTGCCTGTGGGACACATCTGGTCTGCTGCTTCCTTTTGTAAATAAAATTTTATTGCAATACAGATATGCTCATTTGTTTATCTATTGTCTAATGCTGCTTTTGTGCTATAATGGCAGAGTTGAGAAGTTGCAACAGAGACCATATGGCCCACAAATCTTAAAATGTTTGCTGTTTGCTCCTTTACAGAAAAAGTAGGCGTTCCAACCCTTGTTCTTCTCTGTTTTCATAATTTTAACTGTGGGTATTGCTGATCATTAACAGAGGATCAGATTGAAAGGTTAATAAACATTCTCAAGTGAAAGTAAAATGAAGCAGGAGGTGGTTTTCTGCAGCTCAGTTCATTTAGACCACTGGGTGTCGCTCTTCCCTAAACTTTAAAAGTAAATGTTGACTCAGACATCAGCCAACTTGGGGCTGTAACATACCAGACAAATATTGACAGTTGCTAAGGCAACTGGGATAAAGTACTGGTCAAAGGATAATATAGGCGCCAATTGTGCCTGCCATGTTTCTCACATAGGGGAGAGACAGAACATGAATGAAAAATATATCTCATGAACTCTCTTCAACCGTGGCTTAAGAACAACTCACAGATGATGTTTATCTTAATTCCTCTTTCAGTTTCTCTGGAAATTAACACTTTGAGGGTCCTTAAGTCAGCTAAAATATGTCACAAGAGGGAAATCTCTTTGGTTATCAATTCTTTTTTCCAGTTATTCCTGGAGTTTACTGTTCCAAATTGTGTTCTAATGGCCAGCCATAAGGCCACACGTATTTTTTCTGGCTTGCCTATCTTGTCACCAAAGTGGTTTGTGCAACATCTTTTTTCAGAGATTTCTTATTAGTCAACGTTAGAATCATTGCCCTGCCATTTTCTTTGCCTCCTGAAACATGGTAGGAAAGAGTATTTAATCTGTGGTTAAACTTGAGCTGTTTCCACTGATTAAACTTAAGCTTTTGCCATTATGCTAGTGCAAGGCTTCTTCACAGTGGTGTCATTGGCAACTTGGGCTGGATAATTCCTTGTTGCGAGGGCTGTGTTGTGCATTGTAGGATGTTTAGAAGTAACCCTGGTCTCTATCCATTAGATGCCAGTAGCGGCTCCCCAGCTGTCAGGATCAAAAATGTCCTCAGATGTTACCAAACATCTGTCGGGGAGCAAAATCATCCCAGCTAAAAAACATTGTGCTGGTAAATCCAACCACATCTTCCTTAGATTATCCTTAAAACATCCTCAAGGAGAGCTGAAGTTTCAAAACACAGTGCAAGAAATGGTAGAAATCTTAGATCATCCAAACCGCAAGGGAGAACCTCAGTTTTTCACAAAGTTAAAAAATATAGAAATTAAAACATTGATGATAAGCCCAGAGAGATCAATCAACAAGAAAAGAACTTCTTTCATTCAGTGAGATACAAGATAAGGTCTCAAAAAACAAAGCTCTCCAAAGAAATTTTGAGGTCCCTTTCTTTCTGGAATATACAGAAGTCCTGCTATTGTGAACTCTTGGACAGTGAGAAGTCTTTCGGGATGGGCTTTGATTATACCCCTGCTCTGCTGTCCTCAAAGCCTTTCCAGTGACTGAGTTTGGCTCTCTGAGTTTGGAGCGGCTGGGACTGATTATGGCATGGCATCTAGGAAACTTGTACATCTGACATTTGTCTTCTAGAAAACCATCAGCCTATCCACTATTCCTAGGAACTGCCTAGTCTTTCAGTCACTCCTTGAATGCTGGGTAATCCTATTTCCCACTGGATAGGAGGGGCTGGGTGAGGTCATTATGACGATTCATAAGCAACATGTTGGGCTGTAACTCCCAAAAGAGCTTGAAATATTGATTTTATGCATGTCATGCTAAAGATTGAACAGTTGTAATCCTGCTTTGTATATTACTTCTTGAAGATTTTAAACAAGATGGCTTTGCCACCAACATAGCTGACATATTTTAATTAATCTTTGTGAAAAGAGTTTGACATGTTTAGATGAGCTCATCCAAATAGAATGCTATCCTTCTCTGATATAGAATACATTGGAATGAAGCATGATTTATGAAGAATAGAAATCTCGCCCTCATTTTTTTTCAGTCTTTCTTGGGTAGGTCTGTCATCTGCATAATGAGTTATGATTTATAAAGTCTATAAAAGTGTGTCTTATAGCATATTTTGCTATGCCTTGCAATACGGAGAAATAGGAAACTCCCAGTCTATGATGATGGGGCGATGTACACTTAGTGAAGATTGTCTTCTCCAAGTTCTCTAATGGATACTGCTTAAGAACTATCTAGAAAAGACTGAAAGCCACAAAACCTGTAGGATGCTTTACTATTCCCTTGGAAAAGTTAGGCAATTAAAGGCTTACATCATTTGTGGGAAACATGACTGATGGTTCAAATGAACTTATTACACGTTATTTCATTTGAGTTTATAGACTGCATATTTTTCTCCCAAATGCCAGACTCATTAATGCAAATGTGAGAGTGCTAGCACTCTAAGGGAACTTCACAAGTAAAATGGGCAACAACCCAGTACCTCAGTGGGTAGTTATGAGTATTGAACGAGATAATGCGTGTAAGGTTATTTGGAATGGAAATCAATCTAATTACACCTGGAGCTACTCCATTAAGATGCTGGAGTATAAATTGGATCTAAGAAAGAGTCAAAGTCTCCTCCCTTAACAATTCTAGGGTCATTGTTTCCACAAAGGGTGAGGTTAACCCATGCTGAAAGGAGACATACCATTTTTCATGATATCACAATACACTTGGTTTTTTTTTTTTTTTTTGGTTTTGATTTGTTTTGTTTTTGAGGCAAAATCAGTCCTTGCCCACAAGGTACTCTCCTTTTTCAGGTAAATTCATGAGGACATCAGTGGAACCCCTTAATGACGGAAAATGAAACTCAGAACATTCGTTTTTTGCCTCATTCACAGGACTCTGATCCCGCCCTGTCATCATAAGTCAAAAAGGAAAAAGTAGAGAAGAGCCTTCGTTAGCCTCAGGCTAATATCTCAGGCACTTGAGTTTGTCGAAGTTAAATAGAGATGGAGGAACTTTACTGGGAAGGGGTAGAATTAGCTGAGAGATCAGATTGGACGTTGGAGTAGAGGATTTGAGAGAGAGCTGTGAAAAAATAAAAAAGAGAATGCTAAGGAAATATAGAGAGTTCATTTGGAGCACACTTCTTTCAGGAATTTCCTTTGCTAGTGAGGCACAAAGGAATGCATAAGTTGGACAAAGTTCATCTTTCCTCCTATTACCCTGTACTGTTGTTTTGAGATCTACCCTACCTATCCCTTTATATGCTCCCATAATAGTCCAGTAGATATTTGGCATGAGGAAGAGAGGTAAGGTGGCTCTCAGGAAAGAGAAGGTATTAGTCTCCCACTCACCTTGTGGACTCTTGTGGTGATATAATTGGGAGAACAGATTTCTCCTATCTTACCCCTTACCCCACTGTAGATGACCAAATAAAGCTATTACAATTATTGGGATGATGGCAGCCGGTCAGAGACCCAGAATCTGGAAATAGCAGCAGAACAGTTCCTACCAGGCTGGAGAGAAAATAAAATTGGATTATGTACCCTCCATAAGCTAGCAATAAATATCTCCTGTGGTCGAAAAGAAGGATCTTGCAGTGTGAGTTTCATAAGTGCTCAGAAAATGTTAGATGAATTATTTCTCACATAATGATGTACCATGTCTTCATGGAACTAAATTTGGAGATTCCAGACATCAAAATTGTGGGGTGTTTTGCATATCATCTTCATGAGAATGCCCTTATGTACTCCACTTACTTAGTAAATATTGTCTTGTTAAGTTGAATCAGGATTGAGAGAGGCATTGATCATGGAACACTTCACCTTCTTATCACCACAAAGAATACATACAACAGGGGATACATTCAAAAACTTTTGAAAAACGAAAAGACAACCTACGGAATAGGAGAAAATAATTGCAAATGATGTGACTGACAAGGGCTTAATTTCCAAAATGTACAAACAGCTCATACAGCTCAATATGAAGAAAAACAAACAATCCAAACAAAAAATGGGCAGAAGATCTAAATAGACATTTCTTCAAAGAAGACATACAGATAGCCAACAGGCACATGAAAAGATGCTCAATATCACTAATTATTAGAGAAATGCAAATCAAAACTACATTGAGGTATCACCTCACACCAGTCAGAATGGCCATCATCAAGAAGTCTACAAACAATAAATGATGGAGAGGGTGTGGAGCAAAGGGAACACTCCTACACTGTTGGTGGGGATATACATGGATTCAGCCACTATGGAGAACGGTAAGAAG
Organism: Lagenorhynchus albirostris; assembly: GCF_949774975.1. Classification (NCBI taxonomy): domain Eukaryota; kingdom Metazoa; phylum Chordata; class Mammalia; order Artiodactyla; family Delphinidae; genus Lagenorhynchus; species Lagenorhynchus albirostris. The sequence continues at coordinate 63,107,001 of NC_083111.1, read as the reverse complement.
GTTCCTTAAAAAACTAAAAATAGAGTTACCATGTGATCCAGAAATCCTGCTCTTCGGCATATATCCAAAAAGGATGAAAACTCTAATTTGAAAAGATACATGCACCCCAATGTTCATAGCAGCACAATTTACAATAGCCAAGACACGGAAGCAAGCTAAGTGTCCATAGACAGATGAATGGATAAAGAAGATGTGGTACACATCTGTAATGGAATTAGCCATAAAAAAGAATGAAGTAATGCCATTTGCAACAACATGGATGGACTTAGAGATTATCATACTAAGTGAAGTAATTCAAACAAAGACAAATATCACATATCACTTATATGTGGAATCTTATGATAAAAGTGAACTTATTAACAAAACAGACTCACAGACATAGAAAATAAACTTATGGTTACCAAAGGGGAAGGTGTGGGGGAAGGATAAATTAGGAGTTGAGGTTAACAGATACACACTACTATACATAAAATAGAAAAACAACAATGTCCTACTGTGTAGCACAGAGAACTATATTCAATATCTTCTAATAACCTATAATGAAAAAGAATCTATATCTGTATCTATATGTCTGACTCACTCTGCTGTACACCAGAAACTAACATAGCAGTGTAAATCAACTATACTTCAATAAAAAATATCTGACATTATCTTCTGCAAAACACAGAAACATATCCAAATCCAAGATAACGGTCTTATCTGCCAGTGGTCATTTATTCTTTTAGCTAAATGACTCATATTGCTTCATCATTTTTGCATATGGTCAAAGTTTTAAAAACTTAGCTATAATATGTCCTCCTCAGTTTGCAGCACACTGAAGCTTTATAGGAAAGTGTCTACACGGTGACAAACATTGGCTTTTCCTGCTCGTTGCTCCGTCAGTCATCCAGAGGGTTGGAACTAGAATGCCCAATGGGCTTTGTCAAATGTCAAACATCTGGATGAGGAAAAATTTGAATTTATGTTCAAATGTCTTAAAGTGTAGACCCATTTCAAAAAATGTTCTGACCAATTCAATGAATCTGTCTACAAAGCTTTGCATTTATAGATACACCTTGGTATCTTATTCCGACCCGACAAATCAAGTGGTCCCATAAAAAAGTCAAATTCTTTGATTGGTAGGATATAGTTTTAATAGCTGGTTTCCTGTTTGATTTTTTTTTAATCTCTCTACCACACTGAGGGATGTATAGATACAGTTTTAATTAATATCTTCATTGCTTATTTCATCACCACAGTGCCTAGAGAGACCAGAATAAATCTAAAGGCTATGGTGGTTATTTTCCAATCCAGAAAAACATAATTGCTTCTATTGCAATGAGTTCAACCTTTAGAATCCTCATTATAATAAAAGAGAAAAGGAGGAGGAAGGGCACTGAAGCTCTTGGGAAATGATGGTAAGTGATGCTACAAGGCGTCTGGTCTCTACAGCCAGGTGCCCCTGAGTTTGAATCCTTACTAGTCTCATCTGTAAAATAGGGTAACATTGCTCATCTTTTAGGGTTGTTGTGAGGAAAAATAAGGTTATAAAGATGAAATTTATGAGTGCATGGCACATAGTAAGTACTTTATAATTATCAAGATGGATGGGACCACAGGAGCTGCTGAATTCAACATCCTCATTTTGTGGGCATAGAAGTCCAGAAGCCAAGCAATGAGTACATGCTTGGTTTTCTGACTCCAAGTTCAGTGTTTTCAAATATGTTCTGCTACTATATTTTTGTCTTGGTTGAAGAGGCATGGTGGGGATTGGATAAATCTTAGTAGATAGCATCTTGTAGTGGTATCTTGAATGATAGACAAGATTTCAAAAGGTGAAGCTAATGGGAGGAGGACATTCCAGGTACGTAATAGAGCAACAAGAAGGGTATGGACACAATAGAACTTGAGCCATTCTGCCCAAGAGAAAAAGAGCACCCCATGATCCCTCTGAATAAACCAATGAACATAGGCTTGGGGGCTAAATCATTCTCTTAGTGAATGAGGACTCACAGGGAGACCTCTGAAACCCCTACCTCTCTATGTACTTCTGAAATCTTCCAGGTATTTGTTTAGTAGGCACAAAAGACTCCTCTTTTTCATGGTCACTGCAAAGGGACCTCTGTAAGTAGCTCATCTTCAGATGAGATATTGACATCTAAGGTGGTTTCAGATGAGGAACCGGCTTACATAAGAACAGAGGTCCGAACTGTTTCTGACTCAGGTATAGGGAGCTTATTTTCTCTGGACCTTCTTTGGGATGTAGGGGGTCCCCAAAAGTGGGGCTGAGCTAGGGACCCCTGTCCCATGAGAATAGTTAAAATAGTGAGCAGAAGAGGAAAGGCTAAAAAGGGTAAATAGTTTAGTCTGAGGAATCGAGGTCTAAGGAAAAACTCGAACAACCCACCAGACTATAAGCTTCATGAGGGTAAGGACTATACTTGTCTTGTTCATTGTTTTGTTCCCAGTGACTGCACATGACTTGGAATATGGTAGGTGATCAGTACATATTTGTTGAATTCCTTAATTAATGAATGCCCAAAAGAAGCAACACTTGCCTTAATCTCAGTGACTGGTGAGAAGCTCAAGACCATGTTCCTAACAGCTCTTGGTCTCAGAGTTGTTACCCAAAGCCAATGATTTTGCTTGGCAAAGAACTGCATGTACTCGCAAGGCCACCTGTTAGGGAAATTCCTTAGGTGATCACCAGTGTCCGGAGCACAAATCCTTCAGGGTTTAGTAGCAGCTTATTCAACCATTTGACTTTCTTGAGGATCAACTACTTGCTTCTCCAACATAAGTACACATAACCCAGGATACAGACAGTAAGGCAGAGGGATTAAATGCACAAATTCTAGGTGCAGAATGTGAGGATTTGGATCCAGGCTTTACTACATAATAGATTTATGATCCTGTGCAAGCTGTTTGTCTTCCTACAGCTTTGTTTTCCTCATCTGTAATTTTGAGATATAATAGTACCAACCACATAGGTTTTTTTATATGGACTGAAGTGAATGAGGCAAACTCTGTAAAACACTTTGCATGTTGCCTGGTACCTAATAAGCTTGATAAATGTTAGTTCTTTCTCTTCTCCACCATCTTCTCCTTCTTTATCTTCTTCCTAAATGTTAAATATTCTAAAAGAAACATTTAATAACATTTTTGTACTTCTGAAAGTGAGACTTTTGTACTTATAATTGATGGTGTGTCCAGGTCAACTGGAAGAATTTTTTATTTCTTTTTGATATATAAATTAATAGTACCTCTTACGGTTGATGGCTCCTAAAATGAGATAGAATTTGGAATTGTACTTATTACTGCTAATCTGACTATGTGAAGTATGCAAGGAAATATGAGAGGCTTCAGTGTAAACACCATTCTGCAGCATCAATTTTGCTTGAAGATTTAGGTGGGAAAAGTTGAATAAGCTAGCCAATTAGAAATTTTAAATATTATTTCTATATTTAAACAAACATGGATGGATTAAAAAGAAGTCAAGGTTTACCTGAATTTTTAAGAGAAAAATGTGGCATGCCATAGAAACTTCAGCTTGGAACGCTAGATTTCTGTTGTAGTTGTTTATTATGCTCTGCTGTTTACAGTAAGGTGATGGAAAAGTTGAGAAGCACGGTGTGAAGCAGTGGCAAGAAAACCAAACAACGTCCCTGCCCTCATGGAGCTTAGAGTCTAATGGGAGAAAAACATGAAAACAAATAACAGATGTAGGGTATTTTAGCATTTATGATAGAATTGCTACAAGGAACATTTAGGCACAAAGGAGGGAGTGGCCAGTTCTGTTAGGGGCTTAAGGGTGCAATTGACAAGACTTCTTAGAGAAGGTGACCTTGAAGTATATTTTTTGCGGTACACGGGCCTCTCACTGTTGTGGCCTCTCCCGTTGCGGAGCACAGGCTCCGGACGCGCAGGCTCAGCAAGCCATGGCTCACGGGCCCAGCCGCTCCGCGGCATGTGGGATCTACCCAGACCGGGGCACGAACCCGTGTCCCGCCGCATCGGCAGGCGGACTCTCAACCACTGCGCCACCAGGGAAGCCCTGAAGTATATTTCTGAATGAGGATATGGAGTTTGGAGAGAAGACAGGGCACACTCAACAGGACCCTTGTCGTTTTTATCCTTTTCCCTGGGCACTGAGATGCTCTGTAGTATTGGGGAAGATTCTCACTGCTGAACTTGCAGAGGAACTAGAACTTGCATGTACTGGGATCTTCCCTGGCAAGGTCTTCCAAGGATCTTGTGGGTGGCCTTGTTTAGCAGGACAAATTTGGGTCAGCGTGGAGCATATTGATCTTTATTTAACCCAAGCGAAGAACTTTATAACCTCTTCCAGACTTCTGAATCAATGCTACAAACAGATCTTGCTTCTCTTATTTTGCTAATAAAATTTAAGTCCAAGCAACATCCTCTTCTTGGATTATAAAACATTTATTTCCAAGCACCTTCCAGCCCAACAGTACTGGTGGGCTGTTCATTCTGTGAAACTCTGCCATTTGCATGGAACTGCATATTCTTTTGCAGAGCTTCCCGGGTTGAAATTCAGACCTTCATTTTCTTGTCCTAAAGAGAAAGACACATATCCTTTAGTAAGAATTGTACAGCATTGCCATCCTTACCCTTTGAACCTTCTGATTATCCCTGGAACAGCTGGCTCAATGTAGCCGTAATTCACAGTGCTCAGCAGGTTGGCTGCAGAGAATTCTTCATTATTCAGAGTTCAGCATGTGCCGGCAGTGTTACTGAAGTGGTAATTGAATTTGGTGAACCCTCCGTGGTCGAGACAGCATAGCACCGCCTGCAAGAACCATGCGGTGTGGTTAAGATGAATATACTTCCAACAAAAATGAATCTTCAAGCTAAGCTCGGGCCAAAAGGACATACTGTTTTGATGATTTGACTTGTGATGTTGAGCATTTTGGAGTGAAACCCATTCAGAAGCATGACAACGTGTACTTACAAGGAAGACCCTGGGAGAGAAGTCTAATACTGCCCAGAAATCTCCAGCAAAAGCTTTACTGATAATCTCATCAAGCACAGATAGGCATGTGACAAAGTTATTTCCTTGCTTAAAGATGTCCTTGCTGCATTGTTGAATTGAATCCTTGTGTGGTAAAAGAAAAGAAAAATCCTCCAATAATTTTCAGTGAAGCGTGCCTTATCACTAAACAGCAATTAAGTGCTTTCAGAATTTCACATTCACAGAATGATCTCAACAATCTCACTACTTTGCAATGCAGTTTCTAAAAGAGAACATTTATAGTTTGGGAAAACAGCACAAAAATGAAAACTGTTGGAATTGTTTTGGTTGCTGAAAATATACTTGGCCTCAGTGGCTGCGGCGCCGTAGAAAAGAAAGAACTTTGGCTCTGAGCTCAGGCAGACTCTGAGTTTGAATCCCAGCTCCTTCATTTACTGTGTCCTTAATAGGTCATTAACTTCTTTTAGTCACTATGTCTTTTCCTGTAAAAATGAGGTCAGTAATGTCTGCCTCTGAACATGACATGCAAAGACTAAGGGGCAGTGCTTGTCTTTACTGGATACTTATATTAACAGCTGTCATTTGCTGGCCTCCTAGGTGCCTGGCATGGTCAAGTGCTTATGAACGTGTATAATGTTACAACAATATGTAGTTGATACTTAGGGTGACCAGCTCATCCCACTTTGCCTGGACTGTCCTGATTTTACGACTGAAAGTCCTGAGTCTCAGGGACCATCTCAGTCCAGGACAAACTAGGGTGATTGACTATTCTCTCAATATTATGATTCCACCTTACAGGTGTGGAAACTGAGGCTCAGAGGGTGTATCCAAATTTTTCAATATCCCACAGCTGGGAAAGAATAGGTCCCATATGCAACCCAGGTTTGGATAACTCCCAAGCCTGCACTGTCTGCAGCCCTAAACTCTGCTCGGTAAGTATAACTTTCCTTGCTGTATTACTAGAACGTTCTGGATTTAACAAATATTTGTAGATCAGATCACATTTTTTCAACTGGCTGAAATTATAATTTCAGGAATGCATGTGTGTGTTTTTGCGGATGTTACAGAGTGGGGAGATCTCTGAGAGGTAAAGAAAATCATAGTGATAGTGATACTGAAAAAGATAGTTTAAAAGCCTAACATCTATTTTGAAGAACATTTTATCTTTTGTCAATGCATAACTCATTGATTCATTCACTTATCCATCTGTCCATCCATTCATTCAGTAGATTTAGAGTGAGGTCCTATTGTGTTCCAGGTACTGGGGCAGATACAAAGAAGACTAAGGTACTGGCCTCAAGATGCTCAGAGTAATGGGATTTTTAAAGAATAATTGTAAAATAACTAATGATGAAAAATCTGAAAGAGAAATTAAGGAAACACTCCCATTTACCATTGCAACAAAAAGAATAAAATACCTAGGAATAAACCTACCTAAGGAGACAAAAGACCTGTATGCAGAAAACTATAAGACACTGATAATAGAAATTAAATATGATACAAACAGATGGAGAGATATACCATGCTCTTGGATTGGAAGAATCAACATTGTGAAAATGACTATACTACCCAAAGCAATCTACAGGTTCAATGCACTCCCTATCAAACTTCAGACTATACTACAAAGCTAGAGTAATCAAGACAGTATGGTACTGGCACAAAAACAGAAATATAGGTCAATGGAACAGGATAGAAAGCCCAGAGATAAACCCACGCACATATGGTCACCTTATCTTTGATAAAGGAGGCAAGAATATACAATGCAGAAAAGACAGCCTCTTCAATAAGTGGTGCTGGGGAAACTGGACAGCTACATGTAAAAGAATGAAATTAGAACACTCCCTAACACCATACACAAAAATAAACTCAAAATGGATTAAAGACCTAAATGTAAGGCCAGACACTATAAAACTCTTAGAGGAAAACATAGGTAGAACACTCTATGACATAAATCACAGCAAGACCCTGTTTGACCCACCTCCTAGAGAAATGGAAATAAAAACAAAAATAAACAAATGGGACCTAATGAAACTTAAAAGCTTTTGCACAGCAAAGGAAACCATAAACAAGATGAAAAGGTAACCCTCAGAATGGGAGAAAATATTTGCAAACAAAGCAACTGACAAAGGATTAATCTCCAAAATTTACAAGCCGCTCACGAAGCTCAATATCAGAAAAACAAACAACCCAATCCAAAAATGGGCAGAAGACCTAAATAGACATTTCTCCAAAGAAGATATACAGATTGCCAACAAACACATGAAAGGATGCTCAGTATCACTAATCATTAGAGAAATGCAAATCAAAACTACAATGAGGTATAGCCTCACACCAGTCAGAATGGCCATCATCAAAAAACATACAAACAATAAATGCTGGAGAGGGTGTGGAAAAAAGGGAACCCTCTTGCACTGTTGGTGGGAATGTAAATTGATACAGCCACTATGGAGCACAGTATGGAGGTTCCTTGAAAAACTAAAAATAGAACTACCATAGGACCCAGCAATCCCACTACTGGGCATATACCCTGAGAAAACCATAATTCAAAAAGAGTCATGTACCACAATGTTCATTGCAGCTCTGTTTACAATAGCCCGGAGTTGGAAACAAACTAAATGTCCATCAGATGAATGGATAAAGAAGACGTGGCACATATATACAATGGAATATTACTCAGCCATAAAAAGAAACGAAATTGACTTATTTGTAGTGAGGTAGATGGACTTAGAGTCTGTCATACAGTATGAAATAAGTCAGAAAGAGTAAAACAAATACCATATGCTAACACATATATATAGAATCTAAAAAAAAAAATAGTTCTGAAGAACCTAGGGGCAGGACAGGAATAAAGACGAAATTTTTAACATGTGGAGGTGTCTTGCAGGTTGTCCAGAAAAAAACATCAGGGATCCAGATATTGGATTGAGTAGAAAGTGTGGAGAATATCTGAGGCCTTGGCAATAGAGATCACCAAATTAAGAGCTGTCTTTTGTTTTCCTTCTGATAAGAAGTTGTAAGCTCAACTAAAGATGACCACTTTGCTTTCAATATTTAATTTATATTTTCAATAAACAACTCAGAAGCACAAAAATAACAGCAGAGTCACACACTGATAAGATCATGTTTATTTAGTAATGTCTGACAAACAGAGAAAGTAAAAAGAATATTTTAAAAATGTATAATTTATATTTATATAAATACTTCAAAGGAGAAAAGCTGAACACATAAGGTGACATTAGAAGAATGTATACATTTTAAGTTTGCAACCTATCTTATAGCCTGACAAGTTAGATACATGTATGTAGACACATATATCTTGTTCATGAGTTTGCATAACTAAGGCCCAAGGATAAGTTTGGGGATCTGTACAATAATTCTAAACTCCCATAGAGTTTGTGGTATCTTGTCACTGCAGTCTTGTCGATTTTGTTCTTCTTTTTCAAAATTCCACTACCAGCACACTTGAAAGTCATCGAGGGTTGTAATCAGGTGCTTTGGGCCTCAATTTATTCATCAGTAAGGCGAGAGGAGCCCTGCTGATATGTTCTGCTTCTTCTGAATTAAAAAACTAGTGATCCCCAGCAGCCTCCAGACACATACAAATGTCTGAGGGCTGGTAGAGGCTGGTCATCTATGTATAAGGGAGAGTTTTCTGTTTAGCTTCTTTCTTTTGGAAAGGAGTCAACTTGTCTGAAATGGAGCCAATTTATGACACCAGTGCACTTAATTAATAAGCATTCCATTACCGTAGATACAGCTTGTTTTCTATGTACACAAAAAACTAATAATCTCTAGATTTCGAGTTGAAGAGCTATATGTTTCCTTGGATCTCGGAATTTGAAGTTCAGAGTTGAGCTACTCAAAATGAGCGCTCCACAGAGAACCCTTAGGTCAAATCTCAATCTATGGTGAAATATTTGTATGATGACACCCTCAGTATGACCTTAGATTTCACCATGTCATTCATTACTGTGACCTTTTCTTGAAATTTCACTAGCGTATAACAAAATGAGTGTAATGGGATACAGTCTACACAGTAAGACATATATCTGATTTCTGAAGTTTACAGAAATTTCCATGTGTAGTAAACAGCACAAAAGAATGTCATCCCTAAGCACTATCCTGAGCTTACCTTGATTCCAAGTTTACAGTTAATCATATCTTTCATGAAAAAAAAAACAGACATAACTGACCTCACATGACCATAGAAAATACATGGGACGCAGATGTGGATAATAATTCTTTGTAATTTTTCTTATAGTCATTTGATAGTGGGTGGCCACAGGTTGCCTCTGTAGGTGGGCTTCTTAGGGGACACATTACATTTCTCCTCTGCTGGTGTTTGGCTTTAAGTCTTGGAGGAAAGACGCATTGTTATGAGGACAGTTGTTGTGACAGGTGCAGGTCCCGATGACCATCACTGGTTTCTTGAGGGTCTGGCCTGGGGAGCACTGGAACTCCACCTGGATGGTTTTGGTGTTGTGTGGAGTACAGCATCGGCCATCGCTGCAGACACCGCAGAACCTGGGCTTGTAGGTGTATAGGCTCGTGCAGTTCTCAAACTGCAGGTGGATGGCTTTGAGTGACTTGGTAGTGCGGAGACACTTTTTCCCTTTCTAAGAAAGAAGAAAAGGAGTGATGCATGAAACGGCCATCATTCCTCCAAGGGATCAGTCTAGGCATATGGAATAACTTGCTAGTTGCCTACCCAAAATCTGTTGCTCTTTCTTCTTTGCTAACAGAATGTTAATTTTGTTTGAGTAATGTGGTCCACTGCAAGTATATTCTTCCCCAGAATATCTGGGAGCTTGCAATGGCCTTGTGGCCAAGTTCTGGCCAGTGATACATAAACCAAGGGATCCTGGGAAATCCTTTGCCCTTCAGATGGGTACAGTTCTTAATCGCTTCCTGCATTCATTTGCCTTCCTATCTAGAATGTGGAAATCACGCCTAATTGTATATAACCATCTTTTGACCATGTGGCATAAGCATGGAGATGAAAGCATATGTATGATAAAGAAAACTATTTTTTCAAACCACCATAAATAGGCTTTGGCGTTGTTATTAGCCCAATACGTTCTTAGGTGTTATAAAGAGAAATGGAATAAATATGGCATCACTGCAAGCCTACTAATGTTTCAAATATTTTTCAGACATTAACTTACTTAACCTTATTAGGAACATTCACTCATACAAGGAGCAGTTATTCACATAAAGAGCAACTGTCCAAGTTTTATAAATGAGTAATCGTAGTCTCAGAGGCCAAAGTGATCAGAAAACATCTAGAACCTGAATTTGTTAGACACAAAGCCTGTTCCTTCTATTACACTGTGACTCAGAAAAGTCTAAGACAGTGGGATTTAAGGTTAGTTTCCATGAAGGCACGGTAAGTGGAGAATTTATTCAACATTCCATTGGTAAGAGTTGAAGAGGAACCCAATATTGATAATTCAGTAAGACATTGATGATATGTTAATTTCCCACCTAGATTTCTTCACCTAATTTGTCACAATTTTCCACTGCTTTTCACCTTCCTAGTTGTAATCCACAGCTTGTGGAGTGATGAGACTTGGAATTCTCTAAAATTGGTAGCTCTCAAACTTTAATAAGAGTACATCAGAATCATCTAGAGGGTTTGTTAAAACACACATTGTTGGGCCTTACACCCAGAGTTTCTGATTCGGTAGGTTTGATGTGTGCCCCCATAATTTCCATTTCTAACAAGTTCTTAGATGATGCTGCTGGTCTGGGGAATCACGCTTTAAGAAGCACCATCTCACATTTAAGAACCTTTTGGTGATAAGGAAGTAATGATTATTTGGCTGGCATTTCCCTAGATTCCAAACAAATTTCCGGCCCCTTAATGAAATACATACATACATACATATATATATATATATATATATATATATATATATATATATACACTATAAATAAATGTCTTAAATATAATATCTCCCAATATCAAACTTGGTGCAAGGTACAAGAAAAATATGAATTTTGGAAAAAGAAACAATAGGAAAAGCAAAATTTTAAAGTCATGACATGGAAATGGCTTATTTAATAAGCAAGTTACTGTGTACTTGACAATATTTAAAGGCTTCTTATTTTTTCCTTTTTAATATTTAATGTTTAGTGTATATTTTTGCCAATATCCACAAAAAGGTACAAGGTCTGCAATATCTGTGTGTGTGTGTGTGTGTGTGTGTGTGTGTGTGTGTGTGTGTGTGTGTGAGAAAGAGAGAGAGAGAGAGGGAAGGACAGAAATAGAGAAGACGGTGTTTCTAGGGGCTCTTTCTAAATTGGTGGAAGAAGCATAAAGTTAGAATGGACCTCAAAGAGTCATACAGCTAAGTAGCCATATAACAATGCAACCACTAGAGACTCTTATTTTATCAATAAATAGAAATGATGCTTAATATTAGGTAATGATATTTATGTTAACAGAGTAATCTATGCCCAGCACTTCACAAATTCATTCTATTTAATCCTCATGACAACTCTGAGGTAGGTACTGTTAATGTCTCTGTTATATGGGGGAAAGAACTGAGGCTTAAAGGTTAAGAAAATCACCCAAGATCCCATAGCTAGTTCATGTGGGAAGCCAAGATTTAAAGCCAGGCTGTCTGGCTCCAGAGTTGCACCCTTAAGCATGAGATGATATTGCCTCAGTGGAGAGATATGTAAATCTTTCATTGTTAGGAACTGTTTTATTTTGGCCTTAGGTTTGTACAAGGGTCCATATACTAGTTCGATTTGGGTACTGCATTTATCTGACCTAGGGCTCTGCTAACAAGGCTTGTGATGTCATCAGGAACCAATCAGAGCTTCTGATCTGCATGCCTTGTACTCAGCATTAACACACTGAGTTGATATCATTCCAGCAAAAAAGGAAAGAAATGTGCTATTTTATTTGGCACAGATAGCCTTATGCTGGCAAATGTACTAGTCATACTAGGCTTTTTGAAATACAGAAAATAATTCCCAGACATCCATTCATTTATTCATCAACAGTTGTTTATCAAGCACACAGTATATCCCAGGTAGGATGTGGGGGACTGAGGGATGAGGAAGGCAGATGTGGTCCCTACTCTGTTACTTCCTTCAGACTGAACCTAAAGGGTGAAGAAAGCTGAGCTCAGAAATGACCTCTCTAAAAGAAATCATGTTTGACCACTGAGTAGCCAGTTTTTTCCAGGATGAAATGAGATTTGCCAGACTTTTCTCAACCAGGGACATTACTGTAGAGGTCTGACCCCTCCCTCTTCATCTGCTGTGAGTTGCTGGGGATATTTCAATACATTAAAGAGAAAATAAAAGAAGGTAAACTCCTTCATTAGAGCTGACCTTGAAGTCAGCTTCACAGTGACTTTCTAAAGCCCAGGCCCCCCTCCCGAATAAAACATAACTCTCTACTTTTAGGTTGTGAATATTTTTTAAGTCTACAGGTGTAAAGTAAACACTTTCTGAAGAGGAACAAAAGAAGACAAATCTCAACATTTGGAACAACTGGCACCAATGGTGGACATTCTCAGAAAGATCCATCTGACAAGACACAGCAAGAAGCAGTTAGAATGGTCATTGCCCCCTTTTCCACAGGAGTGTGGAATGGACAAGACAGTGGGAAATTGTTACAGGGAAGAGCAAACTCTGACTCCATGTTGGATCTGTTTCTTTTACTTTAAGCTTTGCTTTTTGTTGCTTTTGTTTTTATAATCATACATAATGGACTGCCTCAGGGAACCCTGCCCTGCTGCTGCCTGAATGTTAAACTAAAGTGCCTTTGTTCAGCTCACAGGGAGACAATCTGACCCTGCCCACCTGTGAATGCCTGCAGAAAAGAAGAAATTAACACGTCCCCTCCCTGATGCTGGCCAAGCCAGGAGATATTTTGCAAAATCAATGGTCTTTTTACTTTATTTCCTCACCTCTCCCCCTCTCTGTTCTATAAAATAAACTGACATCCAGACCCCATTAAAATGGTTTTTGGGGACACTAGTCCGCCATCTTCTCGGTCTGCTGGCTTTCTGAATAAAGTCACTATTCCTTGCCTTATAAGAAAAACAACAACAAAAAATAAAACACAGGCCCCAACGAGGCAAGGCCCCCTCCTCTGTGGTGGGGGCTGCTCCCAGGCTCATACCTTATCTGCCGGCTGCTTGTGCTCTTGGTCACAGGGTCGCACCATGCAGAGCCGGGTCTGCTTCACCATCTCGCAATGTGGATTCCTGTTGGTGACCCGGGTGGAAAAACCCATGCCACAACTCTTGGAACACGCACTCCACTCTGTGGTCTGCTCAATGCAGTTGATACCTGAGTCGGAGACTGCAACTCCTAGAGTGGCTTCGGTCCTGTAGGCTGCAGGATGTTGAAATAGGGACAGTGTTATTGCGTAAAATGTGGGGATGGCAAAGTGGTCCTTTCAACCATCATTAGGAAGAGCGTCTCATCCAGTTCGGCACCTGCGCAGCTCAGGTGTTCTCAGGGGGCAGACCTGGATCTCTGTATTTATAAACCCCTAACACGTAGCACAATGCCTGGCACATGGTCGGCCTTCAAGAAATCTTTGTGGAATGACTGTCCGATTTGTTCATAAGAAGTTTAGGAGGACCTGTCTTTGAGAAGCTTAGTAGTTCTAAGAATATAGCACAGTATAGCATCAAAAACCATTCCATAAACAGTAATGTTTTCAATGTGTGATTTTGTCCAGAGAAAGGATAATGAAAAAATTGTAATAGGATGAGTAAGTAGAACCAACCAACTCAGAATAGTGATGGAGGTAATGCTCTGCTATGGGAGGTAGAATTGGTTATTTGGGTTGTAGGATATAGTCACTGGGACTTTGATGACAGACAGTTCTGTCTCAACATTTAATATGCATGGCCTAGGGCACATCTCCTCTCTTACATGGCAGTTTTCCTATCTGTAAGCATGGCTGAGAATTTCTGACTTCAGAAAAACTGTAAAGTTCTGTGTACTGCCAGTATAAATAATCTGGCTGATTAATGGCTTCTAAAATATTCTCTACTGGATCTTGAATGTTTGCTTTTCAAAAACTATCACTTCCTTTATAAGCCAAAACAAAAGGAAAAGCAAAACAAAGAACCTGAAGTATCACTTGATCCTTCCTGCAGCACCTGGAAAGGTGGCATTTCTCTGTGACACCTGTCCAGGGATGGCATTCTTTAGGGAACCTGGTCTTAAGAGTGCATAGGCAGTTGACAGAGTCCAGAAAAGAAAGAGTTATCACCAGGCCCTTTGCAAATGGCTTAAATGGTGTTCCCATGGAGTTGACACTTGCCACAAGTACTGAAGCTCTATCGATTACATGTTTTGCATAAAGTTGCCAAAGCACATCTTTGCAATGTTAACAAGGGTCAAGTGGGACAGACTAAAATATAAATGGCAGTCGTGTAATAAGAAAACTCATTCCTATGGCTCAACAGAACCACTGGATGTGATTCTTCTTCGGAAGAGACTATGTGTACTTCAGTAACTTGTCTGGGATTCCAACACGTGATGTGTCTGATCTCAGTGGGCAAGCTGGACTCCACAACTGAATGACCAGAAGCTGAAGCCAGTTTCTCACTGCAGATCCCAAAGAGCATACATGCTTCCTGCATGCACTTAGTCCTGTGCTGTGATCATTTTCAGGTATGTTGAATTTCTCACCTGGAAGGGTTTGGAGGTCCCCTAATGTCCCCGTCTCATTGGAGTCACAGATCCACTTTTCACAGCACTCCCCAGGCACTTTAACTTTTCTCGGAGCTGGGCAGTCAGGCTGGGGCAGTAGCAGGTCCTCTTCACAGCGGGGCACACAACCAACCTGCCCATCTTGGCAGGCGCACTGGTATTTGCAGCTAGGCTGGAAGGTCTCTCCACTTTGGTAGATGACTCCATCGAACACACAATTGTCTCCTTCTATCGCTAGAATGTTGGGGAAGCAGAGCAGAGAGGGAAGGGGAGAGAAAATCAAGAACACGGTGCATCGAGGAGGCTATATAAGAGCCACAGCACATATTCCAAGCCCCAAATCATTCTTTTCCTAGTTGAGGCCATCTGGTTGCTGATCCACCACCAGCAGAGAGATGTCCTCATGGAGGCCTCCCAGTGCAAGAAGAAACACTCAAGACCACCCAGTCCCGCCACTCATTTTACGCACGAGGAAAGATGGGCAGAGCCGTGAAGTGACATTCCCCAGGGCCCTCAGCTGTTGTTCCCAATGATAGTGTCGTTTCACAAGAACCTCCTTAGATTCTCCTACTCCAGAAGCTCAGAATTAAAAAGAAAAAAGTGCTCTTCATAAGCCTCCAAACAGGTTAACTGGTCAAACTGGGAAGGGCATCAGGATTCCTTGGCATTCCAGCACGATAAATCATTACTCGTTTAGAGAAGAAACTAAAAGCCTATTCCAAGCCCTCTTATCCAGGGAGGCAGGGACAGGTCTCCAACTAAATGGTGCACCGTGTGGAAAATTGATCCCCAGTTGATTAAGTTTCACCATCCTGGATTGGCTGGTTGCCTGCATTTTTATTTTACTCACGGCCCAGACAGGGGTTGCATAGTCATCCCAGGAGAGCAGTGGCTGCTTTGGCTCAAACAGGACAATTACAGGTGTGAAAACAAACCAGCCTGGCTACAGTTGGGGGAAGTGTGAGCCTGTAAGTAAGCCCAAGATTCCATCACCCCCCGAGCGTACCCTGGAAACTTCCAAAGGAAATGACTTCACTGGCCCTTAACTCTGCTCTGCTCCCTGTCTATCTAGATTCTTCTCTAGGGAGGCAAATGCTTCTCACCTCCGCGGGCAGGTTTCCCTTCTGGCTTCTGGCGCTCCGCAAAGCCCCACGCGCCCCCAGACCATCCCCGGCACACAGCGCTCCATAAACATCACCCACGGCATCACTGTTAGTATTTGCTCATCACCCTCTCGGGAGTTGGGGGGAAGGAGAGAGGAAAGAGCGGGCAGCTCCGCTAGCTGAGGGACAGGAGGTCAAGCGGAGGAGGGGGCAGGGTTACCCATGCAGATGCCAGTTTGGGCGCTGGGGTCCGCTCTGCGGTCGCAGAAGAGACCGCGGCTCTCCTCGCAGGGCAGCATCACGGAGCAGCTCTCGCCGCGCTGGCGGGCGCACACCAGGCAGCAGGAGCAGTCGTCCAGCACGGCTCTCACCCCGGGGGCGCAGGTCGGCGGCTTCTTGGGGCACGGAGCCGGGCACGAGGAGGGGCAGCGCGGAGTCGCAAGGACCTGGGGGCGGGCGAGATCAGGAGAAACTTCTTAGCAGGGACCCTGGAAGGCAGAGCAACCCCGGGACCGAGCAGGGGCCGCCCAAGAAAGGCAAAGTAACCAGAGGCACCTGATGAGTGCGCCACTCACCTGTCCCAGGAGATGGAGGAGCAGGAGGAAAGCCAGGCAGCGGCACTGATTGGGTGGACCGAGTCGCAGGCTCTGCGCACTCTGCATGTTCAGGCGTTTTCCTGCCGCTTTCACAGGGCTTTCCAGGTCGGAGATTAGCTCTGCGCGCGCTGCTCCTGGTCGGGCTCGCCCCTGCCCGGCGCCACCGCGCAGGTTTTATAGCGCGCTCCTGGGACGCGCACAAGCCGGTTGGCTGCAGCTCAGGCAGGAGGCGGGGGGATCGGCGGGGTGGGGAATGGAACGAGCCCCGGAGTTGCCATAGCAATTGGCCGTGGGTGCTGCTCTCCTTAGGGCGCGGCCCCGGGGCCTGCATGTGCCTGTGTGTAGCGACTGGCTTTTCCCAGGGCGCCGGGAGGGGCTGGGTGGAGGCCTAGGGCCAGGACCCAGGGCTTCGCCGAGCGCGTGGGAAGGAAACGCCTGTTTCCTCCTGGAAGCTGCTTCGCTTTCCCCCAGGACTAAGACACCGCCACTCCCCGTCACGCTTCTCCTCCACCCTGGCCGTTCCCAGCTGGGTTGCAAACGTGGGGTGCCCCTAAAGGGGTGTCCGATGTTTGGGACCATCTGTGAGGGGTTGGCTAGAGGCCCAGGGGTTTAGTCATAAAGGAAGCACATGCAAGTTTGTCACCGTTTAGGGCACGCTTTGAGAGTGTTGAGAGGGGGGGAGGGGAGAGAGGGAGGAAAGGAGAAAGAGAAGGGAGAAAGTGGTGGCTGGGGACGGGGCGGGGGGGAGCAGAAAGTAGAAGAAATCTTAAAGTGAGGATGGGGGACGATGCTGTTTACCGAAAGGCAAAAAGTCCTTTTGACTTTAACTATTCCAAGCCCCGCCGATTCTGCAGGTTTGGTAGAAATACAAGTAAAACATAATGAAATAAAAATACAAGAGCCCGAGGTACATAAAAACTTTCTTCCTGGTAGAGAAAAACCTTGAAACACCAGTGGTGTCACGCCTCCTGTGAAACAGCACATGTCAGAATACAAGAGCCTGTGAGAATTTATAAGGCCCCTTCAGCTCAGCCCCTGTCAAAACCTCAGCAAATTAAGGGAGGACTGGGGGAGGTACTTGCTTTACTGAGCTGACGCTCCAGCAAATCAAACCCCTCTCCCACCTGGCACCTACTTTCAAAAATGACTGCCGTGAAACGCTTGTCATCTCTCATGAGGAGGAGAGCAGTCTGACTGCTCCAGAGTTGACACTGCTTGATGGTTTAAAACAAAATGTCTCCCCTGTACTTCAACTTCGCTTCTGCCTCAGGGATAACTATGTCCAGCTCCTTTGGGGGTAGTCGTGTTGGAAAGACACTTTTCAGAAAAATTATACAGACTTGGGATGGAACTCTAGGCTTTAAAAGGAAACAAATTTCCTCTAGGTCATCCAGCTCCGGTGTGAAGAAATCAAAGGCAGCTTACGTAAGGGCCCAGGTCTGCCCCTGCCACGCCTGCTTCCCCGCATGCAGTCATCCCAAGCCCTTCAGTACAGTTCTCTGAGCAGCTGAAAACTGCTGTTACATAATTCCGAGCCTACATGAATTCTGCTGTCTTTGAGGAAAAGCAGACGGAGCAGTAAATCTTGATGACAGATTGAACGATTAATTTGTGCCATGTCGAGGACACTCAATACACTCTTCAAATTGATGGGCCCCATGGGTCATCTGGTCTAGTGATGCTTCCACCTGCCTGCACGTCAGAATCAACCAGGGTGTATTTTTGAAAAATATAGATTCTTTTTTTAATGAGTTTTTAAAAAATTGAAGTATAGTTAATTTACAATGTTGTGTTAGTTTCAAGTGTACAGCAAGGTGATTCAGTTATATATATGGGTTATTATTTTCCATTATAGGTTATGACAAGATATTGAGTATAGTTCCCTGTGCTACACAGTAGGTCCCTATTGTTTACCTATTTTATATATACTAGTGTGTATATGCTCATCCCAAACTCCTAATTTTTCTCCATCTCCCCACCCCCTGCTATCTATCCTCTATGGTAACCATAAGTTTGTTTTCTATGTCTGTGAATCTATTTCTGTTTTGTAAATAAGTTCATTTATATCATTTTTAAGTTCCATATGTAAGTGATATCATATGACATTTGTCATTCTCTGACTTACTTAATATGATAATCTCTAGGTCCATCCATGTTGCTGCAAATGGCAGTATTTCATTCTTTTTTAAGGTTGAGTAATATTGCATTGTATATGAAAAATATAGATTCTTGGACGCAACCCTCAATCCACTCAGTTGGATTTTCTGGTGAAAGCTCTTGGTAGACAGCACTTCATTGTACTTGGAAATGGGAGCTGGCCTTTGGAAACCTTGATATGGGACAGCTAGGAGCACAACTGTTGGAGAGGCAAGACTATAGGCCAAGTTTTCACTGTATGAATTGACAGAACAAGGAGAAATTGGCAGCATGGAGGTTGGGCTGACTTTAGTTGGAGAAGGGGAGGATGAGAGGAGAAATGCAACTTTAGGACAAGGAAGATGTCAGGTCACTGCGAACGTGTGCTGCCGTTCAGGTCTCTTGACTGCTGAAAGTGATAAAAACCAAACTGGAGCTAGTTCCAGAAAGACGACTTTATCGGACAGAGGCTGTGGTATTTCACATAATAATGATGTGGGAATGGTGCCGCTAGGACTCAGAGGCAACTGAGATCAGGGCCTCGGAGCCATGAAGGCTCCATCCCTCTATCTATCTTTATTGCTTCTCTGTGTGTCAGCTTCTCAGTCTGTCCCACCACGGACCAGCTTCTAATGTTTGAGGGAAGTGTCATCCTTAAGTTCTCCAAACCTCTTACGTTATGACCTTGTCACCCCAGAAGGAATATCCACTCTGTCATCTGCTATAAAGGATAAGGACCTCCACATTAAAACAATTGGAAATTGAAAATGAAGACATCTGATGACAATCATGTCAGGTCCTGCTTTGCCACCTCCAGGACACGGTCTCTTGAATCCTCTCCGCTGGGATAGATTTCATTCTCTCTGAAGGCCCAGCAGTCCTTGCTTTTCTCTTTTATCTCTTAACTCACTGAAGAATAATGATGAGCTTATTTCTGTGTCTGCCTCCCTCTCCTGCCTGGGAGCCCTTGATGGCAGGGAGCAGGTCATATTCTCCATAATACCCCCAACACCTATTTCAAGGATGGATCAGTTGTTTTTAGACCTTTTGAGATACTGCAAACCTCACTTGAAGTTTTGTCTTTTGTCACCGCTTTGCATACAATGAGGTAAGAAAGAACTGGAGGCTGTTTGTTCCTCTGCGGCAGTAGAGGCTAAGTTGGTCCTATCAGCCATCACCCATCTGCCCATGACATGCACCTTCTCTTAGTCTTTCCGCAGACTCAGAGTCTAAAGGATAGCACACAGGCTGGTGATCTCCTGTGTGAAATAAACCATGTGTCAGTTGAGGTCTCTGGGGAAGTTAGGGGCCCCCGTAATAGAGACTTTTCATGAGTTACTGGTCTTGGCGACCAACGAAGATGGAGACTCCACTGGGTTAGAAGGTGCAAGTACTGTGGTGGATTCACTTTTCCCCTTTCCCTTCTTTCTCTCTACCCTTTCCCTTACCCTAGATGTGGTACCAGAGACTCATTTCTCCCTCTCTATCTCAGATGGACTGTTAATGGATTTATATTCTTATGACTTATCAGTCAATGCTCCTACCTTTAGAGAATACATTTAGAGAACTTCCTACATTTTATAAAGGCAAACTTTTACAAGGGTTTCCATTGTTGTTGTTTTATCTTTTTCATTATTATAAAAGATTTAAAATATATTGGCAGTGGCTTCTGTAGCAGGAAAGAGAAATGGAAAGCACAGAATCCCATATTAAAAGTGAAACCAATGAAAAGCAGTGACTATGGTGTTATCAACCCCAGGACAACTCCACCTCTCTCCTTTCCTCGGTGATCGCATTCTCTGTAAGCTCACGGACATTCACCGTGTCTTCTTTCAGTCATTGTTCAGCCAGGCCACATGATACTTAATTCTCATAATGTGCCTCCTAAATCAGCCTTTCAACTCCTTAATTTTGTTGCTCTTTTCTGAATTTCCTTCATAGGTCCCTTTTCTGGGACCCCAGAGAGTTGGCAGAACACAAGGTAATTCCCATTATATGTTAGGCAGGTCAGCCCTACGTGGTGTCCAGTGATATGGCTAATTTCAACCAAACCCTCTTGCTTTTCTGACAAAGCTCTTGACTTCTTGCTTTTCTAGAAACAATGAGGGTCAGAGAAGGAACACTGATGGGAACATTATATACTTAGTATTTAATGTTATCCTCTTTGGAAACATCTTCCTATTGCCCACATTTTAAAAATTTATTTTTAGTGCATTTCTTATTAAAAAAAACCCCAAAATGTAGGAGTTTAAGTAAAAAATTCAAACTATAACTTACCTAGAAATTTGAGAAATAAGTTAATTTCTCCCACTGCTAAATGAACTCCTTCTAGGGAAGTGAGCTTCTTGGAGAATTAAATAATTATTTTAAAAGTTTTTTGAACTGGAATGGAGTCTATCAAGTCTACCAATTTACATACCACATTCTCAACCCCCTGGCACTAGCCCTGCCCTTCCCTGTGCCCAGCTGAAGAAAGTGGCCACCAGGAGTTCTTTCTGTGTGACTTCTCTATGGCTTGTAATAGCTGGGTAGAATGAAACAAGTTCTGCTTCATGGACTAGAATCCTTTAGACCAGGAATTGGTGTCAGAAACAAAGGCACATACATATGGGCAGGACATCGTGTTAGCTAAGCCTCAGGAGTGCTGTATGTTGGGTGATGGTGGACCCAACTCATAAAACCTGGTGTCCAAGTGAAGAAGGAGAAGGGAAGTAGTATCACTTGAATACAAGCAAAGCTCTGAATAGCTTCAAATGATTGCTCCTGGAGAAAGGAAAAAAATTTAGATTCTTTTTTGGGTGAGCCCCTATTCCCAAATGCTATCTCAGAGTATTAAAAAACTTAGGCAGACTCCTACCGAATCTCTGAAATCTAAGCAAGAAAACATAGACTTTTAGGAGAGGCAGGACCACAGAACAGTGCTGCATTTGACAATGTGAATATTCATAATATCCAATTCATGAATTGATAATTATTTTATACTTCACGGCATGAATCAAAGATGAATAAGATGTCTTGCCTTTTCAAGAACTTTATAATTTAGTAGAAAAATGAAGTAGAAAAAAATAGCTAAGGCATAAGGCAGAATGTGGTAATTCCTGTAAATAAACATAGGCAAAGTAACATAGGAGCATAAAGGATGATGAAATTCATTTCTTTGCTGTGAGAACATGGGTGTAATGGAGGCCAAAGAAAAAGTGTTTGGAAAATCTATAATTCCATGTTCATTGTTTGTCTTTTTACTAAACTATGTTGCCTTGAAGACTGTATGACATTAAGTTGGATAAAGCATGGATAAGATTTTGAAACCTGGATATGTAGGCTGAACAGAAACAGTGGAACAAAGGCATAAGGATGGGAAAATTCAGGACTTGTTCAGGAAATGAAGAGTGATTTAATTTATCTGAAACAGAGGGAGGTCATGGAAAATAAGTTTGGAAAAGTGGACCACAGTTGCCAACTCTTAGAAAAATATAAATGACAAATTCTAGAGTTTAGTTTTTTAAAATATCTATCTATCTATCTATCGATCGATCATTTCTCTACTTATCAGCAGGAAATTGCATGAACAGGGATATATGGGTTGGCCAAAAATTTTGTTTGGTTTTTTTTGTAAGATGTTATGGAGAAACCCGAATGAACTTTTTGCCAGCCCAATATTTAGGAACATTGTTCTTTGAGAGTTTATGTTTGATTATAGGAGGAGGTGACCAGAGGTAAGTACTGCAGTTAAGACATTTTTGCAGTAGTTCAAGGATGATATTGAGGACTTGAACTAGTGGAGTGGCAATGGGAAGGGAAAGAGGAATTTGGAGGTAAGAGATGATTGGCCTTCAGTGGAGCTCTGGCTGGCTGTGGAAGCTCAGGCTAGTGACCGTATAAGTATGATACCAGGTTTTGACCCTAGATAACTAAGTAACTTGTAATAGCATTTTGGTGGAAGCCAGATAACTTCTATGATGAAACATCTCTACCTGGGTTCAGATCCTTAGATCTTAGTCTACCTGGCCAGTCTGTGCCTCAGTTTCTTTCTCTGTCTGTAAGACAGGAATGATAATAATTGTTCTTCTTTTCTAGGATTGTTGTTAGGCTAAATAAGATGATACATGCAAAGCCCTGCAGCCCTTTTCAACAGGGTTCTGTGAGAGAATTAAGCCCTAACACCCCAAGGCACCCATTTCAATGAATTAACTTCTCTTTTCTGCATCTTGAATGGTACTAGCATGTAACACACTGTATAGGGAACCATGGGGCATCTCAGAAAGAAATTAGGGGAGGCTTATTATAAGATTTGGGCTTGCATTAGATGATTTTGAGGACAATTCAAAGAAATCGGGTTCTTAAAAAATTGGGTTTTAAAAAAATCTATCTATGTATCTATGTATCTGCTTATCTATCATCTATCTATCTATCATCATTTCTCTAGCTATCATCAAGAAATTGCATGAACAGGGATATATTTGGATTGGGTGCCAAAAGAAAGCGAAGGTAATTCCGTCATTGGTATCTTAATAACCTTTATGGCAGAGGAGGGATGAACAAGGCACAAATAGAATTGTTTTTGCGGAATAAGTGATGGCTGCTCGTGTTATCTGCGTCAGGGGGAAGCTCGGTTATTTTGGGGGTTGCACAGTGTCTTTATTTTTATTTCCATCACACATGATTATCAAGTGGTCTTGTCATGGAGAGTCCTCATCAGATGCTGATCTTCTGTGAAATTCACAGCAGAGGAAACTCACAACCTAGTTAGTAGCAACAGTTGTCTGTAATCAGGGCTAGTTTTCTTTTTTTCTTATCGTATACTGTGAATAGCTTTGATTTTTTTTCTTTGAGGTTAGTAGAAGTAGAATTATCAAAGCAATGGTTTGCATAATTTATGAGTTTGCATACAAGTTTCCAATTTTCTTTCCGGGAGTGTATCCATTTGCTTTTCTGCTAGCAGTGTATGATAGTGAGATAAATGTTGGGCAATTTCCAGAAAGCCAGTACCTTGAGTGGTTGGAGTGATTTGTTAGAGAGTGACCGAAACCTTCAGTGCTTTTAGTGGTTCTACATGCCTGGTTCTCTCACTAGCTTTTACCGCTGAATTTGCTGGTCACGTGAGGAAGGGTCATTCATATTCTTCCCTTCCCATGTACTCTGCCTTTCTTCCCTCACTAGCAGACCTCTTTCCTTTTTGTTGATTGGGATCACTCATTCCAGCCAACACTGGAACTCACTTTTTTTGTTGTTACCCAGTCCTGGTCACTTTGTCCTCCTCATGTCACTAATTATGAATTGCTAAAGTTCCTTCCTTCAAGTAATCTTTCCCCCAGGTTAAAGGGACAACAAGATGTCTCTATTGAAACTTCTTTCCTTCTCCATTGTCTTTTAGGACTCTCCAGTGTGAAGCTGAGCTTTCAGAAGAATCCCTTATTGCTGCTGCTAGCCTGTGTGTACCAGGTCATCTCTAACCAGCTAGAACATTGGTCTCAAATATTTTTGACCATGACACTCAGTAAGAAACATTGAAATTTTAAACATAAACAAATCATAACAAATATGCATAAATGCATGTTCATATATATACACATATACATATAAATGTATGTATATATATATACATATGTATGTAAATATACACATATTTGCATGTTCATATAATAAATGCATGTGTATATAAATATATATACACACTGTATAGTTGGAACGAAATTTCATAAAATAAGTGTCTTTACTACATGCCTTATGTTCAGATATTTGCTGTTTAGTTTCTTTCATTAAAAAAAAAAAGCCCATCATGACTCCCTAAATTAATGATTTAGCTTCTTAGTGACAGAGGTGTGACTCCTTGGTTAGAGGTTGGTGAGTGGTAACATATAATAAGTGCATTCCTGCATTCCTGTTTTCTCTGTCTTACAATTTCTTCCTTTTTCTTGTACCAAGAAATTTCACCCTGTCTAGTACAGCCCAGCCTTGAGTCTAGGTGTTCATTACTCACCCCCAGATACCTAAGTGAGAGCATTAAATTCAGAATCTCTGATAAGTTCAACCATAACCATAAATTCAGCCTGATCTAAAATGATATTTTCTTCCTCCTTAATTGAATACCATCAACATTTATTCTCATAAATATGGTCCCATATTTTTCCCAAAGCTTGGCAATTATTTTACTAATTGTGAATCTATAACTCCTTCTTCTGCATTTGACTTCTTCTGAGGAATGGAGGGTTAGGGCAGGAGGAGAACTGGACACCCTGGGCAAGGTTAGAATCTCAGGATGAGGCCTGCCTTTAAGTAAAAGAGAAAACATCTTTATTAGAAAAGGAAGGAGGATTTCCTTCAGTTGCTAAGGTGTTTTTAGAGGGTCTGTAGCTCCTAAGCTTCTGGGTCTTCCCATTTCCAATTCTACTTATCAGCATCCAGCACTTTCCTTAGTTTCTGTATACCGCTAAGGCTCTGATGAAAAAATTGGACTTTGTTTTGATTATCTCAGTTTTGCAGCTAAAAAAGGTGGGATTCTTTTAGTTCTGTTAAGAAATTGCCCCCTTTATCCCCTGTTATCCCTTCAATACTACACAGATCAAGAACTTTGCCCAAAATGCATAGGAAATTTCAATATTGAAGTTGACAAATACATATTGTCTATCTACTATGAAAAATGCTCTAGTTTGCCATTTACCTTTAAATTTAATTTTGTGATTTTTGATATACAGAATTTTAAAAACTTATATCAATGCATGCATAGGTATTCCCTTTGTGGTTTTTCATTCAGGTAGTTATTGTAATTATTTTTTAAAAATTCAAATCTTTCAACTGAAAATCTTATGGCTTTCTAAAGTTAATTTTTATGAAGTAAAATTGCACTTAGTCTGAAAAGGTCAACAAGTGCTTTCAATACTATACCCCAATATGCAGCTTATACTGCTGTTTGTTCAAATTTTCATATTATCCACTGACTTTCTTCTCTGGAAGATGAGAGTTTAACTTTCTTACATCACAACCACACAGATTCCTATGCTTCACGTTTATTCTTGGTAATTAAACTGGGCATATGATGCTATATCTGCACTTTGAAGCCAGTTCTCTATTGTCGTCCATCTTTCAGTGTTGCTCTTGAGAAATTTAGTGACATTTTGATTCCCAGCCTTTTGTATGTGGTATGTTATCTTTACCCTCTGAATGTTTTTAGAAACTTGTTTTTAACCTCAAGTTGCTAAAATTTCACCATGGTGTGCTTGCTTGCTCTATCTATTTATCATCTAATTTCTCTATCAATCTAACTACCTTGTACCTTTTGGTGTAATTTGGGCATTTTGTATACATTCAATTTAGGGATTGGGGGGGTATTATCTGATAATTTCATTTCCTTCGTTTCTCTGTTTTCTTTGGAAACTTTTAAGCAGAACATAAAATCTCCTAGGCCAGTGATCCAATTTTCAAAACACTTTACAGCCTGTTTTTCATCTTAGTATTTTTGTTCTACTTTCCAGAAAGTCTATACTTTGATTTCCTATACTAAATCTTTTATTAGATTTTTAAAAAGTCAGGTTTATTGGGGTGTCGTTGATACAAAGTAAAAGTTACCCTTTTTAGTGAATAATTTCACATGCTTTGACCGAAGTTACATAATCATTGCTGCAGTCAGGTTGTAGAATGGTTCTTTCACACTCAAAAATTCTTTCGTGCTCCCTTATAGTCAGCCCCTTCTTCCACTTCCAGCCTCTGAAAACCAAACTCCGATCTCTCAAACTCTCATTTTTTGTGTCCCTATGGCTTTGACTTATCCAAAATGTCATGTAAATGGTTTACTTTTCAGAATCTTCAGGTAGCTCCTTTTTGTATTCTGTGTAAAACTTTTAGTTGCAGTCAGTGGGCTTTCTCTATGTTGGCTGTTTGGTTTTTTTTCCTTTCGGTATTTATTGAGATGATCATACAATTTTTCTTCTTTAATCTATTGATATGGTGAGTTATATTGATTGATTTTCAAATGTTGAATCAGCCTTGCATTTGGAGATAAGCCTTGTCTGGTCATGAAGTGTTCTACTTTTCTGGATTCAATCTGCCAGTTTTTGTTGAGGATTTTCACAACTATATTCACGAGAAATATTGATATGTATTTTTCTTATTTCTAGTTTAAGTATTTTTATGGTTTTTGTATCAGGATAATCTGACCTCAGAAAATGAGTTGGGAAGTATTCCCTGCTCCTCTATTTTCTGGAAGAATTTGTGTAAAATTATTATTTCTTCCATAAGTGTTCAGTAAGAACTCAGCAGTGAAGCCATCTGGGTTTGGAGTTTTCTTTTGCGAAGATTTTAAACTACAAATTCAATTTTCAAAGTTAGAGGTAGGAATATTTAGCTTATTTATTTCTTCTTCAAAGACTTTTGGTAGTTTGTTTCTTTCAAGAAACGTACCCATTTCATCTAAATTGTTGAATTTGTGGGAACAAAGTTGCTCATAATATTCCCTTACTGTCTTTTTAACTTCTCTAGGATCTGTAGTAATGTCTCCTCTTTCATTTCTGTTGTAGGTAGTTTGTTTCTTCCCTCTTTATTTATTGATCATTCTGGCTTGAAGTGTATCAATTTTATTGGTGCTTTCATAAAACTAGCTTTTGGATTTACTGATTTTCTCTTTTCTTTTTTCAATTTTACTGATTTCTGTTCTTTATTATTCTTTCTGTCTGCTTGCTTTGGGTTTAACTTGCTCTACAATTTCTAGTTTCTTAAGGTGGAAGCTTAAATTTTTTATTTGAGAACTTCCTTATTTTTTAACATAAGCATTTAATGCTATGTACTTTCCTCTAAGCACTGGTTTAGCACATTTTGATAGATAGTGTTTTCATTTTCATTCAATTCAAAATATCTTCTAATTTATTTTCTTAAGATTTGTTTTTGATGTGGACCATTTTTAAAGTCTTTATTGAATTTGTTACAATATCACTTGTTTTATGTTTTGGTTTTTTGCCCCAAGGCATGTGGGATCTTAGCTGCCTGGCCAGGTATTGAACCCACACCCACTGCATTGGAAGGAAAAGTCTTAACCACTGGACCACCAGGGAAGTCCCAAAATATCTTCTAATATTTTCTTGTGACTCCTGCTTTGATCTATGAGTTATTTAGAAGTATGCTGTTTCATTTTGAAATGTCTGGGGATCTTCCAGATAGCTTTCTGTTATTTATTTGTAGTTCAATTCTGTTTTGGTCTCAGAATATACTTGGTTGTATAATTTGAATTCTTTCAAAGTTAGTAAGTTTTGAGTTTTATGCTTCAAAATATGATCTATTCTGGTGAATGTTTTTTTTTGCACTTGAAAAAAAGTGTTTACTCATTTTTAAAGTGGAAATAATTATTGAACTGCCTCAAGGGATTTTTATGAGGATTAAATGAGGTAACACTTATAAGTGTTTAGGAGAGTCTGGCTTGTGGGAAGTACTCAAAAAAAAAGTTAATTACTTTTATTGTTGTTGTAGTTGTTTTCTTCACCCAAGAACACAATATTTTTTTAAAGTCCCTTTTGTAAAGTTAACATTTTCTTCATGTAAATACTGCTTTGGGCTTGTTAAATTTGTTCAAAGTATTTTGTTGTGGCCACTGTTTTGACAATATTGTCTAAAACATTATTTGTTATATATTTAACATATGATTATTTTACTGAAATTTATCATTAGTTCTAATTGCTTTCATACATTTAATTATCTTGCAGTTTTAGACAATTATACTAGTTACAAATATTAATAATTTGTATCTGATTTTTTTGGACATTTTATTTCTCATTTCTCTTTATTTATTTATTTATTTTTCTACATTGCCCCAAACTTCCAAAATAATGTTAATTGTTGGGATAGTAGCAGATGTCCTTGTTTCCTTCCTGACTTTCATGGCAATTCCTCTAGCATTTTACCTTAAGGGTCCTGTTAACTATTGGTTTGAAGAAAACATTTAAAGCCAATAATGTTTATTGAGTTTTACTGAATAAATTGTTGACATTTTATTGTGTAGGGTTTTTACTGAATTATTTATATTGTATATTATATGAATTGATTTTTTAAATATGAAATCGTCCTTGTGTTTTCAGAAAAGGCTGAGTTGGTTGTTATGGTGTAAACTGCTAAGTTGACTTGTTAGTTTTTTTTATGATTTGTGTGTTCGTATTCATAAGTAAAATGAATTTATAGTTTTTTCTTTTTAATCTTTGCTAGGATTTGATGTTAGTTTATAATAATGAATTAGAAAGCTCTCCTGTTTTCACTTGTATTGGAAGAGTTTATTTTGCTTGTGAATCATTTATTTCTCCAAAGTTTAAAAGAAGTCACTGTAATTTTTGTAAATGTTTCATAGAATTTGAGAAAGCTCATTTTCCATGGTTATAATGTTGTACATATGTACATGTATTTAATTAACATTAACATGATAATCAATATTATACTGATATTATTAAACTCTTTTAGATCAATAATTTTTCACATACTTTATGACAAAAAATTATGTTGATATTTTTTATGAAATTCATTTATGTGTATTCTTTGTGTATTTATGACATTTTCAGCATATTAGAAGTGTAGAGTACATGACATTTTTCACAATAAATTATAAATTTTTATATATTCTCTATAAAATATTTCCTACTGTACCCTTAAATAATATTCTCTTGGATTCTGCTTTGTCTAATCCAAATATTTCAACTCCCACTTTATTTTTCTTCTTGTTTTTCTGATGTATCCGTGACAATTCATTGATTTTTAAACTTCCTGTGTTGTTTTTCTTCAGGTGTGTATACTTCTGTATTTCAAACAGCGTACCATAGTGGTATTATTGTTAATTATTCTCATTGACACATACATAGACTCTGTATTTTAATAGGTGAGATTCATACGTTTATGTTTATTGTCATAACTGACAAGATTTTTCCTGTCTCTCTTATCTTGTTTTATGTTTTATAATATTTGTGATATCTTGCTTTATTCTTCTCTTTCTTGTTTTTCTTTTTTTTGTTTGTTTTTAACCTCAGCTTTTTCCTAAAGTGACTTAGCGGGTAATAACTCATTTTTATTATCTTTAACTGAAAATGTCATTATCTTTAAATGAAAATGCCTATTTTATGCTAATTATTTAGCTAAAGAGTGAACATTATTTATTTTTTATTATTTTATTCTTATTTATCCTAATAAGATTGGAAATATACTTTTTTTATCCTAAGTTTTGTTTATTGAAATTTTTATATTATATTTTTTTATTATAAGAGTAAATTATAACATTTTCATTAAGCTATAATCATAAAATAACTACTTACACATTGTCTTTGATGATAGTTTCAATGATGACTAACTTTTTTTTAAACCTTGACTTCCCTCTTTTTGCATTCTTCACTTTGATTAATGTTTTAGTTTTCCAGGAGGGATAAGTAAGTTGTATACTTGCTGAGGAGCTTTGCACATGAAGATGTCCTTTACAGCTGAAGAGCAACTTGGCTGGACCCAGAATTCTTGGGTGACAAAATTTTCAGTTTAGATAATACTTATATCTAGGTAGAGCTGTTGCAAACACTAGCCATATAATGACTCATTTAACTCCTCTGTGAGAAAGCTCTTGTCATTATCTCCATTCTGAAGATGGTACAACTGAAGGACAGAAAGCTTAAATAACTTGCTGAAGGAGTCAAAATTTGAACCTGGGCAATTTTGTTTCATAGCCTACAATCATAACCACTACAGCACATGGTTCATTAGATAGTCATTTGGAGATTACTGTATCTTAGGTATTTATAGGTGTTAATTCATTGTCTCTTGGCTTTTAGAGACAATACTACTGAGACAAGTCATATTTTTCTTCACTGGAAGGTAAGTTGTTTTTTTCTTCCCTCTGCCTGGATGAAATATCAAACTATTAGTCTCTATGTTTTATAGTTTTAGGCAACTTTTCTGTCTGTTAAGTTACCTCGTCTCTGTAAAGTTTTCTTCTAATTTTTCATTCATTTTATTGTTCCTTCAGTATTGTCTCCTTTTGGGATTCCTATGTATGTAGGTAGTATATCCACCTATACTTGACTCACACCTTCACTTAACAAACATTTATTGATTATTTACCATGTGCCAGATACCGTGAATACAATGATGATGAAAACATGGCCAGTAGCCTATTAGTCTTGCAGTCTAATTAGAGGGAGGCAGCTCTTAAAAAAATAAATACTATTATAATTTTAAACGTCATTTAATGCAAAATCTGAAGGATGAGTAGACCTAGCCAGTTGAAAGAGTGAAAAGATATGTCAGGCAGAGGGAGAAGAATGATAAAGTCTTCAAGCAGAGTGCACTTGGTGAGTTCTAGGGTCTGCTGAAGGGCAATGAACAATGGGAAGACTATTACAGCATGAGGCTGTCCATACAGTTAGGAACTAAGTAATGTGGGTCTCTGCAGTCTATGTTAAGCTTTGGCTTTTTTAACAAAGGGAAGCCATTAAAAGATTTAAAGTAGTAGAGTCAAATGATCTAATCCAACTAGAGGATTGTTTGGATGGAGCAAGAGGGCATGTAGGGAGACCAGTTAGAAGGCCTTTGCTATTGTCCAGTTGAAAGATGATGATGGCTTGGACCAGAATCTGGCAGTGGAGATGGGGAGGAAAAAAAGTTTCAGAAACAATTGCAAAGTAAATGCTTTATATTTATGATTTTTAGTAGAAGTGACAGAAACCATCCAAAACTAGCATAACTAACCTAATTATACGATTACAGGGATGTCTCCAAGGAAATGAAGGCATATAGCTGAAACTTAGAAAG